>NC_000067.6:11663118-12308118 GCF_000001635.26 Mus musculus | reverse complement strand
GCAGATGCTTCATAAAGTATCTATCTATCATTTATCTACCTGTCTGTCTGTCTGCTTATCATCTGTCTATACATACAATGAGGTTGTATAGCTCAAGTATTATAGGTTATTGTCATTCTCCTTGGTTACCCTACAAAACTTAACAGGAAGACCCTATTGCTGAAGACAGCATACTTGAATGAAAGAACATGGAGAAATCATGCAGGCATTGGCCTGGAAGTCTAGCCTACTGGACAGCTGCTATAGTGCTGGGAGATGCTATGAATGCTACCCGGGAGAAAAGTAACCATAATTCTTACCCAGCTGTGACATCTGCAAACTACAATAATGGCTAGAATGACTGGCTTATTAAGACATTCCTACTGGTTGAACAGTGACACAACACAGGATTTAAATATCATACTACACTATGAAACCCATACTTAGCATCATTAATAGTCCAAGAATCAATGGCTTGATGGGTCATAGGCCCTAGGTGAGAACCTGTTTCTGTTTGCTAAGTATACATAGTCATAAATTAACTCTTAATGACTTGTCATTACGTACACAAGCAATGTAACTCTCATTTGATTAGCTTCTATTTGAAAAGATGGTGATGGACACAGAGACCCGCAATGGGCTAAGGCACAGACAAAGAGACTGCAGAGTGCTCAGCCCTAAATGAAACAAATACACCTTAGATTTCTTCCCAAGGTTCAGGGAACACTGTGGAAGAGAACGTGGGAAGAGTGTAAAATCCAGCATGTTGGATGTCTACCAGAAAACTGTCTTTTGGACATGGCTGGGGCTGGTAGCTGCACATGTGAACTCAAAATAATGCAGTGTGCATGAGATCTGTGCAAGCCCAAGATAGATACAATTCCAGTATGGAATCTAAGTTGGGGATGAATTTCCACCCCTAGCTGTGGCACTATTGACAATGGCTAGCTTCTGAAAGAGAGAGAAAAGCAGTTTTCTCTAAAAGTGGAGGCTGTTTTTACTATGAGCACATTTTCATTACTGCTATATCCACTTATATAATCGCATGTGGGGTCATGATTCACAGTTTCAAAAGCTAAGTATCCAAGTGTCATAACTCCTCAGCTAGCTTAATCAAAAAATACTGAAGTGAGTATAAGAACAGATTAAGGCATCAGAAGTTTATTTACAAGTGGATTAATCAACTTACCAGAATACAAATAAGCCAACAAATGAAGTAAAAAAGCAGTTTAGGACCTGGAAGAGAAAGCTAGCATCACAGGAGATAAAGCCACAATATGGATAGAAAATGCAGCAAGGAAATTGAAATGAAAGAAAGCCTTAATTGTTGCAATTACAAAAAAACCCAATGATCCAACTAAAAATATAGGGAAATTATCAATCCTAAGAGAAAATAAGCAGAAGAAAAATGATGAGGGACAAAGGACCAGGGTGAAGAAATATTGCATTTTAACATCAATAAAGAAAAAGAGCAAGCAATGTGTAGGAAATATGAGACATAATCAAAAGACTAAATATAAATATTAATAAATCCATGTGGTGGGAGAAGAAACTGCCAAAAGCAAACAAAAATGCAAGGACAAAACAATTCAATAAAATTATTATGGGAAGATTTCTAAATTAAAAGAAATGGTTACCTAAACACAGGAGACATTACATGTGAACCCCAAGCTGACATGAGTAAAGAAGAATCTCTTACAACATACAGTCAAGATGCCTAACTTAAAAGCAAAGAGACAATGGGAAGAGCTATATTAAGAGTTATGATATTGATATTTCCTCTGATTACTCTATTGCTTTTGTGGGAAGCATACAACCCTGGCCCAGTAACCACTGAAATGAAATAGCACAACAGCTAGATTTATGTTAATGGTAATGGGCCTGCTGACATTCTCTAGTAGAGATTGTATAAGGTAGGAAATAGTGGTGTGGTAGCGGGTAAGGATGATTTATGGTGTTTGTAGCATCTTACATGAGGCTCCACCCATCAATACTTGAGCCATTCATATCACTGTAACTCCTATCCTGTAAGTAACTCTTTATCCTGTAAGTAATTCTAATAAACTCACTGATTTACCAAGTTAGAGTTGGGTAGAATTGTTATCCTGGACTATTGTTGTTACCCTATGTGGGGTAAAAAGTTATCTGTTGGCATCCCTCCATGTATAGCAGCATGGCATTATAAAAGAACAATGCCATTTCATTTACAAAGGCAACCACGAGAAAATAACAAAGTCAGAAATACATAGAATTACATATGAAGCCCTGACAATAGGCAAATACCAAATAAGATAGCTATACTGAACAAAAACACAGGAATTTTGGCAAATCAAGTCAAACATGCAAAATCAAGCTAGAACTGCAAAGACACTTAATACCTAAATACAAAGGGGTAAGAAAGTCAGACCCAATAACAACAGATAAAAGAATAAATCTTATGAGAGGAATAGATGAATAAAGAGCTTCAAAAAGTCCACTCATGTCCAGAAGTGTTAGGCAGCAGATCCTTCATATGAATAGGGAAGAAAGGAGCAGACAATAATCCATCCAATTGGCAAAGCGACTAAAAACATTCTGGGGGTTAGCAAGCCTCTTGCAATAACTCTAAGTACAAAAGTTGTTTTAACGCTTAAGTAAAGCATACTGTTTCTGCTGACAAAGGAGATTTACCATCTCTTTTCTCTAATAAATGTACTTTCCTGTTAATAAAATTCCCAGACTAGTAGTGAAAAGGAAGAATTCTTTGTTTAGCTCTGTACCTCATTTTTTAATAGGGTTATTTGATTTTTCTGAAGTCTAGCTTCTTGAGTTCTTTATATATATTGGATATTAGTCCCCTATCTGATTTAGGATTGGTAAAGATCCTTTCCCAATCTTTTGGTGGCCTTTTTGTCTTATTGACAGTGAAGACACTGCCTTACAGAAGCTTTGCAATTTTATGAGGTCCCATTTGTAGATTATCGATCTTACAGCACAAGCCATTGCTGTTCTGTTCAGAAAGATTCTCCCTGTGCCCATATCTTCGAAGCTTTCTCCCACTTTCTCCTCTATAAGTTTCAGTGTCTCTGTTTTTATGTGGAATTCCTTGATCCATTTAGACTTGAGCTTTGTACAAGGAGATAAGAATGGATCAGTCTGCATTCTTCTACATGATGAATGCCAGTTGTACCAGCACCATTTGTTGAAAATGCTGTCTCTTCCTCCTATAGGGTTGCAGACACCTTTAGCTCCTTGGGTACTTTCTCTAGCTCCTTCATTAGGGGCCCTGTGTTCCATCCAATAGATGACTGGGAGCATCCACTTCTGTATTTGCCAGGCATCGGCATAGACTCACAAATATCTAATAAAAAAAAAAAAAAGAAAAGAAAAGAAAAGAAAAGAAAAGAAAATGCTGTCTTTTTTCCACTGGATGGTTTTATCTCCCTTGTCAAAGATCAAGTGACCTTAGGTGTGTGGGCTCATTTCTGGGTCTTCAATTATATTCCATTGATCTACCTGTCTGTCACTGTACCAGTACTATGCAATTTTTAATCACAATTGCTCACTAGTACAGTTCGAGGTCAGGCATAGTGATTCCACCAGAGATTCTTTTATTGTTGAGAATAGTTTTTGCTACTGGAAGATCCAGCAATAACTCCCCTGGGCATATGTCCAGAAGATGTTCCAACTTGTAATAAGAACACATGCTCCACTATGTTCTTAGAAGCCTTATTTATAATAATGAGTAGCTGGAAAGAACCCAGATGTCCCTCAACAGAGGAATGGGTACAGAAAATGTGGTACATTTACACAATGGAGTACTACTCAGCAATTAAAAACAATGAATTTATGAAATTCTTAGGCAAATGGATGGATCTGGAGGAGATCATCCTGAGTGAGGTAACCCAATCACAAAAGAACACACATGATATGCACTCACTGATAAGTGGATATTAGCCCAGAAACTTTGAATACCCAAGATACAATTTGCAAAACACATGAAACTCAAGAAGAAGGAAGACCGAAGTGTGGATACTTCCTCCTTAGAATGGGGAACAAAATACCCATGGAAGGAGTTACAGAGACAAAGTTCAGAGCTGAGAAAGAAGGAAGGACTATCCAGAGAGTGCCCTGCCCGGGGATCCATTCCATATACAGCCACCAAAACCAGACACCATTGCAAATACCAGAAAGATTTTGCTTATAGGACCCAGATATAGCTATCTCTTGTGAAGCTATGCCAATGCCTGACAAATACAGAAGTGGATGTTCACAGTGATCTATTGGATGGAACACAGGGCCCCTAATGAAGGAACTAGAGAAAGTACCCAAGGAGCTAAAGGGGCCTGTAACCCTATAGGAGGAACAACAATATGAACTAATCAGTACCCTCCCCCCCCCACCTACCCCCCAGAGCTGTGTCTCTAGTTGCATATGTAGCAGAGGATGGCCTAGTTGGCCATCAACAGGAAGAGAGGCTCTTGGTCTTGGGAAGATTATTTCCTAATATATGGGAATGCCAGGGCCAGGAAACAGGAGTGGGTGGGATAGGGAGCAGGGTGAGGGGAGGGTATAGGGGGCTTTGGGGATAGCATTTGAAATGTAAATGAAGAAAATATCTAATAAAAAATAAGGAAGGATTATTCACCTAAAGCCTCACTAAGAGGAATAATCATTCCTTGCAACAGAAATTAATGAGATAATGTAATTTCCTTTGCCAGATAACCCACTCTCATGTCGTAGTTTATAGAGATTCCATTAGAAGACATTGTCTCAGTCCTCCTTTTCTGATCTACTCTCCACATACCTACTGCCTGTGCTATTTTTTATAATGGCCAAAGTCTGGGCATACTTTCCTCAAGTCAAGTTTCTGGGATTTCCAATGGTTTTCTCTGATGTTCCTACCTCCCTGTTTCCATGTTATCCTTCTGTCCTATGGCAGCTTATAAGTGGAATGCAGTTTTCACCTGCTCTTCTCCATTTTCCTCCTGGTGGAGCTGCCAGCAACAGAGCTCGCCTGCCCCTGTTTTTCACCAGTTCTAATAAAATTGTCCTTGAAATTCCTTTGGAACCCCCTTTATATCAGTTTGTTAAAAAGAGGGACTAAGAACACAAAGATGGAACCCTAATTTCCCGTGACAAAAGCAGAACTAGTAGTAAGAGATTAGAAAAAAAAAAAAAAAGATACTACATCTTAATAAAAGGAAAAGCCATCAAAAAAGATACAAAACAAATATAACTATATATAGGCTAAATTTTGGAGCTCCCAATTTTATTATATATATATATATAAAAGAAGATATATATTATTGTGGGAAATATTAAAAATGAACAGCAGGCTTCCTCCATTATTGCTGGGCACTCTATCCAGTCTGTCTTGCTGGGCTACTCTCTGCCTGCAAACTCTGCAGCATGGGGTGGAGCTCCCAAGTTCCCTTCACTTCCATGCCAGCCCCACACAATGACAGTTCACCTTGTGGTCAGCCACCACAATACCCAGTAACTTGGTAGAAACAAAACTCTAGAAGCTTATAATTAACCAAACAGATTTGTGTATCAATAAATTCTTAATTCACAAGATGCCAAAACAATAATTTCGAACCAATTGATAATAATAAAGCTACCCACCTAGATTAGACTAATTATCCAAATTATTCTAGCCTTCATGATATCATAACTATCTGTGCCTATTTAAAGACACACTAATTCAGGTTCTTCCTCCTGTCCATCTGCATCCATCTTGGCTTCCTCCTTTATCTCCTGAGATGCCTCTGTATCTGCAACCCTTAGCTCTGCCTCCCTTTTCCCTGACCAATCACAGGCCTCCTGCTGCACTAATATTCTAATGTTATTGGACAGGGAAAAAAAATTCCACCTCAATATAACCTGATTCAAGAATAATTGGTATCTTTACCATGTCACTCCTGTTAACACAGATAGATCCTCCCAATAAAATACTAATAAAAGAATCATCAGAGTTAATCAGTATTGTATGATCAAATGAACTTAACAGATTTTTAACAGCATATTAAAGCTGTGAGATATACTATTTTCAGTATCCCATGGAACTTTCTCTAAAATCAATAAAAATTTAGCCATAACACAAGTCAGAACAAATACAAGTAATAAAAATAAACTCTTTTGTCTTACCAAGTCAAGGTGGAATAAAACTAGAAACCAATAGCAAGAGAAATCACAAGCACTGTCTATGTACTTGTAGATTAAAATATAACTCTTAAATGACCAATAGGTCTTTGGAATCAAGGATGAAATGAACATGTTCCTTGAATTAATAAATGTGAAAGTACCACTTCCCAGAACTTTGGGCTACACCTAAGGCATTTCTAATGGAAAGTTTATAATTATGAGTGATTACACTTTTAAAAAGTCAAAGAGATATCAAATAATGATATATCTCAAGGTCTTAGGAAGGCAAAAGCAAGCTCAACTCTAAAGCAGGATGCTGAGAGAAACAATGATGATCAAGAAAGCACTTAATGGTACAGACACTAAAGAAAAATATAAACTCAGCCAAATTCACTAGAGAAGGAGAAAAGTCAAAATAATAAAATTGGGGACATTACAACAATGAAATCCAGAGGCTTGTTGAAAAGGATTTTGAAAACATGTTTGTTTGTTTGTATTTAAAATATGGAAATTAAAGATAAAATAGATGAATTTCTAAACACATAGACTTACCAAAATTAAATCAAGGGGTTATAAACAATTTAAGCTCATAACAACCAAGAAAGAGATTGAATCAGTAATACAATCTCTTAGGCCAAAACTGACTCTCACTGCCAAATTCTAGCATCAGTGTTTTTCAGGCTGTTCCACAACACAGACAGGAACACTATAAAATTCAGTCTACTATGCCAGAATCACCATAATATCCAAACCAGATAAGGACACAATGAAAAGAAAACAATAGACCCAGTGTCTTTGATAAACATAGACATAAAAATTCTCAATAAAATTCTTCCAAACTGAATCCAAGAACACATTAAGAAGATCATACACCAGGGCCAATCTGGCTTCATTCTGGAGATAGAATGAGGATTTAGGATATAAAAGGAAGTGTGTGTAATACAATGTACAAACAGACCAAACGGAAACCACATCATTACTCTAAAGGATCCAGAAAATTCCTTTGAGAAAATTCAGCATCCATTTCTGCTAAATAATCCGATGAAACAAGGGACAGGAGAAGCTATTGTAGCAAAATAGGGGCTGTAAATGAGAAACCTGTAGTCAACATTGCACTAAACGGGAAATTATTTGAAACATGTGCTTTAAAATGTGTAATGAAACAAAACCTACTCTACTCATTCTTTTCAATAGCATAATTGAAGTCTTCGCTAAATGATAAACAAAAAAATACACAAGTGATATAGAAGGAAAGGGGGTCAAATCACTCAGTTTCCTGATGGTAAGACACTAGAGGCTGTTTCAAAAACTCTTTAGACATATGAAACATCTTCAACAAAGTAACAGACTGCAAAATCAACATACAAAAATGCCCAATAGTTTCCCTATAGACTAGTAATAAACCAGATGAGATAGGAATCAGGGAAAATTTCTACCCCTAGGAGCTTAAAATGATATAGCTAGGGATGAACTGAATCAGAGGCATGAATGAGTTGCACAGTGTAAACAGTAAAGCACTGAAGAATGGAGGGTGAAGATAGGAAGTAGATAGGAAGACCTCTGATTTTCATAGATTGGCCTAATTAACATTGTGATGGTTACATTGTTGATAGTAATTTACAGGTTAAAGAAAAGTCCCATCAAAAATTCTGATAACATTGTTCATCTAAGATTGATGGATTTCGGTATATTGAACTACCTATGCAATGCATCACTGTGATGAAGCCTACCTGATTATGGTGCATGATTGTTTTGATGTGTTCTTGGATTTGGTTTGTGAGAATTTTGAGTATTTTTGCATCAATATTCATAAGGGAAATTGGTCTGAAGTTCTCTTCCTTTGTTGGGTCTTTGTGTGGTTTAGGTTTAAGTGTAATTGTGGATTCATAGAACAAATTGGGTAGTGTTCCTTCTGTTTCTATTTTGTGAAATAGTTTGAAGAGTATTGGTATTAATTCTTCTTTGAAGGTCTGCACTAAAACCATCTGGTCCTGGGCTTTTTTTTTTTTGGTTGGGAGACTTTTAACAACTACTTCTATTTCTTCAGGAGTTCTAGGACTGTTTAGATGGTTTATCTGATCCTGATTTAACTTTGGTATTTGTCTAGAAAATTGTTGACTTTTTCTAGATTTTTCAGGTTTGTTGATTATAGGCTTTTGTAGTAGGATCTGATGATTTTTTTTTAATATCCTCAGTTTCTGTTGTTACATCTCCCGTTTCATTTCTGATTTTGTAAATTTTGATACTTTCTCTGTGACCTCTGGTTAGTCTGGCTAAGGATTTACCTACCTTGTTGATTTTCTAAAGAACCAGCTTCTAGTTTTGTTGATTCTTGTACAGATCTTTTTGTTTCTATTTGGTTGATTTCAGACCTGAATTTGATTATTTCCTGCTTTCTGCTCTTCTTGGGTGTATTTGCTTCTTTTTGTCTAGACCTTTTAGATGTGTTGTTAAGCTGGTAGCTATTGTATGCTCTCTCCAGTTTCTTTTTGGGGGCACTTAGAGCTATGAGTTTTCCTTTCAGCACTGCTTTCATTGTATCCAATATGTTTGGGTATGTTGTGCCTTCATTTTCATTGAATTCTAAAAAGTCTTTAATTTCTTCCTTGACCAAGTTATCATTGAGTAGGATGTTGTTCGCCTTCCAGGTGTACTTGGGCTTTTGGTTGTTTCTGTTGATATTGAAGACCAGTCTTTGTTCATGGTGATCTGATAGGATGCATGGAATTATTTCAATCTTCTAGTATGTGTTGAGGCCTGGTTTGTGACTGATTATATGGTAAATTTTGGAGAAGTTACCATGAGGTGTTGAGAAGAAAGTATATTCTTGTGTTTTAGGATGAAATGTCTATAGATATCTGTTAAATTCATTTGGTCCATAACTTCTGTTAGTTTCACTGAGTCTCTGTGTTTAGTTTGTGTTTCCATGATCTATCCATTGATGAGAGTGGGATGTTGAAGTCTCACATTATTATTGTGTGAGGCACAACTTGTGCTTTGAGCTTTAGTAAAGATCCTTTTATGAATGTTAGTGTCCTTGCATTTGGAGCATAGATGTTCAGAATTGAGAGTTCATCTTGGTAGATGTTCCCTTTGATGAGTGTGAGGAGCGGGTGTGGCAGCAGTCCCAAGAAGGCGCCAGGGACTGCAGCTAAGTCTTATGACTTGCACCTGACTTCCTCACCTGAATATAAGCCACAACCATCATGAGAGCTGCGCAGGTGTACCAGGATACTGGCGAATCCATTTTGGTGGAGATATGCTCCTGCTGCCCTGATTAGCTGAAGCTGCGTACCTGGTGAGGTGACGTGGCCTGCTGTGAGTGGATGAGGGCTGAGAGTATATAAGAGTGAGAGGCCCGAGTTAGTTTGAGGATTATTATTATTGGGAGAGGATTATTATTAGTGGAAGATATAGATGAAGAGAAAGAAGAGAGAGGAAGACTGAAGTTTGCTTAATAAACTGCCTTAAGAAGGACTGGTGGTCATGCCATTCTTGCTGGTCGAGAGCTGACTCAACAGATGAGTATGAAGTGTTCTTCCTTATCTTTCCTGATACCTTTTGTTTGAAAGTTGATTTTATTCGATATTAGGATGGCTACTTGAGCTTGTTTCTTGGGACCATTTGCTTGGAAAATTGTTTTCCAGCCCTTTGCTCTGAGGTAGTGTCTGTCTTTGGCACTGAGGTGCATTTCCTATATGCAGCAAAATGCTGGGTCCTGTATATGTATCCAGTCTGTCTGTTCATCTATATCTTTTTATTGGGGAATTGAGTTCATTGGTGTTAAGAGCTATTAAGGAAATGTCATTGTCGCTTCTTGTTATTTTTGTTGTTAGAGGTGAATTTATGTTTGTGTGGGTTGTTTAAAGATTACTTTCTTGCCTTTTCTAGGGTGTAGTTTCCCTTCTTGTGTTGGAGTTTTCCATCCATTATCCTTTGTAGGGCTAGATTTGTTGAAAAATATTGTGCAAATTTGTTTTTGTCATGGAATATATTAGTTTCCCCATCTCTGAAAATTGAGAATTTTGCTGGGTATAGTAGCCTGGGCTAGCATTTGTGTTCTCTTAGGGTCTGTGTGACATCTGCCCTGGATCTTCTATCTTTCATAGTCTCTGGTGAGAAGTCTGGTGTAAGCCTGATAGGTCTGTCTTCATATGTTACTTGACCTTTTTACCTTAGTGATTTTAATATTCTTTCTTTGTTTTGTGCATGTGGTGTTTTGTCTATTATTTGACAGGAGGAATTTCTTTTCTACTTCAATCTATTTGGAGTTCTGTAGGCTTCTTGTATGCTTATGGGCATCTCTAAAGGTTAGCAAAGTTTTCTTCTATAATTTATTGAAGATATTTACTGGCCCTTTAAGTTGGGAATCTTTGCTCTTTTCTATACCTATTTTCCTTAGGTTTGATCTTCAGATTGTGTCCTGGATTTCCTGGATGTTTTGGGTTAGGTGTTTTTGGATTTTGCATTTTCTTTGACTGATATGTCAATCTTTTCTATGGTATCTTCTGCACCTGAGATTCTCTCTTCTATCTTTTGTATTCTGTTGGTGATGCTTGCATCTATGACTCCTGATCTTTTTCCTAGGTCTTCTATCTCCAGGGTTGTCTCCCTTTGTGATTTCTTTATTGCTTCTATTTCCATTTTTAGATCCTTGATGGTTTTGTTCAATTCCTTCACCACTTTGGTTGTGATTTCCTGAAATTCTTTAAGGGATTTTTGTGTTTCCTATTTAGGGGCTTCTAGATGTTTACCTGTGTTGTCTTGTATTTCTTTAAGGGAGTTATTTATGTCCTTCTTAAAAACCTCTATGAGGATCATGAGATGTGATTTTAAACCAGAGTCTTGCTTTCCTGGTATGTTGGAGTATCCAGTGCTCATTGTGATGGGAAAACTGTGTGAGGATGATGCCAAGTAGCCTTGGTTTCTGTTGCTTATATTCTTGTCCTTGCCTCTCACCTTCTGGTTATTTCTGCTGCTAACTGGTCTTGCTGTCTCTGACTGTGGCTTGTCCCTCCTGCAATCCTGTGTGTCAGTACTCCTGGGACACCAGTTCTTTCTGGGAGGAATTTGGATAAGGAAAACTGTGGCACAGGGTCAGCTCCAGGTGCAGACAGTATCTGGAAGGTTTCTGTTCATGGCTGTTCCTTCTTTCCAGTGTCCTGATGGCTCTTGGTTGCTTCCTCTTGGGCCAGGAATTTGAGCAGAAGTGGTGGTCTTACCTGTGCTCACAGGTAGGTCAGCCCTCTTGGGAGAGCAGCTCTCCCCTGTAGGTATTTGGGTATGGAAAACTGTAGCACAGGGTCAGTACAGGGCACAGACAGAAATGGGATGAATCCCGTCTCAGGCTGCTCCTAGATTTTTGTGTCCTGAGGCAAATAAATATATGTCAATGAAAAAGTTTACATTTTAGTGCAAACAGTCAAATCTATTTTGTGTAGAATCTCCAGATTTGGTAAATAAAATGTTTAGTTCACATTTAAATTAAATGAAAAACTATCAGTTTAAATGTCAGGTAAACAGTACCATTTTTAGGTAAAGTACGTTGCTGTTTGTGTAATATTTACATTTAATTGGTCTTTCAGTATTTTGCCTGAGAACTTGAGTGCTAATAGTAGTTCTGTTTTTATTCTGAAGGTAGGTCAGTGTTGGACTTGGTGATGCAGATGCTAGTGGGCAAGCTGCTGCTTTGTGGCAGCCAAGGGCATAAACATTTGCTGCTCTTAAGATGGAACCTGTGATGGTTCAATGAATGGGCATCCATGTTTAACATGCACAGATTGTATCAGAAGGCACAATAAACTAAAGAGGCCATTAAAGGAAAGTACAGCCATTGTTATGCTTAGCTTAGATCCTTGTTTTGTTTGGCTGGCAAGATGACAAGGTCTGTCTCCTCACTAAAGAGCTCATGTCCTACATTGTCTAGATAAGATTTGAGAAGAAGAAGAAGGTGATTGCAAAGGTAGTCATTGCCAGAAACAATACACACAGTATTCTCCTGTGACTGGCAGCAATTTATACAGAACGACTTATGTATATTGTGAAGAACTGCCAAGGTAACTTTGTGTTTATTTAGCACTCAAGCCAATGTTTGTTTTCACAATACTTTCAAGGCAAGTCACTTTTACGAGTGAAGAGAAAAAAGGATAAAGTTCCTGAGAGTTTCACACTGTGCCAATAACAGAGGTGGGAAGATGAGAAAAATCTCTCTGCTGCTAATACTGAAGACATTTATCAAGGTGGATTCACTATTACTGTTTAAATTAACTTTTTTGTTTTAAAGAACTTAAAAAGCTTTCAGAATACTAGCCACATGGATGAGATACCCTTTGGTAACTTAAAATGTCTTCAATTCAAAGTTAAAATTTCTCAGATATCTTCAGCAACTCCAAAGGTAACACGATCTTCAGAAATTCCTTTTCTTGTGTCCTATTTTCTCCCATAGAAGTAAGTTATAAATTTATTTTTATGAAGGTTGGAAGAATGGGTATAATAGGGGATAGTTATCTTTTAATTCCTGTAAGAATACATTCAAATGTGAATCGACAGCATTTTATCAAATACTAATTTACTCATACTGTGAAATACTTTAGTGAAGCTGAACTTTAGTAGCTATACTCACATACTCAAGTCTCAGTAGTGAATAGAATAAGTGAAATTCTGAATTGGAGATTCTGAAGCCATTATTTCTGTTCCTGTTAGAAATGGTATTATGAAGCCGGGGAGTGGTGGCGCACACCTTTAATCCCAGGACTTGGGAGGCAGAGGCAGGCAGATTTCTGAGTTCGAGGCCAGCCTGGTCTACAAAGTGAGTTCCAGGACAGCCAGGGCTACACAGAGAAACCCTGTCTCGAAAAACAAACAAACAAACAAACAAAACAAAAAAAACCCAAACCAAAACAAAAAAGAAATGATATTATGTACAGCTCATTTGAAGTATTTGAAGCTCTTTTGAATTCAAGCAAGCCTTTTAGAAAGCTTTTGAAAAAAAAAAAAAAAGCTTAATGTTATTAAGCAAGCAAACAAAGACCCTTCGTGGTATTACCAAGCAGTGTCAACCAGAAACCACAGTTGGCACTAACCCTAAGAGTGTTTCAGCTTAATCTTGATGGAAGATTATCAAACATTTTCAGCAATTTGTCTACAAAGAGTTGACACTAGAAATATGTATATGTCATAATTCAGTCACACAGTGACTGCCAAACAAGTCATGTGATCCTGTAATAAAAGAAAGTGGACATGTCTGTCCTGTCCTAACCATCTACTGAAGCCTTGCCTAGGCTTTAGCAACAAATGGTATGTTCCAAAGAATAGTGCCATACTTATTCAAGGCCTCCAGTGACAGAAATGACTGGGGCAGTGAGGGAACAAAGAAAATCACAGAAAGTCAGCCAGAAAGCTGGGATCAAGAGGTCTGGCTCACTGCTGGAAAAATCACAGCACTCAGAAACTTTATTATGTACAGTTGAACAGAGGGGTGGGTGTTATTACATGCAGCTGAGCAAGATGTCTGGTGTTATTAATATAGATAAATGAGCAGACAGGGTTTATAGTGTATGTCTGGATCAAACAGTTAGGTTTAGCTAATCTCAGTAGGAACCATCTATGTATTAGAGCAATCTTTAGGCCACAGATATCTGGAGACAAAAGGCTATGATGTTTGTTTTCTGCCCACAGAGCCAACACTAATATTGGGTCCCTAGGGAAAGGTTTTTGCCATTTCCCTGTGTGTATCACCTCACAGGGTAGGCTTTGCCATGCCTCAGTGTGTCTGAGGCTCTGAGGTTCTTTGCATGACCATGTGTATGTCAACTATGTAACCTTTCCTCAGGACTTCATTTACTCTGTTCCATACCAAGTAGATACTAGGAAGAGAGCATGTGTGAGAGGCAGAGGTACAGAGTATATGCATAGTACCTGCAACTGTTTTGGGCATGCAAGGGTGACTGGGCAAAGATGACTACAATGAATTTAAATAAAGCCAGCCTTCTGCAGGATACTTAAATACAGGTTTTAGCAGAAAGCAACTTAGAGATGATGTTGGAAGCTTTTCTGTTTTCGAGAGCTAATCAGGTCCTATAGGCTCTTTCCTCCTATACAGAAATATCCCTTCACCTTGATCTTCGTTTCTTGTAAGTCTTGTATGGATAACTGAGTTTGCTCCTATTTGTTCTTTATTTTGTTTCCTTTTTCTCATCCTTCTACGATACTCCCTCCACCTTAGGTCTGTCCATTTCTGTTCTTACCACTTTCTTCTCATTCTTTGCTCATATGGTATCACAGAAACAATTTGTGCATGCACCATTCTTCCAGGAATTTGTGTAACAAGGCATGGCGATTTACCCTTTCTTTGACCACAGAGTGAACTTAACATATATGGGTAATGTTTAGAATTAGCAGAAATGGGAGTCACTTTTAGATATCACTTAGACTCCTCTTTGTAAAGTGGCAACCCTGAAATTATTGCATGTAGCAAAGAATGTTTTAATAATGTCCCAGATGAAAAGGCAATGAACAAAAATAACTGAAACTAGGAATATTCACTCAGTATATGTAGCAAACTTTTCTGGCCTTTATTTTACTTTTTGTGTATGTGCATATAATATGTGTATGTCTGTGTGGTCACATGTAGGTGGGCTTACATGTGTATATGTGTGGGTATATGTATATGTATTGTGAATACAGAGGCCTCAAACTGATGCCAGGAATCTTTCTTTCTTTACTGAGGCAGGGTCTCCCACTTGAACTCAGAACTTACCAATACAACTAGTATAAGCATCTGTAATGCCTGCCCAGCTCTTAAGTAAGTTCTGAGGGTTAACACAAGTGCTTTTTACACTGAGCCATCCTGATGGTTTTATCTTTCTAGCCTTAAAACAACAAAAATATAAAGGCTGAAGGCCCTAGCATGAGCTTGCTCCATTGGTCCCTAGTTCAGCTTTGGTAGCATATGCACACGTGCACATTTATTGCTTTGGGGAAAGTAAACATGGCGGATTTCTGCTGTTGCCCATGCTTGTTACTGACATCATGAAAGGAAATGGGTTTGTGACCCCTGAGGTGTGCTGATTCTGGTCCTCCTCACTGCTCTTGATGCAAAGCTGCTGTTGTGAAGAACAGTAATGGCTCCTCTGCAGCAGCACTCTGGTGCCTGAGATTGACCACCATCACACTACTTGCCAGTTACTATTGGCAAGAAGCCAAGCACCAAGAGGTCAAAGATCAAGTGTTGTGCCAGAGCTTGCATCTCCAATCACCTCACAGCCACGGGCAAAACTGTCCACAGTTATGTCTTCAGAAACATGGCTCTTAAACAGAAGGCCAGACAGGAAGGCATGACCCAGGAGAGGCAAGAACAAGATGTTCTTCCAGAAGCTTCTGTTCTTAGATGCCTTTTGTTTCCACCATTAAACTTTTTTTAAGGGCTTGTGCTTGAAAACAACATGATCATCTGTAAACCTGCCTTTCCCCGATCAGCTAATGTTAATTAGCAGTCACTAACGTGAACAGTCTGTGGAAAGTTAATGTTGGAATTGAAATGATTAAAAACCTGCATAGTGGAGCTTCACAGCTCCATGCCCCGAAAAGCTGGCACTGTTCCTGGACCTATGCGATACCTTCAGAATTAATAATGTTTAAAAAGTGGTTTTGGAACAAAAAATGTAAATGCTACGCAGGAATATAAAACAGACATTCTCTCTTCTGGTCATCTTGCTTTGCATATTGTTTCATCCGGTTCCAGTTTTCTATAAAATGTGGTTTTCATGCCGCAGCTTTCCTTACCTGCTCTTGGACTTTAAGTCAATACTTTCTGATTCCAATTCTTGGCACAGAGGAGTCATGCAATACTCCAAGGGTCCCCAGTTTCAAATGGAGATAAGAAAGGGAAGAGAAATTGAAAGTTGGGGAAGGGCACTGCACTGCTCCTGCTGTCACAGGAAGATGCAGCTGTCACAGGCCTTCTTGGACCTTCCCTGCATTCCAGAAGACCGCTGCCTCCTCCCCATGGTTCCCATAACACTCCACAGGGTTTTCCCTGATGACACTGTAAACTGCTGGCTGATTGTCTGGGTCTTTTGTGAATTTGTAGTGAGTTGTGACACATCAGAAGTCTCAAGCAAGGTCATAGACTTTGAGGCATTGCCAGAAGAGAGGATGAATCACAGAAAAGTTCTACAAAGAATTGGATTTGTTTTTATATACATGGGAAAGGTGGTGACCAGAATCTGTCTTCAGTTAAACACTGAATGGCTTGTTTAAGTACCAAAACCCAAGTGAATTATAGAGAAAATAATAACTATGACAGACTTGTTAAGGGTAGTTTTCAATTTAATATGTAGGCACATGCTGTGGTGCTTACCCAGAGAACCCTGTGCTATAGCTTTTCCTTGGTCCATGTTTCCAGGACTTAGGGAGTGTGCACATATTGATTCAGCTCCATATTCTTGGCTCCAAGTGGCAGAAATAATGCAAAAGAAATGATGCAGTCTGTTTGCTTCCACATTCTCATTTTAATGCTCAGCTAGAGGTTTCCATTCTGAGGTTTTCATTTTTTCCCTTCTCAACATTCTATGGAGACTTGAAAGGACTTTAATGTTTGATACTATAAGAAGAATTACTTCTGGTGATATTAATTTTCAATAGTGGGATGAGTTAATGATTCCTTTATGCAACTGTCTTCACATATGCTGCTTCATGTGATAACTGATGTATAGCTCTTGTTTCCACAAAGCAAATCAGGGAAAAATACCAAAAATGGGGCCAGGGATTCTGTTAGACCCAAAGAGGGTAGTGGCAGAGCTAATCTTGGTCCTCAAACAAAGTCAGAGTTTTTTTCTCTTCCTGGGTTTATATGGCTTCACACTCCCTGTAGAGAGGGGCTTGGTCTTCCTCCCTCTGAAGAGACTGTGTTTGTCAGTGTTAGATATGATTTTAATACCCAAAGACAGGCAATGTTCGTACCTCCTAGTTCATGGTGGCGAACCCTGGGGAAGTGTGTAATCTAGCATGTGTCCCGTGCTTCCCATATCAGATTTGAATGCCACAGAGAGGGAGTTTAATTCTGCTCCTCTTTGACATGGGTCAAGATGCTTGGACAGAAGAAAGTACACATCCCCAAAAGGCAAAGGCAGCACCTATCATAGGAGATTTGTTATATTTTCTATGTATTGGCTTGTAAAGGGCTTGTCAATACCTACTTACCTATCAAGCTAAAAAGAGTCTGTTGACTGTTGACTTTTCAACCAGGCTGCCTAGTCTTTTTTTTTTTTTAATCCTGTTTTATTTGCATCTTATTGTGATTTTAAAAAAATTTTTTTAATTAGGTATTTTCTTCATTTACATTTCCAATGCTATACCAAAAGTCCCCCATACCATCCCCCCCACTCCCCTACCCACCCACTCCCACTTCTTGGGCCTGGTGTTCCCCTGTACTAAAGCATATAAAGTTTGCTAGACCAATGGGCCTCTCTTCCCAATGATGGCCGACTAGTCCATCTTCTGATACATATGCAGCTAGAGACACGAGCTCTGGGGGGGTACTGGTTAGTTCATATTGTTGTTCCACCTCTAGGGTTGCAGACTCCTTTAGCTCCTTGGGTACTTTCTCTAGCTCCTCCATTGGGGGCCCTGTGATCCATCCAATAGCTGACTGTGAGCATCCACTTCTGTGTTTGCTAGGCCCTGGCATAGCCTCACAAGGGACAGCTATATCTGGGTCTTTTCAACAAAAATCTTGCTAGTGTATGCAATGGTGTCAGTGTCTGGAGGCTGATTATGGGATGAATCCCTGGGTCTGGCAGTCTCTAGATGGTCCATCCTTTCGTCTCTCAAATGCTATCCCGAAATTTCCCTATACCCTCCTTCTGACCTGCTCTCCTACCCACCCACTCCCACTTCTTGGCCCTGGTATTTCCTTGTACTGAAGTATATAAGGTTTGCAATAACAAGGGGCCTCTCTTCCCAGTGATGGCCGGCTAGGCCATCTTCTGCTACATGTGCAGCTAGAGATATGAGCTCTGGGGGTACTGGTTAGTTCATATTGTTGTTCCACCTATAGGGTTGCAGATCCCTTCAGCTCCTTGGGTGCTTTCTCTAGCTTCTCCACTGGGGGCCCTGTGTTCCATCTTATAGATGACTGTGTGCATCCACTTCTGTATTTGCCAGGTACTGGCATAGCCTCATACGAGACAGGTATAACAGGGTTCCTTCAGCAAAATCTTTCTGGTATATGCAATAGTTTCTGGGTTTGGTGGCTTATTATGGGATGGATCCCCGGGTGGGGTAGTCTCTGGATAGTCCATCCTTTCATCTTAGCTCTAAACTTTGTCTCTGTAACTCCTTTCATGAGTATTTTGTTCCCTATTCTAAGGAGGAATGAAGTATCCACCCATTGGTCTTCCCTCTTCTTGATTTTCTTGTGTTTTGCAAATTGTATCTTGGATATTCAAAGTTTCTGGGCTAATATCCACTTATCAGTGAGTACATATCTTTTGTGATTGGGTTACCTCACTAAGGATGATATCTTCCAGATACATCCACTTGTCCAAGAATTTCATAAATCCATTGTTTTTAATAGCTGAGTATTACTCCATTGTGTAAATGTACCCCATTTTTTGTGTCCATTCTTCTGTTGAGGGACATCTGGGTTCTTTCCAGCTTCTGGCTATTATAAATAAGGCTGCTATGAACATAGTGGAACATGTGTTCTTATTACCAGTTGGAACTTCTTCTGGATATATACCCAGGAGAGGTATTGCTGGATCTTCCGGTAGTATTATGTCAAATTTTCTGAGGAACCTCCACACTGACTTCCAGAGTGGTCATACAAGCTTGCAATCCCACCAGCAGTGGAGGAGTGTTCCTCTTTCTCCACATCCTTGCTAGCATCTTCTGTCACCTGAATTTTTGATCTTAGCCATTCTGACTGGTGTGAGGTGGAATCTCAAGGTTGTTTTTATTTGCATTTCCCTGATGATTAAGGATGTTGAACATTTTTTCAGGTGCTTCTCACAGGTTGCCTAGTCTTTCAGGCAGGCCATCTGTGGTAGCAGGTACTAACCCCTCCACAGAGATTGCTTTTTAAAAATGGAGAAGAGCCGATGCAATAAATGTACCAGATGGAGTGAAACCTTGACTCAGAACAAGTTATAAAGTAGTTATTCTTTACCGGGAAGAATTATCCATCACAGGTCATACTGACAAGGAGTCAAATATTGGTTCTTATAGCTCAGGTGCTGCAGCTGCATATGTCGGGGAGGGTTACTCAAAACACCACTCACTAAGGAGCTTCACACAACTAACTGCTGCACTTTGTACTTTAAACTTAACCTAATTTATGACATCATGTGTGAGTTGGCAGTGGGGTGACAAAACACTCTCAGAACTTCTCTCATCTAATTACTGTCACACTGATACATGTAGAAGATATATGTAGGAGGTTTACTTAGACAGATAAAGATAATGTAAGTATTGTGAACTAAGTTTCACTAACTCTTCTCTTTTCCCCACTTTAATGCTTCTTAAGAACAGGCTGAGCTTCTTTTCATATTCTAACCTAGAATTATATGTTACTGTGCAGAGCTGGCAAAGTGGAGTGTACTTAAGACATTTCTGTTTAATTCTCCAAGTCTTTCACCAGGATCATTCCTTCACATTAAAAAAAACAAACAAAAACATTTTTTCAACTATATAATATTATTCTCTGAAATCTTTGTTAAACCCTTTACTTAACATATTCCTTTAGTATTTCATTAGTTAAAATGATATGATCAGAGCATAATTAAGTTTATTTTGAATTTTTTGTACACAAGTCTATACTGGCACATTGGTAAGCACTTAAACTATCAGTACCTAGAAGAAACATGGTTGTTTAAAGAGGATTAAGTATCTTAGGAAGTTTTATATTCATCCACAAAGCCACAGACTTGTGAGATGACTCAGAGGTTAAAGTGTTTGCTCTGCAAGCAAAAGGACTAGGGAAGATTAGATCCCTGAGAAACCACAAAAATATGAGGTGAGTATAGTGACCTATCTATAGCCCCAGCCTCAGAAGGCAGAAATAACACATCTCTAGGATAAACCGGCTAGCAAATCTAGCCATATCAGTGAGCTCTGGGTTTGATTGAGACTGTTGTGTGTAATTTTATGAATTATGCTTCCTCTTGCCTGGTCTCCTTGCCTGGTGCGGCAGCCCCTCAGGACTTAGCTTTGAGATCATGCCACTGCTGACTCCACTTTCGTCTGCCTGTTCCTCCTGAGAATGCCTGGAGCTACTGCTCACATTCCACAAACCATCCACCCCTGTGACTTGTCTGCTGACCACCAAAGACCACTGGGGTCTCACTCAGCTCCCATGCTAATTCTCCCAGTCTCCACTTGCTGCTTGCCCAGTGCCACAATGGCCACTTCACCCAGCTCCCTTTATCTTCATAGAAGAAAAACACTAGAGACTTTTATATTTTAAAATTGACCAGATAACTCAAGGGCTGGGTGAAGAATATTCTGCCCCATTCTCCTTGGCCTCCACAGTTGCCCGAGGAGGCTACAAACTATCAATGCATTGAGAAACCTACATGTCTACAGCTTACTATCTGCTCCACCATCTGGTGCCACTACCAATACTCTCTGTCCCCGTCTTCCTGTCCTGCTTGGAAATCCCACCATATCTTTCACCCAACAATTAGCTTCTGCCATCTTTATTTAGCCAATCAACAATTAGGGAAAGTCTCCCTACATGAGACTACCTGTCTCAAAGAATAAAGTGGAAGAATGATCAACTAGGATGACTCCCATCCACCTCAGACATTCCCAGGCACCTACATGCATCTCACCCATACATGTGTGTACACTCACATGTATCTCACCCATACATGTATGCTCACACACAAGTGAATATACATTCACACATGCATATACATAAAAATAAGGAGAAAAAGGAAGAATCCACTTGATGTATTATCTATTTGTATTATAAAGATGCAGATACTGTAATGGCTGAAGCCACATAATTTCATTTACTTTTTCTTGCTTATAGATGTTACAGAGATAAGTGTATATGAATCCAAGTGCAAATGAAAATACATAGTTACATTATAATATAGAGCGGAATATGCAGGGCTGGAGAAATGTCTCAGCTCTTGCAGCAGACCCAAGTTCAGCCTCCTGCACTCAGGTTGGATGGCTTACAACTTCCAGGGCTTGGACTCTCTCTTTTGGCAGCCACAGGCACCTGCATTCATGTGTACTTCCCCCTCCATTCCTCAAAGAGTATAAATGAAAATTAAAAGAAAATGGCATTTTGTGTAGAAGAGACCCTGACTTTCAGACAATTCTCTTTCATTGTAGCAGCTCCAAATTGCATTCATTTTCACGGGTAAGACTTGCCCAATTAATATTCCATTCCACAGAAATTTTTAAAATTATCACTAATTTTTAAACATATTATTCTTATCTCATAAGTAACCCAGTGAGCCCATAATTTCCCCCCTACAATCTCAGCGCTATAGATCCAGTTAGAATACCAATGTATGAACAATGCACTTTTCATCTGCAAGTGTGAAAATGACCAGATGTCATGGCTGGATCATACTTAAGCCATTTGAATAATGGGAGTGGTTTTGATTTGGCTTACCCTCCTATTATGAAAATAAAAGAGAGTGTGTTTTCTCTGTATATTGGTTTACTTTACAGGACACAGTTTCAGTCCAGTAGTGCATCAGGGTCTCATGGCAAACACAAGGATGCAGGAAAAGCGCTTGGGTCTTTGCCATCCATGAGCATGGAGAGTTAAAAGATGATGTCAGTAGATAGATTGCCTGCCAACACACTCCGTGGAGGGCCAAGGTCACTCTGCCTGAAAACATGTCAAGCCCCATCAGTCAGAGAAAACAGCGTCAGGTCCAATGTCAATCATATGCCAACCATACCAGATCCATTCTGGTATCATAATACTAAGGTATCATTTCCTTCTAGGCATCAGCTCCAGAAGTATAAGGTAAACCAGGAGAGCAGTTAAAAGAACCATTTACCCATTTCCCCTAATTCCAAGATGATGTGGTTAGTCTAAATCCAGCACTGTTTAAAGGGAACGTTATTATGAGTTCCAAGGAAGCTCTCAAAGGCTACATCTCTGGGTCATTTGCCTTTCTTGTTTATTTGATTTTGAACGTCTGCAGGCATTGCTGGCAAAATAAGCAATTTTCTCTGGAATTCTTAACTATGCCACTGATTAACTATAAGGATAGAGTTTCTTCTGAGGTTATGACAGACTCTTGAGATTTGGCGGTTCACTGCCTGCACTTCCTCTAAAACCCCAGGAGTCCGTGCTTGTGACGTTTCCTGAGCTCCAGCTAAATTACTCGATATGGAAAATAAACTCCACTAATCAAATTCTTTAAGCATCTATTTCCCTATTTGGACATGCTGGAAATCTTGTCAGTTAGCTTGCTTAGGTCTGGAACTAGCAGAGGACAGAGGGGGAAGAAAGGGGGAGCAGACAGACCAAGTCGTGTTTCATTCAGAACTCAAATGGGAACACTGGTCATTTGGAAAAGTTTCCCCACGGAAAGCATGCGTTTCCAGGATTTGCATTATATTCACTTTTTCCAATGCTGAGTTTAAGTGTGTTCCTTTCCCTTCATAGGCTGATTGCAGTACAGTTCACAGTGTGAACTGCAGAATCTCAGGGCAGGTGCTAAAAGTTTCCTGCCACAAATCACTTTGTGAAGAAAGTAGTATCATCAAGTCACTTCAAGCATAAGGGGCTTCAGGCCTAAGTCAAGGTTGAGGCTTGAGAAACACATGCAGCTGTCTAACCACAAGTAATTATAGGACTTCTTAGACTAGGAAAGACATATTGAGTCTTTTCTCCTTGTATTGCAGATGAAATTAAATCAAACATCACCTACTTTAGTGTGACTTACACAAAGAGATCTTACTTCATAGTCTCCTTTGAAATGAACCAGGATCATTTCGAAATATCTGTTTTATATTTCAAATTTATATATCTGTCTGTGCAGGAAGGGGCATGGATTTCCTTTCCTTTCCTTTCCTTTCCTTTCCTTTCCTTTCCTTTCCTTTCCTTTCCTTTCCTTCCCTTCCCTTCCCTTCCCTTCCCTTCCACTTCCACTTCCACTTCCACTTCCACTTCCCCTCCCTTTCCCTTTCCTTTCTGAGTTGTCTATAAAATATATCTTATATCCACATGACAGTACATTCTATTCTTGCAAATTTACCAGCTTCAAAAATGCTTTTTTTTAATAGTTTCTCATTGCCCTGTTCCCCTTCTTGTTCTCTTTGAGGATCAGCCAGGCAGATACCACCTAAATTTATTTGTATGTATTAATGCCTTTTAGGACAAACATTTCTGATTGAAATGAAATCTTATAGCCAGGAAGAATAAAACCCAGTTCTTGGATGTCACAGCTGTAGCCTGGGGTAATATTGGATGAAATAGAGACTGTGGGAGTGTAAAGCCTAGGTTACCCAGTGCTGGCCTTTCTTCCTATTGAGGTACAAAAGCTTGAGAGGTCTCTTTCCACTCACTAAGTAGCTAAACCCTGATATCACAAAGAAAAATGCAATTCACAGCCTGTACTGGCTAGTTTTGTGTCAACTTGACACAGGCTGGATTTATCACAGATAAAGGAGCTTCAGTTGGGGAAAATGCCTCCACGAGATCCAGCGGCAAGGCATTTTCCCAATTAGTGATCAAGGGGGGAGGTACCCTTGTAGGTGGGACCATCTGTGGGCTGGTTGTCTTGGTTCTATAAGAGAGCAAGCTGAGCAAGCCAGGGGAAGCAAGTCAGTAAGGAACATCCCTCCATGGCCTCTGCATTAGCTCCTGCTTCCTGACCTGCTTGATTTCCAGTCCTGACTTCCTTTAGTGATGAACAGCAGTTTGGAAGTGTAAGCTGAATAAACCCTTTCCTCCCCAACTTGCTTCTTAGTCATGAGGTTTTGTCCAGGAATAGAAACCCTGACTAAGACACAACCCAAAGACTGTCACCCAAAGGTAGCTTGCTAATTAAATAAAATTAGACGTACATTGGCATAACAAATCCAAAAAAACAATCCACTTTATTTTTAACTGTTTTCGGTGTGTTCAAGACTTGAAATGCTCAGACAGAGGAACGGGAAAGCTACTTTTCTCTCTCTTAAATCAGACACATTAATATTTCTCGCCCCTCGTCCCTAACTTCTTTTTCTTTGTATAAACAGAAGTGATGAGTCCAGCTGGTCTTCTGTTGTCAAAATAGTCTCCATCTGCCTTGCAGTGGATCTCACAAGCCTGGCACTCTTTCTCAAGAGTCTCTCACAGTCGGCTATTGGATGGATCACATGGCCCCCAATGAAGGAGCTAGAGAAAGTACCAAAGAAGCTAAAGGGATCTGCAACCCTATAGGTGGAACAACATTATGAACTAACCAGTACCCCGGAGCTCTTGACTCTAGCTGCATATGCATCAAAAGATGGCCTAGTCGGCCATCACTGGAAAGAGAGGCCCATTGGACACGCAAACTTTATATGCCCCAGTACAGGGGAACGCCAGGGCCATAAAAGGGGAGTGGGTGGGTAGGGGAGAGGGGGTGGGTGGCTATGGGGGACTTTTGGTATAGCATTGCAAATGTAAATGAGCGAAATACCTAATAAAAAATGGAAAAAACAAAAAAAGAGTCTCCTGGGTGTGTTTTTATGTACAAGTCCATCACTTTGCAGGATGTTGGAGACATTTTCTTCTTGCTGGTCTCCAAAGTGACTTGGGGACAGGTCAAATGCACAGATTTGGGCCCATTGCCAGTAGCTTCACTCTAAAGGAGAATGTCACTTGTGGCACAAGCCTGAAAGAGGCACATGAATTCCACCTACATTTCAACCTTGCTGTTACTCTGCTGCTCTTCAAAGCAGACATCACTGCTCCTGACCCTGGAGAACAGTAAGGAGTTCTCAGAAGCACCTTTGTTAATCAAGAAATGTAGACAGAATGCTCTGTCCTGCAAGCGGATCAGTCTACAGGGCTGAATCAAACAGTGGTCATCAACAGGCAATACCTCTCATTGGCTGTAGAACTAGCATTTGTCATTTTGAAGTAGGTGTACTAGCGAGCACCTGCTTTTGTTGTCCATGTTTAGCTTCCATCCTAACTTCCTCCCCATTCCAGAAGGATGGTCTTCTGATAAGGAAGTCTCCATGGATGGAACATTTCTTTTGGATCTTAAGAACACGTTGCCATTTCCTTTGCTAGCCCAAGCTTCCAGGCAGAACATCTGCTGTGAACCCCACTCTTCTCTTCATCATATGTCTTTTCTGTCTGGCAGCTTCTAACGTGTTAGACTTGTCCGTATCTCTCCAAATTGAATTTTGCTGTATTTTGGTGTGAGTTTCCCTATGCATGTCTTTTTGGATGCTAAGTTACTTCTAGAATGTGTATGTTGGTGACGTCTTTACCCAGATCCAGGGAGGTTTAGTCATTGTTTCTTTGAAATCACATTAATTTTTGTCCTTTTGAAAGTGCATTGCTGTGTGAGATCCTTCCTTACGGTCTCACAAGTTTTGGACATAATGTTCATACCTTTTTTTCCTTGTCTAGTCTATTTGGGGAAGAGGGTAAATTAAATAAGTCAGTTGTCAAGTCCCTTGGTTCTGACTTATGCCATTTTTATTTTATGGCCAAACATAAGCCTATCCATTAAGATTTTTAAATTAATTATATGCTTTCAATTTTATCATTTTCAATCGGTTCCTGTGTTACTATCAATTCTTTCATGAGGATTTTTTGTTTAAAATTTTAAGACTCATAGAGATGATTTGTTTATTTACAGGTGTGTGTTTGTGTGTGTGTGTGTGTGTGTGTGTGTGTATGTGTGTGTTTGGTTGGTGTGGGCACCTGCAGAACCCAGAAGAGGGCATCACATACCCTGGTGGTAGAGGAGGCAGAGGCAGTGTTAACCTTAAGTGTGTGGTGAGAATTGCATTTCTCTACAAAAGAGTGAGCCTTTGCAACCACAGAGCCTTTTCCTCAACCAAGATTTTTGGTTTTAAAAATGTGTGTCAGGGCAATACATCATTGTGGGATAGTGGTGAACATTACTTTTAGAGTTCTTGCTGTATATTGTGAGACATTGCGGTCTTTTCCCAGGAAGTGTAACTTCAAAACCAACTATATTGTCTCTATTTCACCTTGGAAGAAAGCCTTAAGGAAACACATAGATAAGCCATGATGGAACTGGAAAAGATGTCTGTATGCCCAGAATCATGGGAAAGAAAAAGCAATCATGTCAACAAGCTTCAACTGTCATGTCTCGACAAGGAGGACATAAGAAACGGGGGTCTTCGGAGGCACTCTTCCACTTAGTTTTACAGTGTTGTGGTGTAAGTTCAAATCTCTTCCTAGTCTAGGGAAATGAATGTATTTAGGTAGTGAGAGAATCATACTTCTACCATAAAACATTAATAAGAATTTATTAAAAAGGAGGATTTAGGTTTGCATCTTTTTTTTGTGAATTCATGGGAGAATTAAAATAACCACCCTATGATTGACTGTATGTGTGGGAAACAGATGCAAATCTGGCAGGGCCACACAAGTTTCTATGTTGGTGTGAATGGAAGCTCCATGTCCACTTTCAGGTGAAAGTTCTGATTAGTTGACCTTTTATTTTCCAACAAAGAGATCAGGAGAGGATTGTCATATTATAACAAAGCTTTCCCCAACGCAGGGGCATGAGCTGGCCTTTTCAGAGATTAGCTGACCTATGACTGACATTTCACTAAATGATAAATTAGCTTTGTGACTTTCACTCATTGATATATTGGTGGTTACTTGTTAAGGCCAAATCAAGTTTACAGTCACTGTTATAGACTAACCTTGGTTATAAGCTGGTGGCAGTGGTGAGAGTTTACACTAATTACTACCACATACGAAACTTCAAAACCAACTATATTGTCTCTATTTCACCTTGGAAGAAAGCCTGAAGGAAACACATAGATAAGCCATGATGGAACTGGGCAAGATGTATCCCCAGAATCATATGATTAGTTGTGAAACACTCTATTACTAAGCACTTTTAAAATCATCCCTTAAATATAACAATTGGGGTGATAGGTCATTAAGCTAATTCCAAGGAGATTTTCCTTTCAGCATTTAGTGGGAGGAACATGAATTAGGGAGTGCCAAGGAGAAGGCAAATTAAGATTTTACTGAAAAATCCTACCCATGAGTTTTGTCTCTCTGGGAGACTTTGAACAACTTATTATACCCCATTTCCCTTTCTATACAAGGCCACAGTGGATGTCTTTGTGATGTTCTAAATTGTTACACGTCTAAGGTAATTTCCCGTCCATCCTTCTACCTCATATTCCCTTCCTCTGCTCCCTCCCCTTCCCCTTCCCCTCCCCCCCCCCAGCCCCTTGCCTCCTTTTCTCTCTATTTTCCTCTCCTCTTTTCAATGCCATAACTGGTTCCAAAATATTTTGTTTCAAAATCTTCAATAATACACAAAAATTTCAGTTGCTTCTATTGATTAAGAAAAAAAAATAGTTTGGAAAAGAAAAATCTTTTCCCCCCCCCACAAGACTTCTTGCTTAAAAATCACAGGACTTACTAATTGATATTGGATAACCAATTAGGGGGTTCTTCCCTGGAGAAAACTATCTCTCCTGCTCTCAGCATGCATTAATCTCTTATTCTTTGTTTGAGGGTAGAACCCCATGAGATTTTCCCTTTCCCATTAGCATGTCTCTAGATGTTATTCTTCTTAAGGTCTTGTTTAGTCAGCCATATTCTTGAAGTAATATGAATCAAGAGTTCCTGTCATTTCTATGAGACAATCTCACAGTAGATTTCCTGATCCTCTAGCTCTTGAAATTTTTCTTTCATATATGTGTGTAACAATAACTAGGAAAAGGAGGTCCTGAATTTGACTGAAGGCAAGAGAAGAGCTTGAGGAAGGAAGGGGAAAGGAGGAATAATGTAAAAAAAAAAAATAGAAAAACTCAGCAAAACCCTCCAACCAACCCACCCACAATCCAATCCAATCCAATCCAATCCAATCCATTCCAATCCATCAGTCAATCAGGATAGAACACCCAGGGCTTGGCATAGTTTTGGAGCTAAATGTGCATTTAAAAAAATCCTAGTCATATAATTTTCTAAACTGTCCAGTGTGAAAATTTATGTCACTGGAATCGTCTCTGTCTTGCACAGGTGAGTGGCTGCCCACCTCTGGGCATGTGACCTTTACCTGGAACTTTAACTTGGAAAAGATTTCAGTAAATCTGTTTCTGGTTGATCCCTGGTTCCATATTTCCATTTGAGCATGTGTGTTAATCAGTAAATTTTTGTCCTTCTATAGATTGGATGTTCTCTATTAAACACTGTGATATGCAGGCATTTTCCCTCTCTCTACTCCAACTGAAACTCCTTTGGCAAAGTAGGCGAGAAGCTCAGCCTGTCCTTTTTGGTTCAATGAGGAAGAACCACTGCACGACCAAGTGAATTCCCTCAGTCTTTCATTTGTGCTCACTAACATGATGGTTGCTTTCTTCTCTATTGAGATGGATATTTTCCAAATCTGCCAGTGATTTGGTAGTACTTGACTCTTTGTGTACTTACCAGGGATCTCACCAGAGGTTCCTGAGTAGGGGCAGTGTTGGCCAAACTGAAAAAGCCCCTGGAATTCCAATAACAGAGACTGCTTACTTTTCCTATTCCATGTTTATTTTTCATCTTTAGTTTGATTAGATTAAGTTTCCTTTATTTAGACTTCAGCAGGAACAACAGACATAAAGAAATTTAGGGGATTTCAAACTTAATTTGAAAAGACAATCAATTAAACCACTACCATAAAAATATCACATCATTTAGAGGCTTATTCACCCCATGAGCTAAATGGCCCTAGCAAGAGCCCAGGCCTTCTGTGTCCACTGGGCAACTGGTATGGATATTCAAGGGACATGCTGTGCTCTGACTCCCTGCTTGACCCAGCATGTGTTCACTGTCGGGCTCTGGCTTGGTAGAATGTTTGACATTGGCTGGGGATGAATTTTCCCGGTCAGCCTTACTCTTGCCTGGGTTTCTGTTGACTGAGCATGTGACTCTGTACTTTTCTCTGCAAGAGAAGAACAAGAGAAAACACAAAAGCATACCATGTAATAACATGATTTACTTGCAGGATTCCATCTGGTCTATTGTTTGAGGATGTTCAGCTCTTGATGGTGTCCTTAGGCAAAAGCCATTCTTGTATTTTAGGAGCAGTTAGTGAGCGAGACAGAGGCTTCAGGATCTTCTGATGCGTGATTCTGTCATGATGATAACATCTCATCTTGCAAATATCCCTTTTTATCTTTTCCTACAGATCTTCCTTGCTTTCTATATTTTATTTTTAAGCTTTTTATTAGTTCTTTGAGAATTTTGTACAATGTATTTTAATCATATTTTCCTCTCCCCTAATTGATCCCAAGCCCAACCTGTCTTCTCTTCCCTGCTTACAACTCTGTGTTCCAAAATGCCCATTAACTAAGATTTGTGTTGCCCTATACTTTTTGATATATGGTCATCTAGTGGACCATAATCTACCTAGCAGGGCTTAAGGTGCAAACAATGAAAGACTACAGTTCTTTATCTAGTTATTCATCCCCCATCAATCTTCATTTGGACTGAAACAGCAATATCCTAAGAAATCTCCTTACTCCAATTTCTAAGGAGTAATTAGAATATCAGGTACTCACATATTCAAACACTATGATGTCATGTCATACAGGAATCTCCAAGGATTGGTACCACATTTGCTGCACTCAAATCTTTCTACTGTTCTGCCTTAGCCTACCTACTGATTCATTCTTTTCCTATCAGATACAAACAAGTCAACACAGACCTGCCACTCATGTCCAAAGAAGCCTTTGTGTTTTGTGTTCCCCAGGGCCTTTTATACTTAGATTATACATGTTTTCTACCAGTCACTCTAGTTAGACCTCCTGTATGAAATATTTATCTATACTCTGAGTTTTAAAAAACTCCCTGTCTTCTTGTAATATTTGTCTATCAAAACTAATAAGACTTTGGAAATAGATATGCTCAAAATACATTTTATTGAAATTCTTTGAAGAAACTTTTTGCATATTTATAATTATTTATGAAGCATAGACATGGGGTATATAGCCACCTCTGTCATTGAGGTTTCTAATGAAGATTTTTAAAAATTAAGTTTTAAAAGTTATCTCCCTTCAGGGCCTACATCTGCCACTCTTCTTTCTCGATTTCATAATTAAATTAAAATTTTTTTACTTACTTGAGACAGGGTCTTGCAATGTAGCCCTGGCTGACCTTGATACATAGACTATTTTATTTGAACTTGCAAAGATCTTTTAGATTCTGTTTCTTTTGATCATTTTAACATTATATCATATTTAATAATATCTTAACATGTTGATATATGTCTGCATAATGCTTGATTTCCTATACAATGTTATATCATTTGAATTCAAAACCCCTTATGAAACATTGATGCTGCCTCTTCTAGAATCACAGTGTTTTAAAGTCTGTGTAAAGTTAGGAAGTTGTAGCAAATAAGAAAAGGGTTAGAGTGATGAAAGATTCAGAGTAAGTGAATAGTTTACAAAATCTTGTTTTCCACATCTTAAGAACAAGGAAGCCAGACACTTCAGACTTTTACATAAAAAGCTGATATCTAGAAAACATCACAATGAAAGAATGTAATTTTTCATTACCTTCAGTTTTAAAAAGTCATTGTCTTTCTTCTTGGTGGTAATCTCACCTTTTCGATGAGATCCTGTCTATACATATGTGTTTGGAAGCCATCTACAGTTTTAGGAGAACTGAGGGCAAAATAATTGAGGTTTTTTTTTTTTTTTTTAATGTATATGAAAGGGTTTTAAATTGTGTATTAAGTAAACTATAGCCATTACTGGAGTTAATAAATGTGGAATGCTAGAAACCCCATGTTGATCAAAGAAGGTAAGGGAGAAAAATAAATCAGTAATTGTTTAGCCTTTACATTTTATTTAGCCTTTATATTTCACTCTCTGTTTTCTCCTTTTATGCTCAGCCATTGCCACCAACCAAGTGTCCAAGCTGACTTGCCTATAAAACAAACACAGAAATTATGTATTTTATTGTACTAGCCTCTAAGATCTGGAGATCCCCTCACTGGAGGTGCTATGGGGTTGAGCTAGCTGTATGTGGAGAAAAGTAATTCTATTTCTTTGCAATACCTATGGTCTAGCTATCATATTTCTAGGTGCTTACAGGAAAGCATGTACTGCCAAGAATTAGCATGAGATGATCGCAAAGATCTTTTCCAGTGGAATAGATTAAAATCTAGAAAATGACCACCACCACGTGGTTTGCAAAAAGCAAAGGCTCAACTCCTAAAAGCTAGTGGTCTTCATCTTCTGGGTGCAGCGTCAAAGCCAAGACAACCTTCCTGTTAGATCACACGGATAAAGAGAACCTCAGAAGAATGAAAGAGAAGGGGTCAGGAAAGTATTATTTTCAATTCAAAAGCATGAAGTGAGTCACAGGAACTGGGAACTAGTGAGCTCAGATTTCCCAGTTTGGTCTAGGGGAATAAGGAACCAGCAGCTGGGAGGGTGTATCAAAAATCTCCCTTGCTGGGGCAAAATAAAGAAGCTGCCAGGGATTTTAAATATTCTGGGAAGTTACTTCCTTTTGACTCATGTTTAAAATTATCAAATGATGTTAGTTTTGAAGGAAAGAAAAACCTTTCAAAATTTCTATGGATTTTTTCATCAATGGTTAAATGTTTGAGTGTATTAAATTCCCCCTGCCAACATTCCTTACATGGTAAATAATATTAAAAAGATCACACATTCTGAGATATTTCTGTAAGCAAACAGTGAAAATGTGGGAAGGGTTGTTGTGGCCATTTGTACCGACAATAACTAGACTGTTTCAACCATACAGGGATGGGTCTTAGTGATTAATTTAAAAGTTAAAGGTTCCGTCCAGCCAAGTTTCTCACTGTGTAGAGGAGAAAGAAGATTTCAGAAGTATTGTTTTGGTATATTTCTGTTCTTCCTGATGGGCATGAAAGCCTAAAATATTTATTACAATTCTAGATACAAGACTTTGGTTTATTTATTTTTTGATAATAGGGCAAGAGCTTAGCTTTGAACAATGTCGGAAATGGAAATTTTCAGACATTATTGTGCTGAAAATGCAGATAACGATGAGTCTCTATGTTTCTCCCTCTCCCTCCCCCTCTCCCTCCCCCTCTCCCTCCCCCTCTCCCTCTCCCTCTCCCTCTTTCTCTTCTCCCCCCCATCTTATCCTGTGTGGTTTACCACAAAGTATCTAAAATAAGCAGTTGCTGGGCCTTGTAAAGCATGTATCTGGGACAGACTCAAGGCTTTCTTTATTTTCCTTCCAGTAGACAGTGTGTGTTGTCATGCTGAATTAAAAAAAAAACTATTTTGGATAATTATAAGACAGTTGTTAGTTCTCTGCCCTGTGCTGTACTTTACAACACATTTTCCATTATACAACTATCTTTTTACACACTTTGTGTTAGTTTATGCCTATAGATGCATCTCTAAAAGTCCTTATTTTTACAACATAATTTAATAAGACCTCAAATTCTTCATACTGATAGCCATTATCACAGAATGGAAGACATCCCTCTAAGAGTCAATTGCGTGTTATTTATCATCTACATTTGGTCATTTGTCATAAAGCATTGGAAAATCAGTACTACTGCTGTAGCCCATTTCTTTTTTTCCTCTGAGTTCTTCAATCTTCTTCTGGTTAATGTTAAAGAATTTTAAGTTTAAGGCAAGAAGCAATGTATTAGAAACAAGATGGAAGCAGTGTACAGCAGGAGCATTCATTGAGCAGTTTGCTTTCAATCTCAGTCCTGATTCCATCCCTCACTCTGAGGTTGTAAGTTTGGAAAGAAGAACATTATTTTGCGATAGTTCTTTTAACAGAGAAGACAGCATTGTAATGTATAGAGTAACAGAATTGAGGATGTTTGTGAATCTAGCTTGCCCTTCCATCTTTCCTTCTCTCCAAAGACACCTAGGAAAACCCCTGTACTTTAAAGCAGAGGACTGCAGCTCTGATGCAGTTCTGTGTTGATTCAAATTCCCTTAGCTCTTAAAGAAGCCAACTGAAGCCTGATTACTCATCTCTGAATCTCATATGCTAATATTTCTTTGTTCACCTAAGATCTTTCCTAATTCTTTCATATTCTAATGAAGGTATTTTCTCTCTCATTTGCTGTCCATACTATGTTATTCACCCATTGATTTTTACTCAATGCCAAAGTTTGGGTTTTCCTTTTCCTTAGTCTGAGATCTTCTTGTGAGATGGACAAGCTGAAAATTCAGTGTTATTAAATCCTTATTCATTCAGGCCAGACATACACAGCAGGGATATCCTTGTAGGCATGATATTATTGCACATTGTGTAAAGATTATCCATGTATTATTCAAATGCTGATTTCTTTGCCCCCACATCTGATTGCAATCCAAATATGGTACTGTAATGCTTATTCTAAGTATTTCCTCCCCAATTGTGGATTTAAACATTATTCCCCATTGATTCTTTGACTTGTCAATAAAGTTGACCAGCCCATGGCTGAACAGAACAGAAAATAAGGCTGTATTTCCAATCTTAGCCAGGAGAAGTAGAGGGGAGTGGAGGGAAGGGGAGAAAGTATTCAACAGGGGAAGAGAAGGATCTAGAAGCTACCATGGGAACACACCTGGAGCAGAGAGAGCCTGACCAATACTAAAATACAAGTACTTGAGGATTTTGGCTGTGAGGGAGCCAGATTAGTTTAGAGGAATAGAATAGATAATAGCTGCTCAACTACTGTGCCATAAAGCCTATGAAATAAATCTTATAGTCTCTGTCTCATTTATTTGGGAACTATTCAGAATCAAGAAAATATTATCATTCTTAAAAGTGCACTAACATTTGGCATCCATCATCACTTAAAATTGCACTAACAAATATTGTTTTCAGCAGGATCAGGAATGAATTAGAATGGAAGTGATTTTCACTGTTTTCTTTGAGGTCCAAATTGTTCTAATTTTGTGTTTGAAACTTTGTCTATCACTAAAATTTACTCATGTATTTACAGGTTAAAATAATGTTAAATATTGTTAATATTTATAATAACATTATAATGCTAATGTTAAAATCAGGTAATATTTTTCTCCCTTATTTGAAATTGTTTATTTCCTTCCAATTTGCTATTTCCTCATTTCTTGTAAAGAACATTGAAGACTGGTAATCAAACTGTGTGCATAGCCACACAAAAGGCAAAAAGAATTGCTTTATCAAGACGTCTCCCAATTATAAAATCATTGCCGAACTCCTCTTAAAATTCAAGTTACTAAGTTGCAGCTTACATGTGGCATTGCAGTAGATATAGCAAAAACAGAATTGCAAAGGCTCTGCTCTGCCTCTTTGCTGAAAAAGAAAAGTCATTGGTTAGGTATTGGTACCTTGGTTCTCAATGTAGGTGTGGAAACCATTCAGGTGAGTTCCAAGTTCTGCCTAAAGTGAGTCATGCATCTGCCACTAGTTATAACTGAAATCCCTGGGCAGTACTTGCTGAGTCACTTTTAGATACTTTTGGGAGAAAATGACAAATGAATTTTGGATCAAGTAAAAACTCAAAAGAAAAAATATATAATGATCTTTCTGTTTTATTTGTTTTCCTCCCATATATCTCGATGGAGAATTTAGAAGAACTTCAAAACAGGCACTGGCATAGAATAAAACAAGTTCACCATCTCTTTACTTCAGCCATAGATTGAGAAGAGAAAACTCTGTAAGATGAAGATTTGTAAAATAGAAAACAACAAACAAAGAACTCAGCTCCTGTTCTGGCCCCTCGCTAATCTCAATCTTGCACTTGACTACCATGGAGTCACCTAGACCTTCAAAAGAAAATTATAAATTTTTGCTTTAATCAGCAACTCCCTATGTTCCAATGAATGAAGAAAGACTTCTTTATTTTTCCCTCCTCAAGTCTACTAGCTTCATGCCCAAGGCAAACCCTATTCAGAATAACTTAGTATTGGAGAGAGGACGAGACTCCAGTAGAGGTTCAGAGGATAGGTCCAATGGATGTCAGCATGTATGTGGGAAAATCACAGAAATGGGAAAAGTGGAGAAAGAGACCCCTATATATGTACACAAAATATCAGGCTGTTCTTCAATCTGAGTAGGGGTTGAGGAGCGTTGTTTCAATTCATCATGACAAAGGCATGGTCCCAGAAGTACATGTGGGGATCAGTGCCAAAGCACTAATGAGACTTTAAACACACACAAAATCACCTGTCTATATAAGGTGATTTCACAGAGTATGACCCAACCACACACATTGCAAAACCATCAATTCATAACGTAAGGGCTGGAGAGATGGCTCAGCTGTTAAGAGCACCGACTGCTCTTCCGAAGGTCCTGAGTTCAAATCCCAGCAACCACATGATGGCTCACAACCATCTGTAATGAGATCTGATGCCTTCTTCTGGTGTGTCTGAAGACAGCTACAGTGTACTTTGATGTAATAATAAAATCTTTTAAAAAAATTCATAACGTAAAATGACTTAATATCCAACCATCTAGGAAAAATTTTAAGTACTTTAGGAAGAAAAAACAGTGAAAAAATACCAACACTTGAACCATCTCAAATGGTAACATATATATATATATATATATATATATATATGAATGAATGATAGGGTCCATTAAGCAGCTATGATAGCTGTCAAATAAGAGTGAACTCAATGGAGAGCAAAAGCTGTTAGCTCAGGAATGAGCAATACAGAAAGAGCTAAAGGAAAACTGGTATTGAAAACAAGGCAAATGAGAACAGATTACACTGCCGAAAACAGCAGAATAGTAACCATGAAAGAGGCAGGTAGCCTCAGGACAGAAATGTTCACAACCTGAACAAGCAAGGAATATATGTGAACATGATGTGAGGCTGCACATCTTGTAATAAAAAGTGGTATGACACAGAAAAATATGACTATAAACTTTACAAATTTGTTGCAAGATGTGCAAATATATCAGTTCAAGAAAACTAGAAATCTGAACATGATAAATGCAAAGAAAGGCGTTCAGAGATGCTTTAGAGTCAAAGCTGAAAATTTTGAAAGTGGAAAAAGAAAAGCAGCATAGACCACACATGAAGCGATAATTGGAATGACTTCATTTGTCTCATCAGAAACCACAGAGAGAGGAGAACTGAAAAATAAGAACCTGCCAACCTAGATTTCCATGTCAAGTAAAAGTATCCCTTAGGAAGAAATCACAACATTCAACTGTTTCCAGCTACAAAAACTGATAATAAGTATGAAAACTTAAAAATAAAGAATGGGAGACATAGTAGTTGTTGATACAAACGTTACTATTTTTTTTCTTAGATTCTCTAAGTACTAATTCTAGCCTAAGACAAACATAGGATAACAAGTCTTGGGGCTGTCAGTATATACAAACACAGTGTGTACATCAGCCACAATGTTTTGTTTGGTTGCTTATAACTTCTCTACACCGTATTTGAAGTAGTGAATTTCCCCAGGTAGGTGGTAAAAAGATATATATATATATAAATCCCTTGGGCAATCACTGAAAAATTATACCAATAGAAGTAACCAAAAGTCAATATATTTACTGAAATACTACAAACAAAAAGAAAAGGGAAACTGAATAATGAAAATGGGGGAAGGGGATGAGAGGAAAGATAGAAAATAACTAGAAAATAGCCAAAGTGCAGCTATACATGTATTTATAGTAGGTGCAATACATATAGTGGCTACAGCAGGTAAAAGTAATCTAAATATCCTCAATTTAAAAGCCTAGAGATTTGATATGCAAAGGCTTAATTCCAATTCTGTTGATATAACCATTTTCCTTTTTTATTAAAAATAGATTAGTTTCTCACATAATATATCTGATTACAGTTTCTCTTCTTTTACTCCCTCCATTTCCTACCCATCTCCCATCCCACTCCAATCTACTCCCTTTCTGTCTCTTGTTGGAAAAAAAAGGCTTGTAAGTGATAATAATAAAATATTATAAAATAAAATACAATGAGATAAAGCAAAATCTGTCATATCGAAGTTGAAAAGAACAAACCAAAAGAGAAGGAAAATTGCCCAATAGAAAGCATAAGAATGAGAGACTTACTCATCTGCATACTCAGCAATCGCATAAAAACACTAAACTGGAAGCCATAAGATATACACAGAAGACCCGGTGAAGACGGTGCAGGTCTTGTGCATGCTGCCTCAGTATCTGTGAACTCATATGAGCTTTGTTCATGTTGATTTAGAGAACCTTGTTTTCCTGGCTCCTTGTTTTCCTGGCTCCTTGTTCCCATCTGGCCTAGACAGTAAAAACCGCCTCCTCCTCTGTGGGGTTCCCTGAGCCCTGAGAGGATGGATTTGATGGAGATATCCTATTCAGAACTGAGTGTTCTAATGTCTCTCACTAATGTCTGGCTGTGGGTCTATGCATTTGTTCCCATCTGCGGCAGAAGAAGCTTCTTTGACAATGGCCGAGAGAGGCAGTGGTCTATGAAAACAGCAGAATGCCATTTTGTTGCCCCCCCCCCATTTAGAACTACTGTTTTATTTGTAATATTTGCTTCTACAGTAGGTTCCTGGACTACTTAATCTGGGGTTCTTGGTCACTCAAGTTGTGTAGGCTATAGGCTCTAATTCATTAAGTGGATCTTAAGTCAGATCTGTTATTGGTTGGTTATTTCCACAAGCTTTGTGCCACCACTGTTCTGATGGTTCTCAACCTGTGGGTCATGACCACTTTGGCATATCTCTTCAAAACTGTTTTTATTATGATTCACAACATTAACAAAATTGTAGTTACAAAGTAGCAACAAAAATAATTTTATGGACAGAGACAACCGGCCACCTTCCTGGTGAGCGCACAGGGGTCCACCCGGCCCGAGAGGTTTGTGCCTCGGGCCCCGGCGGGAGACTCCTTGGCTCCGGGACTCCGCGGAGGGCAGGCTGCACGGGTGACGGTGTGGAATACAGAGGCCAGCCGTTTCTGGGAAAGGCGAGAGCCACAGAGCTTCTGAGGCGGCGCCATCTTCGGCTCCAGACAACCGGCCACCTTCCTGGCCAAAGCAACACAGCTTCTGGGAAAGATCCTGTTTTGGGCCTTCATCTTCAGCCAGGAGGAGGTCCAAATACCAGATAACTGTGCACCTTCCCTGAAAGAGGAGAGCTTGCCTGCAGAGACTGCTCTGACCACTGAAACTCAGAGGAGAGAGCTAGTCTCCCACGTCTGCTGATAGAGGGTAACAAAATCAACAGAGGAACAATCTCTAAACAAAGACAACTATAACAACTAACTCCAGAGATTGCCAGATGGCGAAAGGTAAATGTAAGAATCCTACTAACAGAAACCAGGACCACTCACCATCATCAGAACCCAGAACGCCCACTTCGCCCAGTCCAGGGCACCCTAACACACCTGAAAAGGTAGACCTGGATTTAAAAGCATATCTCATGATGATGGTAGAGGACATAAAGAAGGAATTTAATAACTCACTTAAAGAAATACAGGAGAACACTGCTAAAGAGTTACAAGTCCTTAAAGAAAAACAGGAAAACACAACCAAACAGGTAGAAGTCCTTATAGAAAAACAGGAAAACACATCCAAACAGGTGATGGAAATGAACAAAACCATACTAGACCTAAAAAGGGAAGTAGACACAATAAAGAAAACCCAAAGTGAGGCAACGCTGGAGATAGAAACCCTAGGAAAGAAATCTGGAACCATAGATGCCAGGATCAGCAACAGAATACAAGAGATGGAAGAGAGAATCTCAGGTGCAGAAGATCCCATAGAGAACATCGGCACAACAATCAAAGAAAATGGAAAATGCAAAAAGATCCTAACTCAAAACATCCAGGAAATCCAAGACACAATGAGAAGACCAAACCTACGGATAATAGGAGTGGATGAGAATGAAGATTTTCAACTCAAAGGACCAGCAAACATCTTCAACAAAATTATTGAAGAAAACTTCCCAAATCTAAAGAAAGAGATGCCCATGAACATACAAGAAGCCTACAGAACTCCAAATAGACTGGACCAGAAAAGAAATTCCTCCCGACACATAATAATCAGAACATCAAATGCACTAAATAAAGATAGAATACTAAAAGCAGTAAGGGAAAAAGGTCAAATAACATATAAAGGCAAGCCTATCAGAATTACACCAGATTTTTCACCATAGACTATGAAAGCCAGAAGAGCCTGGACAGATGTTATACAGACACTAAGAGAACACAAATTCCAGCCCAGGCTACTATATCTAGCCAAACTCTCAATTACCATAGATGGAGAAACCAAAGTATTCCACGACAAAACTAAATTCACCCATTATCTCTCCACGAGTCCAGCCCTTCAAAGGATAATAACAGAAAAAAACCAATACAAGGACGGGAACCACGCCCTAGAAAAAACAAGAAGATAATCCCTCAACAAAACTAAAAGAAGACAGCCACAAGAACAGAATGCCAACTTTAACAACAAAAATAACAGGAAGCAACAATTACTTTTCCTTAATATCTCTCCTAATATCAATGGTCTCAACTCCCCAATAAAAAGACATAGACTAACAAACTGGCTACACAAACAAGACCCAACATTTTGCTGCTTACAGGAAACTCATCTCAGAGAAAAAGATAGACACTACCTCAGAATGAAAGGCTGGAAAACAATTTTCCAAGCAAATGGTATGAAGAAACAAGCTGGAGTAGCCATTCTAATATCTGATAAGATTGACTTCCAACCCAAAGTCATCAAAAAAGACAAGGAGGGGTACTTCATACTCATCAAAGGTAAAATCCTCCAAGAGGAACTCTCAATTCTGAATATCTATGCTCCAAATACAAGGGCAGTCACATTCATTAAAGAAACTTTAGTAAAACTCAAAGCACACATTGCACCTCACATAATAATAGTGGGAGACTTCAACACACCACTTTCACCAATGGACAGATCATGGAAACAGAAACTAAACAGGGACACAGTGAAACTAACAGAAGTGATGAAACAAATGGACTTAACAGATATCTACAGAACATTTTATCCTAAAACAAAAGGATATACCTTCTTCTCAGCACCTCATGGTACCTTCTCTAAAATTGACCACATAATTGGTCACAATACAAGCCTCAACATATACAAAAATATTGAAATTGTCCCATGCATCCTATCAGATCACCATGGACTAAGGCTGATCTTCAATAACAAAATAAATAATAGAAAGCCAACATTCACGTGGAAACTGAACAACACTCTTCTCAATGATACCTTGGTCAAGGAAGGAATAAAGAAAGAAATTAAGGACTTTTTGGAGTTTAATGAAAATGAAGCCACAACATACCCAAACTTATGGGACACAATGAAAGCATTCCTAAGAGGAAAACTCATAGCTCTGAGTGCCTCCAAAAAGAAACTAGAGAGAGCACACATTAGCAGCTTGACAACACACCTAAAAGGTCTAGAAGAAAAGGAAGCAAATTCACCCAAGAGGAGTAGAAGGCAGGAAATAATCAAACTTAGGGGTGAAATCAACCAAGTGGAAACAAGAAGAACTATTCAAAGAATTAACCAAACGAGGAGTTGGTTCTTTGAGAAAATCAACAAGATAGATAAACCCTTAGCTAGACTCACTAGAGGGCACAGGGACAAAATCCTAATTAACAAAATCAGAAATGAAAAGGGAGATATAACAAAAGATCCTGAAGAAATCCAAAACACCATCAGATCCTTCTACAAAAGGCTATACTCAACAAAACTGGAAAACCTGGACGAAATGGACAAATTTCTGGACAGATACCAGGTACCAAAGTTGAATCAGGATCAAGTTGACCATCTAAACAGTCCCATGTCACCTAAAGAAATAGAAGCAGTTATTAATAGTCTCACAGCCAAAAAAAGCCTAGGACCAGATGGGTTTAGTGCAGAGTTCTGTCAGACCTTCAAAGAGGATCTAATCCCAGTACTTCACAAACTATTCCACAAAATAGAAACAGAAGTTACTCTACCCAACTCATTCTATGAAGCCACAATTACTCTGATACCTAAACCACAAAAAGACCCAACAAAGATAGAGAACTTCATACCAATTTCCCTTATGAATATCGATGCAAAAATCCTCAATAAAGTTCTTGCTAACCGAATCCAAGAACACATCAAAACAATCATCCATCCTGACCAAGTAGGTTTCATCCCAGGGATGCAGGGATGGTTTAATATACAGAAATCCATCAATGTAATCCAGTATATAAACAAACTCAAAGACAAAAACCACATGATCATCTCGTTAGATGCTGAGAAAGCATTTGACAAAATCCAACACCCATTCATGATAAAAGTCTTGGAAAGATCAGGAATTCAAGGCCCATACCTAAACATGATAAAAGCAATCTACAGCAAACCAATAGCCAACATCAAAGTAAATGGAGAGAAGCTGGAAGCAATCCCACTAAAATCAGGGACTAGACAAGGCTGTCCATTCTCGCCCTACCTATTCAACATTGCACTTGAAGTCCTAGCCAGAGCAATTCGACAACAAAAGGAGATCAAGGGGATACAAATTGGAAAGGAAGAAGTCAAAACATCACTTTTTGCAGATGATATGATAGTATATATAAGTGACCCTAAAAATTCCACCAGAGAACTCCTAAGCCTGATAAACAGCTTCAATGAAGTAGCTGGATATAAAATTAACTCACACAAGTCAATGGCCTTTCTGTATACAAAGGATAAATAGGCTGAGAAAGAAATTAGGGAACCAACACCCTTCTCAATAGTCACAAATAATATGAAATACCTTGGCGTCACTCTAACTAAGGAAGTGAAAGATCTGTATGATAAGAACTTCAAGTCTCTAAAGAAAGAAATTAAAGAAGATCTCAGAAGATGGAAAGATCTCCCATGCTTATGGATTGGCAGGATCAACATTGTAAAAATGGCTATCTTGCCAAAAGCAATCTACAGATTCAATGCAATCCCCATCAAAATTCCAACTCAATTCTTCAATGAATTAGAAAGGGCAATTGGCAGATTCATCTGGAATAACAAAAAACCGAGGATAACAAAAACTCTTCTCAAGGATAAAAGAACCTCTGGTGGAATCACCATGCCGGACCTAAAACTGTACTACAGAGCAATTGTGATCAAAACTGCATGGTACTGGTATAGTGACAGACAAGTAGACCAATGGAACAGAATTGAAGACCCAGAGATGAACCCACACACCTATGGTCACTTGATCTTTGACAAGGGAGCTAAAACCATCCAGTGGAAAAAAGACAGCATTTTCAACAAATGGTGCTGGCACAACTGGCAGTTATCATGTAGAAGAATGGGAATCTATCCATTCCTATCTCCTTGTACTAAGGTCAAATCTAAGTGGATTAAGGAACTCCACATAAGACCAGAGACACTGAAACTTATAGAGGAGAAAGTAGGGAAAAGCCTCGGAGATATGGGTACAGGGGAAAAAATTCCTGAATAGAACAGCAATGGCTTGTGCTGTAAGATCAAGAATCGATAAATGGGACCTCATAAAATTGCAAAGCTTCTGCAAAGCAAAAGACACCGTCAATAAGACAAAAAGGCCACCAACAGATTGGGAAAGGATCTTTACCTATCCCAAATCGGATAGGGGACTAACATCCAATATATATAAAGAACTCAAGAAGGTGGACTCCAGAAAATCAAATAACCCCATTAAAAATGGGGCTCAGAGCTGAACAAAGAATTCTCACCTGAGGAATCCCGAATGGCAGAGAAACACCTGAAAAAATGTTCAACATCCTTAATCATCAGGGAAATGCAAATCAAAACAACACTGAGATTCCACTTCACTCCAGTCAGAATGGCTAAGATCAAAAACTCAGGTTACAGCAGATGTTGGCGAGGATGTGGAGAAAGGGGAACACTCCTCCATTGTTGGTGGGATTGCAAGCTTGTACAACCACTCTGGAAATCAGTCTGGCGGTTCCTCAGAAAATTGGACATAGTACTACCGGAGGATCCCGCAATACCTCTCCTGGGCATATATGCAGAAGATGTCCCAACCGGTAAGAAGGACACATGCTCTACTATGTTCATAGCAGCCTTGTTTATAATAGCCAGAAGCTGGAAAGAACCCAGATGCCCCTCAACAGAGGAATGGATACAGAAAATGTGGTACATTTACACAATGGAATACTACTCAGCTATTAAAAAAATGAATTTATGAAATTCCTAGGCAAATGGATGGACCTGGAGGGTATCATCCTGAGTGAAGTAACCCAATCACAACGGAACTCGCACAATATGTACTCACTGATACGTGGATAATAGCCCAGAAACTTAGGATACCCAAGATATAAGATACAACTTGCCAAACGCATGAAATTCAAGAAGAACGAAGACCAAAGTGTGGACACTTTACCCTTTCTTAGAAATGGGAACAAAACACCCATAGAAGGAGTTACAGAGACAAAATTTGGAGCTGTGACGAAAGGATGGACCATCTAGTGACTGCCATATGCAGGGATCCATCCCATAATCAGCTTCCAAATGCTGACACCATTGCATACACTAGCAAGATTTCGCTGAAAGGACCCAGTTATAGCTGTGTCTTGTGAGACTATGCCGGTGCCTAGCAAACACAGAAGTGGATGATCACAGTCAGCTATTGGATGGGTCACAGGGCTCCCAATGGAGGAGCTAGAGAAATTACCCAAGGAGCTATAGGGAACTGCAACCCTATAGGTAGAACAACAATATGAACTAACCAGTACCCGGGAGCTCTTGTCTTTAGCTGCATATGTATCAAAAGATGGCCTAGTCGGCCATCACTGCAAAGACAGGCCCATTGGACTTGCAAACTTTATATGCCCCAGTACAGGGGAACGGCAGGGCCAAAAAGGGGGAGTGGGTGGGTAGGGGATTGGGGGGGTGGGTATGGGGGACCTTTGGGATAGCATTGAAAATGTAAATGAGTAAAATACCTAATTAAAAAAATAATAATTTTATGGCTGGGGCCACCACTGCACAAGGAACTGTGTTAAAGGATCACAGTATTGGAAAGGTTGAGAACCACTGTAGCGTATCTTATAAGCAGGACATCATTGCATATCAAAGGGTTTGTGGCTGGCTTGGTGTTTATGTTTCTCTTTTGGTAGAATGCAGAGTACCTTCTTGTCCAAAAGATTCTAGAACATAGGAATGAAAGCTCGATGTAGGCTCAACGTCTCTATGTTCAGTGAGTTGTGTAAGTGTTGACTTCAGCAATGGAACCTTGTAAAGTACATCCTATTGATAATACTATGCCACAGCTTGGGTTGGTTGGGGATTCCCATGGGACCCCTGTGACCACCAATTCAACTAGATGAAATCCAGTCCCTGTGCGGGAAGCTTCATTTGGTGGTAGATGCCTCCCATGACAAAAACTGTCCCAGCAGGGATTGCCTGTTATATACTCAACCATGATGAATTTAGGGCAAAACAAGTAATAGCTGAGCCTTCTTTCGTATGACATGACTGCCAACAAGCCAGTCCTCATTCCCTTTTTATCATGGAGAACATGTAGAGGAATTAAGCTAAAGATATGCTAAAGGTTATGTTGTGATTTGGTAACAGTAAAGATACTTGAAAAGAAAAATTCAAACTTCTTCTCTTTTGACTTATATATGCTACTTATGCTACCTATATATATATGTAGTCAAGGAAATAATTTATCTTTCTTATAGAAGGCCCTGGAAATGTTTAGTTTAAAAATGGAGGTTAGAATCACTGCTTGGCTCTATTTAAGCTGGTGGATCTATATTGTATGTAACTTTAAGAACATGCTTGCTCTTTTGCCTGGGATCACGGTCTTGGTTTAGCTCTGAGATCATGCACTTTTACCAGCTGAAGCTACCAACTTAGTGGTAGCTCCGCCAAAGGGCAGTTGGCCATTTTTCCTGGAATGATGAGTGCTCCTCTAGACCCTCACAGCTAGAATCTCCAAGATGCCAACAACTGATCCAGCTGCCTGCTTTCTCCTCCTACCCACCTTGGCGCCATGGATCAAAACACTAGACAGTTTTATTTTTTAAAACTAGCCAGATAACTCAATGGCTTAGCGAAGAACTTCTTGCCCTAATCTAATCAACTAGCTCCCTCCATTCTCCTTGGTCTCCACTTGAAGTAGAGGCTACAAAGTCTAGGGGCCCCAAGACCCACATGTCTGCAGCTTCTTCCTCCCTCTAAAACCTGGCTAGAAAAAAACTTTTATTTTTATTTTTATTTTTATTTTTATTTTTATTTTTATTTTTATTTTTATTTTTATTTTTATTTTTAAAAATCCCTTCTGTTCCTCTTGGGGCCGGGAAGTCCCACCTTTTCCCCTTAACCCAGCAATTGGCTTCTGTCTCCTTTATTGACACAGTCAAGAATCAATTAGGGAATTGACACCTCCCTCTACAGATCTTATTCTCTCTAATGCTGCAATCCTTCAATAGAGTTGCTCATGGTGCAGTGACCGCCAAGTGGTTCTAAACCTACCTAATGCTGCAACTGTTTAATAGAGTTCCTTGTGTTGGGGTGTCATTGCTACTTTATAACTGTAAGTTTGCTGTTATGAGTCATAATGTAGATATCTGATATTTCTAATGGTCTTAGGCTATCACTATCAATGCATCATCCAACCCTCAAAGAGGTCACATCTCACAGGTTGAGAGCCATAGATGTAAGCTCTCTGCCATCAATCGTTCCTTCAGTTGCATGATCCCCATCTATACACGGCAGGTCACTGTAAATTTTCTCTAAGTGGGAAAAGTACACATATTTGTAAATAGCTTGTAGGATGCCTCTGACTCCCAGGAAGATTATGAATATGTAGAACATTTCAGGGAACAGCATCTGCTTTATCTGCTTCTGCTTGGGTAAGAGAATGAAAGCAAGATCAGATCCAGAAAATAGTACCAACCTATGCAAACATCAGACTTTGGCCATATGACTACTACAAGGATACTTTTTCACATTTGTTAAAAACCAAAACAAACCAACAAAAAAGCAAGTGAGTTGAACTAAAATGTCAAAAAATGTTGTTTAGCTGGATTCTGTGGACCAAATTCGCTTTTGTAAATATGAGACATATTATGATCAAAAGAGCTAGATATTAAAACATTTGAAGACTAAACCAACACTTATAAAATAAGTTATACAGTCTTTAAAACTTAATTTAATATTTTTTGTGTGTTTTTGAGACAGGGTTTCTCTGTATAGCTCTGGCTGTCTGAGAACTCATTCTGTAGACCAGGCTGGCCTTCAACTCAGAAATTCTTTTGCCTTTACCTCCTGTGTGCTGGGATTAATGGTATGTACCACCACCACCCAGCTAATTTAGTACATTTTAATTAAAATATGTCAATTTTGCCTTTCTCTTACTTCTGTCCAAACACTTCCAAGTTCTCTTCCTCCAACTTCTTCTAATATTCCCGCATTCTGAAAATTGTAGCTTCCTTATTATTATTGTTGTTGTTGTTGATGTTACATACATATGTTTACATATGAATACATAAATGACTTACAAAATACAAAATACAAAAATGTCCATTTTTGTTGTTGAGGGTATATGGTTTCAGGTATACTACTTCATATTAGATAATTTATAGTTCTTTGTCTAAATGTAGGACCCAAGGAGATTGTTTTTTTCTTCTTCCATATTAGTAATCTATTGATACTGCCGTTGTTCAGGTCTTATTTTTGCAGTCATTTCTATGAGAGACAGTTTCATAGTAGAATTCTGATATTCTGGCTCTTTGATGAAGGATATTAGTATACCCAAAGTATACCTTTGGATATAAGTCTGAAATTTAGAATACAGTAGGAACTATGTTGGTCTATCAATGTGGCACTACCTAGATTCTTATCTAAGTTTTATGACCTCACTTGCCAGGCATCTGGCTAGATCTCTAGTTCTAGACATGCTTTTTCTCCTATTGAGTAATCCTTAAGTCCAAATAGACAGTTGTTGGTTGCCACCAACATATGAGTGCCACTTATTGCACCTTTATGGATATCTTGCGATGCTAGTTCATCACTATTGAGGTTCACAGATATTGCATTTGGCTAGAATGACTAATTTCTCCCCTCTCTTAGCAACTGGCATAGTATTTTCTGGTACTATGAAAAATAGACCAAGGAAGAGGGTTTCAGATTACATGTAGATCACATTGTCTGGGCCCTGTGTTCGAAGTTTGTGGGTTCCTCAGAAACCTTCAAGATCTGAGAAGCAACCAAAGACTATGCCCATAGCCTACATTATTTTCAGACTCATTTGGAACACCTTAACTAACCATTCAAAAGGAAATTTCTTATAACTGGTATTGGGGCTTTTGTTAATCTATGGTTCTCTCGGGTGGCAATTGTCAGCCAAAGTGCTTTAATTCACTTTCACACACACACACACACACACACACACACACACACACACACACACACACACTGCCTATGGTCTCTTTATACTTTCTGTATCTGAGTTACCTTACTTAGTACTCACTAAATAGAATATTTACTAGGTCAATGCATTTACCTGCAAATTTCATGATCCCATTTTTCTTTAGAGCTGAGTAGTCCTTCATTGTTTATCTGTACTACACTCTTACCCATTTCTATATTTAAGGATATTTTACATTGTTTCCCTTTCCTAACCACTGTGAATAACGTGGCAATAAGCATGGTAGAGCAAGTATCTATTGAGTAGGTGTAAAGTTCTTTCTCTGTATGTGTACAGCTGCATCCTATGACAGATTTACTTCTAGTTTCTCAAAAATTCTCCATATTGGCCAGGCGTGGTGGCGCACGCCTTTAATCCCAGCACTCGGGAGGCAGAGGCAGGCAGATTTCTGAGTTAGAGGCTACCCTGGTCTACAAAGGGAGTTCCAGGACAGACAGAGAAACCCTGTCTCAAAACAAACAAACAAACAAACAAACAACCCAAAACAACAACAAAAAAGAATTCTCCATATTGATTTCTAGCATGGTTATATTGTTCTACATTTATACCCACAGTTCTTTTCCCCTCTAACCTTGCCAACATTTGTTGTCAGGTTTGGTCGATGCTGTTGATCTTAGCCATTCTGTATGAAGAAAAATTAAATCACAAATTTGTTTTAATTTACATTTCCCAAACTGATAAGGGTAATGGACATGTTTTGAGGTACTTTTTAGTCATTTTTATTTTTTCTATTGAGAACTCTGTTCTGATCCAAACCTTTAATTAGTTTAATTGGGTAATTTGTTTCCTTGATTCTTTCTCTTTTGAATCTTTATCTATTCTGTCCTTTAACCTTTTGTCAGATGAATTGCTGGAAAAGATTCTTTCCTGTCCTGGGAGTTTCTTCTTCACTTCATTGGCTCCCTAGCTGTACAGAAGCTTTTAAATTTTATCAAGTCCAGGTTGCCAATTGATTGCCTCAAGGCCCCCACCCCAAAATGAAGTCCTATTCAGGAAGTCCTTTGCACAGCAATACCTTGCAGGTAAAGCCTATCCTTTCCTGCAGCAGTTTTGGCATTTCGGGATTTAAATTGAAGCATTGGATCTGCTTGTATCTATTTGGGGGAGGGGTGATAGTACAGGTATAAATTCATTCTTTTTCATGTGGACACACAGTTTTCACAGCATCATTTGTTAAATATTCTTCTTCCAGTGCATGTTTTTGCCTCTTTTTCAAATATCAGATGACCTTATTTATGAGTACTCATGTTTGAGTCTTCTATTGACTTTCAGTGTTCTGCCTTTCTGCTTTTGTGACACTATGTTGATTTTATTACTATAGCTTCATAATATATCTTGATATCTAGATATACGGCAATCATTCTACTCTTGTTCCTTTTGCTTAGGATTGTTTTGTCTATCTTAGGTCTTTTCTGGTTCTAAATGAATTTTAGATATCCCCCCTAGTTTTGTAAAGAATGTCATGGATATTTTGATTATGATTCTATTAAACATGTAAAAAGTTGGTCATTTTCACAATATAAATTCTACAATTCATGAATATAAGATACCTTTCCATTACCTAGTTTTTATTGTTTTTGTTGTTGCTTTCACAACAAATCTCTGCAGAGATTTGAAGTTTTGATTGCTGAGGTGTTTTGCCTCCTTGGATAGGTTTATTTCAAGACAGTTGATTGTCTTTGGTGCAGTTATAAACAGGAATGTGTCCATGATCTCTTCATCAGTGTGTTAATTGTAGGTTTGAAGAGGCACTGGCTTTTGTTATTGCTTGTACCCTGGTCAGCTCTTGCCTGACCCTACCTGCTCTTGGGGGTTGGGAACAAGTTGGCACAGAGTCTGGGAAGGGGTGAGAAATGTTGTAGCTATCTCATCTGATCACTGCTGCAAGGTCCTTTAATACCCTCCAGCATGCCCACATTGTTTCCAAGAAAGTATCTATTCTAAACAGCAGTTTCTGATTGGCTGGTATTATTTGTGTCAGCAATCCCTGCTCTCTCAGGCAGTAGTCAATTAGGTACTCCTGCAGGAGATACTTCCCTCCCACCCCACATTTACATAGAGGTAGTCTTGCCATATCTGCTACATTTTGTAAGTTTTTGTAAGTTGATTTTGTACCCAATCATTTTCCTGAAGTTCCTGATACTATCTTGTAATATTTAGGTGAAATTTCTGACATTTTTTTTCTGATAGCATATCATCCACAAATAGAGATAATCTGACCTCTTTTTTTACTTTTATCTTTTAGTTTCTTTCTTTTACTTTATTACTCTGACTGGTGCCTCAGTCACTGTGTGTGTGTGTGTGCGTGTGTGTGTGTGTGTGTGTGTGTAGTGGGGATAGGGGACAGCCCCTTTCTGTTCCCGATTTTAATATAATTACTTCAAGTTTCTCTTCATAGGAGATAGTATTGGCTTTAGGTTTGTCACATATAACCTTTGTGATGTTGACACATATCCCCTCCATTCCTACTTTCTCTAGGACTTTTATTATGAAGTCATGCTGGATTTTTTTTTTTTCTTCAAGATAGGGTTTCTCTGTATAGTCCTGGCTGTCCTGGAACTCACACTGTAGACCAGGCTGGCCTTGAACTCAGAAATCCACCTGCCTCTGCCTCCCAAGTGCTGGAATCAATGGTGTGCACCACCACTGCCCAGGGTCATGTTGGATTTTTGTCAGAAGCTCATTTTCTATCTATGGAAATGACCTTATGACTTTGCCTTTAAGTCCATTTGTGAAGGTATTATATCTGTTAACCTATGTATGTTAATAAACCCCGAATTTCCAGGATAAAGCCAACTTGTTCATGGTGGGTGATCTTGTAATATGCCTGTTTCCAATATTTTATTCAATATTCAATAACATTTTATTGAGAATTTTTGTGTCAATGTTCAGGGATATTGGTCTGTAGTGTTCTGTTGTTCTTGTTGTTTTGTTTGTTTACCTGATTTGAGTATTAGAATACTAGCTTTATAGAATGAGGAAGCTATTCTTTTGATTCTTCTTCTTTTTAAAAAAATTTATGATGTATCAGTTGTTATTTGACAGTCTGGTACACACCTGTGAATCTTATTGGACCACACAATATGTGCATGCATGTCTCTCTCTCTCTCTCTCTCTCTCTCTCTCTCTCTCTCTCTCTCTCTCTGTGTGTGTGTGTGTGTGTGTGTGTGTGTGTGTGTGTGTGTGTGTGCATTGAGAGAGTTTAGCATTAGGAAGATTTTAATTCTGGTTTCAATCTCCTTTTTTTTTTATGGATTTGTTTATGTAGGTTGTTAATCTCTTCTTGACTTAACTTTAATACTTTGGATAAGTCAAGAAAGTCATTCATTTCTTTTAAATTTTCCAACTTACTGGAGAACTTTTTTTAAATATTTTTTTTATAAAACTGTATTTTTCTGAGGTCTTTTGTAATGTTTCCGTATTCATTTTTTATTCTGTAGATTGGACTGTCATTTTCTTTCTTAGTGTCATTGGGCTAAGGCAAAGAATTGATTTTTCTATGAGTTGATTCTTTGTTTCTATTTTGTTCATTTTTATTTTGATTTTTACTATATTTTGTGATTTACTGAATTTTGGTTTGGATTGTTCTTAGTTTTACAAATTCATGAGTTACATCATTAAGCAATTTCTTTGTGTTCTTCTAATCTTTAAATGAAGGTTTATGTTTATTAACCCATGTATGTTAACAAACCCTGAATTTCCAGGATAAAGCCAACTTGATCATGGTGGGTGATCTTGTTTAGGGCTATAAACTTCCTTCTTAGAACTAATTTTAATGTACCCCAGAGGTTTTGTTTTGCTATGTTTTTATTTTCCTTTAGTTCCAGGAATATTTTGATTTCTTTTTTGAATCATTCATCATCCAGTAATGGCTTCCTTAATCTCTATAAGTTTATACAACTACTAGATTTTTGTTTGGTGTTGGTTTTAAGTAATATTGTATAGTGGTTGGATAGAATATATGGGACCCTTTCCAATTTTTTGTGCTTGTTTAGGTTTGCTTTACATCTGTAATCTGCTTATAAAAGTTTCATGTCTGTTGCCTTTGAAACTGCCATCTTTGACTAGTGCCTTTTCTTTCCCATCTTCTCTTAGCCTAGTGCCATGATTGCATCTAGAAGCCTAGCTCCAGATCACTTTGTCTGGCCCAATTCAACCACTTATTCACTACATTTACCTGAGTCATCTCTCCAACCACAAACTGTAGTTTTGAAGACTCACTTTTTAAAAATAGTCTATGCCTGTATTTACTAAGCAAATGTAGAAGAGCAAGCCAATACAGAAATTTGATTCAGTCTTTTATTTGCTACTTTAAAAACATATAAAGCAGTTGAAGACAAGCATTCAGTATTTCTTATTTTACTATTGAAACTATAAAGGGGGTACATTAAGCTTGAGTATGAATTTAAGATATTTGAGAAACTGCCTTGTATATCCAAGATAATCTTAAAATCAAATATGACATAGTAGTTGGAATTTAGTTAACGTCTTGCTTCTTATCATTCTTATAAACCAAGTAGCTGAAACTGATGCCCATTAAAGACTTAATGGAGACAAGTGATGCAAATTCATACATGAAAACTGAAATTATTTATAAGGTTTCTGATAAGTGACCATATGACCCTTAACAGGAAGGAAGGCCCAAGTGTGGATGCGTCAATCCCATTTAGAAGAAGGAATAAAATAATCACAGGAGGAAAAGGGAGTGAGGGACTTTGGTGGGAGAGGGGAGGGGGATAGAAAAAAAGTGGGGAAGGATCAGGCATGGGGAGAAGCAGGAAGGAATGAATAGAAATATGTAGCAGTGTGGGATGGGGAATAGGGTAACCACTAGAAATTCCCACACATCTGGGATCTGAGAGACTCCTAGGACTCACTGGGGATGACATTAGCTGAAATGCCCAACAGTGGAGAGATGGAACTTGAAGAGATCACCTCTAGTAGATAGATATGGCCTCCAGTTGAAGGATGGAGCCACCTACCCATTTCTAAATTTTTGGCCCAGAATTGTTCCTATATAAAGGAAATGCAGGGACAAAAATGAAGCAGAGATTGAAGGAAAGGCCATCCATAGATTACCCAAACTTGGGATCCATCCCATGGTCAGATACCATACTCCAATACTATTGCTAACGCCATGTTGTGCTTGCAGACAGGAGCCTGGCATGGCTGTCCTCTGATATCTGATAGGCTCTATCAGTACCTGACAGACAGATACAGATACTTACAGGCAACCAATGGACTGAACCCGCAGATCCCTATGGAAAAGTTAGGGGAAAGTCTGAAGGAGCTGAAGAGGATTGCTACCCCATAGGAAGAAGAACAGAATTAACTAACCAGACCCTCAGAGCTCCCAGGGACTGAGTCACCAACTAAGAAGCATACATGGGCTGTTCCTTGGCCCCTGCTGCATATGTAGCAGAGGAGTGCCCTGTCTGGCCTCAGTGGGAGGGGATGCACTTGGTCTTGTGGAGATTTGATGCTCCAGGAAAACGGAGATGCTGCAGGGGTAAGGTCAGAGTGGGTGAGAGGGGAGGGGTGATGGAGTGGGGGTCTTGTGGAGAGGAGACCAGAAAAGGAGATAACATTTGCAATGTAAATAAAGAAAATAATTTAAAAATATATAATTCAAAACAATAACAAAACCTGAATTTGTGTCAGTGGCCTTGTTCTATTCAAGTAGATGAATAAATCAGTTATTCATTAAAAAACAGTATTTTATTGTTACGATTGAAATTACATCTTTGAAGTCAGGGGTCTAATTTAACTTTATTGCAATCAATATAAATTTTAGTTAGCCTTAGGAAAATTTAACAACTTTTCTTTAAACAGATTACTTTTTTATTGGAAAAAAACCAAACATGTTTTATCTACTGCTGGTAAATCTAGAGAATGTGTCTGTAAATTTGGTTATATTGACTTATCTCATTATAAGATTCTGAAGAAAATATTAAAAACTAAAGTGGCTTAATAGACAAACCGCTTTAATTAATTAACCAAAATCATGTAACTCAAATCATTTTAAATGTAATTCCTTTCATCAAAATATTGAGGGCCAGCAGGATGGCTCAGTGGGCAAAGTGCTTCTTGCCCAGTGTGGCGCTTTCATGATGTATGTTGAATCCCCAGAACCTGCATGATGGAAGGAAAGATCCAACCCACAGCTAGTCATCCTTTCACTGTCAGTCAGATACACAAAGAAAATGTTAAAAAAAACTCCATTAAATTGTTTTCTTCTTTGATAAATGCTGAGTTTTTCATGCATAGAAAATGAAAATTTTCATATCCTGAATTGTTGCAATGAATTGAAATATCCTTTGATAACAATCTCTTTTATGCAACTATCTTTCTATATTACTTTAATATGTATCAAATTTTGGGTTATTCTTAAAATACCAGCATTGTTTATTGACTAATAACAAAATTTCAGTTTCTACTAGCAATTTTGGAGTGTCTTAGCTGTTGGGTTACACAGCTTTAGAAAGGTTTGTTTAAAAGCTTGTTACAGTTATCTGTATACTGAACAGACTTCCTCAAATAGTCCCCATACCTGATTATTTTTCCTAGGTAGTTCACAGTTGCCATAACATACTACAAAATAGTTATTCAAATACAACAAAATGATAAGGAATAACAAACTATGCCAATAAAAGTGAATATTGATAAGATAATCAATATTCTTTTAAGAGTTAATCTTGAACTATTGGCTTTTGAAGATAACTAGCCATAAGAACACAGCCCACAGAATCAACTAAGTAGGGCTCATAGTGGTTCACAAAGACTGAGCTGACAATCGAGAGCCTTCATGTGTCTGTGCTATATCCTCTGGCTACCTGTTGTGGTTGTTTAGCTTGAGGTTTTGGTGCCAGTGCTAACAATGGGAGTGTGGGTGTCTCTAATTGTTTTGCCTGCTCATAGGACCCTTTTCTTCCTGCTGTGTAGCCTTGTCCAGCCTTGATATAAGGATTTGCCTAGTCTTCTTGCATCTTGTTATGCTCCTTTCTGATGGAAAATAGAGGAATAGTGGGTCTAAAGGAAAGGGAACTTGGGGTAAAATGAGAGAAGGGGGAAGGGGAACCTGGGATTGGTATAAATTTTACAAGAGGATAAAAAAGAAAAAGAAAAAAATAACATCAGTAAATAAAGGACTAAGGGGTACACTATTTTTGTTGAAAATTTAGAAGAAATTTTGGCAGAATTTGAATTTTTAATCAAAATTCAAAATAAATTAAATTAGATAATGTGATTCTGGCAAGAGGAATGAAGAATTGGGGGCCAGTGGGACTGCATACATATTGGTGTTAGTGGTGATAGGTGGGAAGTGGAATGGTGTGACACAAATTATATTGATTAGTAGTGCCTTGCTATTAGCACTTGTTAAACATGAACTATGACAACAAGAGAGCACTCATTTCAGAGTCCAGCATGTTTACCTCAGTATCCTCTGAGTACTTGTCCTAGAACAGGCGAGCACGGGGAAAAAGGAGAAGAGCAAACATCCAAGAGTATGAAAATCACCACATCCCTGAGGACAGATAGACAATAAACTGTTTCAAACAAACCTCACTTCTGCTTATACAATGGCATAAAAAATACTTGTAGTGGGAATGAGAAGCTGGAATCTTGTCATAACTCCAGCACATGTCACATGAGCTGGATTTGCTGATGATAACTTTGGTTTTTTTCCTTGCTTGGGGTGAATATTGTAACATATAGTTGATGGTTTCCTCTCTATATGCTTACAGTTTGTCTTCACTTTTACCTATTACATGTTTAATAAATTCACTCATCCAAAACTCATTATATTGCTATTGTCAAAAATTTCTTTGTATGTAAAAGAATTTTAATCTAGCAGCATAGCTGCTTTGGCAAGGGGTCACATCCAAAGACTTATATACTCCAGCCAGAATGTAGACATTACCTGCATTATAGTATGATCTGGTTTGAATACAGACATTCTCTTAATATACACTGTTAATTCCTAACAATTAATGTAAGGCTATTTTGTAAAAGGAAGCAGCCACTTTTGAGAATGGCATCTCATTGAGGGGCAGATAAAGTGATGAATCAGAGAAAGATTTGACAGAATGAGTCAGAGATAGGATATTCCCACCTCTCATGAAAACAGCACAGGACAGAGAGGCTACTTAAGAGCAGTGAATGGAGATAAAGGGGTTGTAGTGAAGTGGTGTGTGGTGCAAACAATTCAGTTAGAAGCTGACAGAAGCTAGATTGTATCAGTAAGCTTGGAAGATTAGAATGTATGGAAGCTAGAAGTTTTCAGAACTAATGATAGTTAGAATAGAGAAAGAAATAAATGCTCTGGCTCAGCCCAAGAGGTTTATTCTCACAGCTTAAGTAGAACTCTCATCCCTTCATCTGAGGAAATAAAAGCAGCATTTTTATTTCTTCTATGCAGATATCATTTCTATCTGCATAGAAGAAATGAGTATTGGGATTGATCTGAATGTTCATCCACCTAACATAATCAGGGGCTTTTAGGATTGGCTGAATGTATGTGTCAGAGCCTGGAAACTGGGGAGAGTTGGTAACATTATCTTTGTAGCCTACAACAGTGCAGTGCAGTACATAGTTGGAGTTGGATGAAGACTTTTTTCATAACAAAGAATAATGCTTCTTTTACAATAGGACAAACCAGAAGCACATGCACAATTGAACATCCTTAGTATGATAATCTGAAATGTAAAATATTCCAAAATTTAAAACTTTTTGAATGTAGATATAGTATCAGGGATGGAAAATTGCTCACCAGAAAACTGCTTCTACACAGTAATGTATAAAATATAACTTCAGGCTATGTATATACATTATCTGTGGAATATAAATAAGTTTGGTGTTCAGTCCTGTGTTTCATCCCCAATATATTTCATTAGAGATATCCAATTATTTCTAACACTTAAAAAAAAGCCCAAATCTAAAATAATTTTCATCCTGAGAATTTTGTATTAAACAGTCCTTCTGCATGTATATTAACTCACAAGTGCTTCTGAGTCCTGATTGTCTCCCTTTAGTTTTGTTTCACATGCCTTAGAGACAGTTCTGGCTGTTAGCAAGAACAGCAAATGATGAAAACCCTTCCTAACAGCAGCAGATTCACCAAACATCCTAACAGCAACAGGTAACAACATGAACCAGAAAAGAACACCACAAATAGGGACAGGATACAAGAGAAAACACAAAAGGAAAAGTGTGGGTTGGTGGAGACAGACTCTAACTGCTGATTGAGGCCAGAAGTCAGAGTGATGTGAGGGTAGTGGCAGAAGAGGCTTCAACTCTATAAAAACTGGTCAGTCCACTGCCATAGTGCAGGTCAGCCTGCTCTAATTATTCTTCACATGCATGTGTACATGATTCTTGGATGTAAACCCTTTTAGTTTTTTTTTTAATTAACTCTATTTTTACATTAATTGTTTAGCCACATCAAAGTAAATGTGAAGGTACTAGGTATAGCAGTGTCCTTCTGCTATGGTGACAGAGAAAGAAGCATTTGTAAGGCAAAGTGAAGCACCAAAATTGAAGACCCCACATGTTGAACGAGAGATGAATGTGTTTTGTCCTTGAATAGATCTTTTATCTTCTCTGCTCTTTATTCGTTTCCAGTTGGTTTAGAGTCATCTGGTTTATATTTCCAGGGAGTCTGTCACCCTCATGTCAATTGGCTTTGGCCAAGTATGAAACCTTCCAGAGAGCTGAGCAAGCTGAGTGTTCATCTTCACTGAGGTTAGCTGAAATGTCTCTGTTTTGTTTCATTTTGGTTTTGAGATGAGCTTTTGCTTTTTATACTGTCTGGACCTGAATTTATGATTTTCCTGCTACACTCTCCTGATTATTGGGATTGGAGATATGCCCCACCCTGCCTGATTTGTATCTATATGTCTTCTCTCCAAATTGTGCATCTTTACCAGATTGCTTCAGAACAGGCAAATCTGCTCATTCAATTAAATATTTAACACACTATCTGGCATGAAGTAAGCATCCAATACATGTTTACACAAATTACGTTGAAATATGCTTTATAGGTCTCAAAAGTCTAAAATATTTGACTATCTCTGCTACATAAACATAATCAACCATATGTTTTTTAATTTTTCTCATTTCTTTTATTGAGCTATGTTTTTAATTGGTATTTGTCAATCTTGAATCCCATGAACAATTTTATATTCATTTATGGGGTATATTTTTCTATCAGTTTACTATGTTCTAAAGTTTGTCAGCACTGAATTTCTCACCCTTATGAAATGTATATTCAATTAGAATACTAATATACCCTTAGCATTTAATCTGCCAACCATTTAGATCCTTTAATTCTCTTTTAGCATGTATTTCACCCCATGGACCTAAAGTTCTACATCTATTGATTTGTAATTTAATCTGTTGATTCAATACCAACCATTAAAGGAAAAGTTCTAGACTTTCTACTCTATAGGTGTTTTTTTTATTTGCATCTTCCATCATAATAAAAAGGAAAATTGAGCCAGTCCCTCAACACCCTGAGAAAGCTCCTCTCCCAGGTCCTCTAATATGCCCAGGATCATAGGATCAGAGGTGAGGAAGACACAACATCTGTCCCAACATTAGGAATAACTGAGACCTGGAGGATCCAGGCATCCAGAAACTTTGCCCATCCAGTGGCACAGGTTCCTTCGTTTCCATTGCCCTGAGCAGAACTTGGGCATGAACTTCGCAGCCAGTCCCACAACACCCAGAGGAAGCTCCATGCCCAGGTACTCTAACAGGCCCAAGATCACAGGATCACAGGAGTTTGGTCACACCAGGATCTCAGAGTCCCAATGGCAGCTTGACTTCCAGGAACTCCTACACACCCAGAATCTCAAGATCACAGGATCCCAGAATCACAAGATATCAGAGACAGCTAGACTCCGAGGAGTTCTGGCACAACCAGGATCACAAGAAGGACAGGCTCCAATCAGATATAGCAAGGGTAGGTAGCACTAGAGATAATCAGATGGTAGAAGGCAAGCATAAGAACAGAAGCAATGAAAACCAAGGTTACTTGGCATCATCAGAACCCAATTTTCCCACCATACCAAGCCCTGAATATACCATCACTCTGGAAAATCAAGATTAGGATCTAAAATCACTTCTCATGATGAAGATAAAGGACTTTAAGAAGGAGATAAATAACTCCCTTAAAGAAATACTGGAGAACACAGGTAGACAGCTAGAAGCCCTTAAAGAACAAACACAAAAATCCCTTAAACAATTATAGGAAAAAACAATCAAACAGGCAAAAGAAATGAACACAACCATCCAAGATCTAAAATTGGTAATATAAACAACAAATAAATCACAAAGGGAGACAACCTTGGAGTTAGAAAACCTAGGAAAGAGATCAGAAATCATAGATGCGTGCATCACCAACAAAATACAAGAGATAGAAGAAAGAATCTCAGGTGCAGAAGATACCATAGAAAACATTGACACAACAGTCAAAGAAAATTTTAAAAAATCAAAAAGCTCCTAACCCAATTATTATCCAGGAAATACAGGACACAATGAGAAGACTAAACCTAAGAATAATAGGTATAGAAGAGAGCAAAGATTCCCAAATTAAGGGGCTAGTAAATATCTTCAAAAAACAATAAGAGAGGAATACTTCCCAAACCTAAAGAAAGAGATGCCCATGAACATACAAGAAGCCTCCTGGAATTTAAGTAGACTGGACCAGAAAAGAAATTCCTCCTATCACATAATAATAAAAACACCAAATGCACTAAACAAAGAAAGAATATTAAAGCAGTGAGGGAAAAAGGTCAAGTGATAGATAAAGGCAGACCTATCAGAATTATACCAGACTTCTCACCAGAGACTATGAAAGCTAGAAGATTCTGCGCAGATGTCATACAGACCCAAAGAGAACACAAATGCCAGCCCAGGCTAACTCATACCCAGCAAAACTCTCAATTACCATAGATGAAGAAACCAAGATATTCCATGACAAATGCAAATTTGCACATCTTTCTACAAACCCAGCCCTACAAAGGATAGTAGATGGAAAGTGCCAACTCTAAGAGGGAAACTACACCCTAGGAAAAGCAAGAAAGTAATCTTCTTTCAACATACCCAATAGATGTAAATCAAAACAACCCTGAGATTACACCTCACACCAGGCAGAATGGTTAAGATCAAAATTCAGGTGACAGCAGATGTTGGCGAGGATGTGGAGAAAGAGGAACACTCCTCCATTGTTGGTGGGATTGCAAGCTTGTACAACCACTTTGGAAATCAGTCTGGCGGTTCCTTAGAAAATTGAACATAGTACTACCTGAGGATCCAGCAATACCTCTCCTGGGCATATATCCAGAAGATGTCCCAACCGGTAAGAAGGACACATGCTCCACTATGTTCATAGCAGCCTTATTTATAATAACCAGAAGCTGGAAAGAACTCAGATGCCCCTCAACAGAGGAATGAATACAGAAAATGTGGTACATTTACACAATGGAGTACTACTCAGCTATTAAAAAGAATGAATTTATGAAATTCCTAGGCAAATGGATGGACCTGGAGGGCATCATCCTGAGTGAGGTAACACAATCACAAAGGAACTCACAAAATATGTACTCACTGATAAGTGGATATTAGCCCAAAACTTAGGATACCCAAGATATAAGATACAATTTGCTAAATGTATGAAACTCAAGAAGAATGAAGACCAAAGTGTGGACACTGTGCCCCTTCTTAGAACTGGGAATAAAACACCCATGGAAGGAGTTACAGAGACAAAGTTTGGAGCTGAGACAAAAGGATGGACCATCTAGAGACTGCTATATCCAGGGTTCCATCCCATAATTAGCCTCCAAACGATGACACCATTGCATACACTAGCAAGATTTTGCTGAAAGGACCCTGATATAGCTGTCTTTTGTGAGACTAGGCCGGGGCCTAGCAAACACAGAAGTGGATGCTCACAGTCAACTATTGGATGGATCACAGGGCCCCCAATGAAGGAGCCAGAGAAAGTATCCAAGGAGCTAAAGAGATCTGCAACCCTGTAGGTGCAACATTATGAACTAACCAGTACCCCAGAGCTCTTGACTCTAGCTGCATATGTATCAAAAGATGGCCTAGTCGGCCATCACTGGAAAGAGATGCCCATTGAACAGGCAAACTTTATATGCCCCAGTACAGGGGAATGCCAGGACCAAAAAATGGGAATGGGTGGGTAGGGGAGTCGGGGGGGGGGAGGTTGTGGAGGACTTTTGGGATAGCATTGGAAATATAATTGAGGAAAATACGTAATAAAAAAATATGGAAATCCATCAACATAATCCACTATATAAACAAACTCAAAGAAAAAAAACCCTACATGATCTTTTCAATAGATGGTGAAAAGGCATTTGTCAAATTTCAGCATCTCTTCATGTTAAAAGTCTTAGAAAGATCAGGAATTCAAGGCCCATATCTAAAGATAGTAAAAAAAAAATATGTAGCAAACCAGTAGCCAACATCAAACTAAATGGAGATTAACTTGAATCAATACCACTAAAATCAGTGACTAGACATGGCTACACATTCTCTTCCTACCTGTTCAATATAGCACCTGAAATTGTAGCTAAAGCAATTAGACAGCAAAAGGAGGTCATAGGGATATAAATTGGAAAGGAAGAAGTCAAAATATCACAATTTGCAGATGACATGATTGTTTACTTATGTGACCCCCAACATTCTACCAGAGAACTCCTAAAGCTGATAAACAACTTCAGCAAAGTGTCTGGATATAAAATAAGCTCAAACAAATCAGTAGCCTTCCTTTACTCAAAGGATACACAGGATGAGAAAGAAATTAGGGAAACAACATCCTTCACAATAGTCACAAATAATATTACATACCTTGGTGTGACTCTAACCAATCAATTGAAAGATCTGTATAACACAAACTTCAAATCTATGAAGAAAGAAATCAAAGAAGATCTCAGAAGGTGGGAAGATCTCACATGCTCATGGATTGGCAGGATTAATATAGTAAAAATGGCCATCTCACCAAAATCAATCTAGAGATTCGATACAATACTAATCAAAATTCCAACTCAAGTCTTCATAGACTTAGAAAGAGCAATTTTCAAATTTATCTGGAATAACAAAAAATCCAGAATAGTGAAAAGTATTCTCAACAATAAAAGAACGTCTGTGGGAATCAGCATCCCTGACCTCAAGCTGTATTATAGAGCAATAGTGATAAAAACTGTATGGTATTGATACAGAGACAGGCAGGAAGATCAATGGAATAGAACTGAAGACCCTGAAATGAACTCACACACCTATGGTCACTTGATATTTGACAAAGGAACTGAAACCATCCAGTGGAAAAAAGACAGCATTTTCAGGAAATGGTGCTGGTTCAGCTGGTGGTCAGCATGTATAAAAATGCAGATTGACCCATTCTTATCTCCTTGTACAAAGCTCAAGTCCAAGTGGATCAAGTACCTCCATAAAAAACCGGTAAACTGAAACTTATAGAGGGGAAAGTGGGGAAGAGTCTCTAACACAATGGCATAGAGGAAAATTTCCTGAACAGAATACCAATGGCTTATGTTCTAAGATCAAGAATAGGCAGATGGGGCCTCACAAAATTGCAAAGCTTTTGGAATACAAAAGACACTGTCAATAGGACAAAACAGCAACCAACATATTGGGAAAAGATCTTTACCCATCCTACATCCAATAGAAGGCTAATATCCAGTATATACAAATAACTCAAAAAGTTAGACTCTAGAGAACCAAGTAACGCTATTTAAAAATGTGGTATAGAGCTAAACAAAGAATTTTCAACTGAGAAATATTGAATGGCTGAGGAGCACCAAAATATTTATTTCAACACCCTTTGACATCAGGGAAATGCAAATCAAAACAATCCTGAGATTATATCTCACACCAGTCAGAATGGCTAAGATCAAAAATTCAGGTGACAGCAGATCCTGGTAAGGATGTGGAGAAAGAGGAACACTCCTTCATTATTGGTCGGATTGCAAGCTGGTACAACCACTCAGGAAATCAGTCTGGTGGTTCTTCAGAAAACTAGACATAATACTATCTGAGGACCCAGCTATACTACTCATAGGCATATACACAGAAGATGTTCCAACATGTAATAAGGATACATGCTCCACTATGTTCTTAGCAGCCATATTTATAATAGACAGAAGCTGGACAGAATCCAGATGTCCTTCATCAGAGGAATGGATACAGAAAATGTGGTACATTTACACAATGGAGCACTACTCAGCTATTAAAAACAATGACTTCATGAAATTCTTAGGCAAATTGGTAGAACTAGAAAATATTATCCTGAGTGAGGTTACCCAATAACAAAAGTACACACATGATACACACTGATTGATAAGCAGACACTAGAAGCTCGGAATACCCAAGATACAATTCACAGACAACATGAAGCTCAAGAAGAAGGAATACCAAAGTGTGAGTGCTTTGGTCCTTCTTACAAAGGGGAACAAAATACGGGAGCACATATGGAGACAAAGTATAGAGCAGAGACTGAAGGAAAGCCCATCCAGGGAGTGTTCAAACTGAGGATTCATCACATATATAATCACCAAAGCCAGACACTATTGTGGATGCCAAGAAATGCTTGCTGAAAGGAGCCTGCTATAACTGTCTCCATACAGCTAACCACTGGACTGAGTGAGGCGTCCCGATGGAAGAGTTAGAGAGAGGACTGAAGGAGCTGAAGGATTTCAACCCCATAGGAAGAACCACAATATCAACAACCAGACCCCCATCCACCCAGAGCTTCCAGGGACTAAACCACTAACCAAAGAGTACACATGGCTTCAACTGCATATGTACCAAAGGATGGCCTTGTCAGGCATAAGTGTGAAGAGAGGTCCTTGGTCCCATGAAGGCTTGACTGATGCCCCAGGGGAGCATCAATTGAAGGCATGGAGGTAGGAGTGGGTGTGTGAGTGGAGACACACCCTCATAGAAGGAGTGGGAGGGGAGATGGGATAGGGTGTACAGGGAGGGGGATAACTGGGAAATGGGATTTTAAATGTAAATAAAAATAATATTCAATTTTTAAAAAGAAAGAGAAAGAAAAGGAAAAGAAAGGAAAATGGACTCTCAGCTACCAGGCTGCTTGTTCCCCACCTCCTGCTCACACACTGTCACTTCCAGCCACTGACCCATTGTGAACTGACCAAGTGGTGTCTCTGGGCATTGCTTCTTCAGCTTTTCCACTTGCAAGTCTTTTTTGTCAAAGTAATTTTGTTGCATTTCTGAGTATTTAAGTTTATAAAAGAGGAATACCATCTAATACCTATTGATTAACAACAAATTCATTTGCAAACAATTTTTAAGTATCCATGAAAATTTTCCATTTTTTAAAAGTTAAAGAAAATTTGCATAGTGCTGGAATGTACATGCTTGGTTTTCACATAAAAGACTAGCTGTAAGATAATATTTGATGATGCAGAACATACAACATCATTATTAGTTTTAAGGGTTTATTAATATTTTGACATTATAATCCTCAATTCTGTGACTTGTTTCTAATAAAATCTATAATTGTGAAAGTATGTTCAGGGCTGTTTCAGAACCTTTTGGAAATTCTATTCCATGCCAAAATTCATTGAATGCTTTTTTTTTTTTTAATGAAGCTAAGTCTGCAACTTGGAATGAAGCCAACTCCAACAGCAACTCTTGTGTGTTATTGCATGGCTGTGAGCAGGAGCCATCTTGCTGTGATGAACGCTCAGGTCTGTTAATGTCTATATATCTGCCCATGTACAGTATCCAGAGAAAGTCATCAAGAGTCCTGATCTGTCACTCTCTACCTTATTTTCCTGAGACAACAGCTTTCACTGAAGTTGGAGCTAGGCTAGTACTAAGCTAGCCCAGTGATCATCGTGAGGGCTCTACACCTCAGGACTGAAGTTATAGGCACATGTGGCCACAGCAGCTTTTCATGTAAGTGTTCAGCATTTGAACTCAGGTCATCCTGCTTGTTGAGCAAGCATACGCTCAAATATGTAGGAATATATTTGATGTGTTTGTTTTCTATAATTTAAGCCATAATGGTAGAAAGAATTAAACTATTGCTAGAATTGACAACTTTGGATGAACAGTAAAATCACTTAAAGTTCTGCATGTGATGGTCTCACATTTGAACTAAGGTTGTGTTGACAGTGTTTCCATGGTGCTTTCTGAGCAGGTGCACAGTTTGTGCTGAGAACTCAGGTGGCACACAGTTTCTCCATGCTGCACAGAGGTGCTCCACACAGCACAGGGAAGTACTGCCATGAATTCCTCAGATTCATTGTGTTGATTCTGAATGAACTTTTTCTGTTGTCAACTTTTCCACATCCCCATATTTACTAACATGACTCCATTTGGGTTTAATGCCCAATATTGTGAAGTATGACCAGATCATGATTTCAGTTACCTTCCCCCATCTTTGCAAAATCAAATATATGTCAGACTTAAATATAAACAAAGGTTTTAAAATCCAAACCCTTAATGTTTACTTCTGATCACATCTGTAACTCCCTATAATTCTTCTCCATGTCACCATTAACAGATAAGAACCCATGATAGCAGCCAGCTGCCAGATAAAAAGAGGAAAATCAGGCAGGCCTCTCACAATGTGAGACTTACCATCTTGTTTTCTACACCTAGAACTCAAATACTAATAATGCCTGGGAATTTAATTCCTAAAACCTCACAGAATCTAACATAGATGTATCTACTTGGAATCTCTGGGGCACAAGACTCAGGTTTCGAGGGAAGCTAACTTTTGTTGCAGAAGAGCTGTTTTAACATTTTCAAATGCCTCAAACTCCCAGTATCATTGGATTTTCTACCAATTCATTCATATATAAATGTGGAAGAGAACACAGGTCATGACTAACATCATTTTCTTCATAGGTATTTTCTTATATTCTAATAGTTTTTGCTTTTCTTTCTGTAAGATACTATTATAGTGTAGATCTGAACTCCCAGATCTACTTTTTACATTTTTCCATCCATTTCCACCCTGAAGAGAGGTTTTGAAACACCTCATCTTTAGCCACTGTGTTGACCTGAGGGATAGAAGAAAAATGATGGTATTGTTCATTTACTTGTCCCCTCTGATTAGACCACTTGGAAGTCCCTGGCACCACTAATCAGTATGGCCTCTTGGCCACACTCACCACAAACCCCAAGTCACATTTTTTCCAATTTGGCTCCTCTGACTGATCATAGTCTATGCTGACCATATATCCACTTTTAAACTGGATTTTGTGGGTAAAGAAGATAGAACAGTTTTCCTGGCACAAAGCCACCAGAAAATTATCCCTTTTGGAGACTAAGGGACTCTCCCTTTCTGGTATTTTTGTGTTTCCCCACTTAGAAGTGCTTCTTGCTAGCAGCTGTAGATTAAGAAACAAAAGTCCTGGTTCCCAGAGTCTTTCCCATGCTCCAGGGTTTTCATGTTTGTGATTCACAGCTGTCCCTGTGCCTTACTTTGGTTGACAGAATGGAGCAAGACTACTCTGTCCAAAATGGTGAATTGCAAATGTGTGACAAATTTTTCTGAAATAAACTAATAAAGACAAAAAGTACTCTGAGATATTTATTTAAAAATTGAAATAAGACATAGCAAATTATATACCTCAGTTATAAAGTATGTGTCTTGAATTTAAAAAAAAAAAAAAAAAAAAAACCCTGGGTTCAATCCCAGAGCAACATAAACTGGGCATGGTGGTACATATCTCTAATCACACTGCTTGGAAGTCAGAGGTAGGAGAATTAGAAAGTTCAGTGTCATCCTTGGATAGTTAGCAAGTTCAATAAACGTTTGTCTACCTGAGACTGTCTCAAAAAATAAAATCAGCTTCAATCAGGGCATTTTCAATGTATAAATGGGCTCAAGAACAAACCAGGTAAGGAGTCAGAAATTACTTAGCTTAAGCTTAAATCTATACCCAGAACATAGAAAAATCTTGGTAGGGAAGGAAGACAGGTTTTGAAGACTCCGAGGCCCATAAAATTGTACCTTAAACTAAAAAAAAAAAAAAAAAAAAAAAACAAAAAAAACCAAAACAAACAAACAAAACAACTCACCTTGGAAGACCAGACCTTAGCTCTGCAGTTTCACACGGTACATCCAGGCTTCAAGAACAGCTAACACTTGTAGGTCATTTACTATGGGAGTGTACAGCACCTCTACCCATCATGATGAATACATAGGAACTATAACTGCTTATAATTATTTTCAAGATGAAGAACATTGGGCAAAGCTATACTAAGTGTTTTGACTCAAGACTACACTGTTAATTAATGGCAGAACCAAATTTCAGAATGGGCATAGATGAACAACAACTTGTTAGCAAACAACCTAACTGACAGCCATACCAAAGAAGATGGCCACAGCAATATGTAATATTCACATTTTTTGAAGTTGTAATTTTTTAAATCAATGCTATTATTGAAACAAGTAAGACCACTTCATTGTGGCACTCATTGTTTTAGTTTGCTTTCTATGGCTGTAATAAAACATCACAACCAAAGCAACTTGGGGAGGAAAGGGCTTATTTGCTTATAGGTGCAGAGAAGGTAGGAATTCAGGCAGGGCAGAGTAGGAGCCTGCAACTCAGGAGGAGACCATGAAGGACTGACTGATATTTATTGGCTTGCTTCTCATGGCTTCCTCATCCTCCTTGTTCTTCTCCTTATTGTCATCATTGTTCTCCTCCTCCTCCTCCTCCTCCTCCTCCTCCTCCTCCTCCTCCTCCTTCTCCCCCTCTTCCTCCCCCTCCTCCTCCTCCTCCTCCCCCTCCTCCTCCTCTTTCTTCTCTTTAGACACAGTCTTTATGCAGTTCTGTTTGGCCTTGGACTCACAGAAATCTGCCTGCCTCTGTCTCCTAAGTGCTGGGATTAAAAGAGTGTGTCACCACACCCATCACATCCTGCTTCCTTATACAACTAAGAACCACCCTCCCATGGTTGGCACAGCCCTCAGTGGGCTGACCCTCATACATTAGCCACACAGTGCTCAGAAAGCAATCAGGCTTTCCTGAGGTCCAAAGTCTGATTCCATCAAGTCTACACACCTCCTGCTGTACCGTTAAGTCCTAAGTATTCTGCTTCTGGGTGCTTTTACTGAGAAGTTTCCTAGCTTTATGTTACATCATAATCAAGAAAAAGGACTCAAAGCCTTGCCTAGGGGCCTGTTTATGAGGGAGTTTTCTCGACTGAGATTGCCTATCCTCAGACTATTCTAGCTTGTGTCAAATTGACAAAAACTAACTTGGATTGTAGTAATTAGTAGTTGGAATAATTAGACCAAAACAAATTACAAAAATACAGTCACTTAATGATTTTTCATATCCCTGATGCAGTAGATTAGTTTGTGTGTGCGTGTGTGTGTGTGTGTGTGTGTGTGTGTGTGTGTGTGTGTGTTTTAATAAATACCACCATAGACTACCTGTAGTCTAGAACATTTTTTATTTCTTTTTCAAGTGTTAAAATGGAGTTGAGTCAAGAGTCAAATACAGTTTCCATTCTTGTCCATATAGAGAAAAACAGATTCTGCAATGTTTCCCATAGGACAACATAAAGCTAGGAAACTTCTCAGTAAAAGCACCCAGAAGCAGAATACTTAACGGTAGAGCAGGAGGTGTGTAGACTTGATGGAATCAGACTTTGGACCTCAGGAAAGCCTGATCGCTTTCTGAGCACTGTGTGGCTGACTAGCTGTCGTTAGGCGAAACTTTTGTGTTTATTTATTGATCCTGCTGCTCCTCTCCTCTCTCCTCACTGCCTTACACATTAGAAGCTACATTGAATGACATCTTAAATCACACTTCTCTTTCCCAGGGAAAATGGATTTTAACTTATAGGATTAATTTGACCTTGTAAAATTGAGTTGGAGTTTTAGAAAAGAAATCCAGGACATCCTAATCATTTTGGGTGTCCTTTGCTGTTGATGCCCATTATCTACATTCTAAAGATGTCTATTTACTTGGAAAATATCAGGATTTTCCCCCATGTGTATTTAAATCCATATAGGCAATACTGAACAATACTCATGCTGTCATTTCTCCTTATTTTATATTCTTTATGTTCTCATCAGAAAAATCAACAAACAGTCCTGAAATATAGCATATACATTTATGTTTTATCTCAGCTATTTCCTGAATTCCTGTTCTCAATTGTAGGGCATTCCTCGTGTCCCTAGTTTTGAAAACTATATACTGTGCCAAACTATACATTGTGCCAGGCCCATAATTTAATCTCTTTTTGTTATTTTAATTTCTTTTAGCAATAAGGATAGCTGTTCTTTTACACTCTGCAACACAACTGACATGTGATCAAACACTTTTATTAGCATACATCACCATCATAGGTAGTAAACCACACCCCTTTTTGGCAGCTTCGTGCACAAGGTACACAGGACAGATCAGATCACATTCTTTCAAGCAAGGGAATTTCCAAGATCGACAATTGCCCTTGCTGGAATGTATGAGGGTAGGTGGGTAAATTTTCATGTCCTCTAAAAATCAGACACCAATTTGCTTGTTCACTTTGTCATATGTTTTCTAATATTTTACTAAAATCATTGTTGAAATCATATAATTTAAGAATCTGCTGTTCAAATCACAGTGTGTAAGAAATAAAAGAACATTTTTATTTTTGCTGCAATCCACACAAGCTACATACTAGGTAGTGCGTGACTCACAGGGTTTAGGAGCATCAGACAGAATGTGAGATGTACTTTTGGGCAAACACGCCTCTTATTGTACACTCCTATATGTTTTCCCACAATTGTATTTTAATGATCAGTTTGTGTCAGTGGATAGAACCTTATTCATCATCAGAAGCAGGTGCCACCTACATTTCTGTAGAAGAGAATGACTGCTCGAGGGAATTTGTGTACATTTGAATCCTTCCGAATCTGAATAAATCTAAAGATGAAAAGCAAATGATTTATAAATAAAACATTGCTGAGATTTGAGCCTCAATTTGAAGACTAGAAGGTAACGGTTAGCTATTGGTAGTGGTGCATGCCTTTAGTCACAGCACAGGCAGAGGCAGAGGCAGAGGCAGAGGCAGAGGCAGAGGCAGAGGCAGAGGCAGAGGCAGAGGCAGAGGCAGAGGCAGAGGCAGAGGCAGAGGCAGAGGCAGAGGCAGAGGCAGAGGCAGAGGCAGAGGCAGAGGCAGAGGCAGAGGGTGTATATATCTCTGTGGGTTCAAGGCCAGTCTGGTCTATAAAGCAAGTTCCAGGACTGCTATATAGTGAGACTCTGTCTCAAGAAACAACAACAATAATGATGATGATGATAAAATAAAATAATAAAAAAAGAAGGTAAGGCTTAATTTGAAGCAGTAGTTCTGTTTTTAAACAGAAGAATGATTGCTGCAAAGTTTACGTGGTATTGGCAGTATAAAATCCTTTGTGCTGGAGCAGTGGCTCAGTGGTTGGACGACCTGCTGCCCTTCTGGAGGACTGGAGTTTTTTTACTAGCACTATGCCAAGTGGTTCACAACTGCCAGTATTCCAACTTTAAAGAGTCTGGGACCTTCTGACTTCCACAGGTACCAAACACATGGACATGCACAAATAATATATTTTAAAAACATTTTACTAAAAATTGTTTCTAGATAAATTTTCAAGTAATAATACTTTTCTCAGAGTTGCTCATATATGTAACTTTTAACCAAATAATCTCTGAGTCTTCTCTCAGACCTGAAAAGTGTCTTTCATATGGACAGTCAAATGGTTATGGACCCCATTCTTTGTCTGAAAACAAACAACTGGCTTCCCTCTTCCATATGTTCTTTGTCCATATGTTGTTGTTAGGTAATAAAATAAAGCCATCATAGAGAGACACAGTATCAAATGAGCATGTTAACACTCAAACTCATACGGTGCATCCACTTGAGATCACTGCAATGCCTAATTTTCCTTTGGTAAAATTCTGATCTGATAGTAGGTTCTTTTTATTCTAACATTTCTGTTATTCAGCAAGACAAACCCATTTCCTGGAAACAAATGGGAAAAACAAGACAAAACTAGCTTCCATTTTGGAGGAGAAATGCACTTGTTACTTGCTGGCTCAGTTCTGCTTCTGCCTTCAGGATATAACAGGAATGGTGATATGACAGGATATCTCAGGATGGTGGTGACTTGAGCGCTGGGGAGAAGCAGCCTTCTCCAAGTTGGTTTTCAGTGAAACAATTCTCTTTTATTGAGGATAATAAGAGCTATATAAATCTTGGAGTGTGCTTAAGGTTTGTTGTTGTTGTTGTTGTTTTGTTTTGTTTTGTTTTGTTTGGAGTGAGTGTACATGATTGGCTGGTACCTAGGTACTGGGAATGTTCATTACTGTGAAGAGATATTTCAGGTGCTTGCTGAACATGTCTTTATATAGAGAAAGGAAATTAAAGCTGTAATTTGGCCACCAGGCTACAACTACCTAAAGGGGAGGAGGCAGAGGTGGGGATAATGCAGGCTACTTGCTGGGAACAAACAGACCCAGAGGAAGGAGGGAACAGTCCTAATTCCTGCTGATCTCAAGAGAAGATTTGTTTTGGGTTCAGACAAGACTTGACCTCATTTGGTCCAGACTGGCTCCCCAGTCTCATGGCTTTCATGCCCCACAGTTGCCAGATGGTTTTCATCGCCCTCTGAGAGCACACACATTACATGTATTAATTAACACACTTCAGATTTTATAAATACATTCCTCAAATCCTTAGGGCCTAACTAGGTTTTCTGTTCATGTTTACCAACTTTATGTACTATGAGATTAAGGCAGTTTGAATGAGACATGCCCCCTAGTTTTAGGCCTTTGAGTAAGTCCCCACTTGGTAGTGCTGTTTGGACAGTTTAGCAGGTGTGGATTTGCTGGAGAGGTATCATTATGGACCAGCTTTGAGAGTTCACACTATTGCCTGTTTGCTCCCTCTGCCTCCTCTTTGTTGCTTGAGATGTGAGCCCTCAGCCTCTGCTTTGCTGCCATGGAATTTTATTTCTCTGGAACTGGAAACCCAAATAAACTCTTCCTTCTTCCTTCTAGAAATTCCCTCAGCCTATGTGTTTTATTACATCAATAGGAGTGTTACTAATGCAGGGATCTTTGTAAAATTCTCACATTCATACAGATTGAAACATTCAGTTGAGATAATTTGATCAATAGGTCAAAACTCCAGTCACTTTGACTGGTAGCAAGTGTGGTTATTTTCCTGCTGCTTCTGAGAGGCTTGCCTCTTTCCTTCTAAGTTCTGTGTCCCATGGAAAGTTCATATCCTTCAAGTGAGTGTTTACTCCTGGACAACCATCCTTCTACTCTCTCAAACATATTCTGTGTCCTCAGAACCACACACTTCTCAGCACACTCTCCCTTTCTGCTGTTTCTGCCCTCACTGTTGCTCCCTTATTGTCTCATCTTTTAATTCTATACTTTCTTGCCAGCTCCACTCAAACTGATTCTCTGTCACATTCCCTCACCACGCTGCTCTAAAATTCTGAGCATTCACTGCACTTAGAGAAGCCAGTGCCTTTCAGCACAATGGTCAAGAAAGTGATTTGTTGCTACCAGACAGAACTATCCATAGTGAAAAAACTAAGTGAAATAAGTGTTTGGAGTGAAAGCCCATTTATTTCCAGATTTGAGCTTCCATCTTACCCAACTTTGATGGACAGAAACACCATCAAGCTCTTATTATTTTGAGCCCCTGAAATGTCTCACATGAGTATTTTCTGGAACAATCAATTATACTTCCCACCCTTACTGCTTTTTGTTTGGTTTCATTTGATTGTTGTTCTTACAAATACAAAATTACTTAAAATAATGTAAAAGTTACACTATTCTAATCTTCACAGTGACTTCAGTCTTCCTAGGAATGACAAATGACAACCTCTTAGTCACCCCTACAGCTGCTAAACTCTAGGGACTCTCTCATTGGGTCCACCTGTCTCACCTCAAGCCTTTCATCCCTCCACCTAAAAATGACTCTTCTTCATACATGTCGACCCTAACAGGACCATGCTCTGTTAAGCTCCAGAGAACGTCAAGACCACCCACCTGTCCCCAATCCCAGAAAATGAGACTCTACTCTGGCAGCTGAGCTCAACCTCACTGGATTACACATGAGTTCCTCATCTTCCCCCTGATGTTTGTTTCCATCCAGAGTAGCCCTTACATATGGAGATTTGAGGTTCAAGAAACTATACTAATAGTCTTTCCAAATAGAGTCAGGAAACTGCTCCATAGCCAGATGCCAGGAGCCAATCCAAATTGCTGTCATCCCTGTATCTGTTATCTCATCTAAATATTATGATCTCTATAATTACTTTCTCTTTGTTGAGACAAAAGATTATTGTAGAAAATGGCCAGACACATATGAGGCTGCCCATATTGGCCTTGTCAGATACATATGCTAGGATCATGGACCAATCATTTCTTCCATTAACACTGCAAGACACTCTTTTTTTTTTTTTTTTTTTTTTTTTTTTTTTTTTTTTTTTTTTTTTACAAACAAGACCCATGGGATTCCAGGTGGAAGACAGGAATTGTTTGTAAGCTCTACGATAAAAATCAGCCCAGGTTCCCAAGTACTATCCATATCCAGAGAAAATATTACCCAACCAATAGATATGAGAACAGTAGAGGAAGTAATCAAACACTCCCCTGAGGCCCTTACCTCTTTGACATCATCCTTCATAAATGGCACTAACTTGTCACTTTGCCTTTTGCTTCAGACCTTGACCTCGGTATAGCAACTCCTTAATGTCACCAGGCCTGGCCACTTTAAAGATTTCTGGCTACACGTATCCCCTGGAACTAACTCACAATTGCCACTTTCAGCCTCTCCGGCGATACTGCCGAGTAGCCTTACCTCACCCTTTGTCAGCTGCCCCGACTCCGATGTTGCCATGACTCCATACCTTACCTGTATCCCTCTCTTTGGCACCGCAAACTGTTTTAACACCTCCAGGACTCGTTCTGTAAGAACACTGAGCTCCTGCAATAGAACCATAACCCTTGGTATATCATCTCTGCCACAATGCCCTGCAGGCCGGAACACGTCAATTCTTTGTGGCACTCAGGCATATCAATGCCTACCCGCCAGCTGGTCAGGAGTTTGTACGCTGGTACTCCTTTTCCCTGAACTAGGAGGAATCCAGGGGACCGAGCCTCTGCCATTCCCAGTTGTAGATATGATAGCTGCCCAACATAAGAGGGGCAGCTCAGGTTGTGCCATTCTTGGTTGCTTCGGGAATAGCCATAAGGTTCTGGTACTGGAATTGCAGGGACAACCACTACCATGATTAAATATAATAAATTCACGTTTGAGCTTAACAGCAGTTTTCAGAAAATGTTTGAAGCCATGCTTACTATTCAGAAACAGACCTACTGTTTTGGTAGCTGTGGTGCTTCAGAACCAACAGGGGCTAGATGTCCTGACAGCTAAAGAAGGTGGCCTTTGCCTGTTCCTCCAAGAAGAATGCTGTTCCTATGTCAACCAATCTGGGATAGTGAGAAATAAAATCCAGTAGCTACAGTCAGACACACAGAATTTCATGGAACAGGAGACCTCCAGTTCTGGGATTTTCTAAAAGCCCTATATGGGGGTGGATACTACCTTTCGTAATGCCTCTTCTAGTTATCCTCCTGGTATTTTTATTCTCACTCTGCCTTACTGATCTTGCTTCTACATCCCTTCAATGACAAATTCAAAAACAATTCTAACCAAACTACTAATCAGTTCCTGTTACAGGATTATCAGCTGCTGTACACAGAGGAACCTAATGTGAACATTTACCAAGTGGATTCTGATGGTGAAAGTCAGCTACACCCCAAAATTGATGACGCCCTAGACAGCAGGAAGAGGCTTAAGAGACACAATGCACTCATTCCCTTTTCCCCATTGGCTTCCCCCTCCCCCTTTCCCCCTTCTCTTTATGATTAAAAAAAACAAACAAACCAAAAACGGAGGTATGTTGGCATCAGGGTATCAGTGCTGCAGATGAGCTCCAAACCCAGTGACATCACACATCGGCAACAGGAAACCACACATCTGTTGCCAAGGCAACTGCCACCACATTCCCAGAATCCACTTGGCTCACCTCCCACCTTTACCTGAGAATGGCTATGTCAGTATCCAAATAAAAGGAAGACCCTTCTGACCTCTCTCTCTCTTATCCCGCTTGTTCTTTGGTGTCACCTTTGCCCTTTTCTCCTACAATAAACCTCATGTGGAACTGTTTTGGCCTGGTGTAGTCTATCTAGATTTGAGCCACGCTTCTAACACAATACTCATGTTCTCTTCTATGGCTCATTCACACTACTGTGTGTCATTTATGCCACTTAGAATGATGAGACCTAAACAATGTTTCTGTCCAACAAAGTTGGGAAGGATGGAAGCTCAAATCCTGAAACAAATGGGCTTTCCCTCCAAACACTTACCTTTTCCTTAGTTTATCACTCTGGACAGTTGTGTCAGGTAACTACCTGAGTCAGGTTTGCCTTGTTGCTTAATTCAAGTTTATTTAAGAAATTAAAAAAAAAAACTGTCCTGTTGATGGTGTTCTGTTCTACTTTATTTTGTTGTTGTTGTTGTTGTTGCACTGATAAACATTATATTACCAGAGCCAACTTAGAGGATGAAAGGGCTTATTTCATCTTATGCTCTATCATGGAGAAAAGGCAACACAGGAATTGTAAGGCAGGAACCTGGGGCAAAAACCATTGAGGGAAAGAGCTTTCCCTTGGTGTGCTCAGTTAGCTTTATTATGTAGCCCAGGCCCATCTGCCTAGGGATAGCACCACCCAGAATAACCTGTGCCCTTCTACATAGTAAATGAGAAAATACCTCCCAGACATGGCAGCAGCTCACTGTGATGGAGCCAGTCTTCAGTTGAGGTTTCCTCTTCCTTTCAGGTGATTCTGTATTTCAGTCAAACTGACAGCTGAAGCAGTAACGGGTGCCATAGCATGTTTCAATACACGGATATATTGTGTAGTTTGATTTATTAATGTAATCCAGTTTGGCTTCACATTCACCATCCTCTTGCCCCTGCCTCCCTTGTAAAATATTTAAATCGTATATTAAAATATATCTGCTTCCTCAAATATCTTTTCATGCTTTAAAACTTCTCCCCAAATCCATTTTTTCCAGCCTTTTGACATACTGAGCATGTTATAGCTGAGAGTAGTCAAGTGCTGAATGGGTACAAAAGACATGGTACAAACACACAGTGGAAACTATGTAACCAAAAATAATATAATTGTATCATTTGTACCAACGTGGGTAGAATGGGAGATCATTGCACTAAGGGTAAAAAGATAGACAGGATAGACCAGCACTGAGTGATCTCATTCCTATGTGGAGACTGCAGGATCTCACTGTGTGAAGTAACTAAAAGGTGAAGTCATGGAAAGACAGAGGTCTAGAGTTTAGCAAAGGCTCAGGAGCAAGGGGCTATATGGGGAAAAAAATCAATAAGGGTATGGAAAGGTACAGAAAGTTCCCTTTAAATGAAGACAAGAATGCACATGCCTCTGGTTTTGTGCATCCATTTTTAAAGGCAATAAACAATTGACTTTCGCATCAAAACACTCTTGCCTAGCATTGGCAAGATTTTAACTACTTCAGAGATCATTAGTGAGCTTTGATAACCTTTGAAATGGACTCAAAATGTATTGCATTCACGGGGAAATACAGTTTCTTTTCTTTTCCCTTCTCTCTTGGTCACCCACAAAAGCTTTTCATGATTGTGTCCTTGGGATTCTTCAGGTGCAGCTTACTGTACCTTTGTTCTTCACTCAAAAGGTATTGATTACCATGTCTTGTCTTTGCAGGCTGAACTGATGATCTCCTGACTGGAACTAGCCAAACAATTGCTGAAATCAAAAAGATAGCAAAATAACTACATTGATTGATTCAGCAAAGAATTGGTGCCTCAGAGTATAACTGTAGTTCCAGGGGCAGGACAGTCACCTTGCATTTCTGACTGCATTTATCTTTAGTTGTTGACAATAAGTAATCTTTTTTGATTTGGACAAAATTCTCTCTTCCTTGACTTGTTTTCTTTGCCCTCATGTTGAATGGGTGATGCTATTAACAAATGTGGTCTGATTCATTACTTAGTCTGTACTAAAAGATTCACATTCCTCTCTAGGGCTGTCATCTGGAATCCCAGAAAGGATAAGAAATTAATAAGAGAAAAGATTTCCAGGACTTGGGTGGAGAAAGATGTGGGTCTAAGATCTCCCTTAACTATGCTATAAGACGTCTTTTTGGTCAAATTAACTGATGTTAGGGATGGGATAATTTGTCCTTATGTTTAATTTTGAGGGGATTTACAGTACATTCTTTCTTCTTAACAAAACAGAGGTAGAAATAAGTCATTACCTGACAGCCTTAGCTGATGTGAAAGAGACATCAAGAAATTTCCCCATTGTCAGTCCAGAATACTCACTCATTATGTCTCTCCAGCAGTGATGAAGGACTTGATTTTGCTGGTAATGTCAGCCAAAGCCTGGTTTGTCTTTTTCCCTGTTGGAATCTCAACGGTTACTCAAAACAATGTTTCACAGAAATTATAAAGAGTAGGAGGCTTTGCTAATGAGAGTACAATCTGTGGTCTTGCTTTTTATTATGCTATTCTTACATGTGGGTTCCATGACCTCACCTTTGAACAGTTACCCTCTGTGAGTCAGCAATGGATAGCTAGCTTATACATAACTAGCACCAATATGCACCCTGCAGAATATGATTTCAAGCTCAGTTACTTTGCATGGAAAGCTGTCTCATGGCCCTCACCTGCAAAAAAAGAAAGAAAGAAAGAAGGAAAGAAAGAAAGAAAGAAAGAAATAAAGAAAGAGAGAGAAAAAGAAAGAAAGAAAGAAAGAAAGAAAGAAAGAAAGAAAGAAAGAGAGGGGAGAGGGAGGGATGGAGGAAGAAAGGAAGAAAGGAAGAAAGGACAAAAGGACGGATGGACCTGGGGAAAATACCCATAAGTAGAATCAGCAGCAGTTTTCTGTATTTAAAATATCAGTACACTATTTTATAGCTAATTAGTTCTTTGCATAAGAAGGAGTCAGTACAGATGATTGATGGGCTGTATTGAATTATGGGAGCTTGAAGGTGTTAGGGAGACAAAGACTTCATTCTGTAAACACATGACATCACTACTTTGAATTTAGTGTGTTTGTATATGTGTGTTTATGTTTCAGAGGCTGATATATACTACATCCTTTGATTATATTATTTAATTATGCTAGACTTTCATTTTTGAGACAGGCCCTTCCCTGGGCCTGGAGCTTACTGCTTGAGGAGACTGCTTGTCCAACTGGCTCTAGGGATCTGCCTGTTGCTGACCCACCAGTGCTACTAGGGTTACTCATGTGCTTGGCTTTTAGGGATCCAAACTTAGGTCCTCTTGCTTGTGTGACAGGTACTCCACTGATGGGGCCATGTCCCCAGTCCCAATAGTATTCCTTTTATTCACCCTACTGCAGCCAATATTGCTTATCTTTGTTTTTTTATGCTCAAGCTTGTCAATGACAATGCAGAAAACACAAGGCAAACTGGTATCCAAAGAATCTAACAACTTCTAAGCAAAGGTAATGGACTTTCAGGATATGTCATAGTTCTACTATCCTGACAAAACCCTGAGATGTGAGTGTTTTGGGAAAGCCTCTAAATTCAAGTATTTTCAAGTAGAACCAACTTTATTGCCTCTGATATTAGAATAAGTGGAATGAGAATAAATGTTATTCATGGAATCTCTTTCCTCAGCACACGTGAACAGGTATTTTGAGAATAGTGCTCATGTCCCAACCTTCCTCCCTTGGTTCTTTGGTTTTCAGTACCTGAACAATGGTTTCTTCTAGCTATTCAACAAACCCCTGCTACTTTTGTTGCACCAGCCAATGCTTTTGAGGGTTTTTTTTTTTTAAGCTTAGTCTGATTGTTTCACTCCCTCCTAGCCTTCTTGCCTCTGAATTTCTAGGCGCTGATAGCAATGTACTGAACTTACTCCATGTGTCTCATCTTGGCTAGAGAGCAGATCCCTCCACTTCATCAAGGTAAACTGTAAAATGTTTCTTTCATGCCTTGCTTCTACTCTCTCCCTCAATATCCAGTGATAGTCCATAAGACACACATCATCGTTACTGAATCCTACTATTTTCCTAGTGGGAAGATGTTAAACATTCCTTTTTAAAACATGTAAATCTTTTTTATTGGATATTTTCTTTATTTACATTTCAAATGTTATCCCATTTCACTGTTTTCTCCTGGAAACCCCTATCCCAACCCCCCTCCACGTGCTTCTATGAGGGTGTTCACCCACCCACCAACCCACTCCAGTCTCCCTGCCCTGGCATTCTCCTACAATGGGTCATCGAGCCTTCCCAGAATCAATGGCTTCCCCTCCCATTGATGCCCCACAAGGCCATCCTCTGCTACATATGCTGTTAGAGCAATGGACCCCTCAATGTGTACTCTTTGGTTGGTGGTTCAGTCCCTAGGAGCTCTAGGGAGTCTGGTTGGTTGATATTGTTGTTCCTCCTATGGGGTTACAAACCCCTTCAGCTCCTTCAGTCCTTTCTCTAACTCCTCCACTGGGGACCCTGTGCTCTGTCCAATTGTTGGCTGAGGACATCCACCTCTGTATTTGTCAAGCTCTGGCTGCTTCTCAGGAGACAGATATATCAAGCTCTTGTCAGCAAGTACTTCTTGGCATTCACAATAGTGTCTAGTTTTGATGACTTATATGGGATGGATCTCCAGGTGGGTCAGTCTCTGGATGGTCTTTCCTTTAGTCTCTGCTCCACACTTTGTCTCCATATTTCTTTTCTTTTCCTTTTTTCATTCTTTTATTAGATATTTTCTTTATTTAAATTTCAAATGCTACCCCGAAAGTCCCCTATACACTCCCCCCATCCCCGACTTGCTCCCCAACCCACTCACTCCTGCTTCCTGGACCTTGCACTCCTCTGTACTGAGGCATATGATCTTCCCAAGATCAAGGGCCTCTCCTCCCATTGATGGCCAACTAAGCCATCCTCTGCTACATATGCAACTAGAGACACAGTTCTGTGGGGAAATGGTTAGTTCATATTGTTGATCCTTCCATAGGGTTGCCTAAAACTTTAGCTCCTTGGATACTTTATCTGGATCCTTATTTAGAAGACCTGTGTTCCATCAAATAGATAACTGTGAGCATCCATTTCTGTTTTTGTCAGTCACTGGCATAGCCTCACAAGGGACAGCTATATCAGAGTCCTTTCAGCAAATTCTTCCTGGCAGGTGCAATAGTGTCTGCGTTTGGTGGCTGATTATGGGATGGATCCCCTGGTAGGGCAGTGTCTGGATGGTCCATCGTTTCATCTCAGCTCCAAACTTTGTCTCTGTAACTCCTTCCATGGGTATTTTGTTTGCCATTCTAAGGAGTCATGAAGTACCCACACTTCGGTCTTTCTTCTTCTTGAGTTTCATCAGTTTTGCAAATTGTATCTTGAGTATTCTAAGTTGAATTCTTTTGTGATTGGGTTACCTCACTCAGGATGATACCTTCCAGATATATCCATTTACCTAAGAATTTCATAAATGCATTGTTTTTAATAGCTGAGTAGTACTCCATTGGGTAAATGTACCACATTTTCTGTATTTATTCCTCTATTGAGGGACATCTGGGTTATTTCCAGCTTCTGGCTGTTGTAAATAAGGCTGCTGTGAACAGAGTGGAGCATGTGTTCTTATTACCAGTTGGAACTTCTGGGTATATGCCCAGGAAGGTATTGCTGGATCCTCTGTTAGTATTATGTCCAATTTTCTGAGGAACCACCAGACTGATTTCCAGAGTGGTTGTACCAGCTTGCAATCCCACCAATAATGGAGAAGTGCTTCTCTTTCTTCACATACTCACCAGCATCTGCTGTCACCTGAGTTTTTGATCTTAGTCATTGTGACTGGTATGAGGTGGAACCTCAGGGTTGTCCTGATTTGCATTTCCCTGATGATTAAGGATGTTAAACATTTTTTCAGGTCCTTCTCAGCCCTTCGGTATTCCTCAGTTGAGAATTCTTTGTTTATCTCTGTACCTCATTTTTTAATGGGGTTATTTGAGTTTCTGGAGTCCAGCTTCTTGAGTTCTTTGTATATATTGGATATTAGTCCCCTATCGGGATTAGGATTGATAAAAATCCTTTCCCAATCTGTTGGTGGCCTTTTAGTCTTATTGACAGTGTCTTTTGCCTTACAGAAGCTTTGCAATTTTATGAAGTCCTATTTGTCGATTCTCGAACTTACAGCAAAAGCCATTGCTGTTCTGTTCAGGGATTTTTCCCCTGTGCCCATATCTTTGAGGCTTTTCCATACTTTATCCTCTATAAGTTTAAGTGTCTCTGGTTTTATATGGAGTTCCTTGATCCACTTAGGCTTTAGCTTTGTACAAGGAGATAAGAATGGTTCAATTTTCACTCTTCTATATAATAACCACCAGTTAAGCCAGCACCAGTTGTTGAAAATGCTGTCTTTTTTCCACTGGATGATTTTAGCTCCTTTGTCAAAGATCAAGTGACCATAGGTGTGTGAGTTCATTTCTGGATTTCAATTCTATTCCATAGATCTACCTGTCTGTCACTGTACCAGTACCATGCAGTTTTTATCACAATTGCTCTGTAGTACAGCTTGAGGTCAGGCATGGTGATTCCACCAGAGGTTCTTTTATTGTTGAGAATAGTTTTTGCTCTCCTAGGGTTTTTGTTATTCCAGATGAATTTGCAAATTGCCCTTTCTAACTCAGTGAGGAATTGAGTTGAAATTTTGATGGGGACTGCACTGAATCTGTAGATAGCTTTTGGCAAGATAACCATTTTGACTATATTAATCGTGCCAATCCATGAGCATGGGAGATCTTTCCATGTTCTAAGATCTTTGAATTCTTTCTTCAGAGACTTGAAGATCTTATCATACAGATATTTCATTTGCTTGATTAGAGTCACACCAAGGTATTTTATATTTTTTGTGACTATTGTGAAGGGTGTTGTTTCCCTAATTTCTTTCTCATCCTGTTTATCCTTTGTGTAGAGAAAGTGTACTGATTTGTTTGAGTTACTTTTATGTCCAGCTACTTTACTGAAGCTGTTTACTACGTTTTGGTGTTGTCTGGTGGAATTTTTATGGTCACTTATATATACTATCAAATCATCTGCAAATAGTGATATTTTGACTTCTTCCTTTCCAATTTATATCCCTTTGATCTCCTTTTTGTTGTCTATTTGATCTGTCTATGACTTCAAGTAATATATTGAATAAGTAGGGAGAAAGTGGCCAGCCTTGTCTAGTTCCTGATTTTAGTGGGATTGCTTCAAGTTTATCTCCATTTAGTTTGATGTTGGCTACTGGTTTGCAGTATATTGCTTTTAGTATATTTAGATATGGGCCTTGAATTCCTGAATTTTCCAAGACTTTTATAATGAAGGGATGTTAGGTTTTGTCAAATGCTTTCTCAGCATCTAATGAGATGATCATGTGGTTTTTGTCTTTGAGTTTATTTATACAGTGGATTACAATGATGGATTTTCATATATTAAACTATCCCTGCATCCCTGGGATGAAGCCTACTTGATCATGATGGATGATCATTTTGATGTGTTCTCGGATTTAGTTTGCAAGGATTTTATTATTTTTGCATCTATATTCATAAGGGAAATTGGTCTGAAATTCTCTATCTTTGTTGGGTCTTTATGTGGTTTAGGTATCAGATTAATTGTGGCTTCATAGAATGCATTGGGCAGAGTAATTTCTGTTTCTATTTTGTGGAATACTTTGAGGAGAATGGGATTAGCTCTTCTTTAAAGGTCTGATGGAACTCTGCACTAGTTCTTTTTGTTCTGAATAGTTCTTTTAGTTTCCACTTGGTTGATTTCAGCCCCGAGTTTGATTATTTCCTGCAGTCTACTCCTCTTCGGTGAATTTGCTTCCTTTTGTTCTAGAGTTTTTAGATGTGCTGTCAAGCTGCTAGTGTATGCTCTGTCTAGTTTCTTTTTGGCAGCCCTCAGAGCTATGAGTTTACCTCTTAGGACTGATTTGATTGTGTCCCACATATTTGGGTATGTTGTGGCTTCATTTTTATTAAACTGTAATAAGTCGTTCATCTCTTTCTTTATTTTTTCCTTGACCAAAATATCATTGAGTAGACTTTTATTCAGCTTCTACGTGAATGTGAATGTTGGCTTTCTATTATTTATGTTGTTATTGAAATCAGCCTTAGTCTGTGGTGATCTGATATGATGCATAGGATGATTTCAATACTTTTGTATCTGTTGAGGCCTTTTTTGTGACCAATTATATGGTCAGATTTGGAGAAGGAACCATTAGTTGCTGAGAAGAAGGTATATCCTTTTGTTTTAGCATAAAATGTTCTGTAGGTGTCTCTTAAATACATTTTTTTTGTATAACTTCTGTTAGTTTCACTGTGTCTCTGTTTAGTTTCTATTTCCAGAATCTGTCCAATGATGCGAGTAGGGTGTTGAAGTCTCCCACTATTATTGTGTGAGGTGCAATATGTGCTTTGAGCTTTACTAAAGTTTCCTTAATGAATGTGGCTGCCCTTGCATTTGGAGCATAGATATTTAGAATAGAGAGTTCACCTTGGAAGATTTTTACCTTTGGTGAGTGTATTAGTCAGGGTTTCTATTCCTGGACAAATATCATAACCAAGAATCAAGTTGGGGAGAAAACGGTTTATTCAGCTTACACTTCCATACTGCTGTTCATCACCAAAGGAACTCAGGACTGGAACTCAAGCAGGGCAGAAGCAGGAGCTGATGCAGAGGCCATGGCAGGATGTTACTTACTGGCTTGCTTCTCCTGGTTTGCTAAGCTTGCTTTCTTATAGAACCCAAGATTACCAGCCCAGTGATGTTACCACCCACAGGGGTCCTCCCTGCCTTGATCACTAATTGAGAAAATGCCTTTCAGGTGGATCTCATTGGGGCATTTCCTCAACTAAAACTCCTTTCTCTGTGATAACTCCAGCTTGTGTCAAACACACACACACACACACACACACACACACACACACACACACACACACACACACACACACAAAAACAGCCAGTACAGTGAGTATGAAGTGCCCCTTCTTGTCTTTTTTGATAAATTTGGGTTGGAAGTTGATTTTATTCAATATTAGAATGGCTACTCCACCTTGTTTCTTCTGACCATTTGCTTGGAATATTGTTTTCCAGCCTTTCACTCTGAGGTAGTGTCTGTCTTAGTCCCTAAGGTGGGTTTACTGTATGCATCAAAATGTTGGGTCCTACTTACATAGTCTGTTAGTCTGTCTTTTATTGGGGAATTGAGTTTACTGATATTAAGAAATATTAAGGAAAAGTAATTGTTGCTTCCTTTTATTTTTGTTGTTAGAGTTGGGATTCTGTTCTTGTGGCTGTCTTTTTTAGGTTTGTTGAAGGATTACTTTCTTGCTTTTTCTAGGGCATAATTTCAATCCTTGTGTTGTTGTTTTCCCATTATTATCCTTTGAAGGGCTGGATTCGTGGAAAGATATTGTGTGAATTTAGTTTTGACATGAAATACTTTGGTTTCTCCATCTATGGTAATTGAGAGTTTTGCTAAGTATAGAAGCCTGGGCTGGCATTTGTGTTCTCTTAGGGTCTGTATAACATCTGCCCAGGATCTTCTGGCTTTCATAATCTTTGGTTAGAAATCTGGTGTATTTCTAATGGGTCTGCCTTTACATGTTACTTGATCTTTTTCTCTTACTGCTTTTAATATTCTTTTATTTTTTCTTTAGTGCATTTGTTGTTCTGATTATTATGTGTTGGGAGTAATTTCTTTTCTGGTACAGTCTATTTGGAGTTCTGTAGGCTTCTGGAATGTTCATGGGCATCTCTTCCTTTAGTTTAGGGATGTTTTCTTCTATAATTTTGTTGAAGATACTTACTGGCCCTTTTTTTTTTTTTTTTTTTTTTTTTTTTTTTTTCAGGTTTTAGAGACCAGTTTACAGAAAGCTCTGTGAGTTTTAGCTTCATTTTTTTTTCCAGGTTTTATTTATTTATTTATTTACTTATTTTTTTTTATATTTTTTTCCATTTTTATTAGTTATTTAGCTCATTTACATTTCCAATGCTATACCAAAAGACACCCATACCCACCCACCCCCACTCCCCTAACCACCCACTCCCCCTTTTTGGCCCTGGCGTTCCCCTGTACTGGGGCATATAAAGTTTGCATGTCCAATGGGCCTCTCTTTCCAGTGATGGCCGACTAGGCCATCTCTTGATACATATGCAGCTAGAGTCAAGAGCTCCAGGGTACTGGTTAGTCCATAATGTTGTTCCACCTATAGGGTTGCAGATCCCTTTAGCTCCTTGGGTACTTTCTCTAGCTCCTCCATTGGGAGCCCTGTGATCCATCCATTAGCTGACTGTGAGCATCCACTTTTGTGTTTGCTAGGCCCCGGCATAGTCTCACAAAAGACAGCTACATCTGGGTCCTTTCGATAAAATCTTGCTAGTATATGCAATGGTGTCAGCGTTTGGATGCTGATTATGGGGTGGATCCCTGGATATGGCAGTCTCTACATGGTCCATCGTTTCATCTCAGCTCCAAACTTTGTCTTTGTAACTCCTTCCATGGGTGTTTTGTTCCCAATTCTAAGGAGGGGCATAGTGTCCACACTTCAGTCTTCATTCTTCTTGAGTTTCATGTGTTTAGCAAATTGTATTTTATATCTTGGGTATCCTAGGTGTGGGGCTAATATCCACTTATCAGTGAGTACATATTGTGTGAGTTCCTTTGTGAATGTGTTACCTCACTCAGGATGATGCCCTCCAGGTCCATCCATTTGCCTAGGAATTTCATAAGTTCATTCTTTTTAATAGCTGAGTAGTACTCCATTGTGTAGATGTACCACATTTTCTGTATCCATTCCTTTGTTGAGGGGCATCTGGGTTCTTTCCAGCTTCTGGCTATTATAAATAAGGCTGCTATGAACATAGTGGAGCATGTGTCCTTCTTACCAGTTGGGGCATCTTCTGGATATATGCCCAGGAGAGGTATTGCTGGATCCTCCGGTAGTACTATGTCCAATTTTCTGAGGAACCGCCAGACTTATTTCCAGAGTGGTTGTACAAGCCTGCAATCCCACCAACAATGGAGGAGTGTTCCTCTTTCTCCACATCCACGCCAGCATCTGCTGTCACCTGAATTTTTGATCTTAGCCATTCTGACTGGTGTGAGGTGGAATCTCAGGGTTGTTTTGATTTGCATTTCCCTGATGATTAAGGATGTTGAACATTTTTTCAGGTGCTTCTCTGCCATTCGGTATTCCTCAGGTGAGAATTCTTTGTTCAGTACTGAGCCCCATTTTTAATGGGGTTGTTTGATTTTCTGAAGTCCACCTTCTTGAGTTCTTTATATATGTTGGATATTAGTTCCCTATCTGATTTAAGATAGGTAAAGATCCTTTCCCAATCTGTTGGTGGTCTTTTTGTCTTATTGACGGTGTCTTTTGCCTTGCAGAAACTTTGGAGTTTCATTAGGTCCCATTTGTCAATTCTCGATCTTACAGCACAAGCCATTGCTGTTCTGTTCAGGAATTTTTCCCCTGTGCCCATATCTTCAAGGCTTTTCCCCACTTTCTCCTCTATAAGTTTCAGTGTCTCTGGTTTTATGTGAAGTTCCTTGATCCACTTAGATTTGACCTTAGTACAAGGAGATAAGTATGGATCGATTCACATTCTTCTACATGATAACAACCAGTTGTGCCAGCACCAATTGTTGAAAAGGCTGCCTTTCTTCCACTGGATGGTTTTAGCTCCCTTGTCGAAGATCAAGTGACCATAGGTGTGTGGGTTCATTTCTGGATCTTCAATTCTATTCCATTGGTCTACTTGTCTGTCTCTATCCAGTACCATGCAGTTTTTATCGCAATTGCTCTGTAGTAAAGCTTTAGGTCTGGCATGGTGATTCCACCATAAGTTCTTTTATCCTTGAGAAGACTTTTTGCTATCCTAGGTTTTTTGTTATTCCAGACGAATTTGCAAATTGCTCCTTCCAATTCGTTGAAGAATTGAGTTGGAATTTTGATGGGGATTGCATTGAATCTGTAGATTGCTTTTGGCAAGATAGCCATTTTTACAATGTTGATCCTGCCAATCCATGAGCATGGGAGATCTTTCCATCTTCTGAGATCTTCTTTAATTTCTTTCTTCAGAGATTTGAAGTACTTATCATACAGATCTTTCACTTCCTTAGTTAGAGTCACGCCAAGATATTTTATATTATTTGTGACTATTGAGAAGGGTGTTGTTTCCCTAATTTCTTTCTCAGCCTGTTTATTCTTTGTATAGAAAAAGGCCATTGACTTGTTTGAGTTTATTTTATATCCAGCTACTTCACCGAAGCTGTTTATCAGGTTTAGGAGTTCTCTGGTAGAGTTTTTAGGGTCAATTATATATACTATCATATCATCTGCAAAAAGTGATATTTTGACTTCCTCTTTTCCAATTTGTATCCCCTTGATCTCCTTTTGTTGTCGAATTGCTCTGGCTAATACTTCAAGTACTATGTTGAAAAGGTAGGGAGAAAGTGGGCAGCCTTGTCTAGTCCCTGATTTTAGTGGGATTGCTTCCAGCTTCTCTCCATTTACTTTGATGTTGGCTACTGTTTTGCTGTAGATTGCTTTTATCATGTTTAGGTATGGGCCTTGAATTCCTGATCTTTCCAACACTTTTATCATGAATGGGTGTTGGATCTTGTCAAATGCTTTTTCTGCATCTAACGAGATGATCATGTGGTTTTTGTCTTTGAGTTTGTTTATATAATAGATGACATTGATGGATTTTCATATATTAAACCATCCCTGCATCCCTGGAATAAAACCTACTTGGTCAGGATGGATGATTGCTTTAATGTGTTCTTGGATTCGGTTAGCAAGAATTTTATTAAGGATTTTTGCATCGATATTCATAAGAGAAATTGGTCTGAAGTTCTCTATCTTTGTTGGGTCTTTCTGTGGTTTAGGTATCAGAGTAATAGTGGCTTCATAAAATGAGTTGGGTAGAGTACCTTCTACTTCTATTTTGTGAAATAGTTTGTGCAGAACTGGAATTAGATCTTCTTTTAAGGTCTGATAGAACTCTGCACTAAACCCGTCTGGTCCTGGGCTTTTTTTGGTTGGGAGACTATTAATAACTGCTTCTATTTCTTTAGGTGATATGGGACTGTTTAGATGGTCAACTTGATCCTGATTCAACTTTGGTACCTGGTATCTGTCCAGAAATTTGTCCATTTCGTCCAGGTTTTCCAGTTTTGTTGAGTATAGCCTTTTGTAGAAGGATCTGATGGTGTTTTGGATTTGTTCAGGATCTGTTGTTATGTCTCCCTTTTCATTTCTGATTTTGTTCCTGTGCCCTTTAGTGAGTCTAGCTAAGGGTTTATCTATCTTGTTGATTTTCTCAAAGAACCAACTCCTCGTTTGGTTAATTCTTTGAATAGTTCTTGTTTCCACTTGGTTGATTTCACCCCTGAGTTTGATTATTTCCTGCCGTCTAATCCTTTGGGTGAATTTGCTTCCTTTTTTTCTAGGGCTTTTAGATGTGTTGTCAAGCTGCTAGTATGTGCTCTCTCCCGTTTCTTCTTGGAGGCACTCAGAGCTATGAGTTTCCCTCTTAGAAATGCTTTCATTGTGTCCCATAGGTTTGGGTACGTTGTGGCTTCATTTTCATTAAACTCTAAAAAGTCTTTAATTTCTTTCTTTATTCCTTCCTTGACCAAGGTATCATTGATAAGAGTGTTATTCAGTTTCCACGTGAATGTTGGCTTTCCATTATTTATGTTGTTATTGAAGATCAGTCTTAGGCCATGGTGGTCTGATAGGATACATGGGACAATTTCAATATTTTTGTATCTGTTGAGGCCTGTTTTGTGACCAATTATATGGTCAATTTTGGAGAAGGTCCCGTGAGGTGCTGAGAAGAAGGTATATCCTTTTGTTTTAGGATAAAATGTTCTGTAGATATCTGTCAGGTCCATTTGTTTCATAACTTCTGTTAGTTTCACTGTGTCCCTGTTTAGTTTCTGTTTCCACGATCTGTCCATTGAAGAAAGTGGTGTGTTGAAGTCTCCCACTATTATTGTGTGAGGTGCAATGTGTGCTTTGAGCTTTACTAAAGTGTCTTTAATGAATGTGGCTGCCCTTGCATTTGGTGCATAGATATTCAGAATTGAGAGTTCCTCTTGGAGGATTTTACCTTTGATGAGTATGAAGTGTCCCTCCTTGTCTTTTTTGATAACTTTGGGTTGGAAGTCGATTTTATCCGATATTAAAATGGCTACTCCAGCTTGTTTCTTCATACCATTTGCTTGGAAAATTGTTTTCCAGCCTTTCACTCTGAGGTAGTGTCTGTCTTTTTCGCTGAGATGGGTTTCCTGTAAGCAGCAAAATGTTGGGTCCTGTTTGTGTAGCCAGTCTGTTAGTCTAAGTCTTTTTATTGGGGAATTGAGTCCATTGATAGTAAGAGATATTAAGGAAAAGTAATTGTTGCTTCCTTTTATTTTTGTTTTTAGAGTTGGCATTCTGTTCTTGTGGTTGTCTTCTTTTTGGTTTGTTGAGGGATTACTTTCTTGGTTGTTCTAGGGCGTGATTTCTGTCCTTGTATTGCTTCTTTTCTGTTATTATCCTTTGAAGGGCTGGATTCGTGGAAAGATATTGTGTGAATTTGGTTTTGTCGTGGAATACTTTGGTTTTTCCATCTATGGTAATTGAGAGTTTGGCCGGGTATAGTAGCCTGGGCTGGCATTTGTGTTCTCTTAATGTCTGTATAACCTCTGTCCAGGCTCTTCTGGCTTTCATAGTCTCTGGTGAAAAGTCTGGTGTAATTCTGATAGGCCTTCCTTTATATGTTACTTGACCTTTCTCCCTTACTGCTTTTAATATTCTATCTTTATTTAGTGCATTTGTTGTTCTGATTATTATGTGTCAGGAGGAATTTCTTTTCTGGTCCAGTCTATTTGGAGTTCTGTAGGCTTCTTGTATGATCATGGGCATCTCTTTTTTTATGTTTGGGAAGTTTTCTTCTATTATTTTGTTGAAGATATTAGCTGGCCCTTTAAGTTGAAAATCTTCATTCTCATCAATTCCTATTATCCGTAGGTTTGGTCTTCTCATTGTGTCCTGGATTTCCTGGATGTTTTGAGTTACGATCCTTTTGCATTTTGTATTTTCTTTGACTGTTGTGTCGATGTTCTCTATGGAATCTTCTGCACCTGAGATTCTCTCTTCCATTTCTTGTATTCTGTTGCTGATGCTCGCATCTATGGTTCCAGATCTCTTTCCTAGGGTTTCTATCTCCAGCGTTGCCTCGCTTTGGGTTTTCTTTATTGTGTCTACTTCCCCTTTTAGTTCTAGTATGGTTTTGTTCATTTCCATCACCTGTTTGGATGTGTTTTCCTATTTTTCTTTAATGATTTCTACCTGTTTGGCTGTGTTTTCCTGCTTTTCTTTAAGGGCCTGTAACTCTTTAGCAGTGCTCTCCTGTAATTCTTTAAGTGACTTATGAAAGTCCTTCTTGATGTCCTCTATCATCATCATGAAAAATGTTTTTAAATCTGTGTCTAGATTTTCGGTTGTGTTGGGGTGCCCAGGACTAGGTGGGGTGGGAGTGCTGCGTTCTGATGATGGTGAGTGGTCTTGATTTCTGTTAGTAGGATTCTTACGTTTGCCTTTCGCCATCTGGTAATCTCTGAAGCTAGCTGTTTTAGTTGTCACTGTTAAGAGCTTGTTCTTCAGGTGACTCTGTTAGCCTCTGTTAGCAGACCTGGAGGGTAGCACTCTCCTTAGTTTCAGTGGGCAGAGTATTCTCTGCAGGCAAGCTCTCTTCTTGCAGGGCAGGTACCCAGATATCTGGTGTTCGAACCGGACTCCTGGCAGAAGTTGTGTTCCACTCACTAGAGGTCTTAGGATCTCGTGTGGAATCCTGTGTGGGCCCTTGCGGGTGTCAGGCGACTCCGCTGGCAAGGTAGCCCGGGGCTCGAGTGGAGCGGAAGGGGCTTGTGCCCCAGATCAGGCCCAGGTAGCCTGCTTCCCTATGTACCGCAGTCTCAGGTTCCGCGTGATTGGATTGGGGCAGGCGCTGTGTTCCACTCACCAGAGGTCTTAGGATCCCGTGGGTAGTCCTGTGTGGGCCCTTGCGGTTGTTGGGCAAGACTCTGCTGGCAAGGTATCCTGGGGCTCGAGTCCTTACTGGCCCTTAAAGTTGAAAATCTTCATTCTCATCTACCCCTATTATTCATAGGTTTGGTCTTCTCATTGTGTCCTGGATTACCTGGATGTTTTGGGTTAGGATCTTTCTGCATTTTACATTTTCTTTGATTGTTGTGCCCATATTTTCTATGCACCTTCTGTACCTGAGATTCTCTCTTCCATCTCTTGTATTCTGTTGTTGATGCTTGCATCTATGGTTCCTGATTCCTTTACTAGGATTTCCAGAGTTATTTCTCTTTGTGATTTCTTTATTATTTCTATTTCCAGTTTTAGGTCCTGGATTGTTTTGTTCAATTCTTTAACCTGTTTGGTTATGTTTTCCTGTAACTTTTTGAGGGATTTTTGTGTTTCCTCTTTAAATGCTTCTAGCTGTCCACCTGTGCTTTCCTGTCTTTCCTTCTTAAAGTTCTGCATCATCATGAGAAGTGACTTTAGATCCATGTCTTGCTTTTCTGGTGTGACGGTGTATCCAGGATTTGCTAACATGGGAGAGTCTGGTTCTGATGATGCCAAGTAACCTTGGTTTCTGTTCTTAAGCTTACCTCCTGCCATCTTATTATCTCAAGTGCTTGCTGCTCTCAATATATCTGTTTGGAGCCTGTCCATCTTATAATCCAGGTTGATTCAGGACTCCTCAGAGGCCAGCTTTTTCTGTGATCCTGTGATTCCTGGCTTCTGTGAACCTGAGATTCTGGGTGTGTCAAGAGTTCTTGGCAGTCAAGCTTCCTCAGAGACCCTGAGATCCTGGTGTGACCAAGCTCCTGTTATCCTGGGATCCTAGAATCCTAAGATCCTGGGCATGTTACAGTGCCTGGAGGTGGTATCTCCTCTGAGAACCGTGGAGCTGTCTTGTCTGTTGGAAACCAAGTACTGATCATAAGGAACCCAAGCCTCTGGTCAGGCAGGGCTCCCGTGTCCTTGCTCCTGCTGTCACATGTCTGTCACAATTGGTTTGGAACAGATGTTTTGTTCCACTCACCAGTGCTCCTAACATTGCATGGAGAGTCCTATGGGGACCATGGGACTGTCCACCGATTCGTGCCCAAGGTGACCCAGAGGTGGTGGAACCGGAAGAGCCTTTTCCTTTTTTAGTTGAGTATGTTGTTCCTCCTTCTAAGAAGGACTAAAGTATCTACACTTTGGTCTTCCTTCTTCTTGAGCTTCATGTGTTCTGTGAATTGTATCTTGGGTATTTTGAGCTTCTGGGCCAATATCCACTTATCAATCAGTGTGTATCATGTGTGTTCTTTTGTTATTGGGTGACCTCACTCAAGATGATATTTTCTAGTTCTACCCATTTGCCTAAGAATTTCATGAAGTCATTGTTTTTAATAGCTGAATAGAACTCCATTGTGTAAATGTACCTCATTTTCTGTATCAATTCCTCTTATGAAGGACATCTGGCTTCTTTCCAGCTTCTGAATATTATAAAAAAGGCTACTCAGAACATAGTGGAGAATGTGTTCTTGTTATATGTTGGAGTATCTTTTGGATATATGCTCAGGAATGGTATAGCTGGGTCCTCAGATAATACTATGTCTAATTTTTGAGGAATCGCCAGACAGATTTTCAAAGTGGTTTTAATAGTTTACAGTCCCACCAGCAATGGCAGAATGTTCCTCTTTCTCCACATCCTTGCCATCATCTGCTGTCACATGAATTTTTGATCTTAGCCATTCTGACTGGTGTGAGGTGGAATCCTAGGGACCTTTTGATTTGCATTTCCCTGATGACTAAGGATATTGACCATTTCTTTAGGTGTTTTTCATCCCTTTGAGTTTCCTAATTTGAGAATTCTCTGTTTATTTCTGTTCCCCATTTTTTAATAGTGTTATTTGATTCTCTGGAGTCTAACTTCTTGAATTCTTTGTATATATTGAATATTAGCCCTCTATCAGTAAGGTTGGTAAAGATCTTTTCCCAATCTGTTGATTGCTGTTTTGTCCTATTGATGGACAGTATCCTTTGCATTACAGAAGCTGTGCAATTTTATGAGGTCCCATTGTCAATTCTTGATCTTGGAAAAGAAGCTATTGGTGTTCTGTTCAGGAACTTTTCCCCTGTGCCCATGTGTTCCAGACTATTCCCTACTTTCTTTTTTATTAGTTTCAATGCATCTGGTTTTATGTGGAGGTCCTTGATCCACTTGGACTTGAGCTTTGTACAAGGAGATAAGAATGGATCAATTTGCATTCTTCTGCATGTTGACTACCAGTTCAACCAGCACCATTTGTTGAAAATGCTGACTTTTTCAAAAATTCTGGTGACAGCAGATGCTGGCAAGGATGTGGAGAAAGAGGAACACCCCTCCATTGCTGGTGGGATTGAAAGCTGGTACAACAACTCTGGAGATCAGTCTGGTGGTGCCTTAGAAAACTGGACAATTTACTATAAGTAGATCCAGCAATACCTCTCCTGGGCATATACCCAGAAGATGTTCCAACTGGCAATAAGGACACATGTTCCACTATGTTCATAGCAGCCTTATTTATAATAGTCAGAAGCTAGAAAGAACCCAGATGTCCCTCAACAGAGGAATGGATACAGAAAATTTGGTACCTTTACACAATGGAGTACTACTCACCTATTAAAACTTGGGCAAAAGGATGTATTTGGAGGATATTATCCTGAGTGTGGTAACCCAATCACAAAAGAAGTCACTTGATATGCACTCACTGATAAGTGGATATTAGCCCAGAAAACTAGAATACCCAAGATACAACTTCCAAAACATAAGAAAATCAAGAAGGAAGACCAACATGTGGATACTTCATTCCTCCCTAGAATAGGGAATAAAATATCCTTGGAAGGAGTTGCAGAAACAAAGTTTGGAGCTAAGATTTAAGGATGGACCATCCAGAGACTGCCCCACCTGGGGGTCCATCCCATAATCAGCCACCAAACACAGACAGTATTGCATACTTCAGCAAGATTTTGCTGAAAGGACCCTGGTATAGCTGTCTCCTGTGAGGCTTTGCCAGTGCCTGGCAAATACAGAAGTGGATGCTCACAGTCATCTATAGGATGGAACACAGAGCCCCCAGTGTAGGAGCTAGATAAAGTACCCAAGAACTGAAGGGGTCTGCAACCCTATATGTAGAACAACAATATGAACTAATCAGTACCCACAGAGCTTGTGTTTCTAGCTGTATATGTAGCAGAAGATGGCCTAGTTGGCCATCATTGGGAAAAGAGGTCCCTTGGTCTAGCAAACTTTATATGCCCCAGTACAGGGGAACACCAGGGCCAAGAAGTGGGAGTGAGTGGGTAGGGGACCAGGGCGGGGGCAGGGTATAGGGGTAGCATTTGAAATGTAAATGAAAAAAATATCTAATAAAGAAAAAGAAAATGCTGTTTTTTTTTTCCACTGGATGGTTTTAGGTCCTTTGTCAAATATCAAGTGACTGTAGGTGTTTGAGCTTCAATTCTATTCCATTCATCTACGTGCCTGTCACTTTACCAATAGCATGCAGTTTCTTAATCACTGCTAACATCTTAGATCCAGCAAACCAGCATCAATATTCCCAGTAATGCAAAGGTTTTGCTTTAGTACTTTTGGTATATTGTTAATCAGAGCTGATTCTTCAGGCCCAGCTAACCAAAACCACAGAATCTATCAAAAACAGCCACAGCCCTGAAACGAGTCTTTAATTTTCCTTTGAAATTTCACAAACCAGGCCTCTATCTTCTGTACTGTTCTCAATATTATCTTCCAAGCTCCTATAAAACATTCCATAGAGATCTTTACATCCCAATTGCTCTTCTAGCTCAAAGTTCCTAAGTCCTTCTACAGTCCTCCCCAAAACAAGGATAGAATGTCACAGGAAAACCTCACTCCTGGTACCAATTTGTCTTAGTCAGGGTTTCTATTCCTTCACAAACATCATGACCAAGAAGCAAGTTGGGGAGGAAAGGGTTTATTCAGCATACACTTCCAGCTTGCTATTCATCACCAAAGGAGGTCAGGACTGGAACTCAAGCAGGTCAGGATATAGGAGCTGATTTAGAGGCCATGAAAGGATGTTACTTACTGGCTTGCTTCTCCTGGCTTGCTCATCTTGTTCTCTTATAAAACCCAAGATTACCAGCCCAGGGATGGCACCACCCACAATGGACCCTCTACTCTTTGATCACCAACTGAGAAAATGCCCCACAGCTGGGTTTCATGGAGGCACTTTCCCAACTGAAGCTCACTTCTCTGTGATAATTCTAACTTGTGTCAAGTTGACACACAAAACCAGCCATTTCAATAGCCATCTCTTTCTTTAGGTTAAGGAAGTTTTCTTCTATGATTTTGTTGAAGATGTTTTCTAGCCCTTTGAACTTGGAATCTTCACCTTCTTCTATTCCTATTATTCTTAGGTTTGGTGTTTTCATTGTTTCCCGTATTGCTGGATGTTTAGCAACTTGCTTGACTTAGGAACTTCCTATACTTGACATTTTCTTTGATATATCCATTTATTTTATGGTATCTTCTACACCTGAGATACCCTGTATCATCTCTTGAATTCTATTAGTGACACTTGAATTTGTAGTTTCTGTTCTCTTTCCTAGGTTTTTAGTCTCTGTGGTTATGTTCACTTGTGTTTTCTTTATTGCTTTTATTTCTATTTTAGGTCTTGGACAGTTTTTTTTTTTCATTTCCTTTGCCTGTTTGATTGTATTTTCCTGCTGTTCTTTAAGGGACTCATTTGTTTCCTCTTTAAGGGCTTTTAGTTATTTGATTATTCTTTCCTTTACTTCTTCAAAGGGATGACTTAAATACTCTTTAAATGCAACTGTCACATTCAAGAGATAGGATTTGAGGTCACTGTCTTTCTCTTCAGGATATCCAGGGCTTGCTGAAGTAGGCTAGCTGGGTACTGATGGTGTCATATTGTATTGGCTTATGCTGATTATATTCTTGCCTTTTGTCATCTATTTTTCTCTAGTTTGATTGTCCTGAGTGTCCTGCTTTGGAGCAGGTCTCCTGGGAGGCAGATGGAGCTGTGAGTGTCAGATTTGAGCAGGTCTCCTGTGAGCAGGTTAGAGTGGGACTCTTGGGTGGCAGGCAATGGTGTGAGGTTGGGTGCTGCTCATTTTGACCAGTAAAGATTTGGACTGGAAGTCCAGCCTGGTAAGGCAGAGCCTATAGCTGCTAGGCTTGCTGGGATACCCACAATTGTGGTGGGTGAGGTTGGTGTCTCACCTGTGCCTCTCAGGTTATAGCCAGACTCCTGGGAGTCAGGCAAAGCTGTAGCATTATTTCTTAACTTCTTTCTACTTATTGCAGTTGTTGGCACATTTAGAGTCATGTTCAGTAAGAGTGGTGAGCTCTGACATGATCATTCTAATTCTTACCTTAGGAGGAAAATGTTAGCATTTTAACATTTCTTGTACGCTTAGGATTTTAGGAGCTGTTCTTTATCAAGTTGAAGAAATTCCTTGTTACATTGCTGAGAGTTTTAAATCATGAATCAGTTACCAAAGTTGTTAAACTTCTACAATCTTTGTCAAATTAGTGCAATATTTTGAGAACAAATTTAAATTAGAAACATTGTGTAGCATGTACAAAAAACACATATACATTTCTCCTCCTTATTCACATCTCATGCAAAATAACACTGTGTTTATGCTACAATGAATGAGCCAGTTATTATTTATAATTTTTTGTATTCCATCATTTTGTGAAGTGCAGTTTTATGTCTTTTGAAATAATGTAATATATTTATTATTACAGTACCATACAACAGAGCTTCACTATCCTTAAGACTGCACCTTCAAGGCCATTATTCTATCTACTCATCTTTCTTTCTTTATATCTAATTACTGGTCACCATTGATCAGTTTCTTTTTTTTAATTAGGTATTTTCTTCATTTACATTTCCAGTGCTATCCCAAAAGTCCCCCATACCCTCCCCACCCACTCCCCTACCCACCTACTCCCACTTTTTGGCCCTGGTGTTCCCCTATACTGAGGCATATAAAGTTTGCACAACCAATGGGCCTCTCTTTCCACTGATGGCCGACTAGGCCATCTTCTGATATATATGCAGCTAGAGATACGAGCTCCAGGGAGTACTGGTTAGTTCATGTTGTTGTTCCACCTATAGGGTTGCAGATCCCTTTAGCTCCTTGGGTACTTTCTCTAGCTCCTCCACTGGGGGCCCTGTGATCCATCCAATAGTTAACTGTGAGCATTCACTTCTGTGTTTGCTAGGCCCCGGCATAGTCTCACAAGAGACAGCTATATCAGGGTCCTTTCAGCAAAATCTTGCTAGTGTATGCAATGGTGTCAGCGTTTGGAGGCTGATTATGGGATGGATCCCTGGATATGGCAGTCTCTAGATGGTCCATCTTTTCATCTCAGCTCCAAACTTTGTCTCTGTAACTCCTTCCATTCATGTTTTCCAATTCTAAGAAGGGGCAAAGTGGCCACACTTTGGGCTTCTTTCTTCTTTAGTATCATGAGTTTCATAAATTGTATCTTATATCTTGGGTATTCTACATATCTGGGCTAATATCCACTTATCAGTGAGTACATCATGTGAGTTCTTTCGTGATTGGGTTACCTCACTCAGGATGATGCCCTCCAGGTCCATCCATTTGCCTAGGAATTTCATAAATTCATTCTTTTTAATAGCTGAGTAGTACTCCATTGTGTAAATGCACCACATTTTCTGTATCCATTCCTCTGTTGAGGGGCATCTGGGTTCTTTCCAGCTTCTGGCTATTATAAATAAGGCTGCTATGAACATAGTGGAGCATGTGTCCTTCCTATCATTTGGAATATCTTCTGGATATATGCCCAGGAGAGGTATTGAGGGATCCTCTGGTAGTACTATGTCCAATTTTCTGAGGAACTGCCAGAGTGATTTCCAGAGTGGTTGTACAAGCTTGCAATCCCACCAACAATGGAGGAGTGTTCCTCTTTCTCCACATCCTCACCAGCATCTGCTGTCACCTGAGTTTTTGATCTTAGCCATTCTGACTGGTGTGAGGTGGGATCTCAGGGTTGTTTTGATTTGCATTTCCCTGATCATTAAGGGTGCTGAACATTTTTTTCAGGTGCTTCTCAGCCATTCAGTATCCCTCAGGTGAGAATTCTTTGTTTCTTTTCTCTGTTTTTTTTTTGTTTGTTTGTTTTGTTTTCTGAAGATTTCTCCACAGTCAAAATTGTATACTCTTAGTCAGGGTCAATTGCTGTGATAAAACACCATAACCAAAGTATCTCAGGGAAAGAAGACTGTATTGTGACTTATGGTTCAAGAGGCAGAGTTAATGATGGTGGCTAGCAATAGGTGGCCAGGGCAGGAAGCTGAGAGATGACATCTTAAACCACAAATAGGAAAATAGAGTGAGAGGATTGAAAGTGGGGCAATGCTGTAAATTCTCATAGCCTGCCCCCAGTGACATGCTTTCTCAAGCCAAGTTGTACCATCTCTCTAAGTAGTGCCACTAATTGAAGAGCAAATATTCAAATACATGAACTTCTGGGAGAATCTTTCCCATTCAAACCACCACATATAGCATGTTTCATTTTTGTTTAATGCTGGCTTTTTTCACTTAGCAATATATATTTGATATCTTTCCTGGTTTTTCTCATGGATTTATATAGTTCATTTGTTCCTGTTGCATAACACAAACCTCTCACAGCTTATTTCTCTGATGAATGACACAATTCATTAGCTTCTAGTGTGTAGCAATTATCAATAAAACCAACATTAAGTGTTTCCATGTAGGCTTTCCCACAGACATTAAGCTTCAACTCACTTGGTTAAAGGAGTAAAACTGCAGGTTCCACTGTGGACTGATGCTTAGCTTCATAAGACATGGATAAAATATCTCACAAAGTAGCTGTGCCACTTTGCATTACTACAGCATTGTAAGCTCCTCGGGTCACACACTGTTATGGCACTTGGAGATGTTGTAGAATTTATCTCTTCTGCCTTTGCGACTCTCTGTCACTTGTGGACTTCTACATAAAGGGTTTCTCATGACTGCCAGGCATGGATGTTTGTGCTTCCTGTTCCCATGCTCTCTATTGACACTGTGCTGAAGGAAACATTGCCTGAATGGCGGTGAGGATCCTGAGGGTTATTAGGCTTCTCTGACACCATCTGACTGGGGAAAGGGAGGGTGGCTTTGTTTCTTTCAGTTGGCATGGCAGTCTGTGCTTTCTGTATGGTTTCTGTCTCTGCTGCAGTGAGGAATTTGTCCTGCTGGAGGAAATGAAAGTCTTGGTCTCTTTACTTGGTATCCACTGACATCACCCCTATGGGGCATTTGGGACATCACTTCAAAACTTTATGAGGATAGAAGTCTAGACTTCATTTTGCGGCTTTGCTAGCATAGATGGAAAGGGGCCTGGAGTAGTAGCAATAATTGTCTACATTTCCTGTCTTAATTGCTTAGCCATTTCCTGATTCTTTGCCAAGGCTGCAATACTTTATTGGGATGTTTTATGCACCTGCTGTTCCTAGGTTACTGGCCTTTTAGTTCGAAGTCTGGAACTTATATGGCAAGAGAAAACCCAGGACTATCACTAATATGTGTTTCACTGAGACCAACGTGTCTGTGTGGACTGTCCTGCCATAGTTTATAGTCTATTCTTTACTATTGTTTGTTTGTTTTATTTTTAGTAGAGCAGGAATAAACAGGCATACAAGAATTGTTATATCAACTTAACTGATGAAATAGAGAGAAAAGTATGTAACTACTTTACCTTTTCCATGTATAAGTCATCTCAGACTTGCTATTACAATATCTAATCTTATCTTCTGATAATTATATATATTTATATATTACATATAAATATATACAATTAAAATTTTTATTATATATGGTATACATACTATGTAATTATATAATATGTATAATTAATATATCATTTATACTATATTAATAAACTAATTTACATATAAGTAATAATATATTTACATGTAAGTATAAATAATTTTTATATATGATATGAACTTTTTCATATAGCAGAGATAACTAAATTCTTTTGAGGAAACTTTTCTACATTAAGATTTCCAGATCTTTGAACCAATATGAACAAATAGTTTCTGGAATATTCTATTTGATTATTAATTTTACTTACAATATTTTTGAGGCCACATTAAATTTAAAACTCTCTGTGGGAAAATCTTTCTGACAGCTATCCTCTACAAATTCTTCAATTATTTCCAACCACCATGCTGCATGGCTAGTCTGAATTCAATACATTTTTATGAATTTTTGTGATGTCAGTTTCTTTTTTGATTCATTGTCTTTGGCTTAGTGTTTACATTTGTTTCTATAATCCATGTGGAATTTATTTGGGTTTGTAATGGAGATAAAGTTATAATTTAATATTTTATATTCTGAAAATAGTTAACAAACTGTGCCATTATCCTTACTAAGTAACCTTCTGCTTCTGTAAAGCTGAGAATTGGCTTCATGTGCTTGCTTCCATTTTCTGACACTGTCGTTTGCTTCAGACAGGCTTTCTTCATTGGAATTTATATATTTATATATAAATATATATGGAATTTATAAATCAATGCAGCATTGAAAAGTTTGAATTTTTCTTAATAAAGGAAAAATAATCTTTTCCTGTGACCCAGCAGTTCACTCCTGTTATTAGGTATGTGTCCCAATCAAAGGAAACCACTAGTCAGTGTGGACCAGCTTACGATGGCATTGTTAACTGTAGCCAGTATATGGACTCTGTCTCGGGACTCATCAGTGCATGAGTAGATAATGAAAATGTAGTACATATCCTTAAAAAGGGCTTAATTATATAAAAGAGTTCTGTAACATTCAGTAACATTGACTAGCCTGGAGGACTATATGGAAAGAAAATCCCATTTGTATTCATACTTACGTTGAACCTCAGAGTTTGATCTCACAGACCTTGATAACGTAATAGTGTTTACCAGATTCTAGGAAGGACTCAAGAGAGATGGAAGAACATTGGTGAAATAAAAAGACAGAGCCAAGAGTATTAAGTCAACGTTCTTCTGCATCACAGTAGGGTGACATAATGTGGCAAACATAGTATAAATTAGAACCATTGAGAGGAGTTTGAACACTTCCAACAATGAGTGTTTAGGACAAAGGCTAATTGGACTGACTTGTTCATTGTAGCATCTACATTTACATGTGCATTTACCATGTTTTTTTTATCAATATATACCATTATTGTATTAAATTAAAATTCAAGTCAAATGAGTGGGATAGATAAGCAAGACTTCTCATAATGATTTTGTGTTCTCTGTTTTCTCAAAAAGTGAAGAATCAGAGCCAGCAGCAGGGAGAATGCTAAGAAGTAAGTTGGACGTCCTTATTACTTAGTATTTTATTTTTTATTTTTTGGTGAGAGGAATGTCTGTTGATTATAGAATGATTATCCTGTACTTTAGTGTTAGAATCCACGTATAAGTGAGTACATACCATGTATGTCCTTTTGGGTCTGGGTTACCTCACTCAGGATGATATTTTCTAGTTCCAAACATTTGCCTGAAAATGTCATTATGTCCTTGTTTTAATAGCTGAGTAATATTCCATTATGTAGATGTACCACATTTTTTTCCATCCATACTCCAGTTTAGGGACATCTAGGTTGTTTTCAGTTTATGGCTATTGTGAATAAAGCTTTGGGTTTTTGATCTTTGAGTTTTTTACCTTAACAATTTTTTTAAATGAAGCCACCTAAAAATTTTAATTTATTTTTATTATGCTCTTCCTTTTTATTGGAAACTGAAAATTTTGCACAGAGTATATCCTAATTATGATTCTCCCATGTTTGGTTACTCAGAGTTCCTCCCCAAGTCCTCTCATATCTGGATCTACTCCCTTTCTGTCTCTCAGAAAACAAACAAACTTCTAAGGAATAATAATAAAATATGACAAAATAAAATGTAGTAAGAGAAAGCAAAAGCTATCATACCAGAGCTGGACAAGACAAAGAAAAATGAGAAAGGAACATAAGGGACAGCACAAGAATCTAAGACCCACTCATTCGCAAACTCAGGAATCCCATTAAAATATGTAAATTGGAATCTGTGAGATTCCAACACACACACACACACACACACACACACACACACACACACAAAGGACAATTGCAGGCCTTCTGCATGCTGCTATCCAGTCTCTGTGAGTTCGTGTGAGCTTTGATTATGTTGTTTTAGAGTAGTGGTTCTCACCCTGTTGTTCAGTACCTTTTGGGGGGAAGAATTACCCTTTTACAGTGGTCACATATTTGATATCCTAGATAACAAATATTTACATTATAATCATAACAGTATCAAAATAACAGTTATGCAGTAGTAGCAAAAATAATTTTATAGTTGGGGGGGTCACCATAACATGAGAAAATGTACTAAAGGGTCATAGAAATAGAAAAGTTGAGAACCACTGATTTATAGGGTCTTATTAACTTATTATGTCACCTCTGGCTCTGATGTCCTATTGCTCTTCCTTTTTAAAGAACAGAAGAATATCTTTTACACTAGGCCCCTGAGCTATTTAGTGTCTTGTTTTTGTTCATCCAAGCAGTGTTGGGTACAAGCTCCTTCTTGTGTAGTGGGCTTTAAGTTAAATGGGATTTTGGTTGGTTACTTTCAGAACTTTGTGCCACCATTTCACTATCATATCTTTTAGGCAAAATACCAATGTTGATCAAAGGGTTTGTAGCTTTCTTTGTTGTTCTTTCCCTAGCAGCATATTTTCCTGTACATAAGATGTTAGTAGATAGGAGTCAAGAGTCTATGTAGTCACCAGAGCGACTTCTACATGTTCAATGAGTCGAGCTGTCTTTAGCAATAGAACCTTGCTGACAGGTGGTGTAGAGAAACATATAGGCATGGTAACAGCTTGAGTTCTTTGCAGATTCCCATGTGAACCATTTGAACATCTCAGTATGATGTACTTGAGTTTGAATACTGGAAGAATCTTTTGGTGAGGAGAAGTATACTCTTAGAAATAAATCTCCTTTGTAATTTGGTGATTTCATTAATATATGTATATATTTTTCTATCTATCTATCATCTGTCTGTCTATCTATCATCTATCTAATCTCCCTATCATCTAATATATCTTTCCATTATCTATCAGTTATCCATCTATAGCACAAGTATAGCTACTGTCTATCAATCATCTTTTATCTATCCCCTTTATTCTATCAAACAATTAATATGTCAATTACTTATGTATTTGTGATTGATTAATCTATCATTTAACCATCTTATTATTACCTATCCTGCTACATCCACTCCAGTAGTGACAAGCATGACAGGCCCCAAAAACCTGGGCACTATCCTGAGGCAAAAAGTTCACGGAAACTTAGTTTCCTGGAACCAAGGCATCCTGTGTAACGAATGCTCCAATGTCCTTGCTTTAGTTGGTAAACGGATCTGTGTGCTTTCCCTTAATATTGCTTTATTATAAGTGCCTCTATTTGACATATAGCTAAGTTAGATTCTAGGCAGTCCTTGAGCTGACCCTGGGCATTGATAGCTAAGTCACTGCCCTACACAGGAATTTAACATTATCTAGGAAGAAGGAAGTTTGTGATCTAAGGAGGAGCCAGAGTAGATACTTAGAACTATAGATAGCTGAGTTACACCCATACACAAGAATTTACAGTGGCCTACAGGGAAGGTGGACTATACAATAGACTAGAATAGGAACTATGGCAAGGGCACAAAGCCCTTGCCCCTGGCTTCTAAGATTAAGCTGACCTTAGGTGGGGCTGTTTTTTGATCCCAGCTGTTAACATTGATTTTATCCCAGTTGGTTCCTTCCATGTTTGCATTCCTCTGTTTTATGTAAAAATCCAGTAACCTCATTGTACCTTGCCATTGTGTCACCTAACTTCCCTATTTTTTCTGTCTAAAAAGTTTGATGCTCAATTTGACAAATTACATTCCAATCCATATTCCCTTGTGTCGCATCTGTTTGTCACTTTCACCGACTCCTTTGCCCACCTACAACCAGAACCCGATCTGCTCAGATAGGAGACCCAGAAGGTGGTCTGTGGCACTATCCTTATTCTAACAATCATCTATTTTCATCTGTTTACCTATCTGCCTCTAGAATTTCCTTTTGAATAACTCTAGCTACCATATGCAGTAAGAAAAGACATTTTCTCAAAATAAGCAGTCTTGAGGGTCCTCATTATGTTTCAGTCCCTCAGTGTCTCATTCCAAAAGCCCAAAGACACCTTGGAATTCAGGCAGAACATCATGTAACAAAGCCCCACATTCAATATCCAGTTACAGCCACCTTAGCAGAATACGGAGGAGATTAAACTATACTTGGCTGCCACTAAAATCAGCTAGTCTTCATGTTAAGTGTGAATCTAGCTTTTGTGGAAGTCCTGTATTCTTTGCTAATCTACTTTCATTTCAATATTGAACAAACACAGGAAAATGGTGACCTGTGGGGCCTTGATACTCACATAGCTCTAGTCCAGTTAGCTCTCTGCCCACGTGTTCACAACAACAGATGCTTGTGATAGAGAAAGCCACACAGGATGGGCAATGTCTGAATTTCTGACCACAAATACCTCCTGTTATTTTGGATATTATTCTCATGTTTGTGTTGCTATCGTTTTTTTTGAGTTTGTTGAAAGAAGATTATTTTCTTGCTTTATATATGGTGTAGTTTCCTTCCTTGTGCTGGTATTTTCCATCTATTTTCCTTGGGAGGGCTGGATTTGTGGAAAGATATTGTGTAAATTTGTTTTTGTCATGGAATATCTTGGTTTCTCTATCTATGATAATTGAGAGTTTTGCTGGGTGTAGTAGCTTGGGCTGGCATTTGTGTTCTCTTAGGGTCTGTATGACATCTGCCCATGAACTTCTGGCTTTCATAGTCTCTGGTGAGAAGTCTGATATAATTCTGATATGTCTGCCTTTATATGTTACTTGACCTTTTTCCCTTAATGCTTTTAATATTCTTTCTTTGCTTTGTGCATTTGGTATTTTGACTATTATGTGACGGGAGAAATTTCTTTTTTGATCTAATCTATTTCTGTAGGCTTCTTGTATGTTTATGGGCATCTCTTTCTTTAGGTTATCAAAGTTTCCTTGTATAATTTTGTTGAAGATATTTACTGGCCCTTTAAGTTGGGAATTTTCACTCTCTTCTATACATTTTATCCTGAGGTTTGATCTTCTCATTGTGTCCTACATTTTCTGGATGCTTTAGGTTGGGAGATTTTTGAATTTTGCATTTTCTTTGACTGTTGTGTCAATGTTTTCTATGGAATCTTCTGTACCTGAGATTCTCTCTTCAATCTCTTATATTCTGTTGGTTATGCTTGTTTCTATGACTCCTGGTATCTTTCCTAGGTTTTCTATTTCCAGATTCATCTCCTTTTGTGATTTCTTTATTGTTTCTATTACCATTTTTAGATGCTGGAAGGTTTTGTTCAATTCCTTCAAAATTGTGTCTGATTGTGTTTTCCTGTAATTCTTTAAGGAATTTTTATGTTTCCTCTTTAAGGACTTCTAGCTGATTACCTGTGTTCTCCTGTATTTCTTTAAAGGAGCTATTTATGTCCTTCTTAATGTCCTCTATCATCACCATGAGATCTGATTTTAAACCACAGTCTTGCTTTTTCTGGTGTGTTGGGCTAGCCAGGGCTCTCTTTGGTGGAAGAACTGAGTTCTAATGATGCCAAGAAGCCTTGGTTTCTGTAGCTTATGTTCTTGCCCTTTCCTCTTACCATATGGCTATCTCTGGTGTTAGCTGGTCTTGCTGTCTCTAAGGGTCTTGCTTGTCCCTCCTGAAAGTCTGTGTTCTGGGACACAGTTTTTGCTGGGAGGAATTTGGGTATGGAGAGCTGAGGCACAGGGTCAGCTTCAGAGTCCAGACAGAATCCAAAAGGATCCTGTCCCCAGCATTTCCTTGGTTCCTGTGTCCTGTTGGCTCTTGGTGAGTCCCTCTTAAGCCAGAAATTTGGCCTCACCTGTGCTCTCAAGTGTGTCAGCACTCTTGGCAGACTAGCTCTCTCAAGGAGGTATTTGGGTATGGAGCATTATGGCACAGGATCATTTCCCAGGCACTGATGGAAACTGGGAGGATCCTGTCCCAGGCAGCTCCTCAGATCATGTGTCCTGAGGGCACCGGGCAGGCCCTTGTGAGCAAAAGTGGTTGTCTTACCTGTGCTCACAGGTGTGTCTGCACTCCTGGGAGACCAGCTCTCTCCTAGCAATATTATAAGTATAGAGTGTTGTGGCACGGGATCCTTACCTAAACCATTTTGACAGGTATAAGATAGAATGTCAGAGTCATTTTGGCTTTCATTTCCCTCATGGCTAAGGATACTGAACATTTTTTTTAGGTACTTCTTTGCCATTTGAGATTCCTCTATTGAGAAATCTTTGTTTAGCTCTGTGCCCTATTTTTATTTAGGTCATTTGGTTTGTTACTGTCTAATTTCTTGAGTTCCTTATATATTTTGGATATTAGCCCTCTGTCAGATGTAGTGTTAATGAAGATCATTTTCCATTCTGTACACTGCTATTTTGTCCTATTGACAGTGACCCTAGCCTCGCAAAAGCTCTTCAGCTTCATGAGGTCCTATCTATTAATTTTTGATCTTATTGCCTGAGCTATTGGTGTTCAGTTCAGGAATTTGTCTCCTGTTGTACTGGCTAGTTTTGTGTCAACTTGACACAGCTGGAATTATCACAGAGAAAGGAGCTTCAGTTGAGGAAATGCCTCCATGAGATCCAACTGTAAGGCATTTTCTCAATTAGTGATCAAGGGGGAAAGGCCCCTTATGGGTGGGACCATCTCTGGGCTGGTAGTCTCTGTTCTATAAGAGAGCAGGCTGACCAAGCAAGGGAAAGTAAGCCAGTAAAGAACATCCCTCCATGACCTCTGCATCAGCTCCTGCTCCCTGACCTGCTTGAGTTCCAGTCCTGACTTCTTTCAGTGATGAACAGCAATGTGGAAATGTAAGCTAAATAAACCCTTTCCTCCCCAACTGCTTCTTGGTCATGATGTTTGTGCAAGAATAGAAATCCTGACTAAGATACCTGTGTTAATGAACTAACTTTCTCTTCTATCATATTTAGTATATAGAGTTTTATGTTGAGGGTGTTGATCTACTTAGACTTGAGTTTTATGCAGGGTGAGACATATGGGTCTATTTGCATTCTTCTACATGCAGACATCTGGTTATTCCATTTGGTGACTCTCAGAAACAAAACAGTTACTAGAGATGGTTGTAGCGAGAGGACTGAGTGGGAGAAAGGGTGAGGAGAGAAACAGCTATGAAGATCAGGTGTTGGAAGAGAAGGGATGCAAGTGGCTTTGAATAAGAATGGAAATTGATATCTGGTACTAGAGACCTGGGATGGGGGAGACTATGGGGACTCAAATGGTAAGGGAGGCCCTAGCTGAGATTTCTAGCAGTGGTGGATATAAAGACTGAAGTGGCCACCTCCTGTAGCTAGGCAGGACTTCCAGTAGAGAGAGGGGAACATCAACCTACCCACAAAACCTTCAATCCAATATTGCCCTGCCTATAAGATGCACAGGGATAATGATGGAGCAGAGACTGAGGATATAGTCAACCAATGATTGCCTCAAATTGAGATCCACCCCCTGAGAGAGAGCCAACTCTTAACACTGTTAATAATATTCTGCTGATTGTAGATAGGAATATAGCATAACTGTTTTCTGAGGAACTTTATCCAGCAGCAGATAGAAATAGCTGCAGAGACCCATTGCCAAATATCAGGCAGAGGTTGGAGAGTCTTGTGGAAGAGCTGGAGGGGTCAAGGACACCATAGCAAGACCTATATAGTCAACTAACCTGGGTCCATTGGGGTTCACAGAGACTGAACCACCAACCAAAAAACATGCAGGGGCTAGATCTAGGGTCCCTATACATTTGCAGTAATGTGCAGCTTGATCTTCATGTGGGTTGGCTAACAATTGGAGCCAGAGCTTTCTCCCACTCTCTTGCCTGACAATTCATACCCTTCCCCTACCTGGACTGTCTGGTTCGGTGTCAGTGGGAGAGGAGGTGTTTAGTCCTGCTGGGATTAGATGTACAAGGGTGGGGTGAGTCCCAAGGGAGGCTTCCCCTCCTCTTAGGAGCAAGGAAGGAGGTAATGGGGTGAAGGATATGTAAGGGTGGGATAGGGAGGAGATGAGAAAGGGGTTACAATTGGGACATAAAGGGAATTAATTAATAATTAATTAATTAATTAATGGAGTTAAAATGGCAGATATTCACTTACAAGGTATGACATTGTATTTCCTTAAACATAATCATAGAAAAAGTAGGACGAGGATAAGTAAAGCAGAGAAGGGAGGGCATGTTTGGATGATGGGGCAGAGCTGAGGTACCAATTCCTGAGCACACACTAGCACCAGTGCTGTTTTTTTTTTTGTTTGTTTGTTTTTTGTTGTTGTTTTGTTTTTGTTTGGTTGGTTTTTTTCCTTTAGGAGATGATAAGAGGCCAGAAAAATAACATGTGTGTTGATTTTGTCAATTTCTTTATAATAGACAAATAGCTGATAACCCCACCACCACCACCATGAGGACTAGAGTCCACCACCACCATGAGGACTAGAGTTCAGAGAAATTTTTTTATTTTTTATTTATTTTTTTAAAAAATTTTTTAGGGGAAACTAAGTCCAACCGATGTTTTAATTCCTGGTAAGTTAGTGTTTATAATAGTGTGTGAGGTTTGGAGTCACTTTGGAACTCATGCAGTGGCCACCTAAATTACTGTTCAGCCATAAAATAATCTCTCTTTCCCTTTCCCCTTCTCCCTTCCTCTCTCTGTCTTTCTCTCCCTCCCCTTTTCCTTCTACTCCAAGGGCTATCCTAGGCCTTTACATCTTAGCTTGAGGCTGAGATATAAAAATTGGTCATTTTACTTCTTCACATATTCTTTAGAAGTGTTTCTTTAAATTATTGGTTCCTACCTTTCATCTTAGCACTGGCAAAGGAAGTCGGTCAGTTCAAAAACACTGTGTTTTCAGATAACTACAGAAAAGTAGAAGAAATTATCTTTGATTTGATACAGCAAGTGCCTAGTAGCTTACTTAGTGTGACCTTCCTCAAGCTCACTTTAGAGTAGACAGTTTTACCATAGGAGGACGAGGGACAACTAGGTCCTAATGCAGACACAAGAATTTAGACAAACAACAGTAACAACAAAGCACTGTGATACACACACACACACACACACAGTCACTTTAAGAGGCAAGGCAAGATTTGAAATTTCCTGGGAGCTGATTTGGGAGCTTCTTGTCTTGGTGCCAATTCAGCCTTTATATGAGAGGGAGAGAGAGAGGAAGAGGGAGAGAGGGAGAGAGGGAGAGAGGGAGAGAGGGAGAGAGGGAGAGAGGGAGAGAGGGAGAGAGGGAGAGAGGGAGAGAGGGAGAGAGGGAGAGAGGGAGAGAGGGAGAGAGGGAGAGAGAGAGGAAGAGGGAGAGAGGGAGAGAGGGAGAGAGGGAGAGAGGGAGAGAGGGAGAGAGGGAGAGAGGGAGAGAGGGAGAGAGGGGGAGAGAGAGGAAGAGGGAGAGAGGGAGAGAGGGAGAGAGAAGGAGAGAGGGAGAGAGGGGGAGAGAGAGGAAGAGGGAGACAGGGAGAGAGGGAGAGAGGGGGAGAGAGAGGAAGAGGGAGAGAGGGAGAGAGGGAGAGAGGGAGAGAGGGAGAGAGAGAGAGAGAGAGAGAGAGAGAGAGAGAGAGAGAGAGAGAGAGAGAGAGAGAGAGGGAGAGAGGGAGAGAGGGAGAGAGGGAGAGAGGGAGAGAGGGGGAGAGGGGGAGAGGGAGAGAGGGAGAGAGGGAGAGAGAGGTGTACTTGTGTATGTGCATATGTGTGTGTTTTGTATATGACTGTTTATGTATGTGCACAGGTGTGTGATGTATTCACACTTACTTGTGCTGAGGCATGGTTGCATATCCCAGTGTACAGAGTCCAGGGAGTCCTGCTCTGTCACTTTCTGCCTAGTTCATTTGAGAAAGAGTTTCTTTGAATCTGGACCTAAGTCTTCAGCCAGCAATCCTCCTGTCTTACTCTTGCCTCCTCCACATTACTTGAGTTAAGTGGCCAGGCTTAGCTTCTTTCATGGGCTCTGGGGATCTGAACTCAGCTCCTCATGTTCATTCATGGAGTCCATTGCCCAGAATTGAACTTCTTACCTGTGGGAATATTAGAGAAGGTGCTTAATTTTTCTGTAACTCCCCTTTCATTAACCATAAAATAAACCCAACACTGAGACTGACCTTGTAGGTCCTGGTGCCCCACAGAGATGAAGTGTCCTTTAAAGAAGCCTGTCTGTGGAGTCCAAACCCTTTAACTCAGTGCCTGGCCCACTGAAAGGAAAGAACAACTTGGCAAATTTGGCCCACTGCTCCATTTTCTGATGTTTAGTTCATCCAGAGTTGTGGCTGAAGTCTGTAAGGGCAAATAACTCCCACCTCAGAAAATGAATTCTGCTGTCTACAAAATTTAAAGACTTAATTCACAAATAACCATGAGCCATGTCTGATTTTGAGATGTGTAGAAATGTAAACCCAACCAACCTTTGAGAGTGACAGTTTTACACATGCTTCTTTCTGTGTGACTTAAACAATTAAATGAGAAAATCTAAAGCATGCCGATCATGAAGATGATCTACAAATACCACAGTGAGTATCAAAAGGCACAATTCCCACTGTGTCCCGAGAGTGCTCAACATGTTATTATTTCTCTTGATGTTGTACTGGGACCCAGATAAGTGATTTAGCCAGATCTTCTGTGAGATGCAATTTTATGTAATTACATTATTTACAGGAAGAGTAATCTTGTTTGGATGTTAAATGGATCAAAATTTTTAGATAATTTGGAATGAGGAAAACTTGCAGAATATTGACTCAATTCTTCTTAAAGTGGGATATAACATTACACCTGTGTGTCAGCACCACCCATTCTGGGTACTCCATTTTGCCCTGAGAAAACAGAGCACGCAGGATAAATAGACCTTTATCTGGAGCCTGTGATTAATTTTCCAGGGCTTTGAGATGTAAAAACCATCAAGCTTCTTCAAGTGTTGAGAATAATTCTGTTTTTTTGTGTCTGACAGTCTGGTTTGAAATTTGAATACATTTATACTTAGAGGGTTGTGAATTTAATATCAGAAGCCAAAATGTTATCATTTATGTTAACAGCTGGTATGAACAGAAGTGATTTTACAAGTTATTACCTGAAATATGATTATAGCATCTGAATTTAGTATGAACATCATCAAAATCGTTCAAGTCTGGATATAGCCTTCCTTAAAAACAGGTAACTGCTAAACCACTGAGATGAAGCAGGTAACAAACCTTACTTGATTTTTTACATTCAACCACTGAGTTTTCTAGCTAGTTCTACACATTTCAAGTTTTATATGTAAGCATATGAATATAGTGGCTCCATTTAATTGTTCTTTCAAAACTGCACCCAGACTTTATTGATATTGACATTGAAAGTGGTAGTTTGGATAGCTTCTACAAAGCTGAGCTCATGGAGGTCCCTGGAAGGTGGTATGCCTAGAGATGGTGTGGATGCTCCAATTTCCATCTCCTGTGTCTCTCCATATGTATGTCTTTAACTACATCCTTTGTAATATCCTTTATACCAAGCCAGTAAATGTAACAAATTCTGAGGGCTGCCCAAGGACATCAGACAGTCAAAGAGAGGGTTGTAGGGAATCACGAACTGTAGCCACTATGTCCAGCCAAAACTTACTCTAGGGCTAGCACATAACAACTTAGGTGAGTGGGTGTGGGTGGGAGACTTTTGGGGAATACACCCTCAAACTATGGGACCTACTAGTGTATGCAGGTAGGTAGTATCAGGATAGAATTGTATTGGTGACCCCAGCAATATCTGCTGTTGCACAATGTCTTGCCTGCTGGAGATGTAGGAAAACCTTCCTGCAATTGGTGCCAGAAGTGATCTGTGATGAGAATTAGAGTAGAAAACACTGAGTTTGCTTTTGTCTTATAAGACTGTGATGGAAACAGTTGGAAGAGTCATAAGGCTGAGACAGGCTCTCTGCACACTTGCTATGAGCTGTATGAAAGTGCGTAGCTTTTCCTGTCTCTCATTCTCTCCTCTATAGAGCAAAGTTGGTAGTCTGACCTGCAGGCTGAGAACAAGGGAAGCTGATATTTATCTGCCTTTCCTCACTGATGATTGTTTTGCTAAATACTTACAAGTGCCCTTGTGTTTTGCATAATAATTCAAAGGTAAGTTATAATAATCATATTCACACAATTATAAATGAAACTTGAAACCATGTAGTACAGATGCACAACTACTTACACACTCAGTGACTGGCCGTAAAAAGCAAGCTTCCTGATTTGTGATTCTCTGCTTCATCTCAGCAGTTTAGCATTTTGATGTTGACCTTGATGAGTAAATTCTCCCGTTCACCACTTCTCGTCATCCTCTGCTTAGGAAGCAGACACAGCATGCACAGTCTGTGTGGGGCTGTGCTCCCAATACAGGATGGGTCAAAGTGTGTGTTGAGAGTTCCTGCACTCCCTACTCTCATATCCAAAGCTGCACTTTCTGCTGCCTAAGATTTGTGGCTCACTTAGATCAACAGAGAGCTGGTGTCACCATGAGTGTTGGAATTTATCTTTATTCCAAGCACTCAGGTGGCAGAGACAGGTGGATCTTGGTGAGTAAGTAAGTCTTATCTCTATAGCAAGTTGTAGGCCAGCAAGAGCTATGTAATAAAATCCTATTGAGAGAGAGAGGGAGAGGGAGACGTTAAAACGTTTAAAATAAGATAGACTTGAAAAACTCATTGCTATTTCTGTGACAAACCACAATGATATGAAATGAAGAATGATACTTTAGAAATTGACACTTGCTTTTCCAGTTGAAAAATGTAGCCAGACTTGGGCAAACATTTTTATGCTATAAAACTTAGGCCACTAGACCTGATAGACATGAAAACTAGTATCTCTAAATATCCACAAATGGATAATTGTGGGATTAGTAGAAGACACTTATCTAAACCTTAAACATTGTTCCCCAGGCTTACAATAAATTTTATTTGGGATTTTCTTTCAGGCTGGAAAGAGACTGGTTTCTTGGTTTTATATGATAAACTGATAAACTAGTTATTAGTCAATTTAATTGTTCTTCTTTGCTTCATACCCAGCATACTATTCAAACAGGTTTTAATTTTACTTTTTTTAATTTTACTTTTACATGGCTGTATGTTTTGTGTCTTTGTGTGTAGGTATGTGAGTGTGGGTGTGTGTGTGGGGGTGTATGGGTGTGCCCATGAATAGAGGTCACTGTGAAAACCAGAAGTGAGGCACATCTTGAGGCACAGGAAATTGTGAACTCCTTAAAGTAGAAACCAAAAGCCCTCTGCAAGAGCAGTAAGTGCTCTTAATTACTGAGCCATCTGTCTATCATAGGTTTAACCACAATGAGGAAGACATTTTATGGTTTTCATACCTACTAGTATTAAATAATACACTCAGCATGATTTATACATTTTCTATGTGATAAAAAATTGATAAGTAATTTGCTTAAACATTTATGTGTAGCTGGGCCATAGTGGTAAATGCCTGTAATTCCAGCACTTGGGAGGCAGAGATAGGCAGATCCCTGTGAGTTCAAGGCCAGCCTGATCTTTATAAAGAGACTTTGTCTGAACCTGTGAGGAAGAATTCGATAGAAATGTTATTGAATGAGAACTTACCAAACAAAGAGGCTCACTCTGAAGTGTTTTAGAACACATAGCAGAATTGATATTATTGCTGCAAGAAACAGCAAGAATTAAAACAGTTATATGGGAGAGTTTGGGATGTTAGCCTAGGATGGAATCCCATATCTGCTAGTGTGGAGTCTTCTCTTTCTATTCCTTAGAAATAGATAATAATATTAATTTGTCACATTTGAAGCCACAAATATGACAGAGTTTCTTGGCCCTTATATAATGTACTTTCCCTGTCTGTCCTTAGTCATTGGTCTGTGTGATGGGGCAGAAGGAAACACTGTTAAACCGCTGGGCTGCAGGGACAGATGAGGCACTGTGTCTTGTGTTAGGATTATATTAAAGATCTTATTCGACATCGACAAAGAAACTAATGCAGTGCGAATGCTAAGCACAGACTCTTCTTCCTGTCTTGTCCATGTTTTAGTGATAGCACCCACTATGGCATCTTGACAATTTTTCTCTCTAATATTAATTGGCTTTCTTTTCTTTGGGACCAACACTGACCAAGCATGAGTGATGCTTGTATTTCTTCAGCGACAGATAGAATTTTTTCACTATTTCCTTGAAAAGAAATAAGCAGAACAAATGGTTTGAAGACTATTTGGTTCAAAAAATAAACTGGACTACTTCACTTTATTAGTAGATTCTTTTGATCAAGAGTTAAACCTGTATTTTAAAGACTACCAAATGATACAGAATATCCTTGGCAAAAATGGAGAAAAAGTCAATGTAAACTTTAACAAATCATACAAAAATATCAAAGAGAATTTATTTTCAAGATCATGGAGCCATTAGGAATAATCCAGTATGCCAACTTTCCACGTTAGCTTGTCGGCTGCCCTGGGGCATTCCATGTTAGCATGTCAGCTGCCTTGGGGGCATTGGCCTGCCCAGAAGCCACACTTAGAAAGAAAAAAAAATTTATCATCTGCCAACAAAACATTTTAGGGCAAGAAACATGCCTAATTCATTTCTATCTCGAGAGCCTCAGAGAACAGCAGTTCTAATGGTTGATACCCAATAATATTTCCTAATGAGTGTGTAAATTAATTAATGAATGTTTGATTAAGTTTTTACACTGAGAGAGCGACCAGCATTTTGTTTAAGAAATGGATGAATTCTCTCTTTAAATAAAAAACCTTTTCCTTCTCCACTTGAGGAGTGAAAATGCCACACTCCTGTTCGTCCTTGACAGCACGGGCCTTTCCAGGTCGCTTATTTATGTCGGATCACCTTCCAGCTGTGCTGTTCCCTGTCACCTGGGAAACATTTATCTTCACGTGCTCCTAAATCTCTCTTAGATGATTCATGTTGGATTTCAGTCCAACTACCTTAAAAAAATATAAAAACAAACACTCCCCAAGGTGCCCAAGTTCAGGCAGTTCCAATGCACCGTATAAATGGCCATAAACCATATGCGGTGGAGTCAGGAATAAATAGTCCCTTTAAAAAACAGAGCTGCCAACAAGATTGGGATTCCATTCTTAAATGATTTTCTGCAAAGCAAACATTTTCCAAGCTTGGTCTTTGTGTAATTTTTCAAGCTAGGAAGGAAAAAAAAAAAAAAAAAAGAAAGAAAGAAAGGTGTGTCTTGCATATGTTCTTTGTGTAGAGAAAGGTTTAATACTCTGCTGTGTCACCAAGTCCCAGTGAGCTAATTTGTTCTAAAGACAACATTACTACATCAATGCAGCACAGCTGAACCTCCAACTAACCTCTGTTTGCTTTCCATATCCCTAATGAGGCTCTCTGCCAGAATGTCCCCGCAATTCTGGGTTCATTTCTTGGGAGATGGAAAATATGTGCATATAAACTCTGTTGGTTTTTGCATGTCAGAGGAAAGGCAGCACTGTGACAGGCTGTCACTACACTATTTGCATGTACATGTTCATTTCTTCAATTTCAGGGCATCTTGCTTTAACATCCTCGTCCACTTGAGTAAACTACTGCACCCCTGCTCAAGACTTCCAGGAAAATCACTCACTTTCACCCACTTTTTCTCCCTTGGCTCTTTCTCTCCCCTCAATCGGACACATCAGAAAAAGGACCAAAGATACAGTCAATAGAAATTCCTTGCCAAAGTGATTCAACATTGCTTTGTTGACCACAGGTCCTGATTATGGCTGAGACAACAGCTTCAAGAGGATGCTCGCATCTTATTTGGAGGGAAGCACGCCCTCCTTTTTGTCCTTCACAGAAGCTGCATGGAAGTGACTTCAAAGTTGGCTGCATATCAGTTTCGTCTGTGGAATTTATACACAACAAAATTTCCACACAATTGCAGGATGCACTCAGATCTAAAAAGGAGATTCTCTAGGGTGAGTTCCAGCCCTCCGTACTTCTTTAAATGTCCATGTGGTCGCAACGTGTGTACTAAGGTCTGAGAGCTTTGGGTTTAAGTTTAAGAATGAGAAGTTATGATCAATGACTAATCGCTAATTAACATCCAAAGATCAGAGATTTCCACATGACCCAATAAATCAACCACGTTCACCTCAAACCTTCGTGAGTTAGTGTTCTGTTGCTTTGTTCTCCATTTCTATCTTTTTCCAAATCAGCTTTTGCTTTCTCTGACTCTGAGCCACCCTTTGCCATCTACAATCTTTTCTGCTCACCTAATTTTATTTTCTTAAAATAAATTCTCTTATATCAACTAAATTGTTTGTGAAAGCATGTAACGTAATTTATGCCCATGAAGCACATCTTTGAGACCTATCTTCTGAAAATTATTTTAGTTCAGACTTTTAGCATTTAATTAAAGCATTCCATTTTCAATCTCAAGATGCTTTGACACATATGTTCTTGCATGTTCATCTCTCTGCCTCCAAAATTCCCTTTCCTATATTCAGAGAGTATTTCAGAATACCATCTAGTCTAACACCCATCTCAGCGATAAACAACTCTAATGTCAGAGATGTATATCAAGATGGGTGGCTAAAAAGCCTTCGCTGTTTGTATGGCTGGTCCATCCATCTCTGAAGAACATTGACCATTTCCTGCAGAGTGTAAAAGAAGATATGAGAAGATGGCAAAAAAAATACAGAAAGAAAGAAAGAAATGAAAAAAGAAAGAAAAGAAAAGGAAAAAAGAAAAGAAAACAAAAAACCCTACCACACCCCATACTTGTCACTCAGAGCATGCTGTAGAGAAGAACAATGACGTTTTCTACCAATGATGGAACTTTGAACGAAGAATTTAGGACTTAGAAAGATGACTCAGCAGTTAGGAGCTCATACTGCTTTTGAGATGGTTCACTTAGTAGCCTCCATATGTGACTGATGAAGATAGTGAGGCATGCATGTGCATACACACCTAAGCAATGATCTCATGGATTGAAATATACCTATATTGTTCTATGATACTGAACAGCTCATTATGAATGCACAGCTTGTTTGCTGTTTGGCCAGTGGGAACATCTTTGACCTGATTTTTTATTTATAACCAAACAACATGCCAAAGCTCTCTTTTGTCTCTGTGCTAGGATTTGGAATCTATCATAATTTGGATGATTCAGAGCTTCCATTGCCTCTATTTTCTGACTGACTGTTCAGAGCTGTCCAGGGATTCAACTGTGTTTTGGACAGCATTTTCATCCATTTATACTTTAGAAAGGGCACTTCCCCTCTAAAATAAAGATTGTAGTAGATGTAGCAGAAACCTTGTTATCTGAGTACTCAGATAAAATGCAGTGGGGGGATAGAACAACCACAATGAAATTTAATTTTAAAATGTAATAAGAGAACTAAATGATGGAGTTGAAATGCTCCCCCAGACATCAGGCTATAACTTCATCTCCTCATAAAACATAGGTGGAGGTTTACAAGATTTGATTTTCTTTAGCTATGATAGGAGGCCAACTGCAAACACATCAATGAAGAATCAACCAGCAGTCTTTCAGCATACTAGCACACACCAATATTTCTGTTTGTTGATTTTAAATCACAGTATTGAACCAGACTTCAACATATCATGGTTTTAAGTGATACATATTCTGGGTTCATCAACTCATCCATTTATCATTCTCTCTTTTAGCATATATAGGGCAGAAATCTTAGGTGTATGTGAGATGTGCAGAATGAGGGAAGTTTAGTATGCCAAGGCTGTATGGAAAAATTCAAATAACATCTAAGATTTATTACACAATCTAAGCAACACGAGAAAAGATTAAGTATATTTATTCTTCCGACCATCTGGTAAAGAGTAATTCAAGTAAATATATAATAAGCTATGATCTTTTTGTTATTTAGCTGGTAATGACAGAGTATGGAAAACGAGAAAATCACATTAATAAAAAATTCATATAATTCCATGGAAACAGTATAACTTTGAATTAAAGAAGGAAAATTGGGGCTTTATCGGCTAAAACTGTGAGCCCTTTAAATGCAAAGTGCCAGACATCTGGTTGCTACAGCCTCCGGCCACAGTAATAAGCAGGCAAGAAAAGGGACTATGTCATTCTCACAGACCCTGACCTCAGACTTGACAGAGAGCCAAAGTGTTTTAGTACTTGGCGATGTTATTTTATTGACACATGTCAAATAATTTTAATTTATGGCCATATAATCCCACATCTTGAGGCTCAGCTCTGCGACACACAATGAGATCAGATACAATAGCAGCATGTCAAGCTAGAGCCAAGTGAGGCAATAACTTCACCTTTATGTTGAGACTTACAAGATAAAAGGAGAAACTTTAAGAACTTGATTGCTCTACTAATGCTATGGCCTGTGAACATGCTTACAGATTTACTGGACTCAGTTTGAAACTTTTAAATAATCAAGATTTCAGCTTAATTTCATAGATAATGAGAACAAAATGTGTCATATGCAGAAACATGAAGCCTCCTGAAGTTATGTATGTCAATCTTAAGGATGGTCAATGAGAGATCAATCTTTATTAGACAGAATATAGGTAAGCATGTGGTCTCATCATTGATGACCACTGTCATATTCATCTTTCTGAGTGGACTAATTTTACATGGTAATCAATAACTTTCTTCATAATCATCACATAAATTTATTAATTTTATTATATATAAATTTTACTTTTATATGGTTAATATAATGTTAAATAGTTGCTATAACTTTTTATTAGATATTTTCGTTATTTACATTTCAAATGTTAGCCCCTTTCCTGGTTTCCTCTCTGAAAACCCCCTAGCTCCTCCCACCTCCCCATGCCCACCAATCCCACCTACTCCCTGCTTCCTGGTCCTGGAATTCCCCTACACTAGGGCATCAAGCCTTCACAGGACCAAGGGCCTGTCCTCCCATTGATGACCTCCAAAGCCATCCTCTGCTACATATGTGGCTGGAATCATGAGTTCCTCCATGTGTACTCTTTGGATAGTGGTTTAGTTCCTGGGAACTCTGGGGTTACTGGTTAGTTCATATTCTTGTTCCTTTTAGGGAGTTGCAAACCAGTTCAGCTCCTTGGGTCCTTTCTCTAGCTCCTCCATTGGGGATCCTGTGCTCAGTCCAATGGTTGGCTGAGAGCATCCATTTATGTATTTGTCAGGCAATGGCAGAGCCTCTCAGGAGACAGCTTTATCAGGCTCCTGTCCACAAGCATTTGTTGACATCACATTAGTGTCTGGGTTTGGTGACTGTATATGGGATGAATCCCCAGATGGGGCTGTCTCTGGATGGCCTTTTCTTCAGTCTCTGCTCCACACTTTGTCTCTGTATCTCCTCCTGGGTCTATTTTGCTCCACCTTCTAATAAGGGCCGAAGTATCCACTCTTTGGTATTCCTTCTTCCTGAGCTTTATGTGGTCTGTGAATTGTATCTTGGGTATTCCAAGATTCTGAGCTAATATCCACTTATCAGTGAGTACAAACCATGTGTGTTCTTTAGTGATTGGATTACCTCACTCAGCATTATATTTTCTAGTTCCATTCATTTGGCTAAGAATTTCATAAATTCATTGTTTTTAATAGCTGAGTCGTACTCCATGGTGTAAATGTACCACATTTTCTATATCCATTCCTCTGTTGAGAGACAGCTGGGTACTTTTCAGCTTCTGGCTATTATAAATAAGGCAGCTATGAACATAGTGAAGCTTGTGCCTTTATTATGTGTTTGGAGCATTTTCTGGGTATATGCCCAGGAGTGGTATTGCTAGTTCGAATTTTCTGCAGAATTGCCAAACTAATTTCCAGAGTGGTTGTTCCAGCTTGCAATCCCACCAGCAATGTAGGAGTGTTCATTTCTCCACATCCTTGCCAGCATCTGCTGTCACCTGAGCTTTTGATCTTAGCCATTGTGACTGCTGTGAAGTATAAATCTAAGGATTGTTTTGATTTGCATTTCCCTGATGACTAAGGATGGTGAACATTTCTTTAGGTGCTTCTCAGCCATTTAATATTCCTTAGTTGAGAATTCTTTGTTTAACTCTGTACCCCATTTTTAATAGGGTTCTTTGGTTCTCTGGAGTGTAACTTTTTTAGTTCTTTGTATATCTTGGATATTAGCCCTCTATCAAATATAGGGTTGGTAAACAACTTTTCACAATATATTGGTTGCTGTTTTGCCTGTTGACAGTGTCCTTTACCTTACAGAAGCTTTTCAATTTTATGAGGTCCCATTTGTCAACTCTTGATTTTAGAGCATAAGCTATTGCTGTTCTGTTCAGGAAACTTTCCCTTGTGCCCATGTGCTTGAAGCTCGTCCTGACTTTCTTTTCTAGTAGCTTCAGTGTATCTGGTTTTATGTGGAGGTCCTTGAACCACTTGGACTTGAGCTTTGTACAAAGAGATAAGAATGGATCGATTTGCATTCTTCTACATGCTAACTGCCAGTTCAACCAGCATCATTTGTTGAAAGTGCTGTCTTTTTTCCACTGGATGGTTTTAGTTCCTTTGACACAAATCAAGTGACCAGAGATGTGTGGGTTCATTTCTGGGTATTCAATTCTATTCCATTGATCTACCTGCTTGTCACTGTACCAATACCATGCAGATTTTTAAATCAAGATTCCTCTATAGTACAGCTTTAGGTCAGGGATGCTGATTCCCCCAGAAGTTCTTTTATTGTTGAGAATAGTTTTTGCTATCCCAGACTTTTTGTTATTCCAGATGAATTTGCAAATTGCTCTTTCTAACTCTATAAAGAATTGAGTTGGAATTTTGATGGGGATTGCATTGAATCTGTAGATTGCTTTTGGCAAGATGGCCACTTGTACTATATTAATCCTGCCAATCTATGAGCATGGGAGATCTTTCCATCTTCTGAGATATCCTTTGAATTCTTTCTTCAGAGACTTCAAGTTCTTTTCATATAGAACTTGCTTAGTTAGAGTCAAATCAAGGTATTTTATATTACTTGTGACTATTATGTAGGGTGCTGTTTCCTTGCGTAGAGAAAGGTTACTGATTTCTTGAATTAGTTTTATAACAATCCAGTTTACTGAAGTTGTTTATCAGTTTTAGTTCTCTGTTGGAATTTTTGGAGTCACTTAAGTATACTATCATATCATCTGCAAATTGGGATATTTTGACTTTTCCTTTTCCAATTTTGATCCCTTTGAACTCCTTCTGTTGTCCAATTACTCTGTCTAGGATTCAAGTACTATATTGAATAGGTAGGGAGAAAGTGGGCAGCCTTGTCTAGTCCCTGATTTTAGCATGATTGCTTCATGTTTATCACCATTTAGTTTGATATTGGCTACTGGTTTGCTGTATATTGCTTTTATTATGTTTAGGTATGGGCCTTGAATTCCTGAACGTTCCAAGACTTTTATCATAAAGGGGTGCTGGATTTTGTCAAATGCTTTCTCAGAATCTAGTAACATGATCATATGGTCTTTATCTTTGAGTTTGTTTATGTAGTGGATTACATGGATGTGTTTCCATATATTGAGCCATCCCTCCTTCCCTGGGAAGAAGCCTACTTGATCATGATGGATGATCACTTTCATGTGTTCTTGGATTTGGTTGGCAAGAATTTTATTGAGTATTTTTGCATTGATATTCATAAGGGAAATTGGTCTGAAGTTCTCTTTCTTTGTTGGGCTTTTGAGTGGTTTTGGTATAAGCATAATTGTGGCTTCATAGAACAAATTGGGTAATGTTTCTTCTGTTTCAATTTTGTGGAATAGTTTGAAGAGTATTAGTATTAGGTTGTCTTTGAAGGTCTGATAGACCTCTGCACTAAACCCATCTGGTCCTGGTTGGGAGACTATTAAGGACTGCTTCTGTTTATTTAAGGGTTATGGGACTGTTTAGGTTGTTTATCTGATACTGATTTAATTTTAGTACCTGGCATCTGTCTAGAAAATTGTTCATTTCATTCAGATTTTCTAGTTTTCTTGAGTATAGGCTTTTGTAGTAGGATCTGATAACTTTTTCGATTTCTTTGGTTTCTGTTGTTATGTCTCCCTTTTCATTTCTGATTTTGTTAATTTGTAAACTGTGTCTGTGCCCTATAGTTAGTCTGGCTAAGGATTTATCTATTTTGTTGATTTTGTCAAAGAACCAGCTCCTGGTTTTGGTGATTCTTTGTATAATTCTTTTTGTTTTCTATTTGGTTGATTTCTGCCCGAGTTAGATTATTCCCTGCTGTCTTCTCCCCTTGGATGTATTTGTTTCTTTTTGTTCTTGAGCTTTCAAATGTGTTTTCAAGATGCTAGTGTATGTTCTCTCCAGTTTCTTTTTGGAGGCAATCAGAGCTATGAGTTTTCCTCTTAGCACTACTTTCATTATGTTCCATAACCTTCTGTATGTTGTGACTTCATTTTCATTAGACTCTAAAATGTCTTTCATTTCTTTTTTATTTCTTCCTTGGCTGAGTTATCATTGAGTAGAGTGTTGTTCAGCTTCCATGTGAATGTTGGCTTTCTATTATTTATGTTGTTATTGAGGACCACCCTTAGTCCATGGTGATCTGATAGGATGCATGGGATTATTTCAATCTTCATGTATCTGTCGAGGCTTGTTTTGTGACTGATTATCTGGTCAATTTTGGAGAAGGTACGATGAGGTCCTAAGAAGAAGATATATTCTTTTGTTTTAGGATAAAATGTTCTATAGATATCTGTTAAATCCATTTGTTCATAACTTCTGATAGTTTCACTGTGTCTCTGCTCAGTTTCTGTTTCCTGATTTGTCTATCGATGAAGGTAGCATGTTGAAGTCTCCCACTATTATTGTGTGTGATGCAATATGTGCTTCTTGCTTTACTAAAGTTTCTTTTATGAATGTGGGTGCCCTTATATTAGGAGCATAAATGTTCAGAATTGAGACTTCTTCTTGGTAAATTTTTCCTTTGACGAGTTTGAAGTGTTCTTCCTTATCTTTTTTGGGTAACCTTAGATGGAAAGTCAATTTTATTTGATATTAGAATGGCTGCTCCAGCTTGTTTCTTACAACTATTTCCTTGGAGAAATTTTTTCAGCCTTTTATTCTGAGGTAGTGTCTTTCTTTGTCACTGAGGTAGGTTTCCTGTATGTAGCAAAATGTTGGGTCCTGTTCACATATCTAGTCTGTTAGTATATGTCTTTTTATTAGGAAATTCAGTCCATTGATGTTAAGAGATATTAAAGAAAAGTGATTTTTGATTATTTTTGTTGTTAGAGGTGGAATTACGTTTATGTGACTATCTTCTTTTTGGTTTGTTAAAAGAAGATTATTTTCTTGCTATTTCTAGGGTATAGTTTAACTCCTTGTGTTGGAGGTTTCTTTTTTTTTTTTCCTTATTTTTTTTTATTTATTACGAATTTTCCTCAATGACATTTCCAATGCTATCCCAAAAGTCCCCCATACACTCCCCCCCCCCCCACTTCCCTACCCACCCATTTTCATTTTTTTTTTTTTTTTTTTTTTTGGCCCTGGTGTTCCCCTGTACTGGGGCATATAAAGTTTGTGTGTCCGATGGGCCTCTCTTTTCAGTGATGGCCGACTAGTCCATTTTTTGATACATATGTAGCTAGTACTGGTTAGTTCATAATGTTGTTGCACCTACAGGGTTGCAGATCTCTTTAGCTCCTTGGATACTTTCTCTAGCTCCTCCATTGGGGGCCCTGTGATCCATCCAATAGCTGACTGTGAGCATCCACTTATCTGTTTGCTAGGCTCCTGCCTAGTCTCACAAGAGACAGCTATATCTGGGTCCTTTCAGCAAAATCTTGCTAGTATATGCAGTGGTGTCAGCATTTGGAAGCTGATTATGGGGTGGATCCCTAGATAAGGCAGTCTCTAGATGGTCCATCCTTTTGTCGCAGCTCCAAACTTTGTCTCTGTAACTCCTTCCATGGGTGTTTTGTTCCCAATTCTAAGAAGGGGCACAGTGTCCACACTTTGGTCTTCATTCTTCTAGAGTTTCATGCATTTGGAAAATTGTGTCTTATATCTTGGGTATACTAAGTTTTGGGCTAGTATCCACTTATCAGTGAGTACATATTGTGTGAGTTCCTTTGTGATTGGGTTACCTCGCTCAGGATGATGCCTTCCAGGTCTATCCATTTGCCTAGGAATTTCATAAATTCATTCTTTTTATAGCTGAGTAGTACTCCATTGTGTAAATGTACCACATTTTCTGTATCCATTCCTCTGTTGAGGGGCATCTGGGTTCTTTCCAGCTTCTGGCTATTATAAATAAGGCTGCTATGAACATAGTGGAGCATGTGTCCTTCATACCGGTTGGGACATCTTCTGGATATATGCCCAGAAGAGGTATTGCTGGATCCTCCGGTAGTACTATGTCCAAATTTCTAAGGAACCGCCAGACTGATTTCCAGAGTGGTTGTACAAGCTTGCAATCCCACCAACAGTGGAGGAGTGTTCCTTTTTCTCCACATCCTCGCCAGCATCTGCTGTGTTGGAGGTTTCTATGTATTATTCTTTGAAGGGATGGATTTCTGGAAAGATATTGTGTAACTCTATTTTTATCATGGAATATCTTGGTTTCTCCATCAATGGTAATTGAGAGTTTTCCTGGGTCTAGTAGCCTGGGCTGGCATTTATGTTCTCTCATGGTCTGTATGACATCTGTCTAGGATCTTCTGGCTTCAATAGTTTCTGATGAGAAATCTGATGTAATTCTGATAGGTCTGCTTTTATATGTTACTTGACACTTATCCTTTTCTGCTTTTAATATTCTTTCTTTGTTTTGTGCATTTGGTGTTTTGACTATTTTGTGACAGGAGGAATTTCTTTTTGAGTCCAATATATTCGGAATTCTATAGGCTTCTTATATGTTCATGGGCATCACCTTCTTTCAGTCTGGGAAGTTTTCTTCTATAATTTTGTTGAAGATATTTACTGCCCCTTTAAGTTGGGAATCTTTGTCCTCTTTTATATCTATTTTCCTTAGATTTGTTCATATTGTATCCTGGATTTGATGGGTGTTTTGGGTTAGGAGCTTTTTGTGTTTTGCATTTTTTTTGACTGTTGTGTCAATATTTTTTTTAATGGTATCTTCTGCACCTAAGATTCTTTCTTCTATTTCTTGTATTCTGTTGGTGATGCTTACATCTATGACTCCTGATCGCTTTCTTAGGTTTTCTATCTCCAGAGTTTTCTCCCATTGTGATTTCTTTATTGTTTATAGTTCCAATTTTAGATTGTGGATGGTGTTGTTTAATTCCTTCACCTATTTCGTTATGTTTTCCTGTAATTCTTCAAAATATTTTTATGTTTCCTCTTTAAGGACTTCTAGCTGTTTAACTGTGTTCCCTTGTATTTCTTTAAGGGAGTTATTTATGTCCTTCTTAAAATCCTCTATCAGCATCTTGAGATGTGATTTTAAATCCAAATCTTGCTTCTCCAGTGTGTTGGGATATCCATGACTTGCTGTGGTGGGAGTATTCAGCTCTGATGATGCCAAGTTGTCTTAGTTTCTGTTGGTAAGTTTCTTGTGCTTGCCTTTTGCCATCTGGTTATCTTTGGTGTTAGTTGGTTTTGGTGTCTCTGGCTGGATCTTGTCCCTCCTGTGGGTCTGTAAGACTCTGTCAGCACTCTTGGAAGATCAGCTCTCTCCTGGTGGAACCTGTATAGAGAGGGCTGTGGAACAGTCTTAGCTCCTGGGTGCAGATGGCTACCAGAAGCAATCTGTCCCAGCGTTTCCACTGTTCCTGTGCCCTGTGCATTCCTGGCTGGTCCTGCTTTAGATTGTTATTAGAGAGAAAGTGGAGATCTCACTTCTTGGCCCTTGAGTGAAAGCATTCTTCGGAGACCATTCTCTTGGTCGCCCTGTGTATAGTATGCTGTGGAACAGCCTTATCCCCTGGATGCAGATGGTGACCAGCAATAGCTTTATCATTATTAATAAATGTGAATTGAAAATATTTTCCCCAGGGGAAAGAGCACCAATTTTTTATCCAGTACCCAATGGTCAGTCTAGAAAACATAAAACAAGTAGCATTAAATGGCAAGAAAATGTTGTATTTATGTATTTAGGAAAATATGTTTATATAGACAGATTTTTATAACATTGATTAATGAAAAAAGAGGTCACAAACTTGAAAGAGAGCAGGGAGGGGTACATGGAAGGGTTTGGAAGGGGGAAAGGAAAGGAGAAATGATGTAATTATACTTTAATCTCAAAAAATGTACAATATGAAATTCTAAGAGACAACATTACTTTTGAATGCCAGTTTGTTTAAGACATAAAAGGTACAAATAGACTCCCGTGGAACCACAATGAAGAGCATAGCACAAAAAGTCTCATAAGATTCCAAGTGTTTGGGTTATTCAGCTGCTCTTCAGGTCAGACCTCATGCTCAGGGGTGGCTTTACCGACACAAAATATAATCCATGGATTTTTTATGCCTATTTTTTTGGTATAGTTTTGTGGGTTTATTTGTTTGTTTTTGCCTTTTGTTTTGTTTTATCCAGCTTTACACACACACACACACACACACACACACACACACACACACAGACACACACACGCACAGAGAGAGAGAGAGAGAGAGAGAGAGGTTGAATATATAGGGAGGATAGGGGAGGACTCTGAGAAGTAGAAGGAATGTGACCCAAATATATTTATGACAAATTTTGAAAATAATAAAAATGTCATAAGTGTAAATAAAATTGAGGAATAGTTTATATAACCTCAGATTATATTTGCATTTGTTTAGCTCACTGTCGTGAATTTGGGTAAGTGTCACCTAAGGAGCCATGTATCTAATGTTTGATCCTCAATGTGGTGCTACAGGGAACTCAGTAGATCTTTACATAGAAAAGTGTCATGGGAGGCCCTTAGACAAGCTCTGGAAGGGAGTTGGTGAAAACACAGCCTGTCATCTCCTTCTCTGCATCCTAGCCTATGGTGTCAATAGATCACTCTGCTGAGCATTTTGTAATTACATGTTGCCCCCATGAAAAGCCCATAGTGGAGCTGTGAAATCTTGGGAAAGAACCTGCAAAATCATGAGTTAAAATAACCATTTTTGTTTTTATGCTAATTGCCTCATTATAGCTGATAGTTAGTAACCATAAGACTATCTCCAGAAAGAAAAAACATACACATCAAGCTTGGAGATATTGATAAAATAATCATTATTATACTGTCTATAACATAACCATCTGTAACCACTCCCAAAAATTGTATACAGTGTATAACTCAGGCACACAGAAAGTCACCTTATATTGGAGGATAATAAACAATGTAGACAGAAGGATAATATAAAAGTAGAAACCCAAAGAATGAATTGACTATCATCTAATGTTTTTTATATACTGTTTTACCTTTACATACTGTTTTAAAGTTGACTGCTTTGGAGACGTATGTGCTGTAGTGTGCATCATGTGTCTGAGAGAATCCACAAGACAATAGGCAACCTAGGAAGGATGTGTGCTGACTCATTCAAAGTTACTATTCATGAGGTGTTTTAGAAAATTCTTCAGGGTTTGAGGGCTATCATTTGAATTTCATTTTATTAGAAAAATACAGCTTTTATCTTTTAAAATTGCTTGCTTAGAAAGAGAAATTATTCTCTGAAAATACTCTGAAGTAGAGAACTGTGGCCTATAGTTAGGGACTTGAGAATTGTGAAACTGAACCATCGCTGACTACTTAGTGTTACATAATCCAAAATGATCTGCTGTGATAGCAATATCACTTAAATATGTTGTCATCGCAAGTCTTTCAAGCTAGTGCCAAATTTTGAGGCAATAAAAATTCATGTGATTTTCACTTCGTATAATAGGTTCTGTGTTCAGCTTAGGACAAAGAGCAAACAGTGGGCCACTTGACTTAAGGTAGCACATCTTTCCTTTCTGAATCTGAAAGTATGCATTACACACTTTTTTGGGTAATATAGGCTAGGAGAGGTCACCGAACCAAATTATTAATCACTAAAATTCTTTTTCCTTACCAAGTGTGAAAGAAGTGTTTTGATAGAATACTTTTATTTTGAAAACTCCTTTAAATATAAGGAAATATTCTGTTCCTTTACATATTTGGCATGGATTTTTTCCAAAAATAAATATTTCTATGTATTCAATACACATTTTTCTGATTTTCCACTATGCCAGGCACTGTTTTATGCTTTAGGGATCCACAGACACTGAAAAGTGAAATGCCTTGCTAATGGGCTTCAGAGGCAGGGCCACATGGAACAAATGGCTGAGTAAAATATTTCGAGACACAGGAGGAAACAGGTCTCATGCAGGGGGAAATGGTGAAGGAGAGCCCCAAAGAAATGCTTCTTGAATTTATTTTCAAGGGTTACCTGTGGTCTTCAAGCATGGAGCAGAATAAGTTGTATGACAGATGATGGTGATATGATTCAATATCATCAGATTATATGATGGAGAGAGGAAGAGATGGCTCAGGGGACTCAAGAATCCAAGTCAAATCATGAAAAGCTTCACTATGGTAGCAAAGAATCTCCAAGATAGAGATTATTCTCTGCTTGGAGCATCCTACTCCTGATGTCCTTCCTCAGAAACTCCTACCCAGCCTGCGTAGAATAATAATCTCATCCTTGAAGCCACTAATGTCTTCGCCAGTGTATAAAATATTGACATATAAATCCTGACAAGTAGACCAAAATTCAGATACACTACAGGGAGATCAGAGATAACATTTTGTCAAAAGATATCCTTGATATAAAAAGAAAAACAAAAAAACAAAAACATAATTGTGGTACTGGAACAATTAAACTTTACTAATACTTTCTTTAAGTGGGTCATGATTGAATGGGTTTTAGAAGGACATTTGTTTCCCACCTGCTTTTCCCTTCAAAGATCTATTTTTCTTGGCAGCGTCACACCAGAGATCTGGCTCCATATGAAGTTTGCATTTCCATTAATTCTGAAAAAAATATAGGCAAGTTTAACACATGCTTAAATGTTAGTTAGGGTTGCATGTTTTATAGGTCTTAAGCACAGGTGTATTTGGTTTTCATTGGTCATTAAGTATGACACACTGTTATTTTAAGCAGCAATATTTTTCTTGCTGAAAACAGATTAAACATGTATAGGAATGGTTTTGTATTCTTTCTTTTGGCTGAGATTGTTGAAATGTTATAGAAGTTAAGTCAATCTCATCTTCGTGAATTATAATTCAAAAGGGGTGCTTGTGGCATCATTTGTTATATCCCATAGAAAAATATAATTTTTAACATCTGTGCTATATAAACAAAGATAAGTAAAGTCACCAGTGAGTTTGACTAAACTTGGAGAAGGCAAAGTTACGGTTTCGATGGAGACGATTGTCTCATTTTTTTTTTCAACATGTGTTACCTCGCTGATGCATTGCAATGTCTGCTGGCAAGCCCTTAGTACTCTAAGTACTCTCTTTGGAGACAAAGGTCTGGGCACTATGGAGATGATAAAAAGTTAAGAATTCACTCCTGGGAAGCAAGATGTGTTTTAAAATGTCACACACAGTAAGCATTGGCATCCAGACAATCTCGTGCAAACTCTTCATTTCCTAGTTGAGAAAGCTTTAGCTCAAGGGGAGTGACTTAAGCAGAACTGGCTATGACTGGAAAAATGGAGAGCCATAGTTGTCTCCAAATGGGGAAAAACAGGGGCAAGTGTGTTTCTGCTCAGATGGAAAGGCATCTTGGGAAATAGGAGATCAGGAACCTCATAGCTCTCAGAGGACAGGAAGTTTCCCCAGCAGAGGCATTGCAGAGGAAAATACCCCCAGCTGACCTGGGGAGCTCGGAGCCTCAGCCCCGCTCCACTTCTTCGATTCTTCTCTTCTTCTTTTCATTGCTTCTTGCTTTCTTCTGATGACAGAGTCACACCAGGCAGAAAATCTCATAAAAGATATTTGTTGGAGGGATGAATTCAGGGGGAGAAGGGATGAATCCAGGGGTGGCTGGCAACAGGCAATTGACCAAAAGACAGGGCTTATATAGGATTTCACAGCAGGTAGACTTTGGGGGGGGGTGCAGAGATTTTTTTTTTTCTTTCCATTTTTTATTAGGTATTTAGCTCATTTACATTTCCAATGCTATACCAAAAGTCCCCCATACCCACCCACCCCCACTCCCCTACCCGCCCACTCCCCCTTTTTGGCCCTGGCGTTCCCCTGTTCTGGGGCATATAAAGTTTATGTGTCCAATGGGCCTCTCTTTCCAGTGATGGCCGACTAGGCCATCTTTTGATACATATGCAGCTAGAGTCAAGAGCTCCGGGGTACTGGTTAGTTCATAATGTTGATCCAACTATAGGGTTGCAGATCCCTTTAGCTCCTTGGCTACTTTCTCTAGCTCCTCCATTGGGAGCCCTGTGATCCATCCATTAGCTGACTGTGGGCATCCACTTCTGTGTTTGCTAGGCCCCGGCATAGTCTCACAAGAGACAGCTACATCTGGGTCCTTTCGATAAAATCTTGCTAGTGTATGCAATGGTGTCAGCGTTTGGATGCTGATTATGGGGTGGATCCCTGGATATGGTAGTCTCTACATGGTCCATCCTTTCATCTCAGCTCCAAACTTTGTCTCTGTAACTCCTTCCAAGGGTGTTTTGTTCCCACTTCTAAGGAGGGGCATAGTGTCCACACTTCAGTCTTCATTTTTCTTGAGTTTCATGTGTTTAGGAAATTGTATCTTATATCTTGGGTATCCTAGGTTTTGGGCTAATATCCACTTATCAGTGAGTACATATTGTGTGAGTTCCTTTGTGAATGTGTTACCTCACTCAGGATGATGCCCTCCAGGTCCATCCATTTGGCTAGGAATTTCATAAATTCATTCTTTTTAATAGCTGAGTAGTACTCCATTGTGTAGATGTACCACATTTTCTGTATCCATTCCTCTGTTGAGGGGCATCTGGGTTCTTTCAAGCTTCTGGCTATTATAAATAAGGCTGCTATGAACATAGTGGAGCATGTGTCCTTCTTACCAGTTGGGGCATCTTCTGGATATATGCCCAGGAGAGGTATTGCTGGATCCTCCGGTAGTACTATGTCCAATTTTCTGAGGAACCGCCAGACGGATTTCCAGAGTGGTTGTACAAGCCTGCAATCCCACCAACAATGGAGGAGTGTTCCTCTTTCTCCACATCCTCGCCAGCATCTGCTGTCACCTGAATTTTTGATCTTAGACATTCTGACTGGTGTGAGGTGGAATCTCAGGGTTGTTTTGATTTGCATTTCCCTGATGATTAAGGATGTTGAACATTTTTTCAGGTGCTTCTCTGCCATTCGGTATTCCTCAGGTGAGAATTCTTTGTTCAGTTCTGAGCCCCATTTTTTAATGGGGTTGTTTGATTTTCTGAAGTCCACCTTCTTGAGTTCTTTATATATGTTGGATATTAGTCCCCTATTGGTGGGATTTCAAGCAGCTAATCCATGGGCCCAACGCAGGGGAAAAGGGAGGTGAAAAGAAGCCACCAATCTCTGAGCTCTTTAAGCTCAGGACACTAAATCAAGAAGACAATCAGTTTGGGACCACCATGAGTTATACGGTGACTTCTGAGCCAGCTTGAGCTACATTATAGCAGTTGCAAACAAAAAAACGCAAAAAAACAAAAAGAAGACCCACAAAAAGAAGCTTTGTGGTGGCACATGCCTTTAATCCCAGCACATGGGAGGCAAAGGAAAGCAGATTTCTGAGTTCAAGACCAACCTAATCTACAGAGTGAGTTCTAGGACAGCCAGGGATATACAGAGAGAAACCCTGTCTTGAAAGAAAGAAAGAAAGAAAGAAAGAAAGAAAGAAAGAAAGAAAGGAAGGAAGAAAGAAAGAAAGGAAGAAAGGGAAAGGAGAGGAGAAAGAAAGAAAGAAAGAAAGAAAGAAAGAAAGAAAGAAAGGAAGGAAGGAAGGAAGGAAGAAAGAAAGAAAGAAAGAAAGAAAGAAAGAAAGGAAGGAAGGAAGGAAGGAAGAAAGGAAGGAAGAAAGGGAAAGGAGAGGAGAGGAGAAAAGAGAAGAGAAGAGGAGAGAAGAGAAGAGGAGAGGAGAGGAGAGGAGAGGAGAGGAGAGAAGAGAAGAGAAGAGAAGAGAAGAGAAGAGAAGAGAAGAGAAGAGAAGAGAAGAGAAGAGAAGAGAAGAGAAAAGAAGGAAAATCTTTTGTCGAAGCACCTGCCCCAGTCATGCTAGGTGGGGAAGCCGAAAGAAAGACACTCATTCATACTCTGGAAGAAAGCCGTCCAAGCATCTTCTGCAGGTACCACTAAGATGGACTAATGTGTAATGGAGAAATGGAAAAGAAGGGGTATGTGGTAGAGAGATGGACAGAGAGCTAAATGATAGGGTTCCTGCACTGTGAGGAAAGCTGAAACTGGAAACTCGATGGAGTTGAGGAATGGGCCCATCTGGTGAGGTCCTGGCCTGGGCTTCTGCCAAGGGTCATGTCTGGATCCGTGGTCCTGCTGCAGCTGGGTTTTGTGTCAATGTCTGTGCCATGAATTACCTCTAAAGGCTGAGTGGATGTCCCTGGTCTGGTCTGCTACCTGGGACATGCTGATCTAAATGTTTGAGTCCATGGGGACGTGAAGGCCTATGCTGCTGTTGGAGGTGGGTGTTTGGGAATGTCTAGATCTGTGGCCCTGTGGCAGCTTGGGTCTGTGTTGATGTCCCAAGCCCTTATTAATGCCAGAGGCCATGTAGTTTTCCCTGGTCTGGACTGCCACATGAGCCACTGTGCTGAGCTGGGCCCACCCCTTTCCTGGGTAGCATGCTAGAGTTGACTCTGATTTGGGGGGTCAACTTAAGGACTTAAGGACTTTCACTCATTTTGCCTGTTCTATCACTATTAGATCTGATATAGTAGAAGAAAAAGGAGTTTTACACTTAAGGGTATATAGGCACAGGGAAGGATTTTCTGAGTGGGTATCCCAGTTCTTGGTAAATGATATGAATAACGAGCAAATAAAACTAAAAAGCTTCTGCACAGCAAAAGAAATATCTGTTAGAGAAGTCAGTCACAGGATTGGAGAAAGATTTGCCAGCCACACATCTGAAATGGGATTTCTATTTAGGATATACCAAGAAGTTAGAATACTAAGGAAATTAAATAATCAAATTAAAAGATAGACTGATAAAATGACCACAGTTTTCAAAAGGTGAAATACAAAAGACCAATAAACACACACAAAAATATTGTTTCACCCCATTAATGACCAAAGAAATGTAAATCAAAGCTACAGAGAGATTTTATTTATGGCTATCTTAACAGAGCCCAGTGGTGATCATTAAGAGAGGAAGAAAAGACAATACAGATGGAGAAAGGAGGTCTTTAAAACACTAAGGATATTTGAAAAAAAAAACAAGGGAATCATAACATTTTATACTTATCTAAATTAATGTATAATACATACAAGTGAGGATATATGTATTTGTATAGTTTGAATAAAGTTATACCAGCTAGGGTAATAATACTTTCTTCGATTTATAGACTAAACAAATCCACTATATCATGCATGAAAAACCTCCTTTGAATCATTGGTCATGTTAGTGTAAACAACTTCCCAGACAATGTAGGCTATTGCTGTTGACTCTGATTGCTTCCCAGGATCTGAAGAGGTAAGTCTTAATTGCTGAAGACATCAGGCACTTCAGATACAGGATTCAGAGGAATCAAGCTGAATCTGACCTGAAGACCTTTTTCCTGGGAATTCTTTCACTGTATTCAAAGGTGCTATGCAAACTGCTAGGAGAAATGAAGAGCAATTGATAGTTACACATTTTTTTGTACTGACTACAAGTCACAACAATGGCCAACATGACAATATCCCAAAATGTGCAATAGTGGTACTTATACCTTAGTGGTAACCAACAGATTTGTCATGAGACTTAAGGTATTCTCAAAGAAGAGAAATCATATTTGGTATTGCATACCTAGCCAACTCTACATTTCTAGTGAACTCACTGTCCTACATCTGTATAATTCCTATCATATTCTAAATATTTATCCTCATACACACAGATAAGGATAGGTATCACCCATCATCAAGGAAGCTTCTTTTTGCAGCATACACTGGCCATTAATGGATAAGCAACAAAATGAAGAAAAAACTGTGTGGTGCCTAGCCTCAACTGATATTTCCAGAGCACAACTTCTGTATATAGGCTTAGGGAACACAGTGGAAGTGGGGGGTAGGGGGATTGTCATAGACAGAGGACCAAAATATTTGCTGTACTCTTTTTTTCTGTCAAGGTTCAGCCTCGGCTTAGAGAGGGCTTTCTGAGGAAGAGGTGTTTGGGAGCAGTGGAAGCAATGACTTAAAGTCAATCCTGGTACAAGCAGACAGCTCTGTGTTGTTTTTTTTTTGTTTGTTTGTTTTTGTTTTTTTTTGGTTTTTTGAAACAGCTCTCCAGAGATCTTCAGACAGCTCAGCTCTTACAGACCAAAGTCGTTTATTTGCATATCAGTCCAACCATCAACCCAGGATCCTTTTTTATTATCCCAGGGACCAATATTTTATAACCTTAGCCCACTGATTCTTAGATTCTTAGAAAAGACAGCAAGTACATTTTTAAACATAGCAAATGAATCCAGAGATCTGCCTGCCTTTGTAAGCATAGACATTGAGCTAGGTGGGATCTGCCTCTTAGATTACTACTCCCACCATTCCTGGGCATAGATTTGCTCTATCCTAGGCTGAAATTGAACTCAGGAATCTGCCTTCTTTTGTAAGCCCTAACAATAAGCTAGCTGGCTGGAATCTTTTCCTGTAACCACTACTCCCTATATCCCTTTATCTTCTTTTTTCATATCTTTCTGACAAGCTGGCGCATAGTGCATCTGCCTCTGTTCTTTTAGGTCTGTGAATCCCCTCATACAATTCATATTGCATCCTTATACTTTTATAGTTGAAAAATTATACATTCTTTTTATCTTAATTTTCTTATTAGTTTCTTCATTTACATTTCAAATGGTATATCCTTTCCTAGTTTCCTCTCCAAAAGTCCCCTATGCCCTCTCCGTGCCCTGCTCCATAACCTACCCACTCCCATTTCCTTGCCCTGGCATTCCTCTGTACTGGGGCATATAATCTTTGCAAGATCAAGAGCCTCTGCTCCCATTGATGGCCTACAAGGCCATCCTCTGCTACATATGCAATTAGAGACACAAGTTCTGGGGTACTGGTAAGTTCATATTGCTGTTCTTCCTATAGGGTTGCAGACCCCTTTAGCTCCTTCTGTACTTTCTCTAGCTCCTTCATTGGGGGCCCTGTGTTCCATCCAACAGATGACTGTGAGCATCAATTCTGTATTTGCCAGGCACTGGCATAGCCTCTCAAGAGATAGCTATATCAGGGTCCTGTCTGTAGCCTCCCCTCCCCCAGCCTTAATGGTTCCACTGTTTACACCACGATGGAGCTTGCTGCTCAATCGTTCTGCCACGCCCACTGCTGGAACCTGCCGCTTTGCTGTTCAGAGCCATATACGTGGTCACCCTGCTACTGGACTCCAGGATTATTTGGCGGGAATTGGCCACCTCTTCCCCTCCTTCATAACTGCGTGTTGGAATAGTAAAATTGAGCTTTGCTCAGAGTCCACTTTGACTTGGCTCCGTTCTTTCTTCTGTCCATCTAGTTCCTCTCTTTCAGCTCGAGCTTCCATCTCAGTTGTACAGTTCCTCGCGAGCTGCTGGTCACACTGCAATACTGTCAGCAAAATCTTGCTGGCAAATGCAATAGTGTCTGGGTTTGGTGGTTGTTCATGGGATGGATCCCCAGGTGGGGCAGTCTCTGGATGGCCCTTCCTTCTTTCTCAGGCCCAAACTTTGTCTCTGTAACTCCTTCCATGGGTATTTTGTTCTGCATTCTAAGGAGAAAGGAAGTATCCACAGTTTGATCTTCCTTCTTCTTGAGTTTCATGTGTTTTACAAATTGTATCTTGAGTTGTTTGAGTCTCTGGGCTAATATCCACTTATTAGTGAGTGCATATCATGTGTGTTCTTTTGTGATTGGGTTACCTCACTCAGGATGATATCTTCCAGATCGATCCATTTGCCTAAGAATTTCATAAATTCACTGTTTTTAATAGCTGAGTAGTACTCCATTGTGTAAATGTGCCACATTTCTGTATCCATTCCTCTGTTGAGGGACATCTGGGTACTTTCCAACTACTGCCTATTATAAATAAGACTGTGAAAGAAAATTAAATTCAAGGTCCATGACTCATGCAGCTTGCTAGTTAGGAGGGCTTTGTAGGCCAAGGGCAAAGAACAAAGGCTGTTGCTGTTAAGTCATTCCAGGAACTGGCTAGCCATAAAGATAGGAGAGGCATACAAGGACGTCTGGACTATCTCAGCTGTTACCTCGCTCTCCATGTACAATTTGCTGATGTTTAAACTCTCCAATTGTGTGTAACCGTGCCAATTCTTCCTCTGCCCCCAACTTCTTTTTGTATATAAATTCCTAGCTTCTGAGCCTCATGGTCGACTCCTCTATCTCCTGCATGAGATATGCATCAGCCCAGATCTCTGTCATTAAACTACCTCCTGTGTTTGCATCAAGATGGTCTTTCCTGATTCTTTGAGTGTGTGCCATCTCGGGACTTGAGTGGGGGTCTCCCCACTGTGGTCTTTCATTTGGAGGTCTCACTGAGATCTGTTTGATACCCAGGAACCTGGAAGACCCCTTGAGGGTATGTTTGTGTGAGTCTTATATGTTGTCTGTTGCCTGAGTGTGGCACTGCTGAGTTTGTGTTTGATTTCTGTTTTCTGGCAGCTGCCATTGTGGGTCGTAAGGACCCAGTGGCTGCAGAAGGAGATGTCCTAGGGCCCCAGGCTGCAACCTTGGAAGATGTTCCACAGGTGGAGGGGGGGTGGATGTGGAATCCCACACCCCGTCAGGAAAGTCAGGGGAGTCTGGCTGTTGTATTTCAGAATGAAGGAGATAGAGTGCTCCTTCTACCGGGAAGGGAGTGGATGTGGAATCCTACCTCCTCTGTGGACACGTGTGTTTAGACGTACTAATGTCTTGTGCCTTTGTTTTGTTTCTGTTTTTTTCAGATTTTTGTCTCTGACTGTGGACTATTGGACTGACATTAGGTTAAGAGGACAGAATTTGTCAGTGATAGTTAAGAAAAACAACTCGGAGCTGCTTTCCCACGGGTGGGCCTGCTCCCCTGCACTCCCCCACACACCCCTGGCCACATGGACCTGGCAGTGCTGGCAGCGCTCTGGGATGTAGCCGAAACCCAGAGCCAAGTGGCCCGAGCAGGGCCAGAGTAGGGACTCCTGGCTTTGGTGGCGGCTGCAGCAGTGGCAGCAGGAGCAGCGTGCAAACCTTCCGGGTCGCCTGCTGTTCACTTCTGGGTTCTGCAGGTGCCACAGTTGCAGAGGCCAGCTGTGTGGCCACGTGGCCCTGGCGTGCTTGGCCCCACAAGCGAGCCTCATCTGATAGTTCAATTTACCCACCACCGCCACACACCTCACTGCCCACAGGATGGGTGGAGCCATCTCTAGGCTTTGACAGTACCAGAGTGCCTCTTATTAGCAGAAAAAAGTGCTTTCACTTTGAGATGTCAGTGGCCCAGTGTAGCCAGCTGTGAGAGCTGCACTCCATTCCCTGTCCCATGTGTCTTCTCTTTTTGGGTGGCCCCGCCCTGAGCTGCTGGCAGTGAGTCTGTTCCAAGCTCCATCAAGGGAGACATCTGCCCACTTGGGGCTTCTCCTGCCCAAGGTAAGGAGTACCTGCAAGTCTAACCACCAGGCTCTGATGGGTGTCTGTCTCTGTGGGGCTAGAAAGAGCCCCAACAATCTGACCAAGGTAATAGGAAATTACAGAAGTTAGAAAAAGGACAGGGTAAGTCGGTAAGAAAGTGCAGAGGAAGAGAACCAAAAGAAGAAAGAGAGGATGAGGAAGACAGATGTGTATAGAGGTCTAAAAAGAAGTGAGCTTAGACTGTAAGGAAGAGCAAAGCTTCAGCCGACTCAGGAGAGAGAGATGACAGTGGCAAATAGAGAGATTAACAGTGAAGAAAAGTAAAAATAGAGATGAAGGAGATTAGAGAGGTCTGAGATGAGAGAGATACTCTAAATGGGAAATATTTAGAGTCGGAACCAGTAAGTAAGAGACAGGAAAGAGAAAGAGTTGAAGAAACATGAGGCTGAAAAAGACAGAAACCAGAGTCAGAATCAGAGATGTGCAGTGAGGCAGAAGGATAAACCAGGGTAGATAATGCAGGGGCTGATCGAACCAGGAGAGAGGTGGTCTTGCCAGGAGTGCTGACACAGGCTTATGGGCCCATAGGAGACAAGATCCAGCCTGAGACAGCAAGACTAACTAACACCAGAGATAACCAGATAGCAAGAGGCAAGCACAAGAACTTTACCAACAAAAATCAAGGCAACCTGGTATAGTAAGAATGCAGTTCTCCCACAGCAGCAAGTCCTAGATATCCCAGCACATTGAAGAAGCAAGATTCAGATTTAAAATCACATCTCATCATGCTAAGAGAGGACTTTAGGAACTACATAAATAACTCCCGTAAAGAAATACAGGAGAACACAAGTAAACAGGTAGAAGCCTTTAAAGAGGAAACACAAAAATCCTTCAAACAATTACAGGAAAACACAACCAAACAGGTGAAGGAAATGAACAAAACCATCCAGGATCTAAAAGTGGAAGTAGAAACAATAAAAAAAAATCACAAAAGGAGACAACTCTGGAGATAGAAAGCCTAGGAAAGAGATCGGGAGTCATAGATGCAAGCATCACCAACAGAAAGCAAGAGATAGAAGAGAGAATCTCAGGTACAGAAGATACTATAGAAAACATTGACACAACAGTCATAAAAAATGAAAAACTAACCCCCCCAACCCAAAACATCTATCAAATCCAGGATACAATGAGAAGAACAAACCTAAGAATAACAGGTATGGAAGAGTGTGAAGATTTTCAAATTAAAGGGTCAGTAAATATCTTCAAGAAAATTATAGAGGAAAACTTCCCTAATCTAAAGAAAGAGATGCCCATGAACATACAAGAAGCCTACAGGACTCCAAACAAATTGGAATTGAAAAGAAATTCCTTCTGTCACATAATAGTCAAAACACCAAATGCACAAAACAAAGAAAGAATATTGAAATCAGTAAGGGAAAAGGGTCAAGTAACATATAAAGGCAGAACTAACAGAATTACACCAGACTTCTCACGAGAGAATATTGAAGACAGAAGATCCTGGGCAGATGTCATATAGACCCGAAGAGAACACAAATGCCAGCCCAGGCACACACAACAAAGCTCTCAATTACCATTGATGGTGAAACCAAGATATTCCACGACAAAAACAAATTTACACACTATCTTTCCACAAATCCAGTTTTTCAAAGAATAATTCGAAAATGCCAACCAAGGAGGGAAACTGCACCCTAGAAAAAGCAAGAAAATAATCTTCTTTTAACAAACCTAAAAGAAGATAGCCAAGAGGACAGAATCTCAGCTCTAACAACAAAAATAACAGGAAGCAACAATTACTTTTCCTTAATATCTCTTAATATTAATGGACTCAATACCCCAATAAAAAGACATAGACAAACAGATTGGTTATATAAACAGAACCCAACATTTTGCTACATTCAGGAAATACTCATCAGTGACAAAGAAGACACTACCACAGAGTAAAAGGCTGGAAAACAATTTTCCAAGCAAATGGTCTGAAGAAACAAGATGGAGTAGCCATTCTAATATCAAAGAAAAATGGACTTTCAATCTAAAGTTATCAAAAAACATAGGGAATGATACTTTATACTCATCACAGGAAAATCTACCAAGAAGAACTCTCAGTTCTGAACATCTATACTCCAAATGCAAGGGCAGCCACATTCACAAAAGAACCTTTACTAAAGCTCAAAGCACTCATTACACCTCACACAATAATTTTGGGAGACTCCAATACCTGACTTTCAGTAATGGACAGATCATGAAAGCACAAACTAAACAGGGACACATTGAAACTAACATAAGTTATGAAACAAATGGATTTAACAGATATCTACAGAACATTTTATCCTAAAACAAAAAGATATACCTTCTTCTCAGCATGTCATGGTATGTTCTTCAAAATTGACCATGTAATTGGTCACAAAACAGGCCTAAACAGATACAAGAAGATTGAAACAATCCTGTGCATCCTATCAGATCACCATGGACAAAAACTAGTCTCCAATAACAAAAACAATAGAAAACCCACATACACATTGAAGCTAAACAATGCTCTTAGTCAAGGAAGAAATAAATAAAGAAATGAAAGACCTTTTAGAATTCAGTGAAAATGAAGGCACAATATAGCCATACTTATGGGACACAATGAAAGCAGTCAAAAGAGGAAAACTCATAGGTCTGAGTGCCTCCAAAAAGAAAATGGAGAGAGCACACCCTAGCAGCTTGACAGCACATCTGAAAGCTCTAGAACAAAAAGAAGCAATTATACCCAAGAGAAGTAGACAGGAGGAAATAATCAAACTCAGCTCTGAAATCCACCAAGTGGAATCAAAAAGAACTATACAAAGTATCTACCAAGCCAGGAGCTGGCTTATTGACAAAATCAAAAAGATAAACTCTTAGCCAAACTTACCAGAGGGCACAGATACAATATACAAATTAACAAAATCAAAAATTAAAAGGGAGACATAAAAACAGAAACTGAGGAAATCACAATAAAATAAAATAAAATAAAACCATCAAATCCTACTAAAAAATCCTATATTCAACAAAACAGGAAAATCTGGATGAAATGGACAATTTTCTAGACAGATATCAGGTACCAAAGTTAAATCAGTATCAGATAAACCATCTAAATAGTCCCATAACCCCTAAAGAAATAGAAGAAGTCATTAATGGTCTCCCAACCAAAAAAAGCTCAGGACAGGATGGGTTTAGTGCAGAGGTCTATCAGGTCTTCAAGGGAGACCTAATACCAATACTTTTCAAACTATTCCACAAAATTGAAACAAAAGAAACACTACCCAATTCATTCTATGAAGCCACAATTACTCAGATGCCTAAACCAGACAAACATCCCAAAAAGAAAGAAAACTTCAGAACAACTTCCCTTATGAATATCAGTTCAAAAATAATCAATAAAATTCTCTCAAACCAAATCCAAGAACACATCAAAACAATAATCCATCATGATCAATTAGACTTCTCCCCAGGGATGAAGGGATGGTTCAATATATAGAAATCTATCAATGTAATCCACTACATAAACAAACTCAAAGAAAAAACACACATGATCATTTCATTAGATTCTGAGAAAACATTTGATAAAATTCAACACTCCTTCATGATAAAAGTCTTGGAAAGATTAGGTATTCAAGGCCCTTACCTATACATACAGTAAACCAGTAACCAACATCAAACTAAATGGAAAGAAACTTGAAGCAATCCCACTAAAATCAGGGACTAGAAAAGGCTGTCCACTCTCTCCCTATCTATTCAATATAGAACTTAAGTCCTAGCCAGATGCATTAGAAAACAAAAGGAGGTCAAAGGGATATAGAATGGAAAGGAAGAAATCAAAATATCAGTTTTTGCAGATGATATGATAGTATACTTAAGTGACCCAAAAATTCCACCAGAGAACTCCTAAGCCTGATAAACAACTTCAGTGCAGTAGTGGGATATAAAATTAACTCAAACAAATCAGTAGCCTTCCTCTTCTCAATGGATAAAAAGGCTGAGAGAGAAATTAGGGAAACAACACCCTTCACAATAGTCACAAATAATATAAAATGTCTTAGTGTGACTCTAACCAAGCAAGTGAAAGATCTGTAGGACAAGAATTTCAAGTCTGAAGAAAGAAATGGAAGAAGGTCTCAGAAGGTAGAAATATCTCCCATGCTCATGGATTGGCAGGATTAATATAGTAAAAGTGGTCATCTTGCTGAAAGCAGTCTAGAAATGCAATCCCATCAAAATTTTAATTCAATTGTTCATAGATTTAGAAAGAGAAATTTGCAAATTCGTGTGAAATAACAAAAAATCCAGGATAGCAAAAAACTATTCTCAACAACAAAAGAACTTCTGGGTCAGTCACCATGCCTGACCTCAAGCTGTATGACAGAACCATAGTGATAAAAACTGCATGGTATTGGTACAGAGACAGACAGGTAGATCAATGGAATAGAATTGAAGACCCAGAAATGAACCCATATACCTCTTGTCACTTGATCTTTGACAAAGGTGCTAAAATCATCCAGTTGAAAACAGACAGCATTTTCAACAAATGGTGCTAGTTCAACTGGTGGTCATTATGTAGAAGAATGCAAATTGACCCATTCTTAGCTCCTTGTACAAAGCTCAAGTCCAAATGAATCAAGGACTAAAAAACCACATAAAACCAGATGCACTGAAACTAATAGAAAAGAAAGTGGGAAGAGCCTCGAGCACATGGGCACAGGGGAATATTTACAGAACAGAACACTAGTAGCTTATGCTGTAAAATCAAGAATTGACAAGTTGGACCTCAAAAAATTGCAAAGCTTCTCTAAATGCAAAGGACACTGTGAATACAAAAACAAAAACAACCAATACACTGGGAAAAAATCTTTACCAATCCTACATCTGATAGAGAGCCAATATCCAATATATACAAAGAATTCGAGAAGTTAGGCACCAGAGAAATAGATAACCCTGTTTAAAAAAATGGAGTACAGAGTTAAACAAAGAATTCTCAACTGAGGAATATAGAATGGCTGAGAAGCACCTAAAAAGTGTTCAATATCCTTAGTTATCAGAGAAACACAAATCAAAACAACCCTGAGATTCCACCTCACACCAATCAGAAAGGTCAAGATCAAAAACTCAGGTGACAGCAGATGCTAGCAAGGATGTGGAGAAAAAGGAACACTTCTCAATTGCTGGTTCCCACAATGGGGATTGCAAGCTGTTACAACTATTCTGGAAATCTGTCTGGCAGTTCCTTAGAATATTGGATATAGTACTACCTGAGGACCCAGCTATACCACTCTTGGGCATATACCCAGAAGATGCTCTGACATGCAATAAGGACACATGCTCCAATATGTTTATAGCAGCCTTATTTATAATAGCCAGAAGCTGGAAAGAACCCAGATGTCCCTCAACAAAGAATGGATACAGAAAATGTGGTACATTTACACAATGGAATACTATTCAGCTATTAAAAACAATGAATTAATGAAATTCTTAGTCAAATAGATGGAACTAGAAAATATCATCCTGAGTGAGGTAGCCCAGTCACAGAAGAATACAAATGGTATGCACTCACTGATAAGTAGATATTAACCCAGAAGCTCAAAATATCCCAGATACAATTCACAGACCACGTGAAACTCAAGAATCAGGAATTTCAAAGTGTGAGTACTTTGGTCCTTCTTAGAAGGTGGAATAAAATACTCATGGGAGGAGATACAGAGACAGTGTGAAGCAAAGACTGAAGGAAAGACCATTTAGAGACTCCCTCACCTGGGGATCCATCCCACATACAGTTGCCAAACCCAGACACTGTTGTGGATGCCAAGAAGTGCTTGCTGACAGGGGCCTGATATAGTTGTCTCCTGAGAGGCTCTGCCAGTGTCTGACAAATACAGAAGTGGATGCTTGCAACCAACATTGGACTGATCATAGGGTCCCCAATGGAGTAGCTAGAGAAAGGACCCCAGGAGCTAAAGGGATTTGCAGCTACATAGGAAGAACAACAATATGACCCACACAGTACCCCCAGAACTCTCAGGGACAAAACTACCAACCAAAGAATATACATGGCTTTCACCACATATATAGCAGAGGATGGCCTTTTGGGACATCAATGGGAGAAGAGGAGAGGCCCTTGGTCCTGTGAAGGCTTGATGCCCCTGTGCAGTGGAACGTCAAGACAGGGAAGTGGGAGTGCATGGGTTGGTGAGCAGTGGGAGGGAGGATGGGATAGGGGTTTTTCGGAGGGGAACCCAGGAAAAGGATAACATTTGAAATGTAAACAAAGAAACTAATAAAAAAGATTTTAAAAAAGTATTATGAGTTTTAAAATCTTCATTATGGTACTTTATGTGTTCATGAAGTTGTTTAATAGACTTTAGATACTATTTTCTTTAAGGCATAAAGTATGATCCTTATTCTAATTATGTCAGTGAACTTGAAGTAAGAAACGTCTATATGCTTTAATTCTACCTATCCTTATTAATCACCTTAGGTTGTCATAACAAATACCAGTCTTGCTAAGTAACACACTAGTAATTTATTTTTTATTGTTCTAGCATCTGGAAATTTACCTCAAAATGTTGGCAAATTTGATTTCTCCAGAGGCATCCCTCCTTGGCTTACAGAAGTTTTCTTTTCATTGGATGTTCAAATGGCCTTTCTTCTGTGTGCATGGCCATCCCCAGTGTCTCCTGCTTTTCTTGAGAAAAAAAAAAAGTCATATTGGATATGACCTACCTTTATCATATTATCTTAATAACTTCCTCAAGGCCCTAACAAATATCACAGTAAAATCAGAGGCTCAGGTTTCCAAATATGAATTTGGGAGGCCACGATTGAGTCCATGAAATCACCCTGCTTGTTTTTATCCTAACCCTTTGCTCTTCCTCAAGTTTTTACCACAAATACCAGCACAGCAGGCATCTCCTGCCACAGGGAAGAAAAATATTTGACTAAAGATAGCAGAGAAAGAAATTAGACAGGACCTGCAGGTGGAATTAAAATTAGTGAGCTGAATGACTAATGAAAATGGAACAATTGAAGGTTAAATAAATTTCAAGAGAATTAAGTAGCAAGTTTCAGTTGATTATATCAAGCTCACTATTCTTCCAGAATACCATGAAATGAGTTCAAATAAAGAAGCTGCACATTTTAAATTTAGCTTCTTCCAGGCTAGCTGGATCATAAAGTAAATGGTTTCTCTTTGTGTTTTAAAACAAAATTTAAAACAACCTTGACACCAGATTATCTCACTGTCCTCATAAAAAAACCTTCAGATGGTTCATTTTTGCCTCTTTTAAAAGACAAGTAGGGGCTGGAGAGATGGCTGAATGGTTAAGAGCACCATACTGCTCTTCCAGAGGTTGTGAGTTCAATTCACAGCAACCACATAGTGGCTCACAACTATCTGTAGTGAGACCTGATGCCCTATTCTGGTATGTCTGAAAACAGCTACAGTGTACTCAGATAAATAAAAATAAATAAATATTTAAAAAAAAAGATAAAAGTACAGGATAATGAAAAAAAGGATGTCTTTGGATTAGATTAATTTGTGAGTGTGAGTGTCCCTTAACAATGTTTTTTGATAAGTTTCAAAATGAAAGAAAGAAGGAAAGAAAAAAAGAAAGAAAGAAAGAAAGAAAGAAAGAAAGAAAGAAAGAAAGAAGGAAGGAAGGAAGGAAGGAAGGAAGGAAGGAAGGAAGGAAGGAAGGGAAAGGGAAGGGAAGGGAAGGGAAGGGAAGGGAAGGGAAGGGAAGGGAAGGGAAGGGAAAGGAAAGCGAAGGGAAAGCCTCTTCTGGATTCCATATGCATCTGCACACACACATACACACACACACACACACACACACACACACACACACACACACACACTTTATAAAATAGATTTGAAACAAAGAATATAAGAAAATACAGTATATAAAAATGGAACACAATAGAAGAAAGATAATCATTATGGTGTAAGCATCTTTTGTTATCTATGAAATAGGTATTAAAGTAAAGAAAGATCAAATAGAAAAAGGTCAGAAAAATAAACAATATATGTTAATAAAATTTTCCCTGAAGGACAAGTCCAGTGAGTACTCAGTATGTGGCTGAAAATAGAACCCTAAGGTACAATTTAATTAAATGCTCTGGATTAGATGGAACCCCTAAAGATTTCTTTATGGAAAGAGATTTGATTCAGAGAACAGTGCATTGAACATCAGGGAAATTCTCAGTAGCAACAGAAAAGAAAATCCAGTGAACTGTATCAAGGTACTAAAATACCATCCAGGGAGCCCTTGTGGTCTATGGGGAAGAATTTGGGGAGTTTTCCTTAATTTCATTAATCAATTAAAGGTTCAATATCTCCTTTTAAAAAATACTCTCCTTTGATTCTTGAGAATTTTATATATGTCTATAAAAAAAAAAAGATCATTTCCAGTCCCCACATTCCTCCTCCAACTGCTTCTACAAACCATACCCATTCATCTGTGGATATATGGCTACTGGTGAGTTTCCCATGTTCTAATGGATTCCTCCATACACATATACTCACAGGTAGTACTAACATTACTAAGTAATTTTTAAAAAAATCATATTGCAGCTGATTGGAGGATCTATGATGCTCTTGGAGCAATAAGTTAATAGACACTCAGCACAAGTCCCTTTCGGTCCACTCCAGCACTGGGGTGCCTTGCCCGCGAGTCTCAAGACACCTGCAAGGACCCACACAGAATCCCCCATTGGATCCTAAGACCTCTGGTGAGTGGAACACAGCGTATGATCCAATCCAATCGTGCGGGACCTGAGATGCATTTACTAGGGAAGCAGATAACCCAGCCTGATCAGGGGCACAAGTCCCTTCCGGTCCAATCCAGCACCAGTGTGCCTTGCACACAGATTATCCAGACACCCGCAAGGACCCACACAGGATCCCCCACAGGATCCTAAGACCTCTGGTGAGTGGAACACAACTTCTGCCCAGAGGCGGGTTCAAACACCAGATATCTGGGCACCTTCCCTGCAAGAAGAGAGCTTGCCTGCAGAGAAAACTCTGACCACTGAAACTAAGGAGAGAGCTAGTCTCTCTGGTCTGCTGATAGAGGCTAACAGAGTCACCTGAGGAACAAGCTCTAACCAGAGACAACTATAACTAGCATCAGAGATTACCAGATGGTGAAAGGCAAACATAAGGATCCTACTAACAGAAATCAAGACCACTCACCATCATCAGAACGCAGCACTACCACCCAACCTGGTCCTGGGCACCCCAACACACCCAAAAAGCAAGACCCGGGTTTAAAAGCATAGAGGACATCAAGAAGAACTTTAATAACTCACTTAAAGAAATACAGAACACAGCTAAACAGGTAGAAGACCTTAAAAAGGAAACACAAAAATTCCTTAAAGAATTGCAGGAAAACATGACCAAACAGGTAATGGGATTGAATAAAACCATCCAAGACATAAAAAGGGAAGTAGACACAATAAAGAAAACCCAAAGTGAGTCAATGCTGGAGATAGAAAACCTAGGAAAATAATCTGGAACCATAGATGCGAGCATCAGCAACAGAATACAAGAGATGGAAGAGAGAATCTCAGGTGCAGAAGATTCCATAGAAAACATCGGCACAACAATCAAAGAAAATACAAAATGCAAAAAGATCCTAACTCAAAACATCCAGGAAATCCAGGACACAATGAGAAGACCAAACATACAGATAATAGGAGTTGATGAGAATGAAGATTTTCAACTTAATGGCCGGCAAATATCTTCAACAAAATTATAGAAGAAAACTTAACAAACCTAAAGAAAGACATGCCCATGATCATACAAGAAGCCTACAGAACTCAAAATAGACTGGACCAGAAAAGAAATTCCTCCTGACACATAATAATCAGAACAACAAATGCACTAAATAAAGATAGAATATTAAAAGCAGTAACAGGGAAAGGTCAAGTAACATATAAAGTCAGGCCTATCAGAATTACACCAGACTTTTCACCAGAGACTATGAAAGCCAGAAGAGCCTGGAAAGATGTTATACAGACACTAAGAGAACACAAATGCCAGCCCAGGCTACTATAGCCGGCCAAACTCTCAATTACCATAGATGGAGAAACCAAAATATTCCATGAGAAAACCAAATTCACGCATTATCTTTCCAAGAATCCAGCCCTTAAAAGGATAATAACAGAAAAAAAACCAATACAAGGACAGAAATCACACCCTAGAAAAAGCAAGAAAGTAATCCCTCAAAAAACCAAAAAGAAGATGGCCACAAAAACAGAATGCCAACTCTAACAACAAAAATAAAAGGTAGCAACAATTACTTTTCCTTAATATCTCTTAATATCAATGGACTCAATTCCCCAATAAAAAGACATAGACTAACAGACTGGCTACACAAACAGGACCCAACATTTTGCTGCTTACAGTAAAGCCATCTCAGGGAAAAAGACAGACACTACCTTAGAGTGAAAGGCTGGAAAACAATTTTCCAAGCAAATGTTCTGAAGAAACAAGCTGGAGTAGCCATTCTAATATTGAATAAAATCGACTTCCAACCCAAAGTTATCATAAAAGCAAGGAGGGACACTTCATGCTCATCAAAGGTAAAATCCTTCAAGAGGAACTCTCAATTTTGAATATCTATGCCCCAAATGCAAGGGCAGCCACATTAATTAAAGACACTTTAGTAAAGCTCAAAGCACATATTGCACCTCACACAATAATACTGGGAGACTTCAACACACCACTTTCATCAATGGACAGATCGTGGAAACAGAAACTAAACAGGGACACATTGAAACTAACAGAAGTTATGAAACAAATGGACTTAACAGATATCTATAAAACATTTTATCCTAAAACAAAAGGATATACCTTCTTCTCAACACCTCACAGGACCTTCTCCAAAATTGACCATAAAATTGGTCAGAAAACAGGCCTCAAGAGTTACAAAAATATTGAAATTGTCCCATGCATCATATCAGAACACCATGGCCTAAGGCTGATCTTCAATAACAACATAAATAATGGAAAGTCAACATTCACGTGGAAAATGAACAACACTCTTCTCAATGATACCTTGGTCAAGGAAGGAATAAAGAAAGAAATTAAAGACTTTTTAGAGTTTAATGAAAATGAATCACCATGCCGGACCTAAAGCTGTACTACAGAGCAATTGTGATAAAAACTACATGGTATTGGTATAGTGACAGACAAGTAGACCAATGGAACAGAATTGAAGACCCAGAGATGAACCCACACACCTATGGTCACTTGATCTTTGACAAGGGAGCTAAAACCATCCAGTGGAAAAAAGACAGCATTTTCAACAAATGGTGCTGGCACAACTGGTGGTCATCATGTAGGAAAATGCGAATTGATCCATTCCTATCTCCTGTACTAAGGTCAAATCTAAGTGGATTAAGGAACTCCACATAAAACCAGAGACACTGAAACTTATAGAGGAGAAAGTAGGGAAAAGCCTTGAAGATATGGGTACAGGGGAAAAATTCCTGAATAGAACAGCAATGGCTTGTGCTGTAAGATCGAGAATCGATAAATGGGACCTCATAAAATTGCAAACTTCTGCAAGGCAAAAGACACCGTCAATAAGACAAAAAGGCCACCAACAGTTTGGGAAAGGATATTTACCTATCCCAAATCAGATAAGGGACTAATATTCAATATATATAAAGAACTCAAGAAGTTGGACTCCAAAAAATCAAATAACCCCATTAAAAAATGGGGCTCAGAGCTGAACAAAGAATTCTCACCTGAGGAATACCGAATGGCTGAGAAGGACCTGAAAAAATGTTCAACATCCTTAATCATCAGGGAAATGCAAATCAAAACAACCCTGAGATTCCACTTCACTCCAGTCAGAATGGCTAAGATAAAATATTCAGGTGACAGCAGATGCTGGCGAGGATGTGGAGAAAGAGGAACACTCCTCCATTGTTGGTGGGATTGCAAGCTTGTACAACCACTCTGGAAATCAGTCTGGTGGTTCCTCAGAAAATTGGACATAGTACTACCAGAAGATCCAGCAATAACCCTTCTGGGCATATATCCAGAAGATGCCCCAACTGGTAAGAAGGACACATGCTCCACTATGTTCATAGCAGCCTTATTTATAATAGCCAGATGCTGGAAAGAACCCAGATGCCCCTCAACAGAGGAATGGATACAGAAAATGTGGTACATTTACACAATGGAATACTACTCAGCTATTAAGAAAAATGAATTTATGAAATTCCTAGGCAAATGGATGGACCTGGAGGGCATCATCCTGAGTGAGGTAACCCAAACACAAAGGAACTCTCACAATATGTACTCACTGATAAGTGGATATTAGCCCAGAAACTTAGGATACCTAAGATATAAGATACAACTTGCTAAACACATGAAATTCATGAAGAACGAAGACCAAAGTGTGGACACTTTGCCCCTTCTTAGAAATGGGAACTAAACACCCATTGAAGGAGTTACAGAGACAAAATTTGGAGCTGTGACAAAAGGATGGACCATCTAGTAATTGCCATATGCAGGGATCCATCCCATAATCAGCTCCCAAACGCTGACACCATTTCATACACTAGCAAGATTTTGCTGAAAGGACCCAGTTATAGCTGTCTCTTGTGAGACTATGCCGGGGCCTAGCAAACACAGAAGTGGATGATCACAGTCAGCTATTGGATGGGTCACACGGCCCCCAATGGAGGAGCTAGAGAAATTACCCAAGGAGCTAAAGGGAACTGCAAACCTATAGGTGGAACAACATTATGAACTAACCAGTACCCTGGAGCTCTTGACTCTAGCTGCATATGTATCAAAAGATGGCCTAGTTGGCCATCACTGCAAAGAGAGGCCCATTGGACTTGCAAACTGTATATGCCCCAGTACAGGGGAACCCCAGGGCCAAAACTGGGGTGTGGGTGGGTAGTAGATTGGGGGGGTGGGTATGGCGGATTTTGGAATAGCATTGAAAATGTAAACGAGGACAATACCTAATAAAAATAAAATAAAATAAAAAAAAAGAGATTAACCACCAAAAAAAAAAAAAAAAAAAAAAAAAAAGAAAGAAAGAAAATGAAGCCACAACATACCCAAACCTATGGGACACAATGAAAGCATTTCTAAGAGGGAAACTCATAGCTCTGAGTGCCTACAGGAAGAAACTAGAGAGAGCACACACTAGCAGCTTGAAAACACATCTAAATGCTCTAGAAAAAAAGGAAGAAAATTCACCCAAGAGGAATAGACTGCAGGAAATAATCAAACTCAGGGGTGAAATCAACCAAGTGGAAACAAGAAGAACTATTCAAAAAATTAACCAAACGAGGAGTTGGCTCTTTGAGAAAATCAACAAGATAGATAAACCCTTAGTTAGACTCACTAGAGGGCATAGGGAGAGCATCCTAATTAACAAAATCAGAAATGAAAAGGGAGACATAACAACAGATCCTGAAGAAATCCAAAACACCATCAGATCCTTCTACAAAAGGCTATACTCAACAAAACTGGAAAACCTGGATGAAATGGACCAATTTCTAGACAGATACCAGGTACCAAAGCTAAATCAAGATCAGGTTAATGATCTCAACAGTCCTATATCCCCTAAAGAAATAGAAGCAGTCATTAATAGTCTCCCAGCCAAAAAAAAGCACAGGACCAGATAGATTTACTGCAGAGGTCTATCAGACCTTCAAAGAAGATCTAATTCCAGTTCTGCACAAACTATTTCACAAAATAGAAGTAGAAGGTACTCTACCCAACTCATTTTATGAAGCCACTATTACTCTGATACCTAAACCACAGAAAGACCCAACAAAGATAGAGAACTTCAGACCAATTTCTCTTATGAATATCGATGCAAAAATCCTCAATAAAATTCTTGCTAACCGAATCCAAGAACACACTACAGCAATCATCCATCCTGACCAAGTAGGTTTTATTCCAGGGATGCAGGGATGGTTTAATATACGAAAATCCATCAATGTAATCCATTAAATAAACAAACTCAAAGACAAAAACCACATGATCATCATGCTAGATGCAGAGAAAGCATTTGACAAGATCCAACACCCATTCATGATAAAAGTTTTGGAAAGATCAGGAATTCAAGGCCCATACCTAAACATGATAAAAGCAATCTACAGCAAACCAGTAGCCAACATCAAAGTAAATGATGAGAAGCTGGAAGCAATCCCACTAAAATCAGGGACTAGACAAGGCTGCCCACTTTCTCCCTACCTCTTCAACAGAGTACTTGAAGTCCTAGCCAGAGCAATTTGACTACAAAAGGAGATCAAGGGGATACAAATGGAAAAGATGAAGTCAAAATATCACTTTTTGCAGATGATATGATAGTATATATAAGTGACCATAAAAATTCCACCAGAGAACTCCTAAACCTGATAAACAGCTTCGGTGAAGTAGCTGGATACAAAATAAACTCAAACAAGTCAGTGGCCTTTCTCTACACAAAGAATAAACAGGCTGAGAAAGAAATTAGGGCCTTGTTAGGTTGAAACAACACCCTTCTCAATAGTCACAAATAATATAAAATATCTTGGCGTGACTCTAACTAAGGAAGTGAAAGATCTGTATGATAAGTACTTCAAGTCTCTGAAGAAAGAAATTAAAGAAGATCTCACAAGATGGAAAGATCTCCCATGCTCATGGATTGGCAGGATCAACATTGTAAAAATGGCTATCTTGCCAAAAGCAATCTACAGATTCAATGCAATCCCCATCAAAATTCCAGCTCAATTCTTCAACGAATTAGAAAGAGAAATCTGCAAATTCATCTGGAATAACAAAAAACCCTGGATAGCAAAAACTCTTCTCAAAGATAAAAGAACCTCTGGTGGAATCACCATGCCTGACATTAAGCTGTTCTACAGAGCAATTGTGATAAAAACTGCATGGTACTGGTATAGTGACAGACAAGTAGACCAATGGAACAGAATTGAAGACCCAGAAATGAACCCACACACCTATGGTCACTTGATCTTCGACAAGGGAGCTGAAACCATCCAGTGGAAAAAAGACAGCATTTTCAACAAATGGTACTGGCACAACTGGTTGTTATCATGGAGAAGAATGCGAATCGACCCATTCCTATCTCCTTGTACTAAGGTCAAAACTAAGTGGATCAAGGAACTCCACATAAAATCACAGACACTGAAACTTATAGAGGAGAAAGTGGGGAAAAGCCTCGAAGATATGGGCACAGGGGAAAAAATCCTGAATAGAACAGCAATGGCTTGTGCTGTAAGATCGAGAATTGACAAATGGGACCTCATGAAACTGCAAAGCTCCTGCAAGGCAAAAGACACAGTCATTAAGACAAAGAGGCCACCAACAGGTTGGGAAATGATCTTTACCTATCCTAAATCAGATAGGGGACTAATATCCAATATATATAAAAAACTCAAGAGGGTGGACTCTAGAAAATCAAACAACCCCATTAAAAAATGGAGCTCAGAGCTAAAAAAGAATTCTCTCCTGAGGAATACAGAATGGCTGAGAAGCACCTGAAAAAATGCTTAGCATCCTTAATCATCAGAGAAATGCAAATCAAAACAACCCTGAGATTCCATCTCATACCAGTCAGAATGGTTAAGATCAAAAATTCAGGTGACAGCAGATGCTGGCAAGGATGTGGAGAAAGAGGAACACTCCTTCATTGTTGGTGGGATTGCAAGCTTGTACAACCACTCTGGAAATCAGTCTGGTGGTTCCTCAGAAAATTGGACATATTACTACAGGAGGATCCCGCAATACCTCTCCTGGGTATATATCCAGAATATGTTCCAACAGGTAAGAAGGACACATGCTCCACTATGTTCATAGCAGCCTTATTTATAATAGCCAGAAGCTGGAAAGAACCCAGATGCCCCTCAACAGAGGAATGGATACAGAAAATGTGGTACATTTACACAATGGAATACTACTCAGCTATTAAAAAGAATGAATTTATGAAATTCCTAGGTAAATTGTTGGACCTGGAGGGCATCATCCTGAGTGAGGTAACACAATCACAAAAGAACTCAAATGATATGTACTCACTGATAAGTGGATATTAGCCCAGAAACTTAGTATACCCGAGATATAAGAGACAATTTGTAAAACACATAAAACTGAAAAAGAACGAAGACCAAAGTGTGGACACTTTGCCCCTTCTTAGAATTGGAAACAATCACCCATGGAATGAGTTACATAGACAAAGTTTGGAGCTGAGACAAAAGGACGGACCATCTAGAGACTGCCATATCCAGGGATCCATCCCATAATTAGCCTCCAAACAATGACAACATCGCATACACTAGCAAGCCTTTGCTGAAAGGCCCCTGATATAGACGTCTCTTCTGAGAGTAGGCCGGGGCCTAGCAAACACAGAAGTGGATGCTCACAGTCAGCTATTGGATGGATCACAGGGCTCCCAATGGAGGATTAAGAGAAAGTACCCAAGGAGCTAAAGGGATCTGCAACCCTGTAGGTGCAACAACATTATGAACTAACCAGTACCTTGGAGCTCTTGACTCTAGCTGCATATATATCAAAAGATGGCCTAGTCAGCCATCATTGGAAAGAGAGGCCCATTGGACAGGCAAACTATATGCCCAGGGGAATGCCAGGGCCAAAAAGTGGGAATGGGTGGGTAGGGTAGTGGAGGGGAGGGCATGGGGGACTTTTGGGATAGCATTGGAAATGTAATTGAGGAAAATACATAATAAAAAAATAAGATAATAGACACTCATGATTTTTTTTCACACACATAGAGGAACTTTTACAGTACTTGGTGACACAGACCTAAAAGAGAAGTAAATAATCAAAAAGCAACAAATAACAAATTCTTGCAGAAACAAAAGTGTTTAGGGAAGATCTACAATAATCATAGATTCTATCTATGTACCCCATCACATAGGTGTGGCAATATCGATTCTAAATGTTGACCTGTGCAACATTGCCACTGAGTTGGTATGAATAGATACATGGGCAGGCAGGGTATGTGTGATAACAAAATATTTACCTTTGTTGCAGACAGTCCAAAGGTAACAACTGATATTTAAAAGCACAAAGTATTAACCTAAGTATTCAATATCGTGTACAATGTGAAAATAAATTCTAGAACAGATAATCTGTATAAAGGAGACATTTATACTAGAAGACAGGAGTTACTAAACAGTCACAGGGAGAGGCAGAGCAAAGAGAGCTAACCAACAAGTTAGACAAAGACTCACTGAGATTTGCTAAATGATTCAAATGTAATTTATATAAAAAATGAAAGATGACTAAAACTAAACAGAAATGCTGGAAATTAGAAAGAAACAGAAATGGAAAACCACTTCAAAACAAGAATTCCTCAAGGCTAATATTATTCCTATATACACAGTGCTTCAATGTAAAAATCACTGGAACTTTAAAAATGTTGCAACCCAAGGAGAGAAAAGTTGTGGACCAAGATGGCAACACAAATTCACTTTCAAAAGTTATACAAGAAATTAGATTAGATTCCAAACTGGAAGGTGTCAATATGGTAATAACAACACTGAGATGGCTCTTGGTGATCTCTTATTAAAACTATGAAATTATGCCTCCCATAAGGCATTTACTGATATTTACAAAGAATTTCTTATGCTATTTAACTCATAACTCATTTTCTGGGACTCTTTCCAAAGGAAATAAAATCAGAATTGTAAATAAAATTTTGTACCTTGGGAACTCGTGTTTATGTTAGTGCTTCTTGGTCTGGATGCTGATGGCATTGTACATTGTGACTGTTCCTCAGACTGCAGAATAATGATTTGTGTGCTATTCTGTATGTAAATTGCTGATACACAATGAAATAGAGAAAAGAAAATGGTTAAATAGATAAAAGCATACTTTTATTAAAAAGTCAGTAAAGTGAAAATGTCGGTAAGTGGTAAGGCAGGGCAGTAGGAGCCTGTCTTCACACAGGGAACTGGGCAGCCTCAGAACCTTCATTTTGTATTATAGAAGTGTGTGGCATTTATTTTGAAATAGCATTTCAAATAACAACATTGAGAAAATGATGTTTGTGTAGTAAGCATGGGCAGACTATTTCACAACTGTGTGTTTTCTCCTACAGAAGCTACGCTTCATTTGCTTCGGTTTGTGCTTTCTCTGTAGATGTGTGTTCATCTGCATGTTGATGCACTGCTGCCTCTGACTGTGCCTGTTGAGCACATACATGTAATAAGATTGTAGTGGAGTTCAGTAATTTCATTATAATTTCTGGACGAATCCATTTTAAAAATATGACCGTTTTCTACATTGAAGTCCAGTAATATGAAACAGAGAAGCAAACAAACTCTGAATTGAGTGAGACAGAAGTGAAACTTAAACAAACTCAAAAATGTCAGCAACAACCCTTAAAAACCCACTGAACTGTTATCACAAAATTTGTGAAACTGATCCAGGCTGTAATGGCAAAGATCCTCAGAAATTATTTTTTTGTACAGTATGGCAATATGCATAAAGTATCCTTGTGTTTGTTTATTTTTGCAAAAAGACACTCAAATATATATAAACAAACAATGTTACAAAGAAATTTGCTTTTGAAATAAAGCAGAGAAAGAAAGCATCCTTAAGAGATACGGACATAATATAAAGTCATAGTAATTGATGTACTATGATTCCTGTAACATAGTAGAGGAAGACAGGTCTGCTGAACAGAATATAGTTCAGGGTCAGTTCTTTTCACCTCTATAAGAACTTGATACCAGCAGCATTAGCTTTAGAAGTAAGATATTATTGCACAGAAGCATTGGAGAAGTCCATTTATATAATGTGGAGAAGATATGCATCATAGTGTCTCACTATGAAAGTACGCATAGAAAGCTAATCACATGCTTAAGTCTGGGAGCATGCATAAACGTGGGCAAACATTCTACAATTTGGCAGTATCAGAATTGTAGATTCTATTCAACAAAAGGCATCAAAGGGGAAAAAAAAAAGAAACAGGAAATGGGAATCAGAATAGGACTTTGCAATCCTCCAAACTGGAGACTATTCAAAAGCTAATGTAAATACATTTTTTTTTTTGTAGCCCACATTGGTCTTGAACATATGATTCTCTGCCTTCAGCCATGCTAGTATTGCTGACCCTAGTGTATTGTTATTCTTCCTTCCTGAAGTTGTAAGGATGGAAAACTGAGATTCATGTATACTAAGCAAGGTCCTAGTCTCTGAGCCTGAAACCAAGTGAAACATATGGTTCAATTCAAGGCTTTGCATCAAAACAGCAAGAAGAGGAAATACTCAAGAAAATACATGGCGAAGAGCAGTAAAATATATTTTATCTCACTAGAAATTAGATAGATGCAGTTTAACTTACAATATACCTTTCTATAACTACTAGAATGGCAAGAGGTAAGTGTTTTTAATACATACCAGGGGAAAATACCTATAGAAAGAAATGTTTCCACTTCTTCTGATGGGAGCTCTGGTGACAAGTTTGACAACATTTAATGAAAATGTACACTTGCCTTCTGCTCTAACAATTCCACTCTTCTGCAAGTATCCTGAGGAACTCACAGGGGAACAGAAGATGAGATCAGGAGAAAGTGGAGGAAATCCAGATTTCAGTCCCGGGAGAACGTTTGAGTGGAATGTTATCTTTGCAGGGCTGACACTTAGCTGTAGCCAAGAGCTGAAAATGACCAGCAGAATACATAGAAAACACGTAAGACACATGGCCCAATGCCATACCTGAAAAATCCAATGAAAGGCTCAGTAAACCACAGTTACTCTTTCTGGAATATGTATATACTTAATGAATATTCAGGTAGCATTGTGTTAATCAGACACAGTATGAGGCACAGCTGTGATTGTGGCTCCTGAGAGTAGCACAGAAGATGGGAGGAAGAAAATTAATATAGTACAATGGAGTTATTCTCCTTTACTATGTCAGTTGCTAGTATACAGTATTACCATGAAGTTCTTCATAATATATTAGGGTTATTAAATCAAGGAATTGTGTGTGTGTGTGTGTGTAAAAGAACATTAGCTCCTCCAGAATTACAAATGATTGAAAGTTACCTGACATAAATGTTAGGGTCTGTACTCAAATCTTCTAGAAGGGCAGCAAGTGCTTTAACTGCTGGGCTATCTCTCCAGCTTCCAGAAACTTATATTTTATATTAGGAAACACAAGAACCTATCATCAGGTACGAAATCAGAATAAAATGATAAAACGTGAAAAAACATATTTGAAAGTTATGAATTGAAGCATGTTAAATTCATGTGACGTGGCTTAAAACTCAGCCTTACATTCTCATGTTAGAAAAAAATTATTCAATATTTAGTAAGGAATACATGTAGCTCATGGAAGTAAAATAGAGTGCAAAATATGTCAAAAATATAGATGGAAGGCAATACTAATAAATTATAGAAAAATATGTAGAGGAAAAAATTTACAAAAGGCTTTGGAATGAACAAAGCCTCATAATGATGTAGCTCAACAACAGCAACAGAAAAGAACAAATAACAAAGGGTAACTAAGGTAAAGTATAGATTCTGAAAATCAGCACCTCACTCTACAGAGAAGACTCTTCTTGTAGATGAGGGTAATTGACATAGAGACTAGACAATGTGCAGAGTGCAAAAGACTCAGCAACACTCTGTCCTAAATGGGATGTCTTCATCAAATTCTTCCCCTCAAGGTTCAGGTAAAGATGTGAAAGAGGAAGTGGAAGGAGTGTACGAGCCAGAGTTGATGTGGGACTCCAAAGACATAGAGTCTTCCAGACACAAAAGGGCTCATACAGCTATGAATTCACTGAGACTGTGGCAGCATATATAATATCTCAAGTCAGACAGAGTCCAGTGCCAAAAAGGGGAAGAGAGTATGGGGCTCCTTCTCTAACAGAGATGCTAATTGCAGTTGATAACTACTGGCAATGGAGTGTCACAGACAGAACTAACCATGTTCCAGGGCGGACCCCATGCCCAGGAGTATGATGGCAACACCACATGAATTGGTACATGTGTGCATGTGTATGTGTGTGTTAAACATTTCTTTTTTATTTGATTTGGTTTTTGTATGTGAGTACCTGTGTTTGCTTGTCTGATAGAGTTCTAAGGTTGGCAAGCAGGGAGATGAAAAGAAGCTGGGAGGAGGTGGGGTAAGGAAACCATGGTTAAAATGTACTATGCTTGGTTTCAGACCCCAGACAAGGGATTGAGATACATATTTTACACACCAAAGCATAACTGGCTTCCAGGTTCTCCAAGCATCTCTCAGTTTCTATCTGGCATACCCTGACCCCAACCTTGAACTTTCCAACCCAGGGGCGGGGCTGTCCATCTCCCAGAGGATCCTCCCTATATACTCCAGACATTTTGGTCTCTCTCTCCTCTTTGCATGAGTACCCTCTTCCCTCTTCCTCTCTTCCTCTCCTAGTCTCCTCCTATTTCCCCATGGCAACTTCCCTGGCCTTGGTCCTTGGGGCAGGTGAGCTCATCCACCTGAGAGCAGCTTCCCAATAAACCTGCCTTTAATATAATCCATTCTGGCTTAAATTGGGTCATTTCACTGCCAGCAGAGAAATAACCGATCATATTACATAAAATCTTTTTAATTAAAAGGGGAAATTTAGGTAAAATACATCTCAGAAACTTATATCACAATCTGAGTCAAAAATGGAATGACTCCAGTTTACAGAACTGGCCATTGGCTAAGAGGTAGTGACTGGCTAGCTACCTATGCAACCATCATGCGTGTGCTCGAATGCAAGCTCCACCATATTATTGCTGCTTGGGCAAATTATTTAACCTTCCTAAATCTCAGATTGCTCCTTTGCAAAATGAGATTAATAATAACTTATCCTCTCAGATAACTTAACTATTAATTTAGACAGTTCATGAAAAGATATAATTGCCTATAGTTAGGCAATTAATGTCAAACATGAATAACAATTATTGCCATCAATCTTTCTAGGACAGAGTGGCATCTCAAAGCCTTTGCTTCTTTTTGGCAACTTCTTTCATATTTGCAAGCTTTTACTTTTTATATTTCAATTGTGTCTTTTGACAAAAATATCATTTTTTTTAAAATACTTCTCTCATGAACTATTCATCTCTAAAATGTAGAACAGAGTACTGTGGGTCCCCCTTCCTCATGGGTCTTTGGTTACCAGTCCATGAGGGCAAGGGGAGCAAAGGTGTAGGGCAGGGTTCCTGGTAAGTACAACAGAAGGACTGAGTTCCTGGATCAGCTGCAGTGAGACAGGTCAGCTTTATTTGGGGGTGAACAAGAGATATATAGCTTTTGGGAAAAGGATAGGGGTTTTCAGGGTGGGTGTGGATCACTGGCTAGAGCTTAAGGTACTAGGAATGCCATGGAGAGGCATTCCAGAAATTCCAGGAACTTGCTGAAAAGGTTCTTACTGGAAGAAAGGAAATTGAACCTGTAGTCTCACCAAGCATTGCAGTGACTGACATTCTTCAGGTAGAGGATGTGGGAATCAGCTCCCCAGATAAGGTTAAGAAGGGAAGAGTAATCTCCAATGGGAAAGGGATTCCTCCATTTTGTGCTGAGCTCAGAGGAACTGTTCGGACAGGGTTGGTGGCAACATTAAAGAGCAGGGATTCACCACAGAGTGGTTGGATGAATAGAGGTTCCTGGAACTCATTTCCACCATTAAAAAGCCCAGCAGCCTGAGAACATGGGGACAGTACCACTCTGAATGAATGACCTTTGGAGGAAATTAGACCTCAGCAAGGAAGATTCTGAAACCTTGTGAGAAACTTGGAAACCTGCAGTTGAAGCATAGAGGAAAGAACAAAGTAACTCACTTACTTTATGTCTTAATCAGGGTTTCTATTCCTGCACAAACATCATGACCAAGAAACAAGTTGGGGAGGACAGGGTTTATTCGGCTTACACTTCCATACTGCTGTTCATCACCAAAGGAAGTCAGGACTGGAACTCAAGCAGGTCAGGAAGCAGGAGCTGATGCAGAAACCATGGAGGGATGTTCCTTACTGGCTTGCTTCCCCTGGCTTGCACAGCCTGCTCTCTTATAGAACCCAAGACTGCCAGCCCAGAGATGGTCCCACCCACAAGGGGCTTTTACCCCTTGATCACTAATTGAGTAAATGCCTTACAGCTGGATCTCATGGAGGCATTTCCTCAACTGAAACTCTTTTCTCTGTGATAACTCCAGCTGTGTCAAGTTGACACAAAACTAGCCAGTACACTTTATCTCTGGTCTCTCAGCTGATGAGGACCCTGTTTGTCAGGAGAAAGAGTGAGCAGCTCAAAAAGCTGCATTACTGGGGGTGGGGGGTGGGGCAGCGATGATCTTGGCTACTGGGAAATTTCACATTTGCCATAGAGTTGTAATCCAGTTGGGGTTAGCAAGGAGGTATGGTAACATTGCATTGGAGTAAGAACTTACACTGTCCTTTTGCCATTCTCTGAAACCTAAATTCTGCCATAAGCCAACATATTGAGAAGCAACTTTTGTCCAAATTCATGTTCTCTTGAGAGTTAGAAATCTGTGAGTCTCCATTCCTGTAATCCCAGAAACAGTCTGCCACAGTATGCAGAGGATTGTAGCTTCACAATCCAACTCAGCTCAATAGAGATATTGTTATTCAAGCGTCCATGCCCATGCCGTGCTGCATATTAGAAGGAAGAGGTGTTTTAGCACACTAAAGACTGAAGGGTTCTATACTCAACAAAAGAAAGGTGAACATAGTTATGCTCTAGGATCTAGAGTGTGGACAGTTGCATGAAGGATTCTAACACTGCTAGGACTGGGGGTGTGTTCAGTTGACCATGCATCTCCAGCACATGTCATGTTTTCTTGTTGGTACTTTCACTCATGGGCAAGTACATGAGTACCTTACCATCTGTTGAACATGGAACAAGCAGTATGGTTCCCTATTGTTACCTTGCCTTACTCTGTACATAGGGGTATACCACTGTTAGAGCTGAAAATGGGTATCAGGGGGAGTGATGAGCCTCACCTCACATGAGGATTTGTAGGTTTGTGTTGCTCCTGGACTAGCATGCCTAGTCTACCACTTAGACTTAGGTAAGATACTTCAGAAGCTCCACCACTCCAAGTTCAGCCAGTATCAGACATCCTTTCCAGTGTTTGTCTCTGTCCATATGTAGGGAAACAATGCTGACCAGTTGTTATCACACTCCTGCTGACTGTCATTGCTAGAATATGGTGATATAGAAAATACTCACTGTATACCCTACCCTAATTTCAGGGTGCATCATCCTTGCCTAGATATCCTCATCCTAATGAGCAACAGTAACAAATTGTCTGTTTTGCTTTCCATGGCATGCACCATTCCTAAAACCATTCATTGAAGTTTCAGAAGCTACAGAGGGACTAGTATGATGCCTACATAGCATCAATAACAATATTCCATACTCTTAGGCATACTTTCAGAAGAAAGCGGTTTCCTATGAAAGCAACTTTATAAAAGGAGTAGAGTTAACTAATGTACTGGATGTATAAAACTCAGTGTGGTATCAAAAAATATTTTTAAAACAAGGAATATGATGCTTTCAAAATAACACATCAACTCTCTAAAGAAAAGATTATCAGGCCTGGAAGATGGCTCAGCAGGTAGAGGTGACCGTTATTAAGCCTGGATCTAACTCAGGTGAGTTAGATTCCCCATGACTAACATGGTGGAGGGGGAGAACTTACTCCCTTAAACTGTTCTGATCTTTGTACTCTATCTGGGGGACATATGGATGTATGCAGGTCCATTGATTTGCATACTCTCATTCTTTGCCTTTTCTTTTATGTAGCACATTCAGGGACACACACACACACACACACACACACAGACAGACATACACACACATACACACACACACTAAAATATAATACATTTTTTAAAAATATATAGAAAATATTAATAAAATTCCTGATAGAAAATTTAAAAGCATAATGAAATGCTTCTAAGAAAGCTGATGAGATTGAAGATGATACATTCTGTTAAGACCAAAGATGATATATTCTTTTGAGATTGAAGATGATACATCCTGTTGAATGCAATTAGAAAAAAATTCATGATATAAATGAGAAATATAGCAAAAAGTCAATAACAATAGGCTTGATTAAGCAGAAAAAGAATATTTAAACTTGAGAAAGCTCTCCTGGTTATTCAACCCAGGCAAGGAAAGAAGGAAAGAGAGAAGAAATAATAAAGACTATCTTTGCTACATTATTAAACAACCCTATATCTACAGTTTTTAAAACACCCCAAGAAGAAAGAAAGCAGATGAAATAATTTATTGAAATAATAGCCAAAAATTCCTTATTCTCGGGAAATCTATGATAATCCAGGTACAAGAGAACAAGAAACATGGCAGTGTTGGCCATACATACCACATGGTTAAAATGTGAAAAGTAAAAGATATAGAAAGAGTGTTTTAAAACATCCAGAATATTGAATCTTACTCTGGAAAGCTTTTGTTAAACTAAGTGCCCATTTATTAGCTAAAATCCTACTATCAAAGACGGGACAGAATGAATAAGACCAATTCTCATATAAATGATTGTCAAGAGCACTGTGCCTAACAAAGCCATAAATGAAGGAGAAATAATGACTTTTCAAGATAAGAGAATAAGGGAAATCATTACAACTAAGGAGTGTTTGAAAATTTATATCTGGAAGCTATACCAATAACAAAACAAACAAAAAATGCTCTCATCAGGAAAACACAAAACTCAGTGTAGAGAAGATGCACAGGAAAAATTCAGAAAAGAACATCACAAATACAATAACCCCAAAGATACACAAAGCAAAGAATGTAAAAAACAAAAGAACATGTGTATTAAACTTAATTATATATAACAACTTTAAAAATGAAGTAATTACTAATCAAAGACAATGTTGGAATGGATACAAGAGTCTCACTTTACATGGAGGCTGAAAAGGAAAAGTTGGAAAAGAGGGTTCATACATCCAGACACTGGAAGCAAACAGGAATTGTTATACTTATATCAGATAAAATATATCTGTAGTGGATATTCCTGGTTGTCAACTTGACTATTTCTGGAATGAACTACAACCCAGAATTGGAAGGCTCATCAGTACAAGTTTCTGACCTGGATCTTAGCATGGAGATCTTGAGGCATAGTGGCTTTGAATCCCAGAAGATTAAGACAGGGAGATCTCTAAATTCAAGGTTATCTGAGATTAAAGGCACACACCTTTAATCTGGGCTACACCTTCTGCTGGAGACATACATAAGGATATGGAAGAAGGAAGACTCTCTCGTATTCATCTGCTTGTCTTCTGGGACTGAGCAACTGCTAGATCCTTGGACTTCCACTCACAGCTGCTGCTGACCATTGTTGTGAGTTGGACTGCAGATTGTAAGTCATCAACAAATTCCTTTACTATATAGAGACTACCCATAAGTCCTGTGAGAACCTGAAGAGAACCTTGACTAATACAATACTCTAAAATAAAAACCATAAAACAATTAAAAAAAAAATCAAGGGCTCAACAAGCGGATAAAATAATGGTAAATGTATATAATACATTCAAATTTTATAAAGCAATTGATATTATGTCTAAAGGGAGAAATTGGATCCAATATGATAGTAATGAGAGACTTCAAAATCTGATTTATATTGATAACCAAATCACCCATATAAAATTATAAAAGATGTTATTAATGATAATAAAGATCAGGAGGAGTTAAAAATGGCTGCACAGTGTTTCATGCACCAGCTGCAGAATGTACACATTTCATCAGCATGTGCAGTGTTCTCTAGAGTAAATCATACATTAGACTACAAAATCTCAAAAAACCTTTAAAACTCTAATTTTCATATTTAACATACATGTTTCCAGAACACAATAAATTAGAAGTAGAAATAAACAAAAAACTTTATAAAATATAGAAATCCATGAGGACTTTATAACAATGAGTCATTCAAGATATTGGAAGAGAACTTAGAAAAATAACTTAAAATAAATGAAATTGGATGCATAATATGCCAGCACTTAATAAAATACTCATAGGGACATCTATAGGAATAATTGCCCATCTCAAGAAAATGGGAATGTATGAAATAAACAACCTAATTAGCTATCTCAAGGCCACAGTAAAGAAAGGGCAAGACAAAACAAAATCAGCAGATGGAAAGAAAGAGAAGATTGAGGAAAAATAGAAGAGACTCTAAGAATAACACAACATATCACTGAATACAAAAATCTTAGAAAAACAATAAACCCAGCAATATTTTACCTAGCCCAAGTAAGAGAAGACACAGATCATGAAGACAAAATAACAGGCAGAATTGAGTCATTGCAAGTGATATGGCAGAAATACAAATGTACATAGAGCTCATGAATAACTACGTCCCAGTGAATGAGAAAACCTAGAAGAAATGAATTCATTTCTTGCCACTCATAGCCTATAAAAGTTGAACTATGAAGTAATAGAAAAGCCCAGCTAATACTGAGAAATGAGACTACACTGTATTAAAATCTCCTCCCCACCCCCAAATCTCAAGACTATACAATTTAATTGAATTCTGTGATGTTTTAAAGGGAAAGTTGATATTTAATTCTTATCAAAGTATTCCCAAAATTTGAAAGGAATTCTAAACTCATTTTTTTGAGACCAGCATGGTTCCTATAGAAACATCAGACAAGGATATAATGACCAAAATGAAAAACACAGATGATTGTCTCTAATGAAATTATGTGATTGATAAAATGATAGCAAACTGAAAGCAACAGTATCAAAGAATGATCACTCATAATCAAATAATATAAGAACAGTTCAACGTACAAAAACAAATCAAATCAAGTTTTGCCAAGTTCCTCTTCCTATCTTCTTCATGTCTACCTGTTTTGTTTTTACAGTTCTACAGGTACACATTCTATACTAAACACAGAAATCTAGAACATCTAATTTAGGCTTCACATATGAGGGGAGTGTTGCTACTCAATGAAATATTGGCCAGAGAACTCCCAGAGGCTTTCAAAACAACATAGGTGTTGCAACTGTTCTTGGTTGCCATGGAACTAGGTAAAACACTGTTACTGAAGACAATGTATATTGTAGATGCAGGACACAGATACCTGGACCAGAGCTGATATCTTCCTCCCTTCTGACTATTATTTAAAATATATTGTTAACTGCATATGTGTGACATCTCCCTCTTCATCTTCTGTTCTTGTCATTAAAAAAAAAAAAAACCTATCAGTGAACTCTGTCCTTCATAAGCAAGCTTTGCCACTCAGCGTCTCTTTCCATCCCCCACCACACTCTCTCCCTCCTTCCCTCCATGCTCCCCTCTTAGTTACCCTGTTTTGCCCTCCCCACTCTTCTTTATTAAACAAAAAATCCTTTGCTTTGTTGGAAATTGGCAATTTAATTTAACTGGTTATTGAAACAAAGTGTGGTTAAATTATAAATGATTTCAAATTTCTGTTATTTATCAATTTTAAGAAAACCTGGTCAATCTATGCTGACCCCCTCCCCAACCCCATGTTCAAAGTATAAACTCCCCAAATTATTACACATGAATGACCATATTCATTCAGTGTTTTTTAAACTTACTATTGCAGACAAATACAAGGAAAACTCATGATATAAACTATTTTATCAGGTCAACAGTTTAGAAGAAGGATCATCAAAGCCAAATGTGAATTGATCTTTGCTTATTTATTAATAAAGAATGCATAAAGTTTGGAGAATAATCTTCTCTGCTTGAAAGTAAGGAAGACATTATCAACTGAAAAATTCATTTGGAATCATCAGATTAAATCAATCAAGATGAAGGAAGCCTCTGTTGATATTTCTGGCTCCTACAAAGCTCATTATTTGAGGTTAAGTTAAAAGAAAGAAAAATGCAATATATGTCTGTTCTTCCTTTTTGACTTTAGGAAAAGTGGCTGAGTGCATCTGAGAGCACTCAAAACAGCTCTAGAAGGGCATGCATGCCTTTCCTCCTTCAGTGTACCAGGATACTGCTGTGGAGATTTGTGTGTGTGTGTGTGTGTGTGTGTGTGTGTGTGTGTGTGTGTGACAGAGTGGATGACATAGAAAACATCCAAAACTTACCAATAACCTTTTTGCCCTATTTGGTAATTTTTGAAATAACTGCCCTGCTTTCTCCTCACAAAAAAACTTTTTCTTTGATATCAACTTTAACTGGGAGTCTGTGAAGATTTCTTCAGCATGTTTATCAAGGGGAACATTTTCAAGTGTGTGATTCAGTGCACTGTTTGGAAACTTAAAACTATGAAAGAAACACTAATTTATCCCTGTATAACACATTGTGGTTGACCACACAACTCTTGAGTGTGTCACAAGTCACAGCATAAGCCAATGAGCTGAGCTGTTCTCAGGCCCTTCAGAAAGATGGATTCCCATTGATGTCTGCAACTTGAACTGATTTTTTTTGACAGTTTGATGACCCACTATAACATAAAGTTTCAACTCTTAGCATCAATAGTATCTTCCTGGAGGATGAATTTGTACCGGCATGAAGTATAAAGGGTATTTTAGTTCTGTTTCTTCTGAGACAGGATGTTTCTTTCTCAGAATCTTTAATTTCAGCTTCTTCCACATTTTGGTGTTTCTTCTGATGTCTCATGAAATTATTTGATGCTTCCTGGATCTGTTTTGTTTTGTTTTGTTTTTTTCTAACAAAATGGTCATAAATTTAATGTCACTATTAGGCTTATAGCTTGATAGTCTAGTAGAAAAAACTCCTTAGTTAGAAGAGAAGAAACCCAGGAGTGTCAGGCATGAAGCAGCTAGGGGAAAAAAACCTAGTGGATCATGTCTAGGCCTCTTGTGCTCACTTATTTTTGCTAAGCTGAAGAATTTTCTCTCAGAAAGTTGACATCTGACACTCCTCTTTCTCTCTTTATTCAGGCTATGGGTGACTGAATTTGGGTCGTTCTTTATTTTCTATGGAAACATCACAACAGTGTCAGTGTGTCTGGGCCACACAGGTGAACATTCTAGACATACCTCCTGTCACTGACAGGTAACACAAGTAATAATACAAAGGGCTTTTCAATATTGCATGCCTGTCACTTTAAGCTCTTTAGTATTACAACATTCCTGTGAATATAATCTAGTTCATAATTACAAGTGGTTCAAAAGAGGAAAATGGATTCCAGAAGCATACTGTCAAGACAAAAGAAAAATTCAGTCTTTCAGTGAATGTCTTATTCCAGCCCATGTTTAGACTTGCACCAAAGGTGTCAAAGTTCGGGAATTCTAATGAACCTCTTTCCAAAGAAGCCCTCAAAAACTCCTACCCATCACTTAAATGGAAATAAAATCCATTAAAATTATACAGTGGAGATAATGATCAACTAATGATTGAACTCACTAGTTACGTTCTGTAAAATTATAGTGAATCACTATAGTTTTCTCAAGTAACGATTTCTCTTTCTATAATCTTATTAATTGATTACATGAACCCTTGTAAATATAGTGCTTGTACATGCTAGAAAAAAACTCCATAATGAAAATAAATTCTCTGGCCTATAATGTTTATCATGGTTTTGTCTTCCCAATGTGTCCTAGGACCATCTCACATATGTTGGTTGATCCAGTCCTAACTTGCACTATAGGCACATTTATTAAGTAATTAATGTTTTTATTTTCCTTTATTTTTTGTATATGTTTTGTTAAAGTTTGGGTTTTTAATTATTTTTGTTTTTGCTTTGTTTTCTAAAAAAAAAAAGAAAGAAAAAGAGCATGAAATTTTATGTTTGGAGAAGTTGGGAGGTTCTTGAAGGAGCTAGTAAAGACAAAGCCATGATCACTATTATATGAAATTTTCTTATGTATATGTGTATATATATATATAAAATCACTTTTCACACAAGTTGTGATCAATAAAAATCACATCTCTTCTTTTCTTCGGATGCCTTCCAGAATTCATGACTTCCACATCTAATCTCATTTTAATTTTGAAACATTTTAAGTATATATATATAAAGTATAATGAGTTACATAAAACAATGACATTACCTTTTACTATTTCCACTTCTTGTATCTTCTTATCTTTTATAAAACAGATCCACTATATGAAGTTTTCAGTGCATATGCTACTATACAGCCATCTGAGTTGATTGCCTTTCTTCTTGAGGGCTTCCCTGACTTGATAGAAAGCTTCAGGCATGGTCCAACAACTTGAACAAGTTCATTGAAGAAGAATGAAGTGTGAAGCAAGGCTTAACTCAGTATGTATAAAATATATTAAATTATATATATATATATAATTTTTTATATTAAATATAACCATATATTTATATTAAATATAATTAATTATATATTAAATATTATATGTATTCTCATGATAGAAATCCACCATTACTTTTGATTGACAGACACAGACTTTCCAAGACAAAGAGGAAAATAAAGCAAGTAGAAGATTTAATTCATAGTAGGTAATAATTGGTAAACACACAAAATTTCAGAGGGCGACTCTGAAAAAGTTTGAAATCTCAGTTTTAAAGGAAACATATTATACATCAATTAGATACTTTAGTTCTGTTTCCAGCTGGGAAGGTCCCAAGTAGGAGAGTCTAAAGCATAAGAGAGGTTGTTTAATAGTACGCTGGCCCCTCTATCAGTTCCTGTCCCCCACCATTCAGTGCTCTCCATGACCATAATGATCTTAGCACTTGTGCTAAAGGACAACCTCTGAAGGGTTGGTGTGTCTGTGGAGCTAGTCACCCTTAAATATAAAAATCAGACTTTCAAAAGAGACAGAGAAGGTGCAGTCAGCTCATCAGTTGATTGAGCTATTGAGCACCAGCTGAGCTAGTATGCTTTCTGGTTTAGTGGCGTGTTCTATTTTCCCAGCAGATGTTAAGACCACACTCACTTTCTACTCAGCTCAGTTTTCATCTTTCTGGAACCATGTATGACGGGGTGAAGCGATTCCATCCACTAAGTTCAAGTAGGGGAACTGAGAAGGAAAGGAAGCCACAAAAAGCCCAGCTCCTTCCCGGACTGTAGAGCCCCCACCACAGAACCAGAAAGTCTGCCAACATTGAAGATGTCACATACATCATAAAGAAAACAGTTACTGTACAGTTAACCACCCGGACATACCTCATGCAAGCCATTATTTCTTATGCTTGTATTCCCACTCTTTTAAATCTCTCGTTCTAGAAATTCTTTGGATAGTTCGTGAAAATTAGATCCTAAGACATAGTGGCTGTGATTTTTGTCTGATATCTGACAGAATGCAAGGACAGGAAACTGGATGGACATCAAGGAAAAGTGAGGACTGTTCTGTTTCTATGACCATGCATCAGACCTATTCTGCTGGGCAGAGTTCTGAGGCCAGAGTTATTTTTACGACTATATTCAATATCTGCCTGGCAATGATAAGGCATTTTTATTATGGAACTTGACAGGTGAGGACCAATCTTCATTTAATCATGATCACTTTTCTTTTTTCACTGCTTATACTTTGCTTAGCATCCCCAGGCATTGTAAAACTGGCCTGTCCATGAGGCTGTAGCAGGAGGGTCTGTGAGTTAGAGTAGGATCTTCTTACTTGCAACAAATAATTTTACAAAGATATCACCTCAGCTTTTAGCCACCTTCACTTTTGTACCAATAACCTCAACTTGTTAATAACTAGAGTTGCACATATTTCAGGGAAGTAGATTGTTGCTGTGGACTGTACACATAAAATATTCAAGCCATTTAATTCACTTTTCTTTTCTGGATTAAAAAGAGCTCAAAATAAACCTAAGTCTAATAGAGATTGACCTCCCTCTCCCTCCCCCTCTCCCTCCTCCTCTCTTTTCATATATTATAGACTCTGTCTCTCTATGTTACATAAACTTTACTGTCCAATATGCTCAGAGATAGTTTAGCTTTGATATTCATTGTAAATGTTTTTAAAGCAAGTCTCACTAAAATGATATATAGCAGACTATTTCCATTATAACCTTAAGTACAGCAGCACACATCTGTTCAAACATTCTGATGGAGAAACATGCTTTCCTCGTGACTATCCTCTCACTAGAATGGGCAGTCTTTGTTGTGGAAATCAAAGTTGCATCATTTGCAAATTCCATCACTGACTTCTCTAAAGTAGAGAAAGGTTTTGAAGATACTTTGATTCTAAACTTTTACAGTTTCTTCTTTCATCTACAAGCTGGTGATGATATATATCTATATATATATATCATCTGCTTAGTGTGTGAAGTTTCAATGCCATTATTTTAAAAAATGACTTTTCTTTATCTGCTAAAAACTTAATATTTTATCTAAAAATGTTATTGTTTATTTTTATTACCCACACACTCCACTAGCTAAGCCAATGCTTACTTACACTATATAAGTAATTATTTAGATTGAAAACCAAATAAAATAATTTTGACAAGCTTATAATTTATAGATGTCATAGAAGTTTATGGGATGAGTGCATGGCTCTGTGGTAGATTGTTTAGCATGTTCAAGGACTTGTGTTTGATCTCTTTCACAAGAAAGAAAAAAAGAAAGAAAGAGAGAGAGAGAGAAAAAGAAAGAAAGAAAGAAAGAAAGAAAGAAAGAAAGAAAGAAAGAAAGAAAGAAAGAAAGGAAGGAGGAAATGAAGAAAGGAAGGGAAGGGAAGGGGGAGGGGGAAGGGGAAAGGGGGGAAAGGGGGAAAAGGGGGAAAGGGGGCAAAAGGGGAGAAAGGGGGGAAAGGGGGAAGGGGGAGAAAGGGGGAAGGGGAAAGGGGGGAAGGGGAAGAAAGGGGGAAGGGGAAGAAGGGGGAAGGGGGAAAAGGGGGGAAGGGGAAAAAGGGGGAAGGGGAAGAAGGGGGAAGGGGAAAAAGGGGGGAAGGGGAAAAAGGGGGGAAGGGGGAAGGGGAAAAAGGGGGAAGGGGGGAAGGGAAAGGGAAAGGGAAGGGAAAGGGAAGGGAAAAAGTAAGGTTAGGTTTCAGAGTGGCTCGCTAGCCATGACTGTTCCATGTATTTTATGATATCAGTAAGAATTATGAATTTAGTTCATTATATCTTCTTATCTACTTGTCTGCATCTGATGATGGGAAATGTCTGTTCATATAGGTAACATGAAGTAGATTTATGACTTTCCAAAAGGGGACATGAGCAAAGGAAGACCACAGCAAGCTGGTCTGAAGTGTTCATGAAAGCTTCCACAGTAGATTAAGTTTGTGCTAGACAGGTTCCACTTGCTGAAGAACCCTGGGAAGTAGCTAGTGCTGAGATTTATAGTACAGAGCAATAGGAATCTCTGGCCAAAACACTGAGAAATGTGAGATGCTGCTGGGTCAGGCAAGACTCTGCTCACCTCCCATCTCAGGATGATACCAATTCCTTATTCTACTGTTACTATTGCGAAAACACACACAGAAGAGGGGATATGGATAGGGTTGGTCTATCTAGAGAAATCTAGAGGATGTCTCTGTATGTTTTGCAGAATACACTAGTATTTACTGTAGGGATGGTTTTAGTGTCCTCACACAGGGTATAAGAGAGCATTGATTCATCTGTCAGGTTGTGCTGTTTGAACCTGATTAAGAGAGTTGCTAAAAAAGATGCAGCATGGAATGATGGTCATTTGATGGGATCTACATTACACTGTAGGCCTCATTCAGAGTCTTCATTCTCGAACAAAATGTCAGGCACCGTTGCTTTATTTAGTGTATTTCTATAGACTTTGGTTTTCTTCTTTATAATGTTTAGTATTTGTAAGAATGAAATTTATTTTCAGCATAGCAATTAGGAACTGAGGAAAATTCTCAATGTTGATCTATCACCAAATTGAGGCCAACTAAAATTCAGGTAGTCTTGGTTCAGAAATAACTGATTTAGATATTCTCATATGTTCCCATAAATACTAAAATACATACAACCCACCCATTTTGTTTTAACCACCCATCCATGGGTCTAAGTCAATAAGACATCAGAAAACAGTCTACAAGAAATGAGGCACTTAGATCAACAAAATCCTTTTGCATTTCTAAAAATGTGCTTTAGGCTTGCCTGTGTTTCAAGTTTCACTCTGGGGTCAGCTCCACAGTAATTCATTTGGGTTCTTTGTGGGAAAGGTTAAAATTTATATGTCTCTGGATACATTAAATAAATATCATACTAACAATTTGAGTTCCCAGCAGATAGTGCTATTGATTTCCTAATTGGGCTAGATTATGAATAGTAGGAGTTAGCATCCACTGTGACCCCAGAAAACAAACATCATTGTTAGTTGCATGCTTTCATTTCATTGTCAAAGTAGAAGTCACCACCTTGCTCAGAACCTGCCCTGCACTTTTTGGCTCATGCAAATAACACCCCTGGGGAGTTGGGGTCTCAAACCTCCAAAGCATATTTGATTTCATTTACTTTTACTTTCATCAAAAGTGATTGAAACATACAAACCACTCGATAATAAATGCAAACTTTCAATGGTGGAAGAAATTGGACATTTCAATTAGGCAAGTAAGAATTCAGTTCTTCATGGTAACTTCAGGTCAGGGATTTGCAAGAACAAAAATCTGAGGCTGGGCTGTGGTGGTGCACACTGTAAATGTCAGCACTTGGGAGGCAATGGCAAAAAAAGATGCAGAACACAAATCTAGTTTGAATAGCTCTGGATTAAAAGAAAAGGCTTATGGGATTGGTTGCTGATTCCCATAGATTCTTCTGTTTAATGTGTTGGCTTCATTTCCTGTTACTGTGATAAAATGCCATGAGCAAAGCAACTTCAGGGAAAAGAGTTCATTTTAGCACTTCATGGGACAGTGAACCATGGTGAATCATCGTGGAAAGATCAAGGCAACGGAAGAACACGGCATCTGTTCATGTCGTCTCCAGAATCAGGAAGCAGAGCAGGAGAGTGAATACATGAAGCCTTTCAGTTTCCTTCCCACATATATGCACTCTAGGATCCCAGCTAAGAGTAAGGAAAGTTCTGCCTATAGTCCATGGGCTCCACATCTCAATGTAATCAAGATCATCTCCTACAGGAGAGCCAGAGGCCCATTTCCTATGTAGTCCTGGATTCTATCAAGTTGACAACCAGCACACACACACACCACACACACACACACACACACACACACACACAGAGAGAGAGAGAGAGAGAGAGAGAGAGAGAGAGATTATTAAATGCAGTTAGCTAGTCTGAGAAGCATGAATTTATCTTTGGGGACCTGGGTTTACTCATCTTTACAGTGGTATCAAACTCCTTGTCTATGAACATGTAACTGTATTGCAACACTTGGCAGAAGTATCACTTGCTCTATGAAGTTTATCTCTTGTCCTGGCTCACTCATTTCTTTACACCTACATTATGTCAAGCTCACCATGCTTTCTTTACCATATCTTGTCTGGAAACAGAGATCATTGTTTCTGCTCAGCCTACCATTTCCTTCTTAGCCTAATGTCCTTGCCCATGGATTGGCACCACACTCAATTAATGTGGCTTTCCATCTCAGTTAACACAGTCTAGAATATCTGTCAAAGGACATCCAAAGCTTTGTTTTCTACCTGAGTCTAGATCCTGTCAAGTTGGCAATAAATATCAAACACTGTAAGTTAAGTCCAATTTTTTTTCAACTTGTCACTTAATCATGTCACTTTGAAGCCATAACTTTCTACCCCTTAGCACTACTGATTCATGGCCATTTTGTAATGCAAAAAAGCATTAAATTGAATTCAAAATGCCAATTAGTCTTGTAGGTTAGGAGTGGGAGGGACTTGGTGACTACTTCCCCTTCTTTGTGCTGTAATTTTGTCTGGACTTGTGCATGCTGTCACAGTCTCTGAGTTCACATGTGTGTCAGCCTTCTTGTTTTTGAAAAAAGTAAAATAAAATAAAGTAAAAACATGGTTTTCATGGAGATGTTTTTTCTGTCTCTGACAGTCTTTTTGCCTCCTGGGCAAGCGTCCTGTTTATAAGTAGATGTCCAACACAAAATGGACTCTATGGAAGTTTGTGAATGAGTCTCTGTCTCTGTTTGTCTTTCTGTCTGCCTGCCTATCTGACTCTGTGTCTGTGTGTGTTTGTGTGTGTGTGTATATATATGTGTGTGTGTGTTCTCTTTCTTTGTTTTGTTTGTTTCCTTCTTGTTTGGCATTGGCTTTGGTGGCTTGATTTTATTAAGTGAGAGAAAGAACCTGAAGTTGGGTGGGTATGGAGGAAATGAGGATGTAGAAGAAGCTAGAAGAGAAGAAAGAATATGATCAAATACAGTGCATAAAAACAATAAAATCATTTTTAAGGGTCTGATAGTCTTTAACAGTTCCAAAGTGTTTAAAAGAATATGTGCAAAGTGTATTCTGAGACTTGGATAACGTTTTGCCTGTGAGCCTTTATGACACCAAAAAGGACAGTTTTAGGTTGGTGACTTGCTCAACAGGTAGAGACACTTTCTTCCAAGTCTAATGATCTGAATTCAGTACCTAGAATTCATACTGTAGAAGGAGACGACTAAGTCCCACTGAGTTCTCCTCAGATTTCGCTCTATGAATGTGCTGTGATAAATGTGGTACACACACACACACACACACACACACACACACTTAAAAACAAAACAAAACCAGATTACATGTTTCCAACATACAATGGCACAGAGTATGCATTGTCATTCTCCAAAGGAGGAATGGGGGCATAGCAATGAAAAATCTAAACAAAGAAACACTGAAATGCAGTATGGAAAAAACCAAGGAGTACCACCACGTCAGGCTCCTGCACCTCATGATGTAGTAAATGTCTATCTGGACTTCAACTGGCTGGATTAAACCCACTCTCCAGGTCTTTTTTCTGTAGTACCATTGAATTTCTCAGGCCATGGTTTTGTTTGTTTGTTTGTTTGTTTGTTTGTTTGTTTTTTCCAGTTCTGTAGCTCTCCTTGGTGAATATCATGTGGTCCTTGCACCTGCAACACCCTGGGTACTCATTGCCACTCCGACTTTGCTGTAATGAACTTATGCAATGGCCTCCCCTGACCTTCCAGGCATGGCAATCCTGTCACACATTGCCTGCCCTCAACAGCCTACCACAACTTTGGCACAAGCCTTCATGACCCATTCATTCTTGCATCTATCATACCTATAAAATCAATGTCAACAATGCTACCATATTCTACTGGAAGCTGCAGGAGTAGCCTGGTCTCATGGAACTCAGTTATCATGACATTTGCCTGCCTGGGTGTTTGCTCTTTGACACAGCCCCCTCGAGTGGTTCTTTCACTTTAAATTGACTTGTTTCAGACAGTTTACTCTCACAAGGTAGAGAAATGATTGGTTGGGGTCCAGCCCTCCATGCAGCTATCTTGTTCTGAGGACTGTGAGGATTGTTATTAACACTTATTCATGTGGGCTTTCCTTGTCAGCAACTTTAAACGTGTTCGCACACATATGCTCATTGAAGTCCATAGATTTTTACATTTCTCCCCACCACCTCAATTGATAAGAGCAACAAACTTTATCCAGATTGCTGGGCTGTCTTGGAATTTCCCTCACTAAACAACTCAATCCATTCATTTGGAAATCAGCCTCATTTGAGTTCTCAGGTCATGGATGGAAAGAAGACAGAATCTTCATCAGGATGTATCAAGAATGACTGCTAGCTCAATGTGCAGTAGACTCTAGTCCCTCCAGGAAACCTCCTAAGCTGGATCTCTATTGATCACATTTCTTTTGTTGTCCTGATCATCCCAATTCCCACCAGAATGGCAGATTTGCCTCTGATTATAGTATTCAAGGATTCTTCAAGTCAAAGTCCCAAATTCTTCCACTTTCCTCCCAGAAACCTATTGCAAAGACTTAAGAATCAGATGGCCAGGTTTATCACAGCAAAGGCCTCCCTTCTTAGACTTGATGTCTGTTTGAGTTACATATTTTGTTCCTATGGCAACATTTCTGGCAAAAGCTAGGTGGCAGAAACTAGAGGTCATATTGAAGTCAGAAAACAGAAATAGATGAGTGTTGATTCTATACACACTCTCTCCATTTTAGCCAATGTATGATGGCAGCCTGTGGGATGGTGTTAACTACATTTAGGATGAGGCTTCCCACCTCACAATATAATCTCAAAAACCACTCACAGACATACCCAGAGCTTTTAGTTCTAGGTAACCCAACATCGGGTCAAGCTAACAAACAATACTAACTACTATAATTGGTAAAGATATAGTGAACAAAAATGTAATAAAATAAATATATAAAAAAATAAATGAAATAGTGTAAAAAATTCAGCATGTCATTTTAGCTTAAGTCAGTAAGGGCTTAGAGATAATTATGAATTTACATAAATATGCATATGTTACATGCAATGTTTAGTATATATAGCTATAAATTAAGCATAAATTTCATTTATACAAGTGATGTGTTTACCTTTATTATGAAACACGTATACCATTTTGTTTTTGCTGTAAAAAGTTGCTATTTTGAGGATCTGTGAAGATTGCTCAGCCAATAAGAACACTTCTTACACTTCCAGTAGACTCCAGTTTAGTTTCCAACATATACATCTAGTGGCTCACAATTGCCTGTAACTCTAGCCCCAGGTGATCTCACAGCTTCTGTTGGCCTCCTCAGGAACCCAAACACATTTGCAGTGACGTCACCCAAGTACACATGCATACACATAAATTAAAAATCATTTAAAAATTATTTTGATTTTAAAAGCTATGATGATAAATGACTAGTTTCAGTTTACTTTGGAATAAATAAAAAATAACATGGGAGATTCTATACTTAATCAATCAGTTGATTCTACTTCTTAAACAACCTTAAACTTATCACGACTCTTCCTTGCACATCGAATTAATTTAAAGCTCTGTAGCATGACTTTCCAGAGGTTTCCAGTCTTGCTGTATTCTTTCTTACACATAATGTAGACGTTAGTTATGCTGAAGTAAATTCCATTCTGAAGTTTACTCTGTGTGTTCACATTACAGTCTCTTTGCTCTTGAGGTTTCTTCACTACTGTATATATCAGAGATATAGAACTGTTCTATTATCTTAGGAATGCCAGCTCCTACTACAGATGCAAATGCTTGGGGATGCTCATGAATCTGAGGAGTTAAGCTTAAGGAAATAGCATGCAAGGTCCTTTACAGAAAGGAAATGGAAAAGTGGTGGGGCCTATTAAATTTATTTTGTTCATTTTTTTTTCTTGTCTTGCAGGGATTTCTCCTTAATTCAAGACCTCTTGGAGCTTCTCACTCTTCAGTGACTCAGAAGTACTTGAGCCTTTCTGCTGGCTCACGTGGAGACATAGTAATCCTACATTTCTCAACCAAAACCTGTCACTTTCAGGATACTGTGTATGCTAATACTTCACGGATTTCAAAATCAATGACTTTTCTTTGTGCAGCCCTTCTCCCATTCTTACACAGAAGGTTTGAACACAGATGCCATGCAATTGGTTGGAATGGCTCACTGTTTCAGCACATTGAAGCTATTTAAAATCCCTGTTAGAAGGAGATGATAAAGATAGGGTTTTACTAGCACTGATAAGCAAAAATCCAAGACATGAAACATGTAAGAGTGTCAGCCATTATTGGGAGCCAAGCAGACTTTAAGTAATATTAGTGAATGCATTTTGTCTCAAAAAGATTGAATGCTTGGATCTACAGATTAAATGCAATTCCCATAAAAATTCCAACTCAATTCTTTGTAGAATTAGAGAGAGCAATTTGTAAATTCACTGGAATAACATAAAACCCAGGGTAGCAAAAACTATTCTCAACAATAGGAAATAGGAAATAGGAAATAGAAAGAGGAACACTCCTCCATTGTTGGTGGGATTGCAAGCTTGTACAACCACTCTGAAAATCAGTCTGGCGGTTCCTTAGAAAATTGGACATAGTACAACCGGAGGATCCAGCAATACCTCTTCTGGGCATATATCCAGAAGATGTCCCAACCGGTATGAAGGACACATGCTCCACTATGTTCATAGCAGCCTTATTTATAATAGCCAGAAGCTGGAAAGAACCAAGATGCCCCTCAACAGAGGAAATGGATACAGAAAATGTGGTACATTTACACAATGGAGTACTACTCAGCTATTAAAAAGAATGAATTTATGAAATTCCTAGGCAAATAGATGGACCTGGAGGGCATCATCCTGAGTGAGGTAACCCAATCACAAAGGAACTCTCACAATATGTACTCACTGATAAGTGGACATCAGCCCAGAAACTTAGGATACACAAGATATAAGATACAATTTGCTAAACGCAAAACTCAAGTAGAACGAAGACCAAAGTGTGGAAACTTTGCCCCTTCCTAGAAATGGGAGCAGAACACCCATGGAAGGAGTTACAGAGACAAAATTTGGAGCTGTGACAAAAGGATGGACCATCTAGAGACTGCCATATCTAAGGATCCACCCCATAATCAGCTTCCAAACCCTGACACCATTGCATACACTAGCAAGATTTTGCTGAAAGGACCCAGATATAGCTGTCTCTTGTGAGACTATGCCGGGGACTAGCAAACACAGAAGTGGATGCTCACAGTCAGCTATTGGATGGATCACAGGGCCCCCAATGGAGGAGCTAGAGAAAGTATCCAAGGAGCTAAAGAGATCTGCAATCCTGTAGGTGCAACAACATTATGAACTAACCAGTACCCCCGAGCTCTTGACTCTAGCTACATATGTATCAAAAGATGGCCTAGTCGGCCATCACTGGAAAGAGAGGCCCATTGGACACACAAACTTTATATGCCCCAGTACAGGGGAACGCCAGGGCCAAAAAAAAAAAAAAAAAAAAAAAAAAAAAGGGAATGGGTGGGTAGGGAAGTGGGGGGGGGGGAGGGTATGGGGGACTTTTGGGATAGCATTGAAAATGTAATTGAGGAAAATATGTAATAATAATAATAATAATAAAAACCCCAGGGTAGCGAAAACTATTCTCAACAATAACAGAAGTTCTGGGGGGAGTCAGCATCCCTGATCTCAAGCTATGTTACAGAACAATCATGATCAAAACTGAATGGTATTGGTACAGTGACAGGCAGGCAGATCAATGAAATAAAACTGAAGACCCAGAAATGAACCCACACATCTATATGGCCCCTTGATCTTTGACAAAGGAGCTACAGCCATCCATTGGAAAAAAGACCATTTTCAACAAATGGTGCTGGTTCAACTGGTGGTTAGCATGTGAAGAATTGATTCATTCTTATCTCCTTCTAAGAAGTTCAGGTCCAAGTGGATCAGGACCTCTACATCAAACCAGATACAGTGAAACTAATAGAAAAGAAAGTGAGGAAGAGCCTCAAGCACATGGGCACAGGCAAATATTTCCTGAAAAGAACAGCAATAGCTTGTGCTCTAAGATCAAGAATTGACAAATGAAACCTCATAAAATTGCAACTGTAAGGCAAATGACACTGTCAATAGGACAAAAGGGCAACCAACAGATTTGGAAATGATCTTTACCAATCCTATATCCAATAGAGGGCTAATATCCAATATATACAAAGAACTTAGGAAGTTAGACTCCAGAGAACCAAATAAACCTATTAAAAATGGGGAACAGAGCTAAACAAAGAATTCTCCATGAGGAATACTAAATGGATGAGAAGCACCTGAAGAAATGTTCAACATCTCTAGTCATCAGTGAAATGCAAATCAAAACAACCCTGAGATTCTACCTCACATCAGTCAGAACAGCTGTGATCAAAAACTCAGGTGTCAGCAGATTCTCTCGAGGATGTGGAGAAAGAGGAAAACTCCTCCATTGTTGGTGGGATGGCAAGCTGATACAACCACTCTGGAAATCAGTCTGGCAGTTCTTCAGAAAATTGGACATAGTACTACTGGAGGATCCAGCTATACCACTCCTGGGCATATACCCAGAAGATGCTCCAAAATGTAATAAGGACACATGTTCAACTATGTTCATAGCAGCCTTATTCATAATAATAGCCAGAAGCTGGAAAGACTGCAGATGTCTCTCAACAGAGGATCTAGAAAATGTGGTACATTTACACAATGAAGTGCTACTCAACTATTAAAAACAATAAACTCAGGAAATTCTTAGGCAAATGGATGGAACTAGAAAATATCATCTTGAGTGAGGTAACCCAATCACAAAAGAATACACATGCTATGCACTCACTGATAAGTAAGTATTAGCCCATTTCGGAATACCCAAGATACATTTCACATACCACATGAAGCTCAAGGAGAAGGAAGACCAAAGTGTGGATACTTCAGTCCTTCTTAGAGGAGAACAAAATACCCATAGAAGGAGATACAGAGACAACGTGTGGGGTAGAGTGTTGGAAGCCGACCAGTGGCTCACAGGAACTGGGTTTCACCTGGGAGGCAAGCTGGGGCTGAAAAGAGAGGGGAACTAGAGGTGGAGAGAAAAATGAAGCTAAGTCAAGATTCCTGATCAAATCTCAAATGTTTAATGGCAAATGTGTTTATAAAGGGGAGGGGGGAGGGCCCATTCCTGCCAATTCATTCTTGGAGCCTGGAACCAGCTGCAGGTGACAACATGCAGGATAGGGTGTAGTCTCCAGAATAGCTCAGCGGCCTCCCAGCAGGTAGCAGTATCTTGAAGGGGAACTGCATGGGGTGGCTGAACAATAGAGTGATCTAGGGAGGAAGGCTCCAACCTAGATAATCTCCTTAGTGGCAGCAAGGTCAAGGTCTGGTTTAGCCTGCTTCAGGCTGGGAGGGATTACAGTAGAGACAGAAGGAAAGGCCATTCAGAGACTGTCCCACCTGGGGATCCAACCCATATATAGTAACCAAACCCGACACTATTGTGGATGCCAACAAGTGCTTGCTGACAGGAGCCTTATATAGCTGTCTCTTGAGAGGCTTTGCCAGTCCCTGACAAATACCAAAGTGGATGCTCTCAGCCAACCATTGTACTGAGCACAGAATCCCCGATGGAGGAGTTAGAGAAAAGGCCCAAGGAGCTGAAGGGGTTTGCAGCTCCATAGAAGGAACAACAATATGAACCAACCAGTGCTCCCAGAGCTCCCAGGGACTAAGCCACCAACCAAAGAGGACACATGGAGTGACCCATGGTTCCAGCCACATATGTAACAAAGGATGGCCTTGTTGGATATCAATGGGAGGAGAGGCCCTTGGTCTTGTGAAGGTTTGATGTCCCACGTAGGGCAATGCCAGGACAGGGAAACAGGCAGGAGTGGTTGGGTTGATGAGCAGGGGAACAGGGGATGGGATAGGGGCTTTTCAGAGGAGAAACAAGGAAAGGGGATAAGATTTGAAATGTTTCATTACAAGATATCTAATGAAAGAAAAAAATGTAAAACATTTTAAATAAAAAACCAAAAGAAGGAATGCTTGGGAGCAGAGTGCAAAGTCACACAGTCTACTTGAGTATATTTGTTCTGACAATACAGAGGATGTAATTAAGCCTGGGAAGACTCTGGAGAGTATCTGAAATCTGAAGCATTAGGGGTAAGAGACAGGTAGCTGCCAGAAGAGGTGACGCTGGAAAGCTGGCAGTCACTAGGTATCTCCTTTAGTACTGGAGATACTTAAGAAGTCAGAATGCTGAGGACAGGTCATTGTACCTGTGTGTGTGTGTGTGTGTGTGTGTGTGTGTGTGTGTGTGTAGAGATTGCTGCTAATTTAGTATGAACAAAACACAGAAACAAAAACAAACATCAGGGACAATGGTGGGGGGGATGGGGGGGGCATTTTCAAGGTTGTTTAGGAGATCCCTGTCCCACTCAGAGCCCAGACCTTTTAGGGTAGTGTTAAAATGACCTCGTCATGGCTGTGCTGATTGCCTTTTACCTTCTGATGTCCAGAGGCTCCAGAATCCTGCAGGGTTTTTGATTATAGAAAATGCCACTAAAGCTGGGCAAGGTGTCAAACACTTATAGCCTCAGTGCTCCTGAAGCATGGCCAGAGAATCAAATTCCAGGGACTTCACAGTGATACCTTGTCTTAAAAAGAAAGAAAGAAAAAGTAACAACAAAATTCCATAAAGTGTTATGGTTTTCTGAGTTGTCTCCTTTTAACAACAAAAGCTAGGGTGATGTAGCCTGGGAGAAGGTAAATATTCTTTAGCCATGCAAGTCAACAACCTGAATTTGTCCCCAGACTCCTTGGAAAGCAAAGAACTGACCCAAATCCCAAAACATTGAAATGAACCATTAATATAGATCAGTTTGTTGAGTACCTTCATGGCATATCCAAAGCCCTGGGTTCCATCATCACCACATATAAAACAAGGTGTCCTCTAATCCCAACACTTAGGAGGTAGAGGTAGGAAGATTAGGATTTCAAGGTTATCCTGGGCTGTATAAACCTATCTCAAAATTTTTAGGAGCTAGAGAGATGGCTCAGTGGTTAGTCACTTGCTGCTCTTGAAGTGGATGCTGGTTCAGCTGTCAGCAGCCACATGGTTTACAACTCCAGTTTCATGAGATCCAGTGCCCTCTTCTTGGCCTCTATAGCACCACGCATGTACATGGTACACATACATGCAGGAGCTTACACACGCATAAAATAAAAGCAATGCTTAAACGTTTTAAAAGTTAAAGTGACATTCACAACACATAAAATTCATCATTCAAAAGTTCAATTTAGTGTCATTTAATTCTTTCCAATATCGCAAAGCACTGACTCTAACAGAAAAACATTGTTTTTCTCATTACAAAGAAAACCCTACATAGTCATAGTTGGCTCCTTCTGACCCTGCCATTCACTTTATGAAGTCACAGTTAAGCTGATATCCGAACCACATTAAGATACAACAAAGAAAGAGAATTACAGATCAATTTCCCTTATGAATATAGATGCAAAAATACTCAACAAAATATTTGCAAACTGAGTACAAGAACACATAAAAAGATCAACTGCCATAATTAAATGGGGGTCACTCCAGAGATTCAGGGATAGTTCAATATACAAAAATTAATGAATATAACTCACCATATAAAAAACTTACAGAAAACTCCCACATAATCATCTTATTAGATGCACAATAGGCCTTTGACAAAAAACCAAGTCCCCTTCATGATAAATGTCCAGGAGAGATTAGAGCTACAAAGGATATTCCTCAACATAATAAAAGCAGTAGACAACAAGCCCATATCCAAAATCAACTTAAATACAGAGAAACTAAAAGAAATTCACTAAAATTGTGACCAAAACAGTACCGTCCACTCTTCCATATCTATTCAATATAGGACTTGAAGTCTTAGCCATACCAATGTGACAGCTAGAGGAGATCAAGGGGATACAAATAGAAAAGGAAGATATCAAAGTATTGTTATTTGTAGATGATATGCTCATATACAAAAGTGGCCTGAAAAATTCTACCAGGAAACGCCTACACCTGATATTCATCAAGGGAGCTGGATGCAAAAATGAAGAGTAGCCCCATAGAAGAGGAGGTGGAAAGAGTGCAAGAGCCATAGAGGATGGAGGACAAACACACACACACACACACACACACACACACACACACACACACAGGTCAAGGCTCTCTAAATCAACATGAGCTAAGCTCATATGAGGCTCTCAGAGACTGAGGCAGAAGTGCACAGGGCCTGCACAGGGCTGCACCAATCCTCTGTGTATACACTTTGTCCTCAATCTTATTGTTTCTATTGGATTCCTGAGTGTGTGAGTGGGTGGTTCTCTGGGTCTTTTGCCTTCTCTTGAGCTCTTTTCCTTTTGTTTGTCTCTCCCATCTCCGATGTGATAGTTTTTGTTTTATTTTATTATGTTATATTTTAAAGAAAGAATGAACGAATGTAAACCTAGCCACTAAGGAACTATCATTTATATCTACTGGGAGTGTAAAAACCATTGTAATGACACTGGGAATATCAATTACTCTAAGGTAGACTTCACGCTCATCTCAGGTAGACACTCATGCAGTAGTGGACCAACATATAATGGTCTCTATGCAGTTTCTTTTATTCTTCTTTTTCTTCTTATTGTCTTTTTGGTGATGTTTAGGTTTGGAGTGTTTTGTTGTTGTATTGGATTTTTCACTTGTTTTTCTAAGAAAGAACTTAAATTTGGGTGAGTAGAGAGGAGTGTAGGAGGAAGATAAACTTGCTTGAACAAAGAGTATGATCAAATATATTTAAACTTAACATTGTTTTAAATAATAAAAAGAACCACAAAAAATAAAAATGAAAGTTTAAAACAAAAACAACAATCCCAAAATAACCTGCCCAAGGATCTTTCTGAGACCCCAGAATAAAGTCTTGATCCTAGGTCTTTCTGTCATGCATGCCTGCCTTTCCAAAGAGTGGACTCCACAGGAGGTAAAACAAGATTCCCTGGTTCCTGGACAACTGAGCATCCATTTTATGTGAAAAGCCATGCCTTTCAGTGGTTAGCTTGGAACTGGGAATAATTTGAGTTATAATAATTTTCTGCTTACAAAAGGAGTAAAGTCATAGAGTTTTAAGTTTCTGACATGCTTAAGACATTTTGGGGAGAGGTGAAAGTTTTGTAGCCTAATATTTTAGCCGCCACAAGGTAAGAAAGTTATGAACTTCTGAAAATTTCCCCATAACACAAAGCACATGAGGTAAAAGTGTAAAAGCAAATACAGCACAGTGCAGTCGTTGATAAGCCAATAAGGATTTTATTATTCCAAAGTGGATTTGCTTAGGCTGATAAATCCAATAACCTCTATAAAATACTCTTTCATTCCTCCTCCTGATAAGCATGCCATTGAAATTTCTAAAGATAAATGTATTAAAAGAAGATAAATGTATTTTAAAGAATAAATAAAGCTTTACTATGTATGTACTTATCAGTTGCCTTGCTATAAACTGCACAAAATAATTTCTGATACTTTTAGAGTAAGAACATCAGACTTCTAGGTCTTGAAACTAACATGCCTGATGAATAGAGCATCTTGACTCACACCGAGGGGCAAAGGAGGGTGCAGTATTTTAATTCAGCCCTACTAACATTTGTAATATTTAGTGCCCAACTTCTAGCATTGACGTCCTGTTTGAATGCTAAATTTATGAAGCACATTTAAGATGATAATGAAATAAATAAAAAGTACTATATTTGGCAGTAAACCAAGCTAATACCAGTTAATTCAAACATAAACCATCCCAATAGCATGAAAATAAATGCATGAAGCACCAAGAGCACAACACCCGGACGATGAGCTTTCTGTCTTAGGGCAGTTGGAAGACAATTCCAGTTTATGAGATGTATAAAACCCCAATTAGTTTATCCCAGCTCTATCTGGTCCTAATTAGAAGAGCAGACAAACAGTGCTAAGTGGGCATGAATGACGAGTCACCTTGTTTCATTCACTGAATGTGAGGGGATAGTACAACCACTCCCCCCCCTCCTCCTCCTCCTTCTCCTCCTCCCCCCTTCTTCCTCCTTCTTTTTGGTTTTGGTTATTATCAGGAGTGACTGAAATAAAAAATATAAGTGAGTCTCATCATTATTGTCATTATGGAAATGGCTTTAAGAAAAAACTGGTCAGATGAAAATTGTTGCTTTCCACTTCTCAACTGGTAAATAGTTGCCATTGATAAAACAGACAAACCCAGAGAATCTCTGTCCAGAATGTTCAAGATATGGTATATTATTAAGCATGCCTGTTCTCAGGGAGAACACCTAGGACATAACTATGTGTATTTCTTGATCCCATCATACAAGACAAGCACAAATGTACCACCCATGCCTCTGAGAACGTTGGACCATGCACCCTTGAAAAAAGCCTTGCTCCCTTCATAGCAAGCGATCTTCTGCCAGCAGTCAAGCATGCCTGTGTACATGATATCAGGTCCTTTGCGTCTTGACTGCATCATGGTACAACAGCGAACAGTGTCAAAAGGATAGGAAGTCAGGCCAGCGACAGTAGTGACAGACTGCAATCATCCAGCTGATGAAGATGTGAGTATTCTTGGGATCTGGGAGCATTCCCTTTGCAGTGTCATAGATACCAACGTAGGCAGCTGGGTAGATGATAATGCCCTGTACTGACAATTAAAGCCTTGGTCGGATTTGTAGATTTTAACTAGGCAGTCACCAAAGCCTTTGAATTCCCTTTCAGCTCCAGTTTTGCCCACATCAGCTGCTAGATGGGTACGGGCAAAATCAAGAGGGTACACAAAGCACAAGGATGTGGCCCCAGTGGCACCACCTGATGCCAGGTTCCCTGCAAAGTAGCACCAAAACTGGGTCCTCTTGTCTACACCACCCAGAAAGATCTGCTTGTATTTATCTTTGAAGGCAAAGTTGAGAGCCTGGGTGGGGAAGTATCTGATGACATTGGCCAGATTCCCACGCCAGAAGGACAGGACTCCCTGTTCCTTGGGGTTACAAACCACGAAGTCTATTATGCCCTTGTATTGCTTATCTGCTGTGATTAGCTTGCTGGCATGCTGCACATACAGCAGCAGCTTGACACTCTCGATGGGTGCTACCGTGGTCTTTGTGAGGGCCGCGACCACTCCACCATCCAAGAAGTCCTTAGGGAAGGACACAGGGTATCATCTGTCATGTCGAAAGCAAAAAAAAAAAAAAGAAAAAGAAAAAGAAAAGAAAAAAAAGAGAAGAGAAGAGAAGAGAAGAGAAGAAAAGAAAAGAAAAGAAAAGAAAAGAAAAGAAAAGAAAAGAAAAGAAAAGAAAAGAAAAGAAAAGAAAAGAAAAAGAGGCAGATGAATGCATGACAGGACTGGGTTGACAACCGGCTTTGATTTCCAAACTCTCAATACAACCACTTTTTTTGGGGGGTGGGGGTTCGAGACAGGGTTTCTCTGTATAGCCCTGGCTGTCCTGGAACTCACTCTGTAGACCAGGCTGCCCTCAAACTGAGAAATCCACCTGCCTCTTCCTCCCAAGTGCTGGGATTAAAGGTGTGTGCATTGTTGTTAGACTCTCTTGTATGTAAGTCACACCCCATGCAAGAGTTTTCCTTGGGGATCACAGAGCAGAAGGTATTCTGGGAAAAACTAGAATTTGTTTCCAGAGTCTCCTTTCTATTAATCACCCTACTATGCTATGTAAAATAAAACTTAGAATTTACAAGGACAGAAAAAGGCAAAATTTAGTCTTAGTTAAATTAATGATCTGAACTCCAAAAGTTTGGTCTGATGACTGCTATTGCCTCACAGTGTGATTTTTGTTCTCTAGTCCATAATAGAGTTGTTGAGTTGAAATGAACTATCCTAACTTTCCTAGCTCATCATTAATCATGCAGCCAACACTCCAAGTGTTAATTATTATAGTTCTTCTGTAAAGTCCATAAATGCTCACTACCAATCAATTCAAACATAAAGCATTTCTCTATGGTGCAAATATCCAAAATACTTTCAATGAGGTTTTTTTTGAAATTCTTACTATGTTATTACTACCTGCTGTCACTTGACAGTGCAACAGAACAGCAGAAGTTATTTTTCCACTCCAGCTGTAGCTATTATCTATTAACCATCCTGTCCTCATCATTCCCTCCTACTCACAATCTCTAACCATTGATATTTATTATATTTTCAATTTCTATTAGGACGATTTCACTTAAATTTTTCATAGTACTTACCTTCACTTAATATTTTACATATGTGCGCACTATTAACTTGTTTCTATTTTACGTATACAATATTTTTCTTATTAATTTTTTTCATTCTTTAACAGATGTATACTCTAAGAGCAAGGATTTTTTTTGGGGGGGGGGAGGAAAGGGTTTATTCATCTTACATTTCCACATTGTTGTTCATCACTGAAGGAAGTCAGGACTGGAACTCACACAGGGCAGGAAGCAGGAGCTGATGCAGAGGCCATGGAGAGATGTTCTTTACTGGCTTGCCTCCCCTGGCTTGCTCAGCCTGCTCTCTTATAGAACCCAAGACTACCAGCCCAGAGATGGTCCCACCCACAATGGGTCCTCCACCCTTGATCACTAGTTGGGAAAATGCCTTACAGCTGGATCTCATGGAGGCATTTTCTCAACTGAAGCTCCTTTCTCTGTGATAACTCCAGCCTGTGTCAAGTTGACACAAAACCAGCCAGTACAATTGACCCCTTGTCAACTTGACACACAAACACATCACTAGTAAGCCTCAACCCTTAGTTACTTATTCAGCCCCAAGATCTAAATAACTTTCAAAGTCCTACAGTCTTTACATATTCTTAAAATTTCAATCTCCTTAAAATATTCAATCTCTTTTAAAATTCAAAGTCTCTTAACTGTGGGCTCCACTAAAATACTTTCTTCCTTCAAGAGGGAAAAATATCAGGGCACAGTCACAATCAAAAGCAAAAATTAAACTCCAACTGTCCAATGTCTGGGATCCAACTCATGATCTTTTGGGCTCCTCCAAGGGCTTGGGTCACTTCTCCAGTCCTGTGCTTTGTAGCACACAGCTGAGCAAGGATTTTTATGTTGCTTGTTTAGCCAGTGCAAACCAAGTTAGACAGTGGTAAATATTTGAAGTAATTGCAGTGTAGAACTTTCCTCTGTCCTTGATATGACCATTGTCATCTGGAGCATAGTTGTTGTGGGGACTGTTATGAAAAGAAACTCAACACATGATACAACAGCTAGCCAGACCTATGGTATTAGAGCTGCATACATCCCTTCTTAGGGGAAAAAAGAGAGGAACAAAATCTCGAGAAGTCTGTCCCTGAAAACTGCTGCTCCTTCTTGCCTGGCTACATAATCATGGGAATGCTAAAGTATTTGAGGAGAAAATATTGATTGGGAGTGTGACATTTGGTATTGTAGCGACCTCCTAGAGGAGTCCACGTTCATCTCGGTAATGTGCTCCTTCACTGGCCAAGTTTCTGGGTATGCTAGTTATTTTTGCCTTATTGTATATGTTGGAAACAAATCACTGTATGTGCCTCAATCTCAATGAGAGGGAAATTGACTTCAATTTTTTTCAAAGTAAGAGTTTCAAATAATTTCCATATTATATAAAGAGCTGTATTCAGATACAACCAAACTTTTATTTCAGAACATATTTTTAAATATACTTACTTTATTTTATGTGTGTTGGTGCTAGGCTGCATGTGAACCTAAGCATCACATGCGGGCAGTGCCTAAAGTGCCCAGAAGAGATGATTAGATCTCCTGTACCTGGCATTTCAGACAGTTGTGAGCCTCCATGTGAGTGATGGAAATCAATCCTAGGTCCAGTGCAAACCAAGCCAGACTGTGGTAAATATTTGAAGTAATTGCAGTGTAGAACTTTCCTCTGTCCTTGATATGACCATTGTCATCTGGAGCAGCCAGAACTCTGAACCACTTACTGAGCCCTCTCTTTAGCCCTCCTATAATGCAATTTTAATCTCACATAGAAAACATTTTGTTACAGCAGAATATAAAAATGTATAGCGATGCCTGTCACCATACACACAAAGCTGGTAGACCATCTTCGTATGTATGCAGCAATGACATAACATCAATAACTTTTGCAAAGACTTTTCTTTTATGGTTCATTACAAACAAGAGTAGGGGGGTGTAAACATTTCTAGCAAGCACCAAAGAACTAAATAATGAACAAGGGAATATTTTATACAATAGCCAGAGGCAGTGTTGGCCAATTTATTAAGTAAAATTTAATTTGATAATCTTGTCTTGAATGTTGGCAAAAAATGCCTGTAAAAGGAACAGAAGCAATGGGGACCATCGTAAGATTACTTGGAGGTTTCATTTTTCCATTGCTTGTTTCGCTTTAAAGTAAGAAAAAAATCATAGTGACTCAAAAGATTATACGTTATTCCAGGCTAGCAATTCTCCCCCTACTCTGTGAAAGACTGTACATTGTTCAATAAATTAAAAACTCTAAAGTGTCTACTAATTAGTTGCTTTATAAATATGAAGCACAAAAATTGATTTGCCAGTTTTCTCTTTTAAGTAAAGTGACTCATTGTTTTGATGTCTACCATATGACACATTGTTTCTTAGCTGCTCTGAGTGGCCTTTAAGAGACCTCTGCTTTTAAAAATCTTGTTTCATTTATAAAAAAAATAAGCAAAACTTGTTAGAATTTAGGGCGTGATGCCCACACGGCCATGACTACTGGGCTATGTCTCATTATTGAATGTCATACTTGAATCACTCTGGAGCTAATTTTGCTGAGAGATCCTGGGGCCTAAAGTGATAATTAACCTACCCATGGCCAGATGATGAGCACAGTTAGAATTGAAGTACAGACTTTCTGACTCATTTTCGCTGATTATATTTCTTACATGTCTTTGTTTAGATTGAGCCTCACTTACATGACCAATAAAGAATCTAAAAAATGCAGGGCTTCTTTGTGAATGAGTTTCCTCATGGGGTTCTGCCAATCTTCTTGTGGGTCTGTGGAATTCCAAAAAAAACCATGGGACAGCTGCATTATCCTCTTTCGTATTACATAGGAGAGACCCCCTAATAATGCTAAGCTGTGATATTTAGTTCATCAGTAATAACAGTTTGGATTTAGGGAACAGTTGCATTGATTAACCAATATAATTTCCAGAAGACACAGGAAAGCATAATTACCAAGCTCTGGTCTTCCAAACATCTCTGTGCAGGTTGGACTGCCCATGTAGACACAAATCCCTTCCTTACTCTGAGAGAAGAGTGGATCAGGAAGGGAGAAGAAAGGAAGAAGGGGTTGGAGGCGTGGGGTGCTGACACATGTTCTGGGGTGTAAGTTTTAATATTCAACATATTTTGAGTCCTATTGACACCTTCAGCTCTAATGACAGAGAAAGCTATTACAATGGGAATTTAAAGAAAATAGTATCAAATAGCTAAATTAAAGAAACGAAGGATTTGGATAGTTGTGTTAACTGGGCAAGTATCTTTGTCTTTCTGTTCTTCCTTTTTAATAGTGAAATAGTAGTAGAGATTCCATGTAAAAATCTTAGCGTTTGTGTTAATGCACCACAAATGCTAAAGTGTTACTATTATTTTATACCTATATCTGAGATTGGAGTTAAATGGATCTATACTAACTATTTCTATTATTTAACTGTCAACTGTTTCAGATTGTAAAATAGTTTGGCTTGGTTTAGTATTACTAAAAACTTTTGACATATTCTCTGGAGTCTCATGACTTTAGGATATAAATAAGGTCTACATAGTGACAGTTTACTCTTATAGCATCAACCTCAGAAGACAAGATACTAGCTACAACAAAGCTTGACTTATAAAAAACTACTATTGCAGAAGAAGTGGTAGAGTTTGCCTTGGATCAAGATGTGGGCAATGTGATCACTAATATCCAGTGGTTAGGTGGAGTTGGTAGCAAAGGATGTAGAGGTGAGGAGAAGGGCTAGATGCTTAATAGAAGTACTTTAATGTTTCTAGTTTCCTGATGAAGAAGGAAGCAAGATAAACTTTACCTAGAGAGAGTGTTAGAAAGCAAAAGACACGTAAACCCTTGTGTTTCTTGTCTACTGCTTAACAGTTTTAGTGTTTTGTCCTTTTCTGAACTGGCTTACTTTTTGATACACCTTTATATCCCTTTTTAAACGTATTTGATGATATGAGGATCCCATTTCTGCTTAGAGTTTGTGAGTTCTCAGAGAACAGAGTTCTTAGCAGATTGCTTGTGATGCCCTTGGCCATATGGTGTGAGCAATGAAGGTTGATGCATCAAAGATTCAGGTTTTTAAAAACTGAAATGTACAAATAAGATGATCAAAAAAGACAAAAAAATACTTGCTTTTAATAATTTGTGAAGACTCAGATGTCTTGTCATGGGCAAATAGAGTGGAGTAGTGTACTAGAGTTTGGGGAAAGTAAATAAGAGCAAGATGGGAAGAGAGTGCAGAAGCAGCAGAAACACATGGTGGAGGCTGCTCCTGGTAACCTTGGTTACAGCAATCACTAAATATTTTTATCTAACTGCAGGAGTGTGAAAGGTTCATTTACATAAAACATACTCATGCTTGATGCAAGGGAAGACCTTCTCATGATTTGATCACAATAAATTCTACTCTGTATGCATATCCATTAGCATATTGTACTCTGGAAGATACAAAATTTTCAACAAAATACATCTATCTCCAGGAACTCTTATTTTTAAGGTGAAAAATGTTCCTCAAGTTCTTGAAGAGCCCCTGTATATTATAGACACTTCCAAAAGGTTCTGTGATCTTGCAGTTATAAAAGTATGAATTCTAGAAAGTAAAGTATGAGATGTATTAGTAATGGGTGCTGAGCCAACCAACCATGTCAGTGGTTAAATGGTGTAAGTATCTCCATTACAGTTCAAAGAGAATGACAGGTCCTTGGACTGGAGCCACACAAATTCCAAACAGTAAGCAGCACATTTCACACTGAACTTCAAACACAATTTAACAATAAAGATTTGAAAGGTGTTGCCTGTCATGTTCTTCCAAGTTATTAACCACATTAAATTATGTAGATATTTCAAAAGGGTAAGAAAATATAAGTAATTATTCCTCAAATATATTAAATACTATATATTTATGGCTAAAAAGTGTTATACTAAAATATTTACAAATAAAATGATAGATGGTTATGTATAGTAAAAATATGAGGTGTTAACTTCAAAAGTATATATAATTATCGTTCTGGTTTATTTTAGAGTATAGGTTTAACCACAAGCTATGCAAATTAAGGTATTATATTCAGTGTTTATGTAATTGCAGAGTATTTCCTCTAAAATTATTGTGAAAATAGCTATAATTAAATAAATGCTCTCTTTAATTACTGTAAAGTCCCATAATCTTTTTATGCAGTATAAAGAGAGTTGTTGTTGCATCCTCATGAGAGCTAGGCACTCATGACAGTGACACCCCCACCATGGGCTATTAAATTATATGACCATACATTGATCCACAAATCTCCAATAAATAGTGACGCTGACAATGCGTGAGCCCACTGTTCTAAAGACCAGAATTGTCTCCTGCATTCCATTTTGACTCTTGACGTGACACTGTTTCAGATATTTCCAAACATGAAAAGAATTCTGAGTTATTTTTATAATCAAATGATCTATCTTCCATTTGCTCAAACATTCCCAATAACGTTGAAGAAGCAACTACATCTGGATTCATTTTCACACTACTTCATGTAAATATTTTCAAAAGGAAAGCAGTGAATAAAATAATGAATCAACTTAAAGCCCAGCCTTATTACAAACAGCTGGCTTGCAAACATGTGCCTGAAGAGAAGGATCATCTATGTGCAGTTTGTCCCATTTACTTTCATTTTCTTTTAGATGCATTCTTTTTCCCTTCTGGAAAAGAATGCTAGATGATGATGAAGAAGAAGAAGAAGAAGAAGAAGAAGAAGAAGAAGAAGAAGAAGAAGAAGAAGAAGAAGAAGAAGAAGAAGAAGAAGAAAAGAAGATTAAATTCAGAACAAATGAACTTCACTCATTTTTGCTAGTATTTTATACTGAACCATCATACTTGGATACATTCAAGATCAATTATCTTTAAGTTTCCAACATTTGTAATATACCCACCCAGTATGCTGCTGGGGTCTGTCTGTCATGGCTGTTTTCTTCCTCCCTGGAATATAAAGGTAAGGCACTACTTTGCTATCTTTTGACTGTTATTTTAACTGCAACTGTCTATTATTTTAGCCATCTGTGACCACAGCTACAATGATACTAGAGGCAGAGAGGACTTCAGAATCTATTTTGTCCACTTCCCTTCTTTTAGAGCTGAAGGATGTGTCATTTAACTTGTTCTGTACACTCAGTGAAGGGAGCCAGGACACCCTGCTCTCACCCAAATACTCCCAGTCTATGTGCACTGCACTAACATTTCTGTTTCCTCTTCCATGGCTTGCTTAAGGTAACTCTCCTTTGGTTCTCCACACAGGGTACTTTACATTCAGAATCACTTTCTTTCCTTTCACCGGATCACATCCATGTCTCTGTATGCAACTCACATTTTGCATGCACACATTATGGACAGGACCTATCTTTTAGTTTTGGTTTTCTTCCTTAAGCAATGTCTGTTTGCAGACATTGTGCAAAGATTCATACACAAACATGAATATAGAGAATTATCCTTTTAAAAATAACTTGTTTCTTTATATGTGCGAATGTGCATGAATGTCTATGTTTTCACAAGTCCATGCATACAAATGGGAACAAGAAATTAATCCAGGTAACTGAACACCTTGTGTTTTAGGTGTTGAGTGTCTCACTGAAACCTGGGAGTTTCCAAGTCAGCTAGGCTGGCTTGCCAGCACATCCCAGGAACCATTCTGCCTCCACATCACCTCCTCAGCCCCATGGTGCTGAAATCACAAGCGTAGGCCAGATTTTTATGAGGATGTTAGAGACTGAGTTTGGATCCCCTTGCTTGCATAATAAGCATTTTACTAACTGAGCCATCCCTCTAGCCCATTTATCGTCTCTTCTCTTTCTTCTACTTTAGAATCCTGAACTCAGTGCCCTACAGAACAACAGGTAGTTATTGGACTTTTGTATGAGGCTGCTTGTGGAGGTGGCCAGAGTGCTGTCATTTACTCCTAAAGTTACTTTTCAGCATTATTACTGGGACCGCAACTGCAAATGAGGCTAAGTTTGGAAGAAGTGTAAAGTAGCTAATGGAGGACACTTTCATTCTCAAAACATCATGTTCACCCCATCATCACTGTGTGTGGTAGGTAGGAAAGCTACATCAAGAGGGAATTAATAAGGGTGTCATTACGTCTCACATATATCCAGTTTTCAAGTGTCAAAGAAGCAGGTAGATGGCATTGGAAACATTCCTTTCACAGCTTGGCGAGCTTAGCTGTGCTGAGACTCAGCAGGGATGTCTCTATTATCTCTCTGAAGAAAGTCATTTGGTAAGATCATATTTTATGCCATTTGAAATGCTGAAAGAAAGTCATACTTTCTGATATAGGGCTATGATAATGTCTTAGTTGGGGTTCCATTGCTGTAAAGAAACAGCACGACCCAGGCAACTCTTATGAAGGACAACATTTAATATGGATTGGCTTACTGGTTCAGAGATTCAGTCCATTGTCATCAAGGCAGGAAGCATGGCAGTGTCCAGGCAGCCATAGTGCTGGAGAAGCTGAAAGTTCTGTGTCTTAATCTGACTACAGCCAGGAAAGACTGTCCTTTAGGAAGTTAGGGGGAGGATCTCAAAGCCCAACCTCACATTGACACAATGCCTCCAACAAGGTCACACCCACACAAAAGGCCACACCTCCTGATGTCACCACTAGGCCATCCAAACCACTACAAGAACCTGTTTCCACCAAGACTTGATTTGTGTTTTCCAGCCTCATCATCTGTGGAAGTATTTATATTTAGGTTTATTGGCAACCTTTATTGGCTCTTCTTCTGTGTTATTACTGAAATGCAGAGAATCATAACATTATTAATTTTCACAAATACTATATAAATGAGTTCTACTACTTGCTTTGTTTTACATGTGAGCTAAGTTGAGAAAATTTTACCTAACATGTCCACCATTATACAGTAAGAACAGTATGTATCTAGTCTTAGCCAAATCTGTGTTGCTCCAAGCCCCTAATAAGTGTAGTTGCTAATTTTGTTGTTGATGTATCAAAATAACTTTTGCAGATGGAGACTTCATTTTGGCTTAGAATTTGAGGGTTCAGTCTATCTTGATTGGGAAGTCATATATATGATTGGCAGTAACATGAGGCAGTCACATTGGTCACTTTGGATTGCTCATTCACAGTCAAGGAACAGAAATCAGAGATAAACACTTGTAAGATTTCTCCCTTAAATTTAGCATACAACTAAAGCCTAAGGAAGGGCATTATCTAGTTTGAACAAGTCTCACATTTCAATCAACCTGATGAATATAATGCCTTATAGTCCTTTGCAGATGCTAACCTAATTAAATTAATTCCTTGTGAGTTTGTTAGGGATTCTAGATACTATCAACTTAATAATCAGTGTTAAATATCACAAGTCTATGTCTTATTAATTTGATACCCAAACTATCATTTTTTCTAACTTTTAAAGTTTGTTTTTTAGATTTAAAATAATTTCTATATTTTATTATCCAGGATTCTCTAGAGTAGTAGAACTTATAAAATAAATTTCTATCTATCTATCTATCTATCTATCTATCTATCTCTATTTATCTGTCTATCTATCTAATTTATTAGACTGACTTATAGGCTGTGATCCAACTAATTCAACAACGGCTGCCTATAAAATGAAAGTACAAGAATTCAGAAGTTAGCGCTCTGCTGCAGAGCACCTGGGGGAGCCATCTTGGGTCCGGGATCCCTCTGTGACTAGTCTTCACAGGTGAGTGTGCAGACTAAAGAAGCTACACAGCTTCTGTGACAGGCAGAAGCAACACAGCTTCTGGGACAGGCCCCTTTTCAGGCTCCAGACATCCTGGAACCTTCCCTGCCAGAGGAGAGGTATCTGCATGGGAGGGCTCTGCTGAGGAGCACCTGGGGGAGCCATCTTGGGTTGCAGATCCCTCAGAGACTAGTCTGCACAGGTGAGAGTGCAGACTACAGAAGCTACACAGCTTCTGGGACAGGCCCTGTTTCGGGATTTCATCTTTAGTCAGTAGGCAGGTCCAAACGTCAGATATCTGTGCACCTTCCCTGCAAGAGGAGAGCTTGCCTGAAGAGAGTACTCTGATCACTGAAACTCAGGAGAGAGCTACACTCCCAGGTCTGCTGACAGAAGTTAACAGAATCACAGGAGGAATAAGCTCCAACCAGAGACAACTATGACAAATAACTCCAGAGATTGACAGATGGTGAAAGGCAAACATAACAATCTTACTAACAGAAACCAAGACCACTCACCATCATCAGAACCCAGCACTTGCACCTCAGCCAGTTCTGGATACCCCAACACACCCAAAATGGAAGACTCAGATTTAAAATCATATCTCTTGATGTTACTAGAGGACATAAAAAAAGACTTTAATAACTCACTTCAAGAAATACAGGAGAAAACTGCTAAAGAGGTATAAGTCCTTAAAGAAAAACAGGACAACACAACCAAACAGGGGATGGAATTGAACAAAACCATACAAAACCTAAAAAGGGAAGTAGACACAATAAAGAAAACCCAAAGTGAGACAATGCTGGAGATAGAAACCCTAGGAAATAAATCTGGAACCATAGATGCAGGCATCAGCAACAGAATACAAGAGATGGAAGAGAGAATCTCAGGTGCAGAAGATTCCATAGAGAACATGGGCACAACAATCAAAGAAAATACAAAATGCAAAAAAGATCCTAACTCAAAACATCTGGGAAATCCAAGACACAATGAGAAGACCAAACCTATGGATAATTAGGAGTAGATGAGAATGAAGATTTTCAACTTAAAGGGGCAGCAAATATCTTCAACAAAATTATAGAAGAAAACTTCCCAATTCTAAAGAAAGAGATGCCCATAAACGTACAAGAAGCCTATCGAACTCCAAATAGACTGGACCAGAAAAGAAATTCCTCCAGACACATAGTAATCAGAACAACAAATGCACTAAATAAAGATGGAATATTAAAAGAAGTAAGGGAAAAAGGTCAAATAACATATAAAGGCAGGCCTATTAGAATTACACCAGACTTCTCACCAGAGACTATGAAAGCCAGAAGATTCTGGACTGGTGTTATACAGACCCTAAGAGAACACAAATGCCAGTCCAGGCTTCTATAACCAGCAAAACTCTCAATTACCATAGATGGAGAAATCAAAGTATTCCATGATAAAACCAAATTCACACAATATCTTTCCATGAATCGAGCCCTTCAAAGGATAATAAAGGAAAAAAAACCAACAACACAAGGATGGAAACTACACCCTAGAAAAAGCAAGAAAGTAATCATTCAACAAACCTAAAAGAAGACAGCCACAAGAACAGAATCCTAACTCTAACAACAAAAATGACAGGAAGCAACAATTACTTTTCTTTAATTTCTCTTAATATCAATGGACTCAATTCCCCAATAAAAAGATATAGACTAATAGACTGGCTACACAAACATGACCCAACATTTTGTTGCTTACAGGAAACCCACCTCAGGGAAAAGGACAGACACTACCTCAGAGTGAAAGGCTGGAAAACAATTTTTCAAGCAAATGGTCCGAAGAAACAATCTGGAATAGCCATTCTTATATCGAATAAAATTGACTTCCAACCCAAAGATATCAAAAAAGACAAGGAGGGGCACTTCATACTCATCAAAGGTAAAATCTACCAGGATGAATTCTCAATACTGAATATCTATGCTCCAAATACAAGGGCAGCCACATTTATTAAAGAAACTTTAGTAAAGCTCAAAGCACACATTACAACTCACATAATAATAGTGGGAGGCTTCAACACCCCACTCTCACCAAAGGACAGATCCTGGATAAAGAAACTAAACACAGACACATGGACACTAACAGAAGTTATGAAACAAATATATTTAATTGATATCCACAGAACATTTTATCCTAAAACTAAAGGATATACCTTCTTCTCAGAACCGCATGGTACCTCCTCCAAAATTGACCATATAATTGGTCACAAAATAGGTCTAAACAGATATAAAAATATTGAAATTATCCCACGCATCCTATATGATTACCATTGACTAAGGCTGATCTTCAATAACAACATAAATAATAGAAAGCCAACATTCACGTGGAAACTGAACTACACTCTACTCAATGATTCCTTTGTCAAGGATGAAATAACGAAAGAAATTAGACTTTTTAGAGTTTAATGAAAATGAAGCCACAACATAGCCAAACTTATGGGACACAATGAAGGCAGTCCTAAGAGGAAAACTCATAGCCCTGAGTGCCTCCAAAAAGAAACTAGAGAGAGCATACACTAGCAGACTGACAGCACACCTAGAAGCTCTAGAACTAAAGGAAGCAAATTCACCAAAGAGGAGTAGACAGCTGGAAATAATTAAATGCAGGACTGAAATCAAGAAAGTGGAAAACGAAAGGACTATTCAAAGAGTCAACCAAAGGAGGAGCTGGTTCTTCGAGAATGTCAACAAGATAGATAAACCCTTAGCCAGAATAACTAGAGGGCCCAAAGACAGTATCCTAATTAACAGAATTAAAAATGAAAAAGGAGACATAAAACAGAACCTGAGGAAATCCAAAACATCATCATATCCTACTACAAAAGGCTATACTCAACAAAACTAGAAAACCTGGATAAATGGACAACTTTCTAGACAGATACCAGGTACCAAAATTAAATCATGATCAGATTAACGATCTAAAAGACCCATTTCCCCTAAAGAAATAGAAGCAGTCTTCAACAGTTTCCCAACCAACAAAAGCCCAGGACCAGATGGGTTTAGTGCAGAGTTCTAACAGACCTTCAAAGAAGACCTAATTCCACCTCTTCTCAAACTATTCCACAAAATAGAAACAGAAGGTACCTTACCCAGTTCATTGTATGAAGCCACAATTATTCTGATACCTAAAGCACACAAAGATCCAACAAAGAAAGAGAACTTCAGACCAATTTCCCTTATGAATATCGATGCAAAAATACTCTATAAAATCCTCACAAACAGAAACCAAGAACACCTCAAAATGATCAGCCATCATGACCAAGTAGGCTTCACCACAGGGATGCAGGGATGGTTTAATGTACGGAAATCCAACAACGTAAGCCACTATATAAACAAACTCAAAAACAAAAACCACATGATCATCTCATTAGAAGCTGAGAAAGCATTTGACAAAATCCAACACCCCTTCATGATAAAAGTTTTGGAAAGATCAGGAATTCAAGGCCCATACCTAAACATAATAAAAGCAATGTGCAGCAAACAAGTAGCCAACATCAAACTAAATGGAGAGAAACTCAAAGCAATCCCTCTAAAATCAGTGTACGGGCTATTTTTGGGTCAACTTGACAAAGCTGGAGTTATCACAGAGAAAGGAGCTTCAGTTGAGGAAATGCCTCCATGAGATCCAACTGTAAGTCATTTTCTCAATTAGTGATCAAGGGGGAAAGGCCCCTTGTGGGTGGGACCATCTCTGGACTGGCAGTCTTGGGTTCTATAAGAGAGCAGGCTGAGCAAGCCAGGGGAAGCAAGCCAGTAAGGAACATCCCTCCATGGCCTCTGCATCAGCTCCTGCTTCCTGACCTGCTTGAGTTCCAGTCCTGACTTCCTTGGTGATGGACAGCCGTATGGAAGTTTAAGCCGAATAAACCCTTTCCTCCGCAAATTGCTTCTTGGTCATGATGTTTGTGCAGGAATAAAAACCCTGAGTAAGACAATCAGGACAAGGATGCCCACTTTCTCCCTTCCTATTCAATATAGTACTTGAAGTTCTAGCCAGAGCAATTCGACAACAAAAGGACATTAAGGGCATAAAAATTGGAAATGAAGAAGTCAAAATATCACTATTTGCAGATGATATGATAGTATATATAAGTGACCCAAAAATTCCACCAGAGAACTCCTAAGCCTGATAAACAGCTACAGTGCAGTAGCTGAATATAAAATTAACTCAAATAAATCAGTGGCCTCTCTCTACACAAAGGATAAATGGACTAAGAAAGAAATTAGGGAAACAACACCCATCACAATAATCACAAATAATATAAAATACCCTGGAGTGACTCTAAGGAAGTGAAAGATCTGTATGATAAGAGCTTCAAGTCTCTGAAGAAAGAAATTGAAGAAGATCTCAGAAGGTGGAAAAATCTCCCATGCTCATGGATTGGCAGGATTAATATAGTCAAAATGGCTATCCTGCCAAAAGCAATCTATAGATTCAATGCAATCCCCATCAAAATTCCTACTCAATTCTTCACTGAGATAGAAAGGGCAATTTGCAAATTCATCTGGAATAAGAAAAAACCTAGGATAGCAAAAACTATCCTCAACAATAAAAGAACCTCTGGTGGAATCACCATGCCTGACATTAAGTTGTACTACAGAGCAATTGTCATAAAAACTGCATAGGGCTGGTGAGATGGCTCAGTTGGTAAGAGCACCCGACTGCTCTTCCAAAGGTCTGAAGTTCAAATCCCAGCAACCACATGGTGGCTCACAACCATCCGTAATGAGATCTGACTCCCTCTTCTGGAGTGTTTGAAGACAGCTACAGTGTACTTATATATAATAAAAATAAATAAATCTTTAAAAAAAAAAAAAAAAAAACAAAAAAACAAAACTGCATGGTACTGGTACAGTGACAGACAGGTAGATCAATGGAATAGAATTGAAAACCCAGAAATGAATCCACACTGTGGTCACTTGATCTTTGACAAGGGAGCTAAAACCATCCAGTGGAAAAAAGACAGCATTTTCAACAAATGGTGCTGGCACAACTGGTGGTTATCATGTAGAAGAATGCAAATTGATCCGTTCTTATCTCCTTGTACAAAGCTCAAGTCTAAGTGGATCAAAGACCTCCACATAAGACCAGAGACACTGACATTAATAGAGGAGAAAGTAGGGAAAAGCCTCGAAGATATGGGCACAGGGGGAAAATTCTTAAACAGAAGAGCAATGGCTTGCACGGTAAGATCAAGAATTCACAAATGGGACCTCATAAAATTGCAAAGCTTCTGTAAGGCAAAAGACACTGTTAATAAGACAAAAAGGCCACCAACAGATCGGGAAAGGATTTTTACCAATCCTAAATCTGATAGGGGACTAATATCCAATATATACAAAGAGCTCAAGAAGCTGGACTCCAGAAATTCAAATAAACCCATTAAAAATGGGGTTCAGAGATAAACAAAGAATTTTCAACTGAGGAATACCAAATGGCTGAGAAGCACCTGTTGAAAGAATGTTCAACATCCTTAATCGTCAGGGAAATGCAAATCAAATGACCTTGAGATTCCACTTCACACCAATCAGAATGGCTAAGATCATAAATTCAGGTGACAGCAGATGCTGGCAAGGATGTGGAGAAAGAGGAACACTCCTCCCACTGCTGGTGGGATTGCAAGCTTGTACAACCACTCTGGAAGTCAGTCTGGAGGTTCCTCAGAAAATTGGACATAATACTACCGGAAGATCCAGCAATACCTCTCCTGAGCATATACCCAGAAGAAGTTCCAACTGATAATAAAAACACCTGCTCCACTATGTTCATAACAGCCTTATTTATAATAGCCCGAAGCTGGAAAGAACCCAGATGTCCCTCAACAGAGGAATGGATACAGAAAATGTGGTACATTTACACAATGAAATACTACTCAGCAATTAAAAACAATGGATTTATGAAATTCTTGGACAAATAGATGTATCTGGATGATATCATCTTTAGTGAGCTAACCCAATCACAAAAGAAGTCATTAGACATGCACTCACTGATAAGTGGATATTAGCCCAGAAACATAGAACACCCAAGATACAATTTGCAAAACACAAGAAAATCAAGAAGAGGGAAGACCAATGGGTGGATTCTTAATTCCTCCTTAGATTGGGAACAAAATACCCATGAAAGGAGTTGCAGAGACAAAGTTTGGAGCTAAGATGAAAGGATGGATTATCCAGAGACTACCCGATCCGGGGATCCACCCCTTAATCAGTCACCAAACCCAGACACTATTGCACAATACCAGCAAGATTTTGCTGAAGGGACCCTGTTATAGGTGTCTCGTATGAGGCTATGCCTGTGCCTGGCAAATACAGAAGTGGATGCTCACAGTCATCTATAAGATGGAACACAGGGCCCCCAATGGAGACTCTAGAGAAAGCACCCAAGAAGCTGAAGGGGTCTGCAACCCTATAGGTGGAACAACAATATGAACTAACTCGTACCCCCAGAGCTCATATCTCTAGCTGCATATGTAGCAGAAGATGGCCTAGTCGGCCATCACTGGAAAGAGAGACCCCTTGGTATTGCAAACTTTATATGCCTCAATACAGGGTAATGCCGCAGCCAAGAAACAGGAGTGCGTGGGTAGGGGATCAGGGCAGAGGGAGGGTATAGGGAACTTTCAGGATAGCATTTGAAATGTATATAAAGAAAATTTCTAATAATAAATAAATAAATAAACAGAGAAAGAAAGAAAAATTTAACAAAAACTCACAGAAAAACAACAACAACAACAACAAAAATAATTCAGAAGTTGCTCCGTATACAAGGCTAGCTATCTCTGCTGGTCTTCACTGAATGCTGGAATTCTAAAGTATGCTGTAATATCGTGAAGGAATGGAGTTGCTAGCAAGACCAAAGTAAGCAGGCAAAGAGCAAAAGCTTTACTCTTCCAGGTCTTTATATAGACTTCCAGTGTGTGGTGTGGCCCAGACTAAAGGCATGTGTGCTTGTACCTCAACATCTGAATTAGAAGTGAATCTTCCTACCTCAAATTAAGAAAAAAATAATTTCCCCACAGGTGTGCCCCCCATTTTTTTGATTTTAGTATATTCTAAGTGTAGTCAAGTTGGTGACTAAAAATAGCCATCATTTTGGAACATTTTGTAGGGACACTTTTAGGAACATTTTGCTTGTATGTGGCCATTTATGTCAGAAGAGGACATTAAGCCTCTGGGAACTGGAGTTCCAATCGTCTGTGAACTATCATGTAAGTTTTCTGTAAGAGTAGCTAGTATTTTTTACCCTTGAGATATCTTTCATGTCTTACATATTACTTTTAAATTATAACTTTCTACCCATAGCCCCCATAGGATTAGAACCATCTTATCATGCAAAATATATCCAATTTAGTTTCAAAAGTCACCATAGTATTTATCAGGTTCATCATTACTTAAAAGTACAAATGCTGACTCTTCTGTGATTCAGGCCATTTATTAACTTTACAAAAACAAACCAAAAAACAAACAAACAAAAAACCCAAAAAAGCCCTCAAGTGGCATAATTAATTATAGTTTATAATGGCATAGAATAAACATTCATATTTAAAGCAGAGCCAAAGCAAACCCAAAATCCAGCAAGGAAAAGTCCCACACTCTGTCTCAGGCATCTGAGACTTGTAATGAAGTCATCTCACCACCCTTTCTACTCTCCTGTCTTCAACTCACATAGATTCTCTCCTAGGCCAGTTGTATTCGGTGCTTGCAGCTTTCTTCAGTGGATGTAACATGGTCATTGTTTGTACCTCTAACATCCTACAGTCTCCATTGGTTTTATCTCCACAGCTTCACATAGTGGTCTCCAAGGAAGTTTCCTTTTATCTCCTTTTAGAACAGACTCTGCCCCATGTCATGTTACCTGAGTGGCCCTCTAATCTGTGACCCATTAATTCTGCATCTTTTATGCCTCCCAAGTAAATACAAGGTGGCCAGCAGAGTCAAGTTCTGCTAGTTTAGGATGCACCTTAATTCCCTTGTACTGTCCCTTTTTGACTTCCAGGCTGACTTTGGCAAAATGCTTCCTTAATAGTTGTTATATCCCATAGATGTAGGCTCTTCAGAGGCATGCACAGAAGCTTGTTTTCTTGGTGGTTATAGATCTTGTCAAATTGACAGTTAATACTAGCCATCTCTATGCAAGAAAAAATGAGATAGTATAATTGAGGTCACCAGTGTGACATCAATACAATTGTCACGTTCAGGAGTAAGCATTCTCTCAGTGAACAAGAATATTTGACATCATTTGTGACATGTGCTTACTGTGATTCTCTGAGTTTATGGCCAAGGGCTGACAAAGTGACATTCTGAAAGTGTTGCTTGGCTCTAGGTATATTCTGGCTACCCATATTGTAGCTCTGCTGCACTCAACTATATATTCCCTTTCCTCAACTTGAATGTAAGTTATAGGAACCAATAGTAAATGGTGAGTTCATAGTTAATGTGAGGTTAAGATTTAGGGATCCATTTCTATTCTAAACTTTGTTCAAAAGTGAAAATATTATTGGGCTTCTTAAAAGAAAGTGCTAGTAAAAGAGTTTGTAAGTGTTATAATAAAAATATCACAAAATCTGAATTAGAAACAACCAAAACTATTCTTCAAGTTATAAAATAATTATATATGTATATATATTTGCATATAGTCTTTTGACCTGTCTAATCTAAATGATCATGTTGGCAACTATATGCAAATAAAGATATGTTCTAATTAAAATGCAATTACAGGGATAGACTGCTAAAGGAGGCTGCTTTGTAGCACAACACTTACTTGTAATGACCACATTTATGATGAGGATTTTGGGGGATTAGAAAAAAACTGAAAATAAGCTGTATATTTTATTTATTTATTTATTTATTTATTTATGTTTTCCCGTTTCCTTGTTTCCCCACTGATAATCCTCTATCCCTCCCACCTCCCCCTGCTACCCACTGCCATTCTTGGTCCTGGCATTCCCCTATAATGGGGCATAGAGCCTACACAGGACCAAGGGCCCTACCTCCCATTGATGAAGGAATAGGCCATCCTCTGCTACATATACAGGTAGAGCCACAAGTTCCACCATGTGTTTTCTTTGATTGGTGGTATAGTTCCAAGTAGCTCTGTGAATACTGGTTAGTTCATATTGATGTTAATTCCATGGGGCTTCAGTCCCCTTCAGCTCCATGGGTATTTCTCTGGCTCCTTCAGTGCTGACCTTGCGCTCTGCCCAATGGATAATTGTGAACATCCACTTCTGTATTTGCCAGGCACTGGCAGAGCCTTGTAAGGAGACAACTATATCAGGCTCCTGTCAGAAGACTCTTGCTGGCATCTGCCTAGTGTCTGGGTTTGGTGGTTGTTTATGGGGTGGATCCCCAAGTGGGGAATCTCTGGATGGTCGTTTCTTCACTCACTGCTCCAAACTTTGTCTCTGTAACTCCATCCATGGGTATTGTGTTCCCCATTCTAAGAAGGAATAAAGTATCCACACTTTCGTCTTCCTTCTTCTTGAGTTTCATGTGTTTTGCAAATTGTATCTTGGGTGCTCTGAGTTTCTAGGCTAATATCCAATTATCAGTGAGTGCATATCATGTGTGTTCTTTTGGGTTTGCATTACCTCACTCAGGATGATGCCCTCCAGATGCGTCTATTTGCCTAAGAATTTTATGAATCATTGTTTTTAATAGCTGAGTAGTACTCCATTGTGTAAATGTACCACATTTTCTGTATCCATTCCTCTGTTGAGAGACAACTGGGTTCTTTCCAGCTTCTGGCTATAATAAATAAGGCTACTCTGAACATAGTGGAGCATGTGCCCTTATAACAAGTTGAAACATCTGGATATATGCCCAGAAGAGGTATTGCAGGATCTTCTGGTAGTACTATGTCCAATTTTCTGAGGAACCGCCAGACTGATTTCCAAAGTGGTTGTACAAGCTTGCAATCCCACCAGCAATGGAGGAGTCTTCCTCTTTCTCCACATCCTTGCCAGGATCTGCTGTCACCTGAATTTTTGGTCTTAGACATTCTGACTGGTGTGAGGTGAACTCTCAAGGTTGTTTTGATTTGCATTTCCTGATGATTAAGGATGTTGAACATTTTTTCAGGTGCTTCTCAGCCATTCGGTATTTATCAGTTGAGAATTGTTTGTTTACCTCTGTACCCCATTTTCGAATAGGGTTATTTGATTTTTCTGGTGTCCAACTGCTTGAGTTCTTTGTATATATTGGATAAGAGTCCCCTATCAGATTTAGGACTGGTAAAAATCCTTTCCCAATCTGTTTTTGGCCTTTTTGTCTTATTGACCTTGTCTTTTACCTTTCAGAAGCTTTGCAATTTTATAAGGTCCCATTTGTCAATTCTCGATCTTACAGCACGAGCCACTGCTGTTCTGTTCAGGAATTTTCCCCCTATGCTCATATCTTTGAGGCTTTTCCCCACTTTCTCCTCAATACGTTTCAGAGTCTCCAGTTTTACATGGAGTACCTTGATCCACTTAGACTTGAGCTTTGTACAAGGAGATAAGAATGGACCAATTCTCATTCTTCTACATGATAACTACCAGCTGTGTCAGCATCAATTGTTGAAAATGCTGTCTGTTTTCCACCTGATGGTTTTAGCTCCCTTGTAAAAGATCAAGTGACCATAGATGTGTGTGTGTTCATTTCTGGGTCTTCAGTTCTATTTCATTGATATACCTGTCTGTTGGTGTACCAGTACCATGCAGGTTTTTTTTTGGGGGGGGGGTTGGTTTGTTTTTGTTTTGTTTTGTTTTGTTTTAATCACGATTGTTCTGTAGTACAGCTTGAGGTCAGGCCTGGTATTTCCCCAAGAGGTTCTTTTTTGTTGAGAACAGTTTTTGCTATCCTAGCTTTTCTGTTATTCCAGATGAATTGGCAAATTGCCCTTACTAACTCCTTTATCCTTCATGTAGAAAAAGGCCACTGATTTGTTTGAGTTAATTGTACATACAGCTACTCCACTGAAGCTGTTTATCAGGTTTAGGAGTTCTCTGGTGGAAATTTTAGGGTCACTTATATATACTATCATATCATCTTCAAATAGTGAAATTTCGACTTCTTTCTTTCCAATTTGTATCCCCTTGATCTCCTCTTGTTGTCCAATTGCTGTGGCTATGACTTCAAATACTATATTGAATAGGTAGGGAGGAAGTTGGCATCCTTGTTTAGTACCTGATTTTTGTGGAATTGCTTCAAGTTTCTCTCCATTTAATTTGATGTTAGCTACTGGTTTTCTGTATATTGCTTTTATTGTGCTTAGGAATGGGCCTTGAATTCCTGATCTTTCCAAGACTTTTATCACAAATTGGTGTTGGATTTTGTCAAATGCTTTCTCAGCATCTAAGGAGATGATCATGTGGTTTTGTCTTTGAGTTTCTTTATATAATGGATTATGTTGATGGATTTCCGTATATTAAACCATACCTGCATCCCTGGGATGAAGCCTACTTAATCATGCTAGGTGATCGTTTTGATGTATTCTTGTATTCAGTTTGTGAGGATTTTGTTGAGTATTTTTGCATAGATATTCATAAGGGAAACTGGTCTGAAGTTCTCTTTCTGTGTTGGGTCTTTGTGTGGTTTAGGTATCAGAGTAATTGTGGCTTCATAGAATGAATTGGGTAGAGTATCTTCTGTTTCTATTTTATGAAATAGTTTGAGAAGAATTGGAATTAGGTCTTCTTTGAAGGTCTGATAGAATCTGCACTAAACCCATCTGATCCTGGGCTTTTTCAGTTGTGAGATTATTAATGTTTCCTTCTATTTCTTTAGGGGATATGGAGCTGTTTAGAACATTAATCTGATCTGGATTTAACTTTCTTACCTGTTATCTGTCTAGAAAATTGTCCATTTCATCCAGGTTTTCCAGTTTTGTTGAGTATATAGCCTTTTGTAGAAGGATCTGATGATGCTTTGGATTTCCTCAGGTTCTGTTGTTATGTCTCCCTTTCCATTTCTGATTTTGTTAATTAGGATACTCTCCCTGTGCCCTCTAGTGAGTCTGGCTAAGGGTTTATCTATCTTGTTGGTTTTCTCAAAGAACAAGCTCCTGGTTTGTTTGATTCTTTGTATAGTTCTTTTTGTTTCCACTTGGTTGATTTCAGCCCTGAGTTTGATTATTTCCTGCTGTCTACTACTCTTGGGTGAATCTGCTTCCTTTTGTTCTAGAGCTTTTAGGTGTGCTGTCAAGATGCTAGTGTGTGCTCTCTCTTGTTTCTTTTTTGGAGGCACTCAGAGCTATGAGTTTTCCTCTTAGAAATGCTTTCTTTGTGTCCCATAAGTTTGGGTATATTGTGGCTTCATTTTCATTAAACTCTAAAAAGTCTTTAATTTCTTTATATTTCCCTTGACCAAGTTATCATTGAGTAGACTGTTGTTCAGCTTCGATGTCAATGTCTGCTGTCTATTATTTATGTTGTTGTTGATGATCAGCCTTAGTCCATGGTGATCTGATAAGATGCATGGGATAATTTTAATATTTTTCTATCTGTTGAATCTGTTTTGTGACTGATTATATCATCAATTTTGGAGAAGGTACCATGAGGTGCTGAGAAGAATGTATATCCTTTTGTTTTAGGGTAAAATGTGCTGTAGAAATCCTTTAAACCCATTTGTTTCATAACTTCTGTTAGTTTCACTGGGTCCTTGTTTAGTTTCTGTTTCCATGATCTGCCCATTGATGAAAGTGGGGTTTTAAAGTCTCCCACTATTATTGTGTGCAGTGCAATGTATGCTTTGAGCTTTACTAAAGTTTCTTTAATGAATGTAGATGCCCTTGCATTTGGAGCATAGATATTCAAAATTAAGAGTTCATCTAGGAAGATTTTACCTTTGATGAGTATGAAGTGCCCCTCCTTGTCTTTTTTGATAATTTTGGGTTGGAAGTTGATTTTATTCGATATTACAATGGCTACTCCAGCCTGTTTTTTGGACCATTTGCTTGGAAATTTGTTTTCCAGCCTTTTACTCTGAGGTAGTGTCTGTCTTTGTCCCTGATGTGAGTTTCCTGTATGCTGGAACATTTTACGTCCTGTTCATGTAGCCAGTCTCTTAGTCTATGTCTTTTTATTGGAGAATTGAGTCCATTGATATTAAGAGATATTAAGGAAAAATAACTGTTGCTTCCTGTTATTTTTCTTGTTAGAGTTGAGATTATGTTCTTGAGGTTATCTTCTTTTAAGTGTGTTGTAGGATTACATTCTTGCTTTTTCTAGGGTGTCATTTCCCTCCTTGTGTTGGAGTTTTCTTTTATCATCCTTTGAAGGGCTGGATTCATGGAAAGATATTGTGTGAATTTTGTTTTGTCATGGAATACTTTTGTTTCTCCATCTATGGTAATTGAGAGTTTTCCTGGGAATAGTAGCCTGAGCTGGCATTTGTGTTCTCTTAGGGTTTGCATAACATCTGTCCAGGATCTTCTGGCTTTCATAGTCTCTTGTGACATGTCTGGTATAATTCTGATAGGTCTGCTTTTATATGTTATTTGACCTTTTTCCCTTACTGCTTTTGTTGTTCTGATTATTATGTGTAGGGAGGAATTTCTTTTCTGGTCCAGTCTATTTGGAGGTCTATAGGCTTCTTGTATGTTCATGGGCATCTCTTTCTTTTGGTTAGTGAAGTTTTCTTCTATAATTTTGTTGAAGATATTTACTGGCCCTTTAAGTTGAAAAATCTTCATTCTCATTTATACTTTTTATCCTTAGGTTTGGTCTTCTCATTATGTCCTGGATTTCCTGGATGTTTTGAGTTAGGATCTTTTTGCATTTTGCATTTTCTTTGATTGTTGTGTCCATGTTTTCTATGGAATCTTCTGCACCTAAAATTCTCTCTTCCATCTCTTGTATTCTGTTGCTGATGATCTACGGTTCTTGATTTCTTTCCTAAGATTTCTATCTCCAGAGTTGTCTCCCTTGGTGATTTCTTTATTGTTTCTATTTTCAGTTATAGATTCTGGAATGTTTTGTTCAATTCTTTCACCTGTTAGTGTTTTCATGTACTCTTTAATGATTTTTGTGTTTCCTCTTTAAGGGTTTCTATCTGTATACCTGTGCTTTCCTGTATTTTTTAAGGGAGTGATTTATTTCCTTCTTAAAGTCCTCCATCATCATCATAAGAAGTGGCTTTAGATCCATATCATACTTTTCTGGTGTGATAGTGAATGCAGGACTTGCTATGGTGGTAGATTTTGGTTGTGATGATATCAGGTAACCTTGGTTTCTGTTGCTTATGTTCTTAAGCTTGCCTCCTGCCATCTGATTATCTCAAGTGCTTGCTGCCCTCAATATATCTGATTGGAGCCTGTCCTTCCTAAAATCCTGATTGATTCAGGATTCCTCAGAGTCCAGCTTTCTCTGTGATCCTTTGATTGTGGGCTCCTGTGAACCTGAGATTCTGGGTGTGTCAGCATTGTTGGCAGGCAAGCTTCCTCTGAGACCCAGAGATCCTGGTGTGACCAAGTTCTTTTTATCCTGGGATCTTGGAATCCTGAGATCCTGGGAGTGTTTCAGCTCCTGGAAGTGGTGTCTCCTCTTAGGACCATGGGGCTATCTGGTGTGTTCGAAACCAAGGTGTACCAGTACTGATCAAAAGGAACCTGAGCTGCTGGTCAGGCAGGACTCCTGTGTCCTTGCTCCTGCTGTCACAGTCCCATCACAATTTGTTTGGAACAGATGTTGTGTTCCACTAACCAGTGATCCTAAGATTATGTGTAGAGTCCTCTGGGGACCGTAGGACTGTCTTCTGAGTTCACATTCCATTTTTATTTATTCTTAATATAATAGTTAGAAAGTTCTTAAAGATCTAGGTTCTTTGGTATTTCACTGTATTGTACATTATTGCTATAGCATTAAAATTTTGGGACTTAATCTGTGTTTTGATTTAAATATAAAATACCTGCAATTAGGGTTGAACAGTTGCTTCCAAGCTATTGTGCTGCTTGGGGAGCTTTTGGAACCTTGAGAATGTGGGGCCTGACTGGAGGAAATGTGCCACTGTGGACCAGCCTATGAAGCTTAGGTCAAGTCCCCAGTGCTTTACTCTCTTTGCTTCCTGTCTTCCTTGAAATAAACAGCCTCCTTCTCCAGGGATGCAATTCTCCGAAGCCATGAATCAGGTTAAAAATCAGTCACCTCTTCAGTTGTTTCTGTAAGCTAGTTTTGTCCCAGAAAATATAAGGCAACTAAGAAAACTCAAAAGTTTCACTTGTATATAAAAAAAGTATTTGGAAAAATGATTGTAGTACTCCATATATTTATCATATGTAGAATTAAATTATAGTATATTCATTATATATACCATACATAGAATAAAATTATAATATATTCTTTAGCCAATATTTATCCCCAACATTGTAATAGTTACAAGCCACTTCCAGAAAGCCTAGTTAAAGGCAGTTAATCAACATATGGTCTACTAGGAAAAGTGATCCTTTAATATAGGGTAGTAATACAGAAGAGAAACTTTTTTTAAATGTCATATATGTATCTGAATGTGTATGTATAGGTATGTATACATATATGTACCTATACATATATGTATAGGATAACATATTAACCTGTAGTCTCCCCTCCCCCAGCCTGAAACCTGCTTGCTCGGGGTGGAGCTTCCCGCTCATTTGCTCTGCCACGCACACTTCTAGAACCTGCGGAGCCACACACGTGCACCTTTCTACTGGACCAGAGATTATTCGGCGGGAATCGGGTCCCCTCCCCCTTCCTTTATAACTAGTGTCCCAACAATAAAATTTGAGCTTTGATCAGAATGAATTTGTCTTGGCTCCGTTTCTTCTTTCGCCCCGTCTAGATTCCTCTCTTACAGCTCGAGTAGCCTTCTCAGTCGAACCGTTCATGTTGCGAGCTGCTGGCAGCCGCAACATTAACCTGGACATAGAGAATGATAACTTGATGATAAATACTAGACTGGCTGTTTGGGCTGAGCATCTATTATTAATGTTTCAGGCTAGAAGTTTATACTTTGCTGTTTTAAGACTCTGGAATGGTTACATATATGTTGATAATGAGGTATCTTAATGATAATGCTCAAGCTCAAGCCTACATTCATTTATACTTCAAAGACACCGTTTTATGCACTTGATAGTTGAGTGTGTATTTTTTTTTAATTGGGTATTTTCTTCATTTACATTTCAAATGCTATCCCAAAAGTCCCCAATACCCCCCCCCAATTTTATTCATCTCTTATACCAATTTTGTTACACAATATTTCTTGTGTGCCTACAGACTGTCACATGAGATCATGGCTGAAATTTTCCTCTTGTGACATACTGGTCCTCTGCAAGCTTTGGGATTCTTATCACTTCAGTCATCAGATTTCAGACTGGGGATATTCAATCTGTTTCTACAAAGTAGAAAAACGGGCCTTTTTTATTTACCACCTGGACAAGCACACAAACTTGTGTTTGCCACCTTTCCTTTCTATAGATAATAGATTAAGTCTTATGAAAAAGAAATGGAAGTGATACATGCCTAGAATCTAGCTCTAAGGAGGTAGAAGAAGGTGGGTCTCTGAGTTCAAGACTAGCCTGGAGCTACACAGAGAAGCCCTGTTTCAACACAAAACAACAAAGGTAAACCTGATTAAGGAAAAAAAATATTTCTGCTGCTCTGGAATTGAGTCTATTGAGAAGATCATTGTGGAAATTTAGAACTTTAGCATGTTCTCAAAAGATCTTCAATTTTGCATTTTTTTAATCAACATAGGCTTATATAGACAATCAGAAATGAAGAGATCCTTATTAGTCAAAGTACAATTTTTTTATGTAGGTAGTTTTGAGAGGTTGTTACAATTGCCCACTTCTGGTCCCATACCCTAAAGCTTTATGAAACTAAAATACAAGCCATGTAGTGGCATTGAAATGGCAGCCAGGTGTTGGGGAGGAATGTAGAGTGGAGTCTTGAGAGAACTGATTCTATGACAATTGTAAGACAAACTCCATTCATCACCAGGACAAGCCATTCAAACTGCACCAAACAATGATGGGTTCAACAGTGAAAGAGGGCCCTCAGAAGCTTATCATCAGTATTCTTCCTCTTTCTGCCCCAAGAACTCTCTTATGGCAACACATTTTGCAGTTAAACAATTGTATCCTGTATATCTTATCCTAATTACTCCTTTCATATTTCCAAGATGTCACATGTCTCTTCAATATAAACTAATGATTCTTATGTCACCCAGGTCATTGTCCAGGTTATTTGATTGAAATGTATATGCTGACCTGAGTTCTTACCATATTCCAGGTGATGGTCTGAATGAAATTCCCAACAAATCTGTAAGACAGTTTAACATAATGACTTGTATGAGTAAAAGCACCAACTTATACTAATAAGTTACACAAAGCCATAATAATGCTTACAAAGGAATAGTCCATTTCCTCCCAAACCTTATGGTTCATGGTCAGACCTCAGTGTCTGTTTGACAAAAAGGAATTGCTAAAGCTCACAATTATTTCTTACTTAAAATTTCCTTTTGTATCTTTTATTCACAAAAGTTTAGATAAGGGAGTATTTTATAGTGCTGAAAACATATGATGAATATTTAAATCATCTCTAGGGAGTGAGAAAGTTTGTGTCTGGGAAAGTAACTGTAAAGGCAGTTAATAGCTGCTGGGGATCTTGGAACATATTGAAAAGAGCAGTGATCAGTGGCAATTCATCCACTACTTGGTTAAAACTAGAGTGAGGTTCTCCCATGCTAAGGATGTGACAGGGCATTCCATGTTCTCATGTGCAAGGGAGCCTAGAAAGAACACTATGCCCTTTGATAACATTGTTGAAAGAGAGTATTTACTGATACTCCCTGTCTCAATGTGTTAGCAAGTGGGCATAATGAGGCTGAGGCTGTATGGGATCATGGGGATGCTTTCAGCAAAGCCAGCCTAGAGTGCACAGCCCCCAATCTAACTCAGCTTCTCACACATGCCTTGTCCTTCCAACTGGAGCATTTCTTGGTCCTATGCCCTTAATATCTGAGAGTCATTTTCCTGTTAAAATGAAATACTGAGCCTCATAATAGAGCCATATATCTCCCTCTCAAAATATTTGAGCAACAAAATGGGATTAAAATTGCACTGGCAAGTAGGGGTTATAATGATTTTTTACCTACTGAGAGCTATTCATGCAAATGTTGTCTTTATCGTTTGAGATGATGTTTATGGAAAAAGAATATGATTACTGGCCAAAATCTACATTATGTCATTTGCTGTATTATATAAACACATACCATACAGATGTAAACTACAGGCTGTGGTTAGCTAATTAAGTTTAATGGAAATACACATGCATGTACAACTCATTTTAAAGGAATTAATTCTAAGTGCTCTATTTTCATGACACAGGCTTTTGGAACACCTCACTATGGCAGTACAGAGGAACCATGAATAGTTTAATTTCTCCTTAGAAACCATTTGGAATGCTGCACTTGAAGCTAATTTTTGAGAGAAATTCCACTAACTATGTCACATACTGTGAGACAACCTGCCAAAAATGCTAATCTATATTATAAATATGTGTGGTCCAATTGGGGTTGTTGCCAACATGATTTTACTTCAAATCTGGCATTACACTGCTTTGAATTCATTATACTAATAAAAGTAAATAGCAAAGCATAACACTAACTCAGCAATAAATAATTTTGGTAAAAATTTATAGATAAAAGACTATTCCACTTTGAGACTTTGCTTTCCTTTTTTTCATCAAGCCTGTTGGATGAAGGAAACATTTGTGCTGCTTATTCCAACTCTTGTTTACTGTCACACTATTTTCTTGTCTGTTTAGTCTTGTTTCCCACTTCTCCTTCTGTAACATAACCTGCTTTCCACAGATGCAACATAAAGCCAGGTGCAAATTTGCATTTGCTAGCATTTCTTGTAGTTATAGGTGAGCATGTGATATTTCTGGCTAGTGGATGAAAGTGGAAGTTTCTGGGAAGAATTACCAACATGGGACTTGATTCCATCAATGTGTAACTTTTTCCAACCAAGAATGTTACATGCAGAGAATTCATTCTCTAACTATGAGGGAATAGCCATGCAAAGAAATACTGCAATGGTCCCTGTGTAGGAAGTCAGGAAGGGCCTACACTACTACTGAAATTACAAAATCACCCTCATTAGTGATCCCCAACCCACTCTGGGGGACTTAGTTCACAAAAATAGAATTATTCATTGAATTTCTGTCAACCAGACATTTTATAAAAGGAAGCCAGAATATATTTTTAAAGGACAGTATCAATTATGGTTGTTGACTGAAGGTTTTTGTTTGCTAGATGTTAAAGGAAATTAAAAGCTGTCCTATAACAATTTATGAAAAATGCCTTTTCAAGTGTTTGAAACCTAAAAAGGCTCCTTTATCACACATATTCCTGACCCATAACAGAGGAATAGCACTAGGATTTCTACTGAACCTCAGTCCTAGTATGGAACTAATGGAATAAAAAAACCCATAGGATTTACTGCAATCAATTCATGATCTCATTACAAAAGCCTAGAAGTTCAATGAAAAAAAATTCAGTGTTATGTCCATGTATGTATTTAATTCAAACATAGTCTGTTCATAGTCTTCTTTGAGTAAACATAGAATATAAAATGTAAAAAAAAAGTCTTTTACTCTACATGAACATAATCATTGCATGTTATACATAATGCTTCAAGGTTAAATATTTATGAATCAATACTACAAACTAAGTGAAATTTTAATATTTTCATCTAATTTAGAAACTTTTGTTTATATGTGTCTGTAATCCATACACTCCACATGGATTATGCAATATATTCTTTTTCCCTTTCTTGGTAATTTCCTATAACGTAGATAGATTATTCTTATTTTATATTTCATTATAAAATGATACTTTGTTTAAAATATAGCCATAAACTTGAGCATTGAAACCAGATAGGCATGACTGTGAGTGAGCAAGTAAGGTTCCCTCAAAATACAGTATAGTTAAATAATTATACTTCTGTCAAATTATATATTAATAATAATTTGAACAATATGTTTAACTCTTTATTTTCAAACTGGCATCGTGAAATACCTTTATGCCTTTTATTGAGGCTCCCCATCTATCAGATATCGGGAAACCATCAGGGAGTTTGAATGAAAAAAAAAAAAAACTGCATGGGTCAAAAAAAGTATGCCTGGAAGCCATAAGGTTAGTCACTAAAACTCTGCTGCTATGGATGAGTTGCCTCCCTCTGTGTTGTTAACTAGGGAGGCCACTGATCTCCCTAACCCTTATAGGCTATTATTGTTAATTGCACACTAGAAGTAGATGGTACTACTTATAAGCACCTTTTATACCTTGGTTAGAGAACGTGGAAAACCCATGCTTGGTTAGAACTGGTTTCTCCTACTCTGCTGGCTTAGCATCAATAGTGCCTGAAAGGACCATGCACACTGTTTGGGAATGGTTATCACCAATGGTCCTATCATCATGGTGCTAGGTAATGTATGTATGCTGGTGAAATAGTGACGACATAATGATTAGTGGCTGTCTTAGTCAGGGTTTCTATTCCTGCACAAACATCATGACCAAGAAGCAAACTGGGGAGGAAAGGGTTTATTTGGCTTACACTTCCATACTACCGTTCATCACTGAAGGAAGTCAGGACTGGAACTCAAGCAGGTCAGGGAGCAGGAGCTGATGCAGAGGTCATGGAGGGATGTTCCTTACTGGCTTGCTTCCCCTGGCTTGCTCAGCCTGCTCTCTTATAAAACCAAGATTACCAGCCCAGAGATGGTCCCACCCACAAGGGGCCTTTCCCTTTGACATTGAGAAAATGTCTTACAGTTGGATCTCATGGAGGCATTTCCTCAACTGAAGTTCCTTTTTCTATGATAACTCCATCTGTGTCAAGTTGACACAAAACTAGCCAGTACAGTGGTATAACCAACTATTTTCTTATTGGATTTAAGACCTACTCCACAAGGAGGTGCTTATATTTGTTGTTGCAATCAAGATAAAACCTTGTGATTACTGGTATTATAGGCCCTACTATGGGCAGGTTTGGTGCCTGCCCATGGGGTTGCTGATATTTTGCTAAATAAATAAAATGTCAAATAACTTTCTAAATGTTTGTTTATGCTTATATGTTAGCAATGCTGTTGGTGTTGGCCAGGGAATATTCCTTTGGCAATTGGTAGATGTTATTGGGTAGCCTCAACTCATAAAAATGTTAAGTATAACTGACAGTTTCTGTGGAATGGTGGTCCAATGCTTAGCCTTCAGTGGAAAAAATAAGTTTATAGGTGTTTCACCTTTTCTGATGCCCAGGTAGCATCATGTAAGTGGTGGTGGAAAGAATCTGAAAACCAGAGGTAAAGGGTCTTTCAGGAATGGGATTGCCATTACTATACTTTTTAAAAATTAAATTATTGTATTTATTAACATTCTAAATGTTGATACCCTTCATGGCCCCACCTCTCAGAGTTCTTTACCCCATCCTCCTTCCCCTTTCCACTTTGCCTCTGAGCGGGTCCTCCCCAACTCACCCACTACTCACCTCTCCACATCACTCATCCACCAATCTACTCCCCTCATCTACCCCTCACTTTACCCTCCTCAGCATCTCCCTTTCATGGGGAATCAAGTTTATAAAGAATTGGTACATCCTCTCCCACTGATGCCAGACAAGGCAGTCTGCTGCTACATATGTACAGTGGGCCATTGACCACACCAATACAGTCTTTGGTTGGTGGCTTGGACTTTGTGAGCTCTGAGGGGTCTGGGTTAGTGGATACTGTTGTTCTTCAAATGGGATTGTCATCTTCTTCAGCTCTTTCAATTCTTCCTTTAACTCTTCCACAGGGGTCCCTGACCTTAGTCCAATGTTTGGCTGTTAGTATCTGCATCTTTCTTAGTCTGTAGCAGGTAGAGCCTCTCAGAGAACAGTCATACTAGGCTCCTGTCTGCAAACACAACATGACATCAGTAACAGTGTCAGAGTTTGGTGCCTGCCCATGGGATGGATCCCAAGTCAGGTTGGTTACTGGATGACCTTTCCTTCAGTGTTTGTACCATTTTTTGTCTTTTCATTTGTTTTAGACAAGAAAAACTCAGGGTCAAATATTTTGAAGGTAGGAGGGTGACCCTGTCCCTCTAGTAATTGCTATCTTCAAAGCAGAATATCTATGCTCACAATATTGGGTCTATAATATTCCCTCACAGAAGGGATGGGACTCTCATGGTTCACAATGATAAATGATATTAACAATTGTTGGCTGCAGTTAGATAGGGGACTCTTCTTCAGTGTTGTGGCTACTACAAGGGACCCCAGTGGAATGAAAAGATTGAGCAAGGAGGACATGGCTGGAATTAATCTTTCACTCAGTAATTGCCTTGTCTGTTTGTCTTCTACTACTATAAATAGAATCCATAAGAAAATACACACAACACAGTTTTAGTTAAAAAGTGTAAAGGTTCATAAAGCAAGAAAATTATAGCAAGTTCAAATTTAATTTGTTCTTGAAAAGTGAATATTGTCTCTTACCTAATTTCCAATACAAATTTTATTGTTTGGAAATATCAAACACACACACACACACACACACACACATACTGAGTATATATGACTATAAAACAACTAGTCTCAGGCATTGTGTGAACCTTAAAAAATTCTTTTTGTAAAAGGGAGACTCTACTAATATTATTCTGCGGAGTGTACATAAAGTTAAACTGCCCCTAAATACTCTTCAAAGAGTTGTATCTATCAACCCTTCTCAGAGAATGCTATTTTGATGATGATTAATGCAGATACTCACAATTTATCAGAAGCAGAGAATAAGAAACTATGGAGAACACTCAGTGGTAAATAGAAAATCTGTATCACATTTCTCAGTTACAGTGGAAACCCAGGGTTTAAAGGGGTTTCATGAAGAGAAGCTGAGACTGGCACTATGTGGGAGGATTGTTATCCTTGTAAAAAGGCCAGGGGTCCAATGTAGGGATGCAGGCTTTGGAGGTGCCAGCATACTGGAGATATTGGGACCATGGAACCACCACCAATAACAGTGGCAGTTGTAGTGTAAAGCTGGCCTAATTATAGAAAAAGAGCTGTACTGTAATTGAAGAAAACACCTTAGCCATTTAAAGTCCAGAATATACTGAATTGCAGACCTAGGTGGTTGACTACAGGATTTCATTTACCCCGGTGGAGTTTGGTTTTGCTTTCATTTAATTGTTAGTGTGTCCTGGTTTGTTCCGTAAAGTATGTAATTTATATTTTTTTAAGAGGCGTCCACAATGGAGAGACTTAACTTTTAAGAAAACATTGAATATTTTAAGATGACCAAAATTTAAAGTGATGTATGTATGTATGTATGTATGTATGTATGTATGTATGTATGTATGTTTTGCAGGTGGAGTGATCTGCAATGGCATAAATGTGGTCAGAGGACAACTTGTGGGAATCAATTCTCCTCTACCATGTGAGAAACAGGGATTTAACCACAGTCATAAGATGAAAGTAGTGCTCTTGTCCACTGAGCCATGAAGCTGACCTAAGTGTTGGCATTTTAAAAACACCATAGACTTTTAAAGTTATATTATGTTTTATATTATGATAATAATATTAATATAAGATCTTGGTGATAAGAGAGGAAAATTATGATTTAATAGTGGTTTATTTGTGAGAAAAAATCAATTGTGCTGGCTACATTTTTGTCAACTTGACAACAATTAGAAATTAGCTGAGAAGAAAGAACCTCAATAATGATAATGGTTCCATTCAGGGACAGAATCTTTCAGGTTTCCATCTGTGCCCAGGAGCTGAACCTGTGCCACAGTCCTCTGCACTTCAATCCTACCCAGAGAAAACTTGTCTCCTAAGAATGTTGACACACCCAAGCTCACAGACCGACAGGATCATGGGAAAACAAACTCCAATCAGAGACAGAAAGGCCAGCTAACACCAGAGATAACCAGATGGTGAGAGGCAAGTGTAAGAACACAAGGAACAGAAACAAATGCCACGTGCCATTGTCAGAACCCAGTTTTTCCATCACAGCAAGCCCCAAATACCCAAACACATCTGAAAGCAAGATTCTGATCTAAAACCACATCTCATAGTGATGACAGAGGACCTAAAGAAGGACGTAAATAATTCCCTCAAAGAAATATAGGAGAATACAGACAAACAGCTAGAAGCACTTAAAGAGAAAACAAAAAAAATCACTTAAAGAATTACAGGAAAACACAACCAAACAGGTGAAGGAAATGAACAAAACCTTCCAGGATCTAAACATGGAAATAGAAACATTAAAGAAATCACAAAGGGAGACAACCCTGGAGATAGAAAACCTAAGAAAGAGATCAGGAGTCATAGATGCAAGCATCAACAACAGAATACAAGAGAGAGGTGAGAATCTTAGGTGCAGAAGATACCATAGAAAACATTGACACAAAAGTCAAAGAAAAGCTGGGCAGTAGTGGTGCAGCCTTTAATCCCAGCACTTGCGAGGCAGAGACAGGCAGATTTCTGAGTTCGAGGCCAGCCTGGTCTACACAGTGAGTTCCAAGACAACCAGGGCTATACAGAAAAACCCTGTCTTGAAAAACCAAAAAAAAAAAAAAAAAAAAAAAAAAAAAAAAAAAAAATCAAAGAAAATGCAGAATGAAAAAAATCTACTAACCCAAAACATTGAGGAAGTCCAGGACAAAATGAGGAGACCAAACATAATTATGGGTATAGAAGAAAGCAAAGATTCCCAACTTAAGAGGCCAGTAAACATCTTCAACAAAATTATAGAAGAAAACTTACGTAACCTAAAGAAAGAGATGTCCTTAAACATAAAAGAAGTCTACAGAATGCCAAATAGACTGAATCAGAAAAAAATTCCTCCTGTAACATAATAATCAAAATACCAAATACACAGAACAAAGAGAATATTAAAAGCAGTAAGGGATAAAAGTCAAGTAACATATAAAGGCAGACCTATCAGAATTATACCAGACTTTTCAATAGAGACTCTAAAAGCCAGAAGATCCTGGGAAGATGTCATGCAGACCCCAAGAGAACAAAACTACCAGCCTAGGCTACTATACCCAGCAAAACTCTCAATTACCATAGATGGAGAAACCAAGATATTCCATGTCAAAACCAAATGTAAACATCTTTCCACAAATCCAGACCTACAGAGAATAAGAGAAAGAAAACTCCAACACAAGGAGGGAGACTACGCCCAAGGCAAAGCAAGAAATTAATTTTCTTCCAGCAAACCCAAAAGAAGAGAGCACAAGCAGGTAAGTATCAGTCTTATGTGCTTTAGCTGCTTCACTTCCTGCCTCAAAATCCCTGTCCCAAGTCCTTGCCTCGAGTTGCCTTGTTGTCATGACTATCAGTAGATGTATAATGTAAGGTAAAAGAAAATCTTTTCTTTCCAAGTTTCTTTTGTCGTGCTGTTTCTTGAAGCAACAGAAGGCCACAGTCCCAGTTTGGTCTCTGTTTCATGCTTCTGGTTGATGGTAACAACTCCCAGCTTCCTGCTGCCATGCCTGTCTCTTGCTACCTTGCCTTTTCTCTGTGATGGACTCTCATTACTCTAAGAATGTAAGCTCAAATAAGCTCTTTCTTTTATAAATTGTATTTGGTCATGCTGTTTTATTGCAGCATCAGAAAAGTAACTAATACCATAACAAAAGAAATATATGAACTTAGGTCTCAAGAGTCACTGAGCATCTCTGAGATGTGTCAAGGTTGCCTTGTTAAGTTATATTAAATGTGTGGATACTAAATTTTGACAAGATTAGCACCTTAAGTTGATCAAAATTGTTTCTTCGAAAAAAGCACTATCTATCATAGTCTTGAGGACCCATCTTTTCAAATATAACAAACATATATTTATACACAGAGTCCCCTTCATTAATTTTAGTCGAGGCACTAAGAAGATAACAGTCTAAAAACTCTCTGTGAAAATCAGATGGAGACTCATCATTAATTCTTGATCAAAGCTCTGCAAATGCAACATTATTCCCTGATACTTTTTCACTTTTTAGGAAAAGGTACCTCTGGTTCTACAAAGCTGTCTGTAGATATTAACAAAGTAAAAGTGGGTTTCCCTAATATTGATAGTTTCTCAGTGTTGCAAAATTCCCTTACTTATTTTTCTCCCCAGATCTCTCTTAGGAAGTCTAAAGATTCAATCTGTGACATCAAACTATATTTAAAAAACATAAATAAATCTTTAACAAAAATCGATTTTTGAAACGGTGATTACAGACTTTCTGTCAATGCTTTCATTTTTCTCAGATGACAAGGGTCCTCATGAGATAGATCTTGGGATTACTCTTGCAAATTACTTTTCCTAAATGCTTCAGAAATCTTAATTTTATGGAGGAGTTCAGTGCTAGCTAGTCTACATTATAGACATATGAAAAACTGAACCCTCTGAAGCTTTTCTCTGAGTTTTAAGGAGGAGACACTTATTCTACATACAGAGATAAAATGTATCAAGAGTTGCTCCCTGAACTCAGGAGCTACCACCACACAAACTACTGTACCCTGTTATAGACACTTTAATGGATAGCATTAAATGACTGAGATCCATAAAATCCTGCCAGGCATTTAGTTAGGACTTAAATTAAATTTAACTACATACCCTGGAGCCTCCACAGGAATATACAACTAATACATATAGCAAAACCTTTTGTTGAGGTACCAGTTAGAACAAAGAAACAATGTGTTAGAAGGAACTGAAGAGCTGAGAACCCAGAGGAGAGCTACTCTAATCAGGACAGCTCCCAGCTGGGGTTGAACCAGGCTCTCCCTCTTTTAAGGGTTTCTTCCTTGTGCTGGGAGTAAACACATCTTTCTTATAGAAGTCTTTCCTCGTGCTTTAGTGTGCTGTGTGTGTTCAGATGTCTGTAGCTCAAAACATCCTACGACAAAGTAGCATATCCCAGGGTGACATATCCTGTCACCTTCATCTTTCTATTGGAAGAATTTTGAAAATCTTTTCTTTAAGTAACACGCTTTTATAGCTGTTTATTACTGTCCACATAATATAGAGAGAGGATATATGAACAATGGGAGCTTCACTTTGATCCCCTTTTGAAAGACAACTTACTTCTAAATATCTAAGTTTTCTTACATGTTAAAAATTGCAACATTTCTTCTGAGCTCTGCCATTCTGTATTATCTCAAGATATGAACACTTCCTAGAATTTTTCTCTACAACAATCTATGAGGCATATTATATAGCTATATCTATCTATCTATCTATCTATCTATCTATCTATCTATCTATCTATATCTATATGTATATATGTGTGTATAGATGTATAATATGTAAGTATATTAATAATATATATAATAATACAAAGACTACATATGTTAATTTCCTGTTTCTGTTAATTTTTCTAAAATAAAAACAGCTTGAAGCAATTGTAATTGTATATATAAAATCACATATAGTTTAAAGTTTTGAATAATATATTAAATTTTTTAGCAACCTGAGGTGAAAATAAAATATACTCTTTAATTAAAAAATAGTGATATGTACATTAAGATGCCCACCAAGCATATGCCAATTAAAAGTACTTTGAGACATTACTGCTCCTCAATCAAAATGATTGTCATCAGCAAATATGACCACAAAAGTTGGAGAGGGTGGAAAAAATGGAGCCTGTATTTGCTGTTTGTGGGAGGTACAAAATAATGCAGGTGCTGTGGAAAATAATTTGGAGACTTCTAAAGTATTAAAATTAAAATCACCATATGGTCCAGTTCTTTTACTTTTAGTATATTCCAAGAGAACTCTACATTCTATGACAGAGATATATGGCATATCATGATATTAGTGGTTTATTCATTACAGCAATGAATTGGAGTTAACCTAGTTGTCCAACAGACGAATGAATGGATAATGAAAATTTGTTATATGTATATAATGGAATACTACTCATCCCTAAAGAAAAAAATAAAGTTAAACATTTTGTAGAAAATGTTTTTAATATGTAATATTAAGTAAAGTCACACTATCCTAGAAGAGAAAAAGAAGTTCTCTTTCATATGCAGAACCAAGACACTAATAACCAATAATATATGTATATATGTAAACAAATATTCATGTGGATGGAATATAACATGAAGAAAGGAGGGGTCTGGGTAGATAGCTCAATGACTAGGAGTAAATACTTGTTGTAGCAAAAGACCTAGGTAGACTCCCAGAACCCACATATTTGTTCACAACCATTTTCAATTTCAGTCTTAGGAGATCCACTGCCCTCCTCTGACATCTGTGGGCAGCAAGTACAAATTTTGTACCCACACATACATGCAGGCAAAACACACACACGCACACATACACAACACACACACACATATAAACTCAAATGCATAAATCTATTTTAAAGATTATAACATGCATAATAGGATTCACATGATTCACATGATTGGCAAGGCTTATGAAAAAGGATTTAAGGCTTTTATTTTCCTAATTCTAATACGGCTATGGATATTTGTTTTTTCATTTGTTTGTTTGGGGTGGTGGATATAGTAAATAGTGAAAATGTATAATTTAATGTGAAGCTCGAATTTGAATAACTGGTTTAATTGTATAGGCATTCACTGAGTTACATTAGTATGGGATCTGATTAACTCTGATGTGTAATGTTTTAATTTATTTGCAAGGTTTTAAGGAATAAGGTTTAGAAAATTAAGATACAATTAAGGTGTGGCAAAGTTCGTAGTAAATTTGTGTTTGTTAGCAAGACATGCCATTTCAATAGAAACGAAATATGTGTTCCTAGCTTCATATCTACTAAAATGTATCATATATATTAATATATATACATATATATGTATATATATATAATTGATATATACTAAAAAGCAATCTTAAGATGCCTTCTTGTGAGTTTCCATCTTTCTTTGGTTTGATGGTCCATAATACACATAGGCACTGTTTCTCAGCTCATTTGTTAGCTTATGTTTGAAATGTATTCTTCTGTAAATGTGCTCTTCAGCTGTCATGGGTCTCAGAGGGATACAGAAATTGTGTAAACGTGACACCAAGGATGAAATGCCTACATCCACATCTGGGAGTGCAAGAATGTTGACTGACCTTTAATAAATCTCAGCTGGGTAGGGTTTACTTCTTTGGCAAATGGATATAAAGAAGAGAAATGAAATGATTTTAATCTTATTAGCTAACTAATGCCCATGACTTAAACAAATAACATGATATTACTGGGAAAATTGGTGAGCAGGAATGTATATGAATATGAACATAAATGTGAAAGTACATGTGAATGATCTTTTACATAGCCATACATATATATTATATATATGGCATATGCATATATATATGAGACAATTTGAAATATATATATGCTATATATATGATATCTACACATATGTATGTTACATAGATATATGGCTATATACATTATATATAAACATATATGATATGTAGATATAGGGCTATCTTTTCAATATATGCATATATATATACATACATATAGATAGATATAGATATAGCTTTGCATCAGTTGTACCCCATATTATTATGAAATTCTAAATATATTAATTATCAATATTATAAATTATAATTTATTTTAACAAAATTTTAATTTACTGATAGTTGAATATATTTAACTTATAGGTTATAGTGCAAACATCTCTTTTTTTTCCATTTTTTATTAGGTATTTAGCTCATTTACATTTCCAATGCTATACCAAAAGTCCCCCATACCCACCCACCCCCACTCCCCTACCCACCCACTCCCCCTTTTTGGCCCTGGCGTTCCCCTGTACTGGGGCATATAAAGTTTGCATGTCCAATGGGCCTCTCTTTCCAGTGATGGCCGACTAGGCCATCTTTTGATGCATATGCAGCTAGAGTCAAGAGCTCCGGGGTACTGTTTAGTTCATAATGTTGTTCCATCTATAGGGTTGCAGATCCCTTTAGCTCCTTGGGTACTTTCTCTAGCTCCTCCATTGGGAGCCCTGTGATCCATCCATTAGCTGACTGTGAGCATCCACTTCTGTGTTTGCTAGGCCGCGGCATAGTCTCACAAGAGACAGCTACATCTGGGTCCTTTCGATAAAATCTTGCTAGTGTATGCAATGGTGTCAGCATTTGGATGCTGATTATGGGGTGGATCCCTGGATATGGCAGTCTCTACATGGTCCATCCTTTCATCTCAGCTCCAAACTTTGTCTCTGTAACTCCTTCCATGGGTGTTTTGATCCCACTTCTAAGGAGGGGCATAGTGTCCACACTTCAGTCTTCATTTTTCTTGAGTTTCATGTGTTTAGCAAATTGTATCTTATATCTTGGGTATCCTAGGTTTTGGGCTAATATCCACTTATCAGTGAGTACATATTGTGTGAGTTCCTTTGTGAATGTGTTACCTCACTCAGGATGATGCCCTCCAGGTCCATCCATTTGGCTAGGAATTTCATAAATTCATTCTTTTTAATAGCTGAGTAGTACTCCATTGTGTAGATGTACCACATTTTCTGTATCCATTCCTCTGTTGAGGGGCATCTGAGTTCTTTCCAGCTTCTGGCTATTATAAATAAGGCTGCTATGAACATAGTGGAGCATGTGTCCTTCTTACCAGTTGGGACATCTTCTGGATATATGGCCAGGAGAGGTATTGCTGGATCCTCCGGTAGTACTATGTCCAATTTTCTGAGGAACCGCCAGACTGATTTCCAGAGTGGTTGTACAAGCCTGCAATCCCACCAACAATGGAGGAGTGTTCCTCTTTCTCCGCATCCACACCAGCATCTGCTGTCACCTGAGTTTTTGATCTTAGCCATTCTGACTGGTGTGAGGTGGAATCTCAGGGTTGTTTTGATTTGCATTTCCCTGATGATTAAGGATGTTGAACATTTTTTCAGATGCTTCTCTACCATTCGGTATTCCTCAGGTGAGAATTCTTTGTTCAGTTCTGAGCCCCATTTTTTAATGGGGTTATTTGATTTTCTGAAGTCCACCTTCTTGAGTTCTTTATATATGTTGGATATTAGTCCCCTATCTGATTTAGGATAGGTAAAGATCCTTTCCCAATCTGTTGATGGTCTTTTTGTCTTATTGACGGTGTCTTTTGCCTTGCAGAAACTTTGGAGTTTCATTAGGACCCATTTGTCAATTCTCTATCTTACAGCACAAGCCATTGCTGTTCTGTTCAGGAATTTTTCCCCTGTGCCCATATCTTCAAGGCTTTTCCCCACTTTCTCCTCTATAAGTTTCAGTGTCTCTGGTTTTATGTGAAGTTCCTTGATCCACTTAGATTTGACCTTAGTACAAAAAGATAAGTATGGATCAATTTGCATTCTTCTATATGATAACAACCAGTTCTGCCAGCACCAATAGTTGAAAATGCTGTCTTTCTTCCACTGGATGGTTTTAGCTTTCTTGTGGAAGATCAAGTGATCATAGGTGTGTGAGTTCATTTCTGGGTCTTCAATTCTATTCCTTTGGTCTACTTGTCTGTCTCTATACCAGTACCATGCAGTTTTTATCACAATTGCTCTGTAGTAAAGCTTTAGGTCAGGCATGGTGATTCCACCAGAGGTTCTTTTATCCTTGAGAAGAGTTTTTGCTATCCTAGGTTTTTTGTTATTCCAGATGAATTTGCAAATTGCTCCTTCTAATTCCTTGAAGAATTGAGTTGGAATTTTGATGGGGACTGCATTGAATCTGTAGAATGCTTTTGGCAAGATAGCCATTTTTACAATGTTGATCCTGCCAATCCATGAGCATGGGAGATCTTTCCATCTTCTGAGATCTTCTTTGATTTCTTTCTTCAGAGACTTGAAGTTTTTATCATACAGATCTTTCACTTCCTTAGTTAGAGTCACGCCGAGATATTTTATATTATTTGTGACTATTGAGAAGGGTGTTGTTTCCCTAATTTCTTTCTCAGCCTGTTTATTCTTTGTGTAGAGAAAGGCCATTGAGTTGTTTGAGTTTATTTTATATCCAGCTACTTCACCGAAGCTGTTTATCAGGTTTAGGAGTTCTCTGGTGGAATTTTTATGGTCACTTATATATACTATCATATAATCTGCAAAAAGTGATATTTTGACTTCCTCTTTTCCAATTTGTATCCCCTTGATCTCCTTTTGTTGTGGAATTGCTCTGGCTAATACTTCAAGTACTATGTTGAAAAGGTAGGGAGAAAGTGGGCAGCCTTGTCTAGTCCCTGATTTTAGTGGGATTGCTTCCAGCTTCTCTCCATTTACTTTGATGTTGGCTACTGGTTTGCTGTAGATTGCTTTTATCATGTTTAGGTATGGGCCTTGAATTCCTGATCTTTCCAAGACTTTTATCATGAGTGGGTGTTGGATCTTGTCAAATGCTTTTTCTGCATCTAACGAGATGATCATGTGGATTTTGTCTTTGAGTTTGTTTATATAATAGATGACATTGATGGATTTTCGTATATTAAACCATCCCTCCATCCCTGGAATAAAACCTACTTGGTCAGGTTTGATGATTGCTTTAATGTGTTCTTGGATTCGGCTAGCAAGAATTTTATTGAGGATTTTTGCATCGATAGTCATAAGAGAAATTGGTCTGAAGTTCTCTATCTTTGTTGGGTCTTTCTGTGGTTTAGGTATCAGAGTAATAGTGGCTTCATAAAATGAGTTGGGTAGAGTACCTTCTACTTCTATCTTGTGAAAAAGTTTGTGCAGAACTGGAATTAGATCTTCTTTGAAGGTCTGATAGAACTCTGCACTAAACCTGTCTGGTCCTGGGCTTTTTTTGGCTGGGAGACTATTAATAACTGCTTCTATTTCTTTAGGGGCTATGGGACTATGTAGAAGGTCAACTTGATCCTGATTCAACTTTGGTACCTGGTATCTGTCCAGAAATTTGTCCATTTCGTCCAGGTTTTCCAGTTTTGTTGAGTATAGCCTTTTGTAGAAGGATCTGATGGTGTTTTGGATTTCTTCAGGATCTGTTGTTATGTCTCTCTTTTCATTTCTGATTTTGTTATTTAGGATTTTGTCCCTGTGCCCTCTAGTGAGTCTAGCTAAGGGTTTATCTTTCTTGTTGATTTTCTCAAAGGACCAACTCCTCATCTGGTTAATTCTTTGAATAGTTCTTCTTGTTTCCACTTGGATGATTTCACCCCTGAGTTTGATTATTTCCTGCTGTCTACTCCTCTTGGGTGAATTTGCTTCCTTTTTTTTCTAGAGCTTTTAGATGTGTTGTCAAGCTGCTAGTATGTGCTCTCTCCCGTTTCTTCTTGGAGGCACTCAGAGCTATGAGTTTCCCTGTTAGAAATGCTTTCATTGTGTCCCATAGGTTTGGGTACGTTGTGGCTTCATTTTCATTAAACTCTAAAAAGTCTTTAATTTCTTTCTTTATTCCTTCCTTGACCAAGGTATCATTGAGAAGAGTGTTATTCAGTTTCCACGTGAATGTTGGCTTTCCATTATTTATGTTGTTATTGAAGATCAGTCTTAGGCCATGGTGGTCTGATAGGATACATGGGACAATTTCAATATTTTTGTATCTATTGAGGCCTGTTTTGTGACCAATTATATGGTCAATTTTGGAGAAGGTCCCGTGAGGTGCTGAGAAGAAGGTATATCCTTTTGTTTTAGGATAAAATGTTCTGTAGATATCTGTCAGGTCCATTTGTTTCATAACTTCTGTTAGTTTCACTGTGTCCCTGTTTAGTTTCTGTTTCCACGATCTGTCCTTTGAAGAAAGTGGTGTGTTGAAGTCTCCCACTATTATTGTGTGAGGTGCAATGTATGCTTTGAGCTTTACTAAAGTGTCTCTAATGAATGTGGCTGCCCTTGCATTTGGTGCGTAGATATTCAGAATTGAGAGTTCCTCTTGGAGGATTTTACCTTTGATGAGTATGAAGTGTCCCTCCTTGTCTTTTTTGATAACTTTGGGTTGGAAGTCGATTTTATCCGATATTAGAATGGCTACTCCATCTTGTTTCTTCAGACCATTTGCTTTGAAAATTGTTTTCCAGCCTTTCACTCTGAGGTAGTGTCTGTCTTTTTCCCTGAGATGGGTTTCCTGTAAGCAGCAGAATGTAGGGTCCTGTTTGTGTAGCCAGTCTGTTAGTCTATGTCTTTTTATTGGGGAATTGAGTCCATTGATATTAAGAGATATTAAGGAAAAGTAATTGTTGCTTCCTTTTATTTTTGTTGTTAGTGTTGGCATTCTATTCTTGTGGCTGTCTTCTTTTTGGTTTGTTGAGGGATTACTTTCTTGCTTGTTCTAGGTCATGATTTCCGTCCTTGTATTGCTTCTTTTCTGTTATTATCCTTTGAAGGGCTGGATTCGTGGAAAGATATTGTGTGAATTTGGTTTTGTCGTGGAATACTTTGGTTTCTCCATCTATGGTAATTGAGAGTTTGGCCGGGTATAGTAGCCTGGGCTGGCATTTGTGTTCTCTTAGGGTCTGTATAACATCTGTCCAGGCTCTTCTGGCTTTCATAGTCTCTGGTGAAAAGTCTGGTGTAATTCTGATAGGCCTTCCTTTATATGTTACTTGACCTTTCTCCCTTACTGCTTTTAATATTCTATCTTTATTTAGTGCATTTGTTGTTCTGATTATTATGTATCAGGAGGAATTTCTTTTCTGGTCCAGTCTATTTGGAGTTCTGTAGGCTTCTTGTATGATCATGGGCATCTCTTTCATTATGTTTGGGAAGTTTTCTTCTATTATTTTGTTGAAGATATTAGCTGGCCCTTTAATTTGAAAATCTTCATTCTCATCAATTCCTATTATCTGTAGGTTTGGTCTTCTCATTGTGTCCTGGATTTCCTGGATGTTTTGAGTTAGGATCCTTTTGCATTTTGTGTTTTCTTTGACTGTTGTGTCGATGTTCTCTATGGAATCTTCTGCACCTGAGATTCTCTCTTACATTTCTTGTATTCTGTTGCTTATGCTCGCATCTATGGTTCCAGATCTCTTTCCTAGGGTTTCTATCTCCAGCATTGCCTCGCTTTGGGTTTTCTTTATTGTGTCTACTTCCCCTTTTAGTTCTAGTATGGTTTTGTTCATTTCCATCACCTGTTTGAATGTGTTTTCCTGTTTTTCTTTAAGGACTTCTACCTGTTTGGTTGTGTTTTTCTGCTTTTCTTTAAGGGCCTGTAACTCTTTAGCAGTGCTCTCCTGTAATTCTTTAAGTGACTTATTAAAGTCCTTCTTGATGTCCTCTATCATCATCATGAGAAATGTTTTTAAATCTAGGTCTAGATTTTCGGTAGTGTTGGGGTGCCCAGGACTAGGTGGGGTGGGAGTGCTGCGTTCTGATGCTGGTGAGTGGTCTTCATTTCTGTTAGTAGGATTCTTACGTTTGCCTTTCGCCATCTGGCAATCTCTGAAGCTAGCTGTTATAGTTGTCTCTGGTAAGAGCTTGTTCTTCAGGTGACTCTGTTAGCCTATATAAGCAGACCTGGGAGGGAAGCTCTCTCCTTAGTTTCAGTGGGCAGAGTATTCTCTGCAGGCAAGCTCTCTTCTTGCAGGGAAGGTACCCAGATATCTGGTGTTCGAACCGGACTCCTGGCAGAAGTTGTGTTCCACTTACCAGATGTCTTAGGATCCCGTGGGGAATCCTGTGTGGGCCCTTGCGGGTGTCGGGCGACTCCGCTGGTAAGGTACCCCGGGGCTCGAGTGGAGCGGAAGGGGCTTGTGCCCCAGGTCAGGCCCGGGTAGTCTGCTTCCATATTTACTGCAGTCTCAGGTTCCGCGGGATTGGATTGGGGCAGGCGCTGTGTTCTACTCACCAGAGGTCTTAGGATCCCATGGGGAATCCTGTGTGGGCCCTTGCGGGTGTCAGGTGATTCCACTGGCAAGGTATCCCTGCAAACATCTCTTAATGACATTTTAAATATGAACCATTGTGTTATATCACTATTTTACTAGATTTGCAAGAACTTATCAAAGACTCACAGTTTATGTGTCTTATAATTGCCTTATTTTCCATATACCTCATTTAATATTAGTAGTATCTTCTAAGTTATGGTTATATATATATATAACCATATATATATATATATATATATGTTTTTTTTGTTTGTTTGTTTGTTTTGTTTTGATTCAGGGTTTCTCTGTGTAGCCCTGGCTGTCCTGGAACTCACTCTGTAGACCAGGCTGGCCTCCAACTCAGAAGTTGCCTGCCTCTGCCTCCCAAGTGCTGGGATTAAAGGTGTGCACCACCACTGCCTGGCTATGGTTATATTTTAAGAGCAAACCTTTTTTCATTTCAAAATATTATGGTCTTCTGGTACTTCAATATGTAAATAAATCTATAATTTCTATCTTAATATTACTTCCAAAATAAAATATTTTTTATTCTAAATTTCCATATACTCAGCACACCAATAAATTAAGCCACAGTCTCTTTAAATTTATAAAGCAGAAATCTGCAGGTCAATCCTTTCTTTTATTCATTACCCAAAATTCACTGTCAGTAAATACTTCTTCTTTATGCCTGAGTGTTATGCTCAAACTCTATTTGTTTTCTTTCTTTTTTATTAGATATTTGCTTCATTTACATTTCAAATGCTATCCCCAAAGCCCCCTATACCCTCCCCAGGCCCTGCTCCCCAACCCACCCACTCCTACTTCCTGGCCCTGGTATTCCCCTGTACTGGGGCATATAATCTTCACAAGACCAAGGCCTCTCCTTCCAATGATGGCTGACTAGGCCAACTTCTGCTACATATGTAACTAGAGACACAGTTCTGGGGGGTACTGGTTAGTTCATACTGTTGTTCCTCCTATAGGGTTGCAGATCCCTTAAGCTCCTTGGGTATTTTCTCTAGCTCCTCCACTGGGGGCCCTGTTTTCCATCCAATAGATGACTGTGAGCATCCACATCTGTATTTATCAGGCACTGGCATAGCCTCAAGTTCTATTTTTAGAGCCATTTCCTCATCTGCTATTTCTGTTGCTAACCTTGTTCAAACCATCATTATTTCCTCAAGGACTGCTGGTGTTGCTTTCTTAGTGGTGTCTTGGCGTCTAAATCTGACCTGTAAAAATGATTCAGTAGTATCTCTTAAAAGCACTTTAAACACTTACCATTGTATTTGTAATAAGAAAAGCAATGCACTGCTATGTGTTACTGGAGCATGTAAATCACACTGCATAGTTCTGAAGCTCCACTTTTCCCACTCTCTCTCTATTTCCTGTCTTACTCAAACTGGTTTTGTTTTTAAGCATGTAGTACCTCCAGATGCATGTTCAGAGTCTCCATAAAGCTGATTCATTCTAGTCTTTGAATATCCGATCTGATGTCACTTTAGAATTTTTCTTGAATATTCTGTTCAAAGAGTTTATGTGGGGGAGTGACTGTCACTATTTTATTAATTTTCCTATTCCCATTACAGTGTTTATCACAGACTCTAAGGATGTATGGGCTTGTATTTTATTTTGATAGTTTATCTACCATCTCCACAGTATTTTTCCTCTGAATATATGATTACATGTACAACCATCTCTTCCACCTAGCAGAGTCCTTTCCAGAATGTAAGAAACAGATGCTAGCTCTTCATCATCTTAACCAAAGTATCAAGGAGAATACCTTAAGGAAGGGAAGAACATTTTTGGCTCATGGTTTCAGAGATTTCAGTCCATTTTCTTTGGCTCCATTGTTTCTGGGCCCATGATGAAGTTGATTATCTTATAGTCTTATCCTGGAAGCATGTGGATGGGAAGTGTATTTACCCTGTGGAGAACAGGATGAACTAAAATACCAGGTATTGCCCTCCAAACCAACACTACCTGTTAAATTTTAACTGTATCTCAAAATATCACCACTGTTTGGAGAATAAGCATTCAACACATTAGCCACAGAGTCATTTGAACCATAATGTGGAAGTATTACTCAACCAGTATAATTTAGTTTTATCAACTGTCAACAAGAAATATCTATGTTATATTCTTTCTGAGAGAGGTAAATGATATTGTGTTGATGCTATTATGGGATCTGGAACATGTCAAATACTTCAGGAGTGTGATAACCTCAATAGCAATTACCCATTATCAACAATAAATAAATCTAGTCTCCACAGATCCTGGCGTTCTTCTATAATGCTGTAATGGTTTGGCAAGCGAGAATATGAATGCCTTTATACTTTAAGCCACTGAAAATAAAACAAAAGAAAATATGTCATAACACAAAGTCATATAAAATTCAAACTGCAGTATACATAAGCTTTGTAATATATAGACATGCTAGGATAGGCATTTTATTTATAAACTGTCTATGGTTACTTTCATGTTTACAACAACAGTATTGAATAGTTATGACAAAGACCTTCTGATAAAGACTAGGTCAACATGTAAGAATGAATTATATCAACCCATGCCTATTTTCCTATGGTGTGCATTGTTTTAATCTCCTTTTGTTGATATAGAAACTGACAGCAAATAAAATATGTAGTGAATTTTGAATTCGATGCTCAATATATCTCTCCATGTAATTTAATTTAGTTTTCACCACATCTATGTGAGATAATACTATTAAAAGGTCTCATGGGTTATAACAAAGCCAAAACCTACCTCCTCATCAATCAGAAACTTATGCTACAACTTCCTTTTTCACAATTACGTTATTAGGTATAGACTTAGTCAATTTACTTTTTTATTAATCATATAGATAGATGTTTTCCATCAGCTCATAAACAATCTATTGATGTACTGACATTTTAGCTCAAAATATTAAAAAATTACTAAGCTTTCAAAGAACAATGTAGAAGTCAGCAGCTCCAGAGATTAAATTCACAAGCATAAAAAGTAGTCTAAAAGCATCATTGAAAGAGCATCCATGACTGGTACTAGCCCAAAGCAAAGAAACCTTTTCATCTAAGATATTTTCTGCTGTGACAAACTGAACCCACAACAAATATCTTCCAATATAAGGTTTTCAGAAATTTATATGAACAAGGAGCCAAAAAAAATTTTTTTTAAAAAAATTCATTATAGCTCTTGAAGCCAAGGAATGGAAATACTCAAACTGAACCTTTTCAAACCCAGTAGAAATGAATCCCAGGGAGTATTCCTGTCCTCTTCAAATGCCCTGGGGAACCATTACCTTTATATCTTAGATACTTTTCACGCTTTTTGAAAATACATAGGACTTATCACGTGACCATGTGGAGATTGTTCAATACCCAGTACTCTGTGGGTTGCCATGGGGATTAACTTATCTTTTATTAATTTCCAAATTATTCTGAATTACAGATTATTTTTCCTCTTCTGTTTACAAATAAACTTTAGTTTCTTCAAGTTTAATCACAACAATAGTATGTTCACAGAGCTTTGGTTTTCATAAAGAAATTTATAAAAACAGAGATGACCCACGCGACTTCTGGTTCCCGCCTGTGCCAGCCAGGATTAGAGACCAGGTGTGGAACCCAATCCCACATAACCCACATCCCAGTTACAGCTCAACTCCCCTGGATCACAGGATCATAGGATAGAAGGCTCACAGGCTCACAGGAAGGACAGGTTCCAGTCAGAGACAGGGAGGCCAGATAACACCAGAGATAACTAGATGGCAAGAGGCAAATGAACATAAGCAACAGAAAACAATTTGACATAGCAACATCAGAACCCAGTACTCCCACCACAGCAAGTCCTCGATACACCAACACACCCTTAAAACAAGATTCAGGTCTAAACTCTCATTTCATGAAGATGATAGAGGACTTTAAGAAGGACATAAAGAACTCCCTGTAAAGCAAGAAACACTATCAATATGACAAAACATCAACCTACAGATTGGGAAAAGATCTTTAGAACCCAACATCTGACAGACGGCTAATATACAAATTATACAAGAAATTTAAGAAGGTAGACTCTAGAGAAACAAATAAGCCTATTAAAAATGGGAGACAGAGCTAAACAAAGAATTATCAACTGAGGACTACTAAATGGATGAGAAGCACCTGAAGAATGTTCAACATCTTTAGTCATCAGAGAAATACAAATCAAAACAACCCTGAGATTCTACCTCACACCAGTCAGAATGGCTAAGATCAAAAACTCAGATGAGAGCAGATATTGGTGAGGATGTGGAGAAAGAGGAACACTCCTCCATTGCTGGTGGGACTGCAAGCTAGTAAAACCATTTGGAAATCATTTTGGCAATTTCTGAGAAAATTGGAAATAGTTCTACCTGAAAACCCAGCTATAACACTCCTAGGCATGTACCCAAAAGATGCTCCCACATATAACCAGGACACATGCTCCACTATGTTCATCGTAGCCTTATTTATAATAGCCAGAAGCTGGAAACAACCCAAATGTCCTGCAACAGAATGGATACAGAAAATGTGGTGTATATTCACAATGGAGTACTATGCAGTGGTTAAAAGCAACGGCTTCACAGGGCGGTGGTGGTACACGCTTTTAATCCCAGCACTTGGGAGGCAGAGGAAGGTGGATTTCTGAGTTCAAGGCCAGCCTGGTCTACAGAGTGAGTTCCAGGACAGCCAGGTCTATACAGAGAAACCCTGTCTTGGGAAACAAACAAACAAACAAACCAACAACTTCATTCCTGGGCAAATGAATGGATATAGAAAATATCATCCTGAATGAGGTAATCCAGACACAAAAGAACACACATGGTATCACTAATTAGTGGATACAATGCCTATGATACAACCTACAGACCATATTGAGAGTAGAAGGAAGGAAGACCAGGAGGTAAATGCTTTAAAACTGCATAGAGGGGGAAGCTGGACAATTGTGGGAGGTCAAGAAGAGTGGGACCCAGGAGGGGGAAAGAAAGAGGAGGAAATACTGGTGACAGTATCAGAAACTGTAGGAGATTTGAGAGGTATACAGAGGGTCAGGAAATTAGACTTTAGCTGTAATGAGGAGAGAAGTGATAGATAGAACCTGTGAAGACCACCTCCAGTGGACGGGCACGGCCCCTGGTTATGAAATCGAGCCACCCACCTGTCTCAAAGTTTTTTTAAGCCAGAAATGTTCCTGTCCAAAGAAAGAATGAGGACAAAAATTAGAACAGAGACAGAAGGAAGGAGCAGCCAGGAATGGCCCCACCTGGGGATACATCATATCTGTAGACACCAAACCCAACACTGTTGCTGTGGTAAAGAGGCACTCGTGGACAGGAACCATGTATGACAGTTCCTGGGGAGGTCTGGCCAGCAACTGACCAATGGAGATGTGGATGCTTGGAGCCAACCATAAGACTGAAGTCAAGGAACCTGTTGAGGGTGCTGGCAGAAGGACTAGAATTGCAGAGGGGGATTGCAAACCCATTAGAACAACAACATGGGCTGGCCTGACCACCCAGTTCTCTCAAAGTCTAGACCACTAAACAAGGATCCATGGCTCCAGATACATATGTAGCAGAGGATGGCCTTGCCCAACAGCAACAGGACAGGTGGCCCTAGGTCCCAGGGAGGTTGGATGCCCTAGAGTAGGGAGATGCTGGAGTGGTGGGGCATGAGCGTGTGGGTGGGCGAGGGAGCACTCTCATATAGGCAAAAGGGAGTGGGAAGAGCAGATGTGGGATGGTGTGATAACCGGGAAGTGGGATATTATTTAAGATGTAAATGAATGGAATGATTAATTTAAAAAAAAATCTTCAAAGCCTTGTGTAACATATAAAGGTACTTTTAAGAAAAAAAAAAAAAAAAACCCACAGAGGTGAATTGAGGAATGCTACAAATGCAGACAGATAAAAACAAGTTCAAATATTTTCAGGTAGCTGTGTTGAGCCTGAAAATATATGCTATGTATACAAAATAATGGGCTTACTCATGACATTTCATACATGTATATAATGTGCTTTTATTAATTCACATACGAAATGCGTCCCATAATCCACTCTTCCCTTAAATCCCTTCAGCCCCGTTATTACAGCTCCCTTCTAATTTCACACATATCTTTCCTATTAGATTACATATTAGTCAGGATTGAAAATATATTTAAATGGAATTTACTACATTGGTTTATATGATATAGTATGAGTAATGCAGCAATGTCTTATACTGGAGGCTAAGAACACAGTGACAGCATAGTCCATGAGACTGGGTGCCTAAGTGGTATCAATGTTCTATCAAGTGCCTAGAATATGCCTGGAGAGCCACTGGTCTTCAGTAGGTTTGAAGCCCAAAGAAGCTGGGTTCTGATATCAGGGACAGAATGAAGCAACAGCAACTCAGTAGATACAATGTACATCCATTTGCCAGTGAGAGTGAAGGAAAAAGATATGGTCTTCCTTTCATCTGGGTTGCCACTGAAAGATGCTCCTTAAATTTAGAGTGTGTCTTCCCACTTCAAATGACATGATAAAGAGAATTCTCAAACATTGCACCTGACAGTTTGGCTTTTAATTTATTATAGAACTAATCAAGCTGGTAACCAAGATGAACAATTATGTCACAAATATAAGAGAAAATGTAATATTTCTCCTCCTGAGTTTGGCTTACTGCTTAACATGATGATCTCTAGTTCCATATATTTTCCCACAAAGAAAATTATTTAATCTCTTTATAACTGAATATTTCATAATACATATGCATATCTGTAATTTTTAATCTAATGCTCATTGACTCAAAGACTTATCTGTGGCATATGCCATCATAATAAACATGGGATTACACATGCACCTGTCTATATTGAATGCAATCTCTGATTCTTTTATTATATACCCAAGACGATTTAGCATTATTATGCTTTCATATTGTTAGGTTGGGGGAGAATCATAATGACTTTTCCAGTAGCTGCACTGGCTTACATTTCCAACAACAACATTTATGTTCCTTCCCCTACTTGTAATTTGTTATTTTTTTATTTGTGTGTTTTCCTGATTATAGTAATTATGAGAGTTTTATATGGAGTATAAAAGAAGTCCTATATTTTCTTAACTATTCTTTGAAGAACGTTATTGGAATTTTGATGATATCTGCATCTGTAGATTGCTTTCTATAGCATGGCCATTTTCTCAACAGGACTCATGGCTGTGCATCTTTGGTGCTAGGATCACACTCACTCTGGTCCTCTTCCAGGGCAGTATTTGCTCTGAATCTCAGAACCATCTCTCTAGTCTGTTAATTTTATTTTCTACCACTTAAGTTTGTGGTATTTTGCTATGGCAGCTATGGGAGAATAAAACAAATAAAGATAGGTAACAGAAAAAAATAAGGAAACAAAATCTGTAATTCAGAATACACACAAATACACATGTATGTATGTATGTATGTATGTATGTATGTATATATGCATGTATGTATGTATGTAAAAGTAACTGTGACTGTGGAGGATGTATGTATGTATGTATAGTAACTGTAACTGTGGAGGATGTCAACTCTGGTCTACATGTATTAAAGTTTCCTATGCCACAGTGATTCATTGAGTTAATGCTACACATACCACCAAGACAAAGCTTAAGAACTTTCTGTGGACACAATAGAGGAATGTAACTTATTGATTAATTTTGCTCTTTGACAATTTCATATGTGTGTAAAATGTGCTATGATTACCCCTCACACTCTTGTCTCCTTCTATCCCTGTCAACCCTCTCCCAATACCAATCATTTTCTCAGATTCATTACTTTTAGACTTTAGGACCCACTTAGAACATGACCATGAATACAACAAAGTATATTTTCATTTTCTATCCAATAAATAAAACTTGGTATGGCTCAACTCAAAAGGAAAATGAGTATTCACCACTGGACATTGGCAACTTCTCTTGGAAAAGTTGCCAAAGCCAAGGAGAATGAGCTCCCATGGTTCTGGAAGGGCATAAACTCTGCCCCAGCTTTTTCTGCTGCCTGCACAAGCTTCCTAGAGACCAGAGGTAACGTTTCTCTTATATTGAAGAAGATTTCACCAGTGAATGGTGGTCAAAATGGTGAAGTATCAGAATTTATGAGCCCTCTGCTATTATATTTTGTTTCTTAGATTGAAAATGAAGATAATATAAGAGTTCAGAAGATCCATGCATGTGAATACTTTGGTGACTTTTTACAATTCAGGTGGGATTCAGCAGGAACACTAAAAGAAAACCACAAATCATTGAGAGGAAAATGGTTGATTTGAAACATTTAGGCTTTAGTAGGAACAAATCCTTGGCTTAAGAAAATAGACATTTCTAACTTCTTGTGATAGAGATTAAGATCTCTGAGCTGTCAGTGACAAATAATGTGAGAAAATGACCTGTAACTGTGTGTCAAAGTGAGGTTAAGCAGGGTTCGCAGGTTTCTGTAGTTTGCACTGAAAGATCATATATCGAAGACCCCGATCATTCTACATTATGAGGAGAACATAATAGCACGATTTGTTCTTTGCAGTAGAAATAAACAGATGTAATTGTTATCTTGTGCAGGATGCCTGTACATGGAAACCCATGAGCATAAACTGTGGCTACTGGAACTGTAGATAATGGCCCTTTGTCTTCCACGACTCAAAAGAGTTCAGTTCACCCAATTCTTTTTTTCTAGATCTTCGCTCCTTGACTTAAATTCATGATCTCATTAAACTTCCCTTCTTTGCTTTTACTTACCTTATAGAAGCTAAATCTCTCTATTGATTCATGCATCTTGAAATGAATACATCTTGCCAACAATAATCCACCTCATGAAAATCTCACTCTGACCCATCAGTGATAACTGTATTTTACTTCTAAAATGATGAGAGGTTTTTAATAATCCAGAAATTTGGTTCATCTTATTTTGTTTTTATTACCAGTGGAACAAAAACATTGTTCTTTTCAATTTTACTAATAGACTAGAGCATGCACTCCAAGGACCGTCTGCATTTACTATTCAGTAGTACTATAAAATTTTGAGCAGCATTTTTAGCTGGGGTTAGGATTAGGACTGAAACCCTGACTTCACATACTAGGTTAGCTCTCTACCATTGAACCACTTCTTTAGCCAATAGGCTATTTATTTGTTTGTTTGTTTGTTTGTTTGTTTGTTTATTTATTTTTAAAGCTGGAACTCTGGAATGTAGTCATGGAATCAGGTATGTCCCGCAGAAGTGTGAATTGTAGCTAGGAAGGAGGGAGGGAGGGAGGGAGGGAGAGAGAAGAGAAGAGAAGAGAAGAGAAGAGAAGAGAAGAGAAGAGAAGAGAAGAGAAGAGAAGAGAAGAGAAGGGAGGGAAGGAGAGGGAAGGGAAGGGAAGGGAAGGGAAGGGAAGGGAAGGGAAGGGAAGGGAAGGGAAGGGAAGGGAAGGGAAGGGAAGGGAAGGGAAGAGAAGAGAAGAGAAGAGAAGAGAAGAGAAGAGAAGAGAAGAGAAGAGAAGAGAAGAGAAGAGAAGAGAAGAGAAGAGAAGAGAAGAGAAGAGAGAATACATATAAAACTCTTGAATAAGAGACATGAAGGAGCCGGGTGTGATGGCGCACGCCTTTAATCCCAGGACTCAGGAGGCAGAGGCAGGCAGATTTCTGAGTTTGAGGCCAGCCTGGTCTACAGAATGAGTTCTAGAACACCCAGGGCCACACAGAGAAACCTTGTCTCTAAAAAACAAAACAAAAGAACAAAAACAAAAAACAAACAAAACAAAACAAAAAAAGAGACATGAAGGGCTGATACATGGAACCAGTTCAACATTGCTAAATTTCAAATAACAAGAAGTTCACATTTTTTCTATAATAGACTTTTTTTCAGCTTGTGGTTAGTTGATTTAAAAAATAAAAAAGAGATTTCTTCCTCATCAATGCCTTGTCAAATGCTGGAAGGGTTGAACACTTTCAAAAAGTTTCAAGGAATTTTGTTCACCTATATAGCAGCCTGAAAGGAAATCCTAGGAGCCTTAGTCACTTAGAGCCCTTGAGGGAACAAGTCACCCAATCCTTGCTCATTCTTTAAATTGGAGAAGAGTGGCAGAGGCCATTCAATGCTTCTTATTTTCATAAATAAGCAGTTCTTTTGTATTTGGTTAAAGCCATAAACCAGATAGCTGGCAAATAATATCCCCATATCAGGTAGCAAGGTGTACTGGGTTCACAAAGGAAGAACAATTAGCCTTTATCAGAAAGGAACAGGTTGCCACTGCAGCTTAAGCTGCCTGAAAAGGCTCATGGATCAGAGGGATTAGTTCAATCAATGTTTAGGTCTCTGGTTGCCATAAAAGCACCTGGTTATGTATAGCATTGCTCAAAATGTTGTGAAATGCTTGGTGGCTAGTGTGTGTGTGTGTGTGTGTGTGTGTGTGTGTGTGTGTCCGCGCGCACGCGTGCATCTGTGAGCTGCGGCCCACCCACAAAAAGCTTCTCCTGATGCTAAACTAAGCAGGTGCCTCCTAGGTCAAGCTTGGCCTGACTTTAGTATAAACCCATTTATCTTTAAATAGGCCCCAAGTTTTATTCTGTTTTGTTTTGTTTTGTTTTGTTTTTCGAGACAGGGTTTCTCTTTATAGCCCTGGCTGTCCTGGAACTCACTTTGTAGACCAGGTTGGCCTTGAACTCAGAAATCTGCCTGCCTCTTCCTCCAAAGTGCTGGGATTAAAGGCGTGTGCCACCCCGCCCAGCTCCAAGTTTTATTCTTCCGTGAAGAGATGTATGTGAAGAACAGATGGGGTTGGGGAGAGGACAACACAGAGCTGCCCCTAACATGAGTGTCTTGTGCCTATTTTCCCAGACAGTGTTTGCCCAGGCATCTCATTGTTTAGATTTATTCTCTTTGTATTAATGTCAATGGGACCAGCAGCCAGATGTCTCCATGAAATGGAGTGGCCTTTCAGGGAATGCTGATTCCCATTTTGCTTTTGAACATAATGGATCACTTATTCTGTTTTCTTCCTAGGATTTTCCAAGTATGATGAACTATGAATCCTCTCTTGAGGTTTTAGCCAAAGCATGCATTTAAACATTCAGTTCAACTGTCTACAAAGTAATGATCAATCCACTTCCAAGCCTGCCAAGAATGCATATTCTTTAATAATAATGTTCAGCCTAGGACTATATGGAAAAGACTATGTAGGGTGACATTGCCTTTTATCTTTTGTCTTTGTTTGAGATACTTTAAATGTGCCTTGGGATCAATAAACAGCACAGATCTTCACTTGGTCCTTACTCTCTAATTAAGGTATCTTCTGCAGGATGCCTTGTTACATAAAATAAGGTTTTCACTCATTTATCATTTCCAGGATGGTCACTGCAGCATGAAAAAATCTCCCCTTTGCCTTCCTGCTCAATTAATCACAATTACTTTCATTAGTGAGCAAGATTATCTGGAAGGATACTTGACACCAATGAGTTTCTTTGATGTTCATTTTTATTTTTATTAGAATACTACTTCTTGGTCTGTCCCTGCAGCTAAAAATGAGACTGATGCCTTCCCCTCTGTCTCACTTACTTTCTAGAAGACAACAGTGATGCAGATCTATATTTCTGAGGTCAGCCTAGGTTGCCTTCATAGCACCAGCAATATAAAGGAGCATTGTGTTATTGCCATTAATTCAAGGAGTCACAGTTTTACAATTATTTTTATGGAATTAAGGTAGAATAGAGATACAATATGGTTACTATATTTATATCATTTATTTTGATACCCAGCATAACAGTTATTCAAATGTAGATTTAAAACATACAAGTCAAGCATAATCATGCAGAAGTCTAATCCTTGCACTTGGCATAAAGTTGAGAGTTTGTAGCCAAGCTTGGTTAAACACAATGTGATTAATCTCAAGACACAAAACAAAACAAACCAACAAAGGAGAGTAACGGGCAAAAAGGGGGAGGAGGAAAATGAAGAGAAGGAGATCAAAAAATGGCATGTTTCCACAGGGAGTGGTCTGAATGCAGATGCTTTAGGATATGGAGATCATATCCTCTTTGATAGTGAACATAATCACATGTCACTGAAAGGCAGCTATGTCCTAGAAGAGACAAGTTCTCTTCATAGGTGCTGGGTAGAATGTAGACAATGAGAATACATTTTTTTCCCTGAAGTTTAAATTCATAGCTCACAAGTACAGCTACAGCTATATATTAAACTCACCTGGCAGCTCATAAAATACCTCAGCATCTAACTTACGGAGATGGACCCCTGTATCTGCTGGATTCTATGATCTCTAGATGATAAGTACCATGGAACTGGTTTATCCTTACCAATAGCCTAAGGAAAGTTTCATGGTTAAGGGAATCGAGGCCAGAGATTCCCACCCAAACAGCATTATACACTAAAACACTGGTTTTCATCCTGTGGGTTGCAACCCTTTTGGCAGACCTCTAATTCTAAGAAATATTTACATTATGAATCAAAACTAACAAAATTACAGTTATGAAGTTGTAATGAAAATCATCTTATGGTTGGAGGTCACCACAACATGAGGAACTATAGAGTCTCAGCATTGCAGTGGTATGAAGACTGGTAACTACTGCTTAAAAACCAGTTTCCAAAGTTCACCTAACTATTACAAGCATCTGGTGGTAGACAGAGCAAAACCAGAAAGTTGGTGCCAACCACAGATTACTTGCCACACCATTGCATTTTAAGGTTAAAGCAGCCATTGCAGGGAGGAGGAGTTACACAGGCTAAAAATGAAAATTACAATTTTAAGATGATACTTCAACATTTAAATAATTAACTAATTATGACTAAATAAATAATAAGGTAAAAAAAAATCTGTGAAACTTCATGTAGAGAAGAGTTAATCACTGAGGGTTTGAGCTGGAAACCAGTCACTTACTCTTTGTTTTTCTCATTGACAAGTAGGTAATCAGCAGTACCTCTCTATGGATGATGCACAGGTCAGCTGAGTCTGAAAAGAAAAATAATGTTGTCCTTTCTCAAACAAGCACCATCTAACCATGTGAGCACCTGTTGCAGGGCTATGTCAAAATCAGCATACTTATTAGTGATGCTTTAAGGAAATTCCCAGTGAAGGTAAAGACAGACAAAGCCAGAAGAATCATGAGGTACTGTGGGAAATGATGGAAAGAAGCCTTCAGAAGAGATGTTACAAAATTAGAAGCCAATAAACAGCTAGATAAATAGCTGGGTGGAGCAGCCATGATGGGTTATTCCTGCTCTGTAGCCTCTTTCTGGTTTTGAACATTCTGATTGAGAGTGGGACCAGAGGTGAGAAGGACAGACCAATATATCAACAGATACATGAGCAATGGCACTACTATTTTGCTTAAAATTTATTATAGAATTTTGAAATACAAAACTCATTTCAGTTTTTTAAAAAAAAACTTGTATTTGATTTGAAACACATAGATCTATCTATCCCTAGATATATTAGACAGACAGATAGATGATAGATAGGTAGATAGATAGATAGATAGATAGATAGATAGATAGATAGATAGATAGATAGATAATATTTTAGCATTTGTAATTTAGGGATTTTGGCTTTTCATTTCTGTCCTGAATGAAGAACTCACTGATCTTTGGAACATTTAAGACAGGAAAAGAAAAATGGTAAAATGAAATAAATTCAGTGGTCATGCTATAGACAATTTCAAATGTTCAGTTTATTTTTAAAGGTTGATTAATAACTATTCCATAAAATTTAGAAAATCTGAGTAAATTAGGTGAACATATCACTCAAAAACTTTTAATTTTCTTGAGAGCGGAGATAGATGAAAAAAGGCCATAAATATTAGCAAAATGGCTCTGGAAAACAGACAAGATGGTTTTCCTGACCAAAGCAGCAAGCATCTCTTGGTCTCCTATAATGACATAATGAATTATGATTTCAAGGGGTCAATGAATGGCAGCAGCTGGGACACCAGAAGGATATAGAGTGAAGCTGGAATAAGGAAATTGAATAACAGCAGTTGAGTTAAAACAACACCAACTTCTGCCCAGCACCCTGCAGACAGAGCTACACCTCAAGAACCCTTTTGTTTTCTGGAATTTAAACAATTTCCTTTTAATTCCCAGGGAGTCCACATTCTTATTGTGGTATTAATATTATTTACATTCATTCCTCGCCTCCTAGAAGCTCAAGGTGATTTAGTAACTATAAGGAACCCAAAGTTAATAATCTGAAATGCCAGCCATGATGACATGGCAACTCCACTGTTCTGAGCTCCTAAAGAAATCGGTATGCAAAAGGAATTAACTTCTTTTAACCTGGAACTGAAAAGCAGCTATGGAGGAAGGAAAAAGCTTATTGGTTCTTCATGATTCTGATTCTGGCATGTGTATTGAGGCATTGTTTGGAAAGCTACCTTCATTTTAGAAGCTGTCTAACAGAACAACAATTCTATCAGTGAAAACAGATGTCATTTCTGCCTCTTTCCATGGGAAAATTGCTGGAGATAGTAAGAAGGGTGGTACTAAAAGATGAGAGAATCAGTGAGAAAGCAGTGCAAGAGTAAAAGTAGCTTTCAGTGAGGAAGTAGTACACTGAGCAGCAGCCAGCTGCGTTACAAACACAACAAGATCAAGTGGATATTGGCAACCAGGGGCTCAGTGTAGGAAGGGTAAGTAGATAGAGCAAGAATGACTCTTCAAAAATCTTGTTTGTTTGTTTGTTATTGTTTCTTTGTTTGTTTGCTGAAGGTTATCAAACATCATGGGAGGATGTTGTGGATAACCCTGGGGCTAATTATATTTGCTGTTAATTACTTTGAACCCAGAATGAGTCAGCACTCAGGTGATTTCCTGTAAACCAGCTTCCCATCTTAATTTGTAAAATAAAAGAGATCTGATGATTGGGCAGATAAAAGGAAAGGTGGATCTGAAGGTGGAGGAGGGAAGGAGAAAATGGAAGAGGGAGAGGACACAGAGGAGGAGGAAGAAGAAGACAAGTGGAGCAGAAGCACATGGCCTGGAGAAACAGCAAGTTCTAAGGGGTCCCATAGATGTGGAAGATGGTAGTGTAAAGATAGATCTGCCCAATCTAGGTGCCTAGCATGTATCGTATTAATTGAGCTGTGTTTTCATTGCCAGGGCATATTTGGATTAGAGATTTACCGAGACAGGAACATTGTTGTGGAATTTGACCTGATGTCGAATATCAGATATGGAGAATAGGGAATTATCTCCATATAACTTAGGGGAGCCCTTGTTGAAAGCAGGAGACAGGGGCATAAGGAGGACAATATGAAGGCTCAAGGTTCAGAGCTATATGAAATAAGGTTCTTGAAGAGCCAAGGTTTGCTCAAAGAGAAAGACTCTGATAGTGGGTAGGAGACAGGAAGGACCAGGGTTTTGACTACTATCCCTCTTCAAGTGATGTGGTAAATCTCCAACCCAAATAAGCCCGTGCAAAGAAAGCACAACTTAATTAATATCAATACAAGTTGCACACCTAGATGGGCAGATCTACCACTACACTGCTCTATTCCTCATATAGGAGATCCCTTATCACTTGCAGATTTCTCCAGGCCACATGGTTCTGCTCCATCTTCCCTCCTCCTCCTCCTCCTCCTCCTCCTCCTCCTCCTCCTCCTCCTCCTTCTACTCCTCCTCCTCCTCCTCCATTGTCCTCTCTTCTCTCCCTTTCCTCCTTCTCCCTAACACTTTTCAGCTCTACCTTCCCTTCCACTGCCGGACTCTAGCCTTTATTTTACAAGTTAAAGTGGGGAGAAGGTTCACAAGAAGTCACCTGATTCACTCCTTGTCTTAGGCAGCTCCTCCTGGGAAAGTGGAACTAGCATCAAAATACAAACAGCATCAGGGCAATCTACAACAAAGTGGGGAGTGTGACCCATCACAGTTCTATGACTCCAGCTCTCCCCTGATGTTTTGTCCATTAGTGAACAAATGTTTTCAATTTTCCAGTGATTTGAATGGATGTGCAAGGTAACCAAAGTACCCCAATGTGTTCTGCCTCCGTTGCTTCCTCACCGCAGTCTCATGACTACCTTCTTCCCATGAAGCTTCTGCAGTTAACTATTATGCTCCAAAAGGCTAGAAGGCAGAACATTTCCCTGGTATGTTGTATAGGGGTGGGAATTTTATCAAAAGACTGGCATCTTGCTTTAATATCATCATCTCATCTCACTGGTCTTATGGACGGTTCAAAAAATTAAGCTGAGACAAAACACAGTACAGAAGATACATAGAATTTATTACAGAGAAAAGGATTGGTAAAAATCATTTCCCAACCTGTTGGTGGCCTTTTTGTCTTATTAACAGTGTCTTTTGCCTTACAGAAGCTTTGCAATTTTATGAGGTCCCATTTGTCAATTCTTGATCTTACAGTACAAGCCATTGCTGATCTGTTTAGGAATTTTCCCCCTGTGCCCATATCTTCGAGGCTTTTCCCTACTTTCTCCTCTATTAATTTCAGTGTCTCTTGTTTTATGTGGAGGTCTTTGATCCACTTAGACTTGAGCTTTGTACAAGGAGAAAAGAATGGATCAATTCACATTCTTCTACATGATAACTACCAGTTGTTCGAGCACCATTTGTTGAAAACGCTGTCTTTTTTCCACTGGATGGTTTTAGCTCCTTGGTCAAAGATGAAGTGACCATAGGTGTGTGGGTTCATTTCTGGGTCTTCAATTCTATTCCATTGATCTACCTGTCTGTAGCTGTACCAGTTTTTTTTTTTTTTTAAATCAAAATTGCTCTGTAGTACAGCTTTAGGTCAGGCATGGTGATTCCATCAGAGGTTCTTTTATTGTTGAGAATAGTTTCTGCTACCCTAGGTTTTTTATTATTCCAAATGAATTTGCAAATTGCCCTTTCTAACTCAGTGAAGAATTGAGTTGGAATTTTGATTGGAATTGCATTGAATCTGTAGATTGCTTTCGGCAGGATAGCCATTTAGACTATATTAATCCTTCCAATCCATGAGCATGGGAGATCTTTCCATCTTCTGAGATCTTTGATTTCTTTCTTCAGAGACTTGAAGTTCTTAGCATACAGATCTTTCACTTCCTTAGTTAGAGTCACACCAAGGTATTTTATATTATTAGGAACTATTGTGAAGGGTGTTGTTTCCCTAATTTCTTTCTCAGCCAGTCCATCCTTTGTGTAGAAAAAAAGGCCAAGGGTACCATTGTGCTGATCTACATTTTAGGTGGGCCTTTGCTGTATATAAAGTCTATAGAATGTGAAGCTCTCCCCATTTGGACTAACCCCCCCCCCAGGAGGGAACATGGGTAAATCCTTGCTCTTTGTCTGAAAGCTTATTACTCTATATAAGAGTTAGTATAAGATGTGGGGCTTTGTACTGGCTAGTTTTATATCAACTTGACACAAATTAGAGGAGAGAAGCCTAGTTGAGAAAAATGTCTCCATAAAATCCAGATGTAAGCCTTTTTCTTAATTAGTAATCAGTGTGTGTGTTGAGGGGGGAGCCCACTGTGGGTAATGCCATCCCTAGGCTGGAGGTCCTGGGTTCCATAAGAAAGCAGTCTGAGCAAGCTATGGAGGAGCAAGCTATGGAGGAGCCAGAAAGCAGCACTTCTTTATGGCATGTGAGTCAACTCCTGCCTCCAGGTTCCTGCCCTACTTGAATTCCTGCTCTGACTTCCTGTGATGATGAAATGAAATATGAAAACATAAGCCAAATAAACCCTTTCCTTGGCAACTTGCTTTTTGGTCATGATGTGTCTCATGGTGTTTCCTCAAAGCTAAAGAAACTCTAAGATAGGCTCTTAGGACAAAGATAACATAATTATTATGAATTATCTTCTCGGCAGTTTGGAGTGTCATACTTTCCGAACTTTAAGAGTCACACTCCTCTGCCTAGTGACTGGAATTCTTCAGTTCCAGACCTTGGTTTAATGGGCTGTTGATTATAAAGTAAGTGTGCAGCCTCTGGTGCCCTAAGTTTCTGATATCTAACAAACTACCGAAAGAGAAGTCATGACATATTTGCCTTGGCCATGGCAATAAATCTTACTGTAATCTAAGCTGCCATTCTCTCAATCCCAAAGGAGTCCTGTGATTATAACTTAAATTATTCAGAATGAGTAGTATGTATGACACTTCTCAAAACCAAAACTGACTGGAGAAGCTTTGATGAACATGTCTTTAGTTCTTCTTCCCCATCCTCACCCCCCCCCATAAAGGGCAGAACTCACATCCTTATAGTCTTTGACAGCTCAGGGTGTGAATCCAAAAGGGAGCTAGACTTAATTGTACAAAGAGAATAAATATGCAGTAACTCCCCAGCCAGCTCCAGCAATATACATCTCTCCTGGGCAAGATTTCTACCATCTCTACTTACAGAAAATCGCTTGCTGCAGACAGAGATCTAAGAAATACTTCGAAAACTAAAAGACCTTTTGGAATATAGAGCTGTTTGATGATTTTTCAAAACATAATTTACTTTTTTATTCTAAATGAGGGAGCAGAAGAGACCATTCACTACATGTATGCATTCATGTATATTTATCATATTATTACATATTATTACTTCATGCTTTAAGTTTTATCTAGGAAAAGAGTAGAGATTTATTTTGAAACGCAATTTTCTCACTGCTTATGTTCTTCCATTTTGTATGAACACTATCAGTGATGGAAACGCTTCATCTGAAAGAGTAACTTGAAATAATTCAGATTCTTTGAAAGAGATTGTCCTCAAAATAAAATCTTGAGGTTTTGTGTTGCATTTAAAAAACATTGCCTTTTGTGTCATACACCTTTGATGTTTTTCAGTTGATGATTAAATCTTCATGTTTTTGGTTTCCTGGTTATAAAAAAGCATGGAAACAAAGGCAACACTGCCACAGGGGTGTGATGCAAGAGGCAATCATATAAAATGAGGTTTGGATGTAACTTAGCTTGAAATTGTACCACCTAAGTAAGTAAGGTGTCTCTGTTATTATGAAAGTTTTGTACTTGCAAACTTCTGGAAAACAAACAAACAAAACTTTCATTTGTGGAGTTGAGCATGTTAACAGGAAGCAAGCTTTCAGTCACTTAGAAAGGCACTTTTCTTCCTCTGACACAAATTTTGCTTTTGTGATTTGATTGACAGCCATCCCACTGTCTATAAACAATCCACCATTACCCCAAATTACCATTCAGTCCCTGCATCCAACATTTAAACATTGAGTGGTTTTGCGTTCAATAAAATTCCTTTTCATTCCTTCCTAGGTTGCCATGTCTCTTCAAACAGAGACAGAAAAGCTCCGGTCTGTGTCAGACAGATTTTAATTTTCAGTCCCCATCCATTTGCAGAGGACTAGACACAGGCAAACAGACTCTCCCCCAAAGCCTAGCAACCTGCAGTTTAAACAGTCAATGCATAAGAGTCCTGGGATGGGGGCCTGGACCTGTTCACACATGAATAAAGAAGATTAAGATTTCCTTTCAAAGACCTGAAGCCTTTTTGACAGCCAGTGTCAACAGCACTGTCTGCCTTCAATGTGAACCAGTCTTCTAGCACAGATTCCCACAGGGAGGTCCTGCCTATTAGCATGCATCACACCACTGTTCCTTGTCGGTATTTAATGGGAGAATAAGGGGGTAAAGTTTTGCAAACTCTTACTTAGGCACAAAGAAAGGATAACTTACAGGAATTGTTGAAAGAAAATACCAGTGAACATGAACACCTACAGGGAGCATTTAAAAAGTGAAGAGCCCAGAAGGGAAAGGAAGAATAGTTGGGATTTCTATTATCTAATTGCAGAGAAGTTAACAAAAGCTTTGTAGCCAAAGAGGTGTTTTGAAATTCCCTCAAAAAATCAGCTTTACTCCAAGAAGGGGGAAAAAAAATAATGTCTAACTTTTATTTTCAAGTAAGGGTATAGGACAGCTTCAGAAAATAAGAGTTTATTATCAACATACTTAAATAACCATCCTTATAATTAGGGGAACACTTTCAAAAGGAAGACTTAATTTTTTCTTAATATTTATTAAGGAAAAATTAAAGTAAGTGCTTTATACATAGGCGATTTGTAGCACTAAACGAATGGACTAGGGCTTTATTACATAGTGAGTTTCATAACAAATTTGTGTCCTTAATAAAAACCACAAAGGGGGAAATAGTATCCTGTGTATGAATGGCAGCCTCTCCAACTTGTCAGAGACAAGTTCTAACACTGGAACATGTTAGCATATGGATCCTCTCTCCTTTGAAACTGTATCCCATCCTCCTACTAATTAATATGTGCCAAATTATTTGAGGATGAGTTGAAATACTTAAATTATACTTATTTATAAGATCATGGCTGTCTTTCATTATGTGACCAATGTTTACACAATTTGATGTCAACTTTGATGTCAACAATTTGATGACCAGACAAGAATATAAACCAAAATGTACAACTGCATAGATGGCTGCCATGCTTCCATACCAATGAGACTCAGTGGCTTCAGCAGAACTGGGAAAAGGCTCTCACTGATCTACCTACCCTCCTTCATTGATTGAATACTAGAGTACCCTATGCCAGGAACTGGAATAAAGGCTGGACTACACCAAATTCAACTGAAATAGTCTGGAAAGTGCCAATTATATGCTAGCTTTCCCTGCACAAATCATGCTTTTGCTGCATTTGACAATTTTAAACCAATGAGAGTATTTACACCACAGAAAATAGCAATGCAGCAAAATAGGGATAACTTGTTGTTGGTGGTAGGGTTTTGGTTTTGTTTGTTTGTTTATTTATTTATTTATTTGCAATTGATTGACATATATTTGCTAATATCTCACTAGATAGACAAGGTGTTTCTTTCCTCTTTTTCATACTCAGGTATACGTTATCTAGATACTTTTGCAATGTATATCCAGAGATGGCTCTTTTGTGATAAAAGGATAGGACAAAACTAAGAAGACTGTACCTCATAGATTTCTTTCCTTCTGGGATTTGGGAGGAGCTAGTAGAATTCAAGAATATCTGTCATTCAGCCTTCAGATAGATAAAAGGCCCAGAACAAAAATCAAATCTGGCTTGGACTTCTCATTGCTATGTTATGACCAAAGCTAAATTATCATGAGAAGAAAGGAAGGCTACCTAGGCTACCTGAAAAAGTTAAGCTGTGGCTCTACATACAGGCAATGCTTTCTGATCATTTGTGTACTTAACACACATACTGGCTGGCACTTAACTACCTCTTGATGGATGGCAGGACTGCCATGTGGTGGTTCTCAAAATTAAACACATCAGAACTACCTGGAGCCTTTCAAAACCACATGTAGAAAATTCTCAGCCTCAAAGACTTTGATTTAATAGTCTGGGATGGGGCCCAAGGACTTTGTGTTTCTATGTAGGTAGGTAACAATGATGCTGTTGGTTAGCACAACACATCTAGAAAACCACTGCTCTAGGGTTGACTCAAATATCTCGACTCCAGTGCCTTCAGAACAATCAATGGCCCATGATGCACCTGAGAGCATGGGCCATCTTATCCCTGAGTCATACAGGAATTTACCCATGGCTGTAAAAGCTCTCTGTATCTGGATAAAAGAGACTCAGAAATATTCAAATAGTGTAAACTCACAAGTTCCTTCCTTATCATCATTTGTTCTTCATGGGGTAATGCTAGTTTTGGTAATCCTTTGAACTTGACATCCACAGACAATTACCTCCAGCAAACAAATACTCTTATACAAAATAAAAATAGTGCTTCAAAGGGGGAGTGGGTGGGTAGGGGATTGGGGGGGTGGGCATGGGGGACCTTTGGGATAGCGTTGAAAATGTAAACAAGGAAAATACCCAATTAAGAAAAAATAGTGCTTCATACAGAATGTACTTTATCGTAGAAACAGTGAGCACAAGCCACGTGTCCTTGCATGTGTGTCACTGATGACTGCCGTGTAAAGTGGAATCCATGAATTCATCAAAACTCTTTCTGACAGCCTCTTGGAGATGTTTTCAATGCCAGTTCAAAGCACAGAGACCCAACTCTAGCCATAGTTATTGAAACCTTGTTCGTGTTTTAAAATGGAAACTGGAATGAATGCCTAGGAGACATTCATTCTACAAAACAATAAACCCATCTCTGTTACTGTTCTGTGAGTATTTTTCTCCTACCAAGACCTGACTGTCCCAGTCAGTCATCTCAGTGATCATAAGAGTGGATGTCAGGCAAGGGTAAGCTCATTTGGATGAGATGTAGTTGACTGCTAACGTAGTCTAAAAGACCTCACTAAAGGTCCATTACCAGTGAGTAACAAAGCCAACATTATTGCCAATTCTTTGGGGATTTAAGATGTATTTATGTTTAGAAATAGTCTCCACCCATGGATATAAATACCCTTTGAGAGTTGATAGCTAATTGTGACATATGAGTTTAAAGGTAAATATAACCTATCTATTTATATGTATATATACATACACACACACACACACACACACACACACACACACACACATATGCACAACCAGCTCATTTTTGTACATTTATGGATCTGTGCTCCCAAAAACCTGCCAAACAATAATGAAAATTTCTTTTTAGAATAGAGGCAAATACGATTTGTGAAGGTGAATTGAAATTTATAAGGTCATATTACATCTGAAAAATTCTGATTAAAAATTTGAATGTGTCTCAGATGTTCTGACAATCTAGAAAGTAAACTAAAGGAAAAAGAGAGGTAATTCTGCTAACCTTATATAAACAAAGTCAGGGAAGGGGAACTTGGAGTAAGAGAGTCAACAATGACCATCAAAGAGCTTCCTTGTCGCTAGATGGTGACAGCACCAACTCAAGCAATTACAACTATCTGGGAAGCAGATGCGACTTAGAGATGCTTGGAGTCAGAGCCCTGTCCGTGCCATTCTGGTTCTGTTTTACTGCATCTAAATTCTATCCACACAAAATACATAAGTATTTCACAGCCTTAGCTTTACTGAGATTCATTTTAATTTAGTTTAACTTGAGAAAATTAAAACAAGCAGCTATTTATGTTACAAGCATTCTGTATAGAATTTCATGAATGAATTTTTAATTAGGAACACATTTTTCCTCCAATTCACATCATTTCACATGTTTTCCAAGTAGAAGTTAACTTCTACTCTAATTTACTGAAGAGAACATGTCTAGACACTGAAAGATTATAGGGAAACATAAAGATAAGTGGAGTAGATACACAAACACTCTGAAATGGACTCTATTCTCTCATATTTCAGCTATTTATAGGAACCGATTTTCAGACTAAAAAGAGGGATCTGGGAACAACCTGGGACCTTCCCTGTGAAAACGTACTTTCTACCATAAATCAAAGCATTTTTCATTCATTTCAATAATTTGTGCACGTAATTTGGTCCAGCTCACACACCATATGTTCTGTTTCCACAATTCACACACCTTATAAAACATTGCCCCTTCAATGCAGTTCCTGAACGATCTCAGACTTGTTCTGGATGAAGTCGTAAAGTCAGAAATAGGGAAAGTGCTTTGTTTCCACTCAGAAGTGAGATACAGCTGAACGGTCCACTTCTCTCTAGAGAGATTGTGCCTTTCTTAGACAGCGTGGTGGTTCTTTCCGGACTATGGAACCTCCTTCTGTCCAGTCACATATCATTCCTCGTCCTCAGTAAAGAAAGGAGATGGTTGTTCTCCAGAGAGCTGGATCCATGGCTTCCATGAGTCTTGTATGCTGATTACATTATAAAATCTTATAATAAATGAATAATTCACAAAACATAAAAGTAGAACACATACAATGTATCACTTTCTAGGTGACTTTCTCATCAATTTTGCACAGATTGCAAGGCACAAATTACAGTGTGTCAAGTTGAAATACAACTCTTCTTCCCTAGTTCCCTGGTGCCTGGTGATTCCTTTCTTTCATGGTATTTATTCTTTTCCTTCTGGTTTTTAGGCATGCCACCATTTCTTTTCCTTCACCAGACACAAACTGAAGAAAGGTTTTTTTAATTTGTGTGTGTGTGTGTGTGTGTGTGTGTGTGTTTGTTTTGTTTTTTGTTTTTAACTGCAGCATGAGCCTAATCCCATCACTCAGCAGGATGAGGTAGAATTTCATACCAGTCTGGCTTACAAAGCAAGACCCCGTTTCAAAAGAGTAAATAGAAGTTTCTTACCTTTATGTGTATATGGAGCAGACAGATATCCCAGAATTCTTTCAGGGATTAGAATGGACGTTTTTCTATCTCACATTCTAGCAGAGTCTGCATTCCAGTTCTTTAGAAGACCCTAAGGAGGGTCACATGAGAGTACTCACAACATTTATCTCACTTGCCTCGGACCATCAATCTGTCATTTTCACTATGGCAGGTGGGTAGAGGACTCAGTGCTTTGACCTTCAGAAATTCTACATATCCCAGTGTCTCAGAGCCAGGCACCCTTGTGCCACCGTCCACCTGTTGAGAGACATCCTCAGCTGCCTCAATGCACACAGGGACTCAATGGTCCAAACTGTGTTTATCTTCAATCATAGGCAAGGTCATTCACTTCTGTTAAATTTCTCCTAATACCTATCAAAATCAATTCATTGCAAAAAAATTAATTTATCCAAATAAAAGTAACTCTTCAGACAAACATCTTTAAATACCATTTAGTGACCAATAACTGAAAGTCCAGAGTTCAACTTTTAGCTTGAAAATCTTCCCACTTAATTATTTTAAGTTTAAAAAATAGCAGACTGTTTTCCTCGGTGTGTCTGTTATCACCACCATGTCAAATGTCACATGCTTCCTGAACCTCTACAAGATCATGCAGAAATGGCATTGTGTAGCTGTCAGCATCGTGGACTCATGGAACCCCAAAATGGCTCCCTCCAGTTGACCCCAAAATTCCCCTCTTCTCAGATTCCTGCTTCTAAACACAAAACAGAAAATCTTTTGCTTGAATTAGCCCATGTGTGAATTTATAGGGTCACTTGGTTCAGGTCCACAAAGATTTGTGGAAGTCTGTTTGATAAAGTTTGATTAATTCCCAGTCAGCAGTCTGAACTCTTCATTTCAGAAGATGCTGGGCTGAGTAGATGCGACCTGAAGACTGTGGACTCTAGCCACTCATCTAGCCATAGGTAGGGGATGGCACTTCCACTGTATGCTGGCCTCAAAGTAGCTGTTAACCTGCACCCTTTACAAGAATCTGAAAAGTCTCATTTGACCAGTGTTGCTACAGGGCATGTAAATGATGACATTAGTGAAGATGAAGATGAGGCATACTAGTTCCCATTGGCCTGGTGTTGATGCTGAGGGAGATTTCATTTTGATCAGATAAGCCTTTTGTCATTTTCTAAATAGTAAATGATAATTAGGCATTTCAAACAGGAAAAAAAGAAAAAAAAAAAAAAAACAAAAAACCAACTGTAGTGGCTATTCCTGGTTGTCAACTTGACTATATTTGGAATGAACTACAATCCAGAATTGGAAGGGTCACCAGTGACCCTAATCTGGAGGCTGGGAAATAGAAGTTTCTGACCTGGATCTTGGTATGGAGATCTTGAAGACAGGGAGATCTCCGAGTTCAAGGTCATTTGGGATTAAAGGTGTGGTGGAACACATCTTTAATCTGGGCTGCATCTTCTGCTGGAGACCATATAAGGACATTGGAAGAAGGGAGTCGTGCTCTCGCTCCTTCGCCTGCTTGCCTGCCATGTGGGACTGAGACTGAGTGACTGCTAGATCCTTGGACTCCATTCACAACTACTACTGAACTATTGTTGGGAATTGGACTGCAGACTGTAAGTCATCAATAAATTCCTTTACTATATAGATACTATCCATAAGTTCTGTGACTCTAGAGAACCCTGACTAATACACCAAACAAACAAACAAACAAACAAACAAACAAAAAACCAAGATTACTAAATAAGAACTGGTAGCTCCCAAGTCTCTTTTATCTTTGAAAGGAAATAAAATGTAGATAAATAGAATATTTTAAAAACGGATCTAATTTGGTTAGCATGTAAGGTGGTCAGTAGAATATGAGAGATGATGATCTTACATATACTTCTTACATTTTAAGCCACCTTCATACAGCATAAAATTAATCACACTCTCCATTAGTATGTCTCTTCTTGTGCTGCTATCAGACAGAAGCCAGGCAAACAAGAAAGATTTTGCTTTGAGCCATGGTATGAAGATGCTGTCCATGATGTCAAGAAGGCTAGGGGTGGGTGGGGCTCCAGGTGTGGCAGCCAGCAATGGAGGCAGCTGCTCATATTGCATCCTTCCTCAGGAAACAGAGAGAAGAGCACTCAAAACTGTTTACCCTGTTTCTGTTTCCATTTAAACTGAGAGCCTGGTACACAAGGAAGTACAACCCACAGTCCGAGTAGATCTTCCTCTCTCAATGAAACCTCCCTGAAATGATTCTCACTATTCCAGTGATATGACTCCTATTTGATTGTAAATGTAGTCAGTTTGTTAATGAAGCTTAACTATTATACAGTAAAAAAAAAAAGTACTTTTAGTAATTTTTAGTAGATCTTAAATGTTCTTGTCATTGAACAATACCTGAAGAAATGAATATTTTATTTTATTATTTTTTTTTGTTAGTACTGAGATAAAACTCAGGGCTCCATGCATGCTAGGCAAATGTTTTGCCAATGAACGACACTAAAATAAACATGATACATTCCTTATTTTAAATTTATTTTTCTGGATGCATGCTATGTGCGTGGAGGCACCACATCATGGCACGTGTGAAGTCCAAGGGACAATTTTATGGATCAAAGTCTCTCCTTCCTCATTTATATGGGTGCTGAAGATTGAACTCAAACATTGAAGGTTGGGTGGCAAGTATTTTTATCCAGTGAGACATCTGTCTGGACCAAAGCCACTATAAGTGACTTTATTTATTTATTTTACAATGTTTACATATAAAAATTTTATATTGTATGTCACAGCTTTATGGAACTCATATTTATAAATTATTACCTCATGAAGTTGAAAAATATAAAATAAAATTCTAAAAAGTTTGCAAGTCCAATGGGCCTCTCTTTCCAGTGATGGCCGACTAGGCCATCTTTTGATACATATGCAGCTAGAGTCAAGAGCTCCGGGGTACTGGCTAGTTCATAATGTTGTTCCACCTATAGGGTTGCAGATCCCTTTAGCTCCTTGAGTACTTTCTCTAGCTCCCCCATTGGGGGCCCTGTGATCCATCCAATAGCTGACTGTGAGCATCCACTTCTGTGTTTGCTAGGCCCCGGCATAGTCTCACAAAGAGACAGCTATAACTGGGTCCTTTCAGCAAAATCTTGCTAGTGTATGCAATGGTGTCTGCGTTTGGAAGCTGATTATGGGATGGATCCCTGGATATGGCAGTCTCTAGATGGTCCGTCCTTTTGTCACAGCTCCAAACTTTGTCTCTGTAACTCCTTCCATGGGTGTTTTGTTCCCAATTCTAAGAAGGGGCAAAGTGTCCACACTGCTCTTCGTTCTTCTTGAGTTTCATGCGTTTAACAAATTGTATCTTATATCTTGGGTACCCTAAGTTTCTAGGCTAATATCCACTTATCAGTGAGTACATATTGTGTGAGTTCCTTTGTGAATGGGTTACCTCACTCAGGATGATGCCCTCCAGGTCCATCCATTTGCCTAGGAATTTCATAAACTCATTCTTTTTAATAGCTGAGTAGTACTCCATTGTGTAAATGTACCACATTTTCTGTATCCATTCCTCTGTTGAGGGGCATCTGGGTTCCTTCCAGCTTCTATTATAAATAAGGCTGCTATGAACATAGTGAAGCATGTGTCCTTCTTACCGGTTGGGACATCTTCTGGATATATGCCCAGGAGAGGTATTGCTGGATCCTCCGGTAGTACTATCTGCAATTTTCTGAGGAACCCCCAGACTGATTTCCAGAGTGGTTGGTTGTACAAGCTTGCAATCCCACCAACAATAGAGGAGTGTTCCTCTTTCTCCACATCCTTGCCAGCATCTGCTGTCACCTGAATTTTTGATCTTAGCCATTCTGACTGGTGTGAGGTGGAATCTCAGGGTTGTTTTTATTTGCATTTCCCTGATGATTAAGGATGTTGTACATTTTTTTCAGGTGTTTCTCTGCCATTCAGTATTCCTCAGGTGAGAATTCTTTGTTCAGCTCTGAGCCCCATTTTTTAATGGTGTTATTTGAGTCCACCTTCTTGAGTTCTTTATATATATTGGATATTAGTCCCCTATCTGATTTAGGATAGGCAAAGATCCTTTCCCAATCTGTTGGTGGTCTTTTTGTCTTCTTGACAGTGTCTTTTACCTTGCAGAGGCTTTGCAACTTTATGAGGTCCCATTTATCGATTCTCGATCTTACAGCACAAGCCATTGCTGTTCTATTCAAGAATTTTTCCCCTGTACCCATATCTTCGAGGCTTTTCCCTACTTTCTCCCCTATAAGTTTCAGTGTCTCTGGTTTTATGTGGAGTTCCTTAATCCACTTAGTTTTGACCCTAGTACAAGGAGATAGGAATGGATTGATTCGCATTCTTCTACATGATAACCGCCAGTTGTGCCAGCACCGTTTGTTGAAAATGCTGTCTTTTTTCCACTGGGTGGTTTTAGCTCTCTTGTCAAAGATCAAGTGACCATAGGTGTGTGGGTACATCTCTGGGTCTTCAATTCTGTTCCATTGGTCTACTTGTCTATTGCTATACCAGTACCATGCATTTTTTTATCACAATTGCTCTGTAGTACAGCTTTAGGTCAGGCATGGTGATTCCTCCATAGGTTCTTTTATCCTTGAGAAGAGTTTTTGCTATCCTAGGTTTTTTGTTATTCCAGATGAATTTGCAGATTGTCCTTTCTAATTCATTGAAGAATTGAGTTGGAAATTTGATGGGTTTTGCATTGAATCTGTAGATTGCTTTTGGCAAGATAGCCATTTTTACAATGTTGATCCTGCCAATCCATGAGCATGGGAGATCTTTCCATCTTCTGAGATCTTTAATTTCTTTCTTAAGAGACTTGAAGTTCTTAGCATACAGATCTTTCACTTCCTTAGAGTCACGCCAAGATATTTTATATTATTTGTGACTATTGAGAAGGGTGTTGCTTCCCTAATTTCTTTCTCAGCCTGTTTATTCTTTTTGTAGAGAAAGGCCATTGACTTGTTTGAGTTTATTTTATATCCAGCTACTTCATTGAACCTGTTTATCAGGTTTAGGAGTTCTCTGGTGGAATTTTTAGGGTCACTTATGTATACTATCATATCATCTGCAAAAAGTGATATTTTGACTTCTTCATTTCCAATTTGTATCCCCTTGATCTCCTTTTGTTGTATAAATGCTCTGGCTAGGATTTCAAGTACAGTGTTGAATAGGTTGGGAGAGAGTGGACAGCCTTGTCTAGTCCCTGATTTTAGTGGGATTGCTTCCAGCTTCTCACCATTTACTTTGATGTTGGCTACTGGTTTGCTGTAGATTGCTTTTATCATGTTTAGGTATGGGCCTTGAATTCCTGATCTTTCCAAGACTTTTATCATGAATGGATGTTGGATTTTGTCAAATGGTTTCTCTGCATCTAACAAGATGATCATGTGGTTTTTGTCTTTGAGTTTGTTTATATACTGGATTACGTTGATGGATTTCCATATATTGAACTATCCCTGCATCCCTGGGATGAAACCTACTTGGTCAGGATGGGTGATTGTTTTGATGTGTTCTTGGATTCAGTTAGTGATAACTTTATTGTGGATTTTTGCATTGATATTCATAAGGGAAATTGGTCTGAAGTTCTCTATCTTTGTTGGGTCTTTTTGTGGTTTAGGTATCAGAGTAATTGTGGCTTCATAGAATGAGTTGGGTAAAGTTCCCTCTACTTCTATTTTGTGGAATAGTTTGTGCAGAACTGGGATTAGATCTTCTTTGAAGGTCTGATAGAACTCTGCACTAAACCCATCTGGTCCTGGGCTTTTTTTGGTTGGGAGACTATTAATGACTGCTTCTATTTCTTTAGGGGATATAGGACTGTTTAGATCATTATCCTGATCTTGATTTAACTTTGGTACCTGGTATCTGTCTAGAAACTTGTCCATTTCATCCAGGTTCTCCAGTTTTGTTGAGTATAGCCTTTTGTAGAAGGATCTGATGGTGTTTTGGATTTCTTCATGATCTGTTGTTATGTCTCCCTTTTCATTTCTGATTTTGTTAATTAGGATGCTGTCCCTGTGCCCTCTAGTGAGTCTGGCTAAGGGTTTATCTATCTTGTTGATTTTCTTAAAGAACCAGCTCCTCGTTTGGTTGATTCTTTGAATAGTTTTTCTTGTTTTCACTTGGTTGATTTCACCCCTGAGTTTGATTATTTCCTGCCATCTACTCCTCTTGGGTGAATTTGCTTCCTTTTGTTCTAGAGCTTTTAGGTGTGTTGTCAAGCTGCTAATGTGTGCTCTGTATAGTTTCTTTTTGGAGGCACTCAGAGCTATGAGTTTTCCTCTTAGAAATGCTTTCATTGTGTCCCAAATATTTGGGTATATTGTGGCTTCATTTTCCACCTACAGGGTTGCAGATCTCTTTAGCTCCTTGGTTGCTTTCTCTAGCTCCTCCATTGGGGGCCCTGTGAGCTGACTCACAGCTGACTGTGAGCAGGATGATGCCCTCCAGGTCCAACCATTTGCCTAGGAATTTCATAAATTGATTCTTTTTAATAGCTGAGTAGTACTCCATTGTGTCCTTCTTACCGGTTGGGGCATCTTCTGGATATATGCCCAGGAGATGTATTGCGGGATCCTCCGGTAGTACTATCTCCAATTTTCTGAGGAACCGCCAGACTGATTTCCAGAGTGGTTGGTTGTACAAGCTTGCAATCCCACCAGCAGTGAAGGAGTGTTCCTCTTTCTCCACATCCTTGCCAGCATTTGCTGTCACCTGAATTTTTGATCTTAGCCATTCTGACTGATATGAGATGGAATCTCAGGGTTGTTTTGATTTGCATTTCTCTGATGATTAAGGATGCTGAGCATTTTTTCAGGTGCTTCTCAGCCATTTGGTATTCCTCAGGTGAGAATTCTTCGTTTAGCTCTGAGCCCCATTTTTATTTACTGAAGGTGTCTTTTGCCTTGCAGAAGCTTTGCAGTTTCATGAGGTCCCATTTGTCAATTCTCCATCTTACAGCACAAGCCATTGCTATTCTATTCAGGAATTTTTCCCCTGTGCCCATCTAGGAAAGGGGATAGCATGTGAAATGTAGATGAAAAACATATCTAATAAAAAAATTAAAAAGAAAAAAGAAAAACTGGACTATGGATTTACCTAACACTGCTTTTTTTTGCTATTATTTAATATAAAATCTGAAAAATAAAAGATGGGTATGATGCATGGATTTTCATGATCTTAAATGAAGTTTATGTACATTTCCTTGCTTAAGGGAGCAAAATGATGTGAAGTTAATAAAATTTTGGTATTATGATAACTTCTATATAATATGAATATTTGAGTACTTAAATTTTATATCTCAACAAGTCTTCATTTTGTTTGGCTGTGACTTTTGGTTATGGTTATCGTAACATTTACGATGTTGATATTTTCTTGGTGAAGGGTGAGAGCATACTTATCTCTGGGTATAAAGTGCCAATACTTAAAAATGGTTAGGCATTTTGGTGGTTCAGTGCTCTGGCAGTTGAAGGTTCATATCTAACACTTCCTTAGGCTTGGGTAGCTAGCTACACAGAGTCTTCTTGTTGATCTGTTGGTCTCAGATCTAATTAAAGAGAAGTTTGTTACCATTAAGTTTTATATGCTGCTACTGAACTCTAAAGGTTACTGGGCTATGCTGGTCATTCTTGTGGTTCATAGTCATCCTACCTTTGTAACTAGGATTCTCAGACTCTCAGAAGTGAGATAACCTTGTTTTAACATAAGGAACTTAAAAAACTATATTTGTATATATATGTATGTTTGTACACACATACATATATGTATTTATATAATGTTTATTCTATTTGTTATATTCTTCTAGAGAACCTTAACTTAAACACTAATCATTAGAAAGGGATTTGTGATAGAGTTCACCACTTAAACTATTACTGATATTCTCCAATAGTTGCAGAGAGAAACCTAGCATAATTGGTGGAAGCAGATGGAGAGATCCACAATTAAATATTATGCAGAGCTTGTTGAATTCTGGGAAAGAGGTGGAGGAAGTATTGCAGAAGCCAAAGGGGTCAAGGACAACACAAGAAACCCTACAGAATCAACTATCCTGGGCCCATAGGGGTTCACTGAGACTGAATTACCAACCAGAGATCATACATGGCACAGACCTAGGCCCCCTACACATATGTAACAGATGTGTAGTTTGTATTCATGTGGGATCCCTAACAACAGGAGCAAGGTCTGTGTCTGACCCTGTTTTCTGCCTTTGGATCCCTTTACCCAAACTTGCCTGCCCCATCTAGGCTCAATAAGAGAAGATTCACCTAGTCCTACTATAACTTGATAGTCCAAGGCTGTTTGACATCCATGGGAAGTCTCTCCTTCTCTGAGGAGAAAGGGAGAGAGGAGAACAAAGGTGAAAGGGAGGAACTGAGAGGAGAGGAGAGAGACGCTGTGAACAAGATATAAATAAAATAAATTAATAAAAACAGGTGTATTAGTTAGGGTTTTACTGCTCTGAACAGACACCACAACCAAGGCAAGTCTTATAAAAAACAACATTTAATTGGGGCTGGCTTACAGATTCAGAGGTTCAGTCCATTACCATCAAGGTGGGAGCATGGCAGCATCCAGGCAGGCATGGTGCAGGAGGAGCTGAGAGTTCTATGTCTTCATCCAAAGGTTGCTAGTGGAAGACTGACTTCCAGGCAACTAGGGTGAGGGTCTTAAGCCCACACCCACAGTGACACACCTTTTCCAACAAGGCTACACCTCCAAATGGTGCCATTCCCTGGTCCAAAAATATACAAACCATCACAATAGGATAAAATAAAAAGAACAGGGATAGCATTCTTTAAAAAACATTTTAAAAATTATTATTCAATTTATATCCTGGTCACAGCCCCCTTCCCTCCACTTTCCCTTACAAATCCATACCCACCCCCCATAACCCACTCCCCTTTTCCTCAAAGAATGGGAGCCCTTCTTAGTTACCACCTCATCCTGGGATATCTAGATCCAACAGGACTAAGCTTATATTTTCCGATGCAGTCCAGGTAGGGGGGAGGGGATCCAATTGTAAGGCACAGAGACTGAGACAGCCCTAGCTCCATTTGTTAGGGGACCAACATGAAGACCAAGCTGCACATTTGCTACAAATGTGTAGGGGTTCTAGGATCAGCTTCTACATGCTCCTTGGTTGGTGGCTCAGGCTCTGTGAGCCGTCATGGTTACACGTTAGCTGACTCTGTGGATCTTTTTATTGTGTCCTTGACTTGCTCACCTCTATTCCCTACTCTTCCACAAGAGTCCCTGAGCTGTGATCAGGATGTACAGCAAATAAATAAATTAATAAAAAGATAAAATAAAATAAAAAAGAAAGGGAATATGGGAACTAAAAAGGGGCCCTGGGGAAGACAGAGGAAAAACCCATGCCCCGCCAGAATTCCACCTATGCTCTGGTCAGCCGGATGTGGGAGGGCTGCCAGACTCTTTCCACTCAACCCCGGGTGGGCATCCAAGCCTCTGACCCACTCTTCCGGGGTTGGTCAAGGGGCAGCCCAACCTTGGAGCCCCAGAGCTATTCTCTAAAGCCTTGGGGTTATGGGAGAGTTGGATGAGGGAAGAGAGTTTTCCACACCAGGGAGAGTGAGTGCAGTGGATCTTGACTGGAGCACAGGAAGGCCTTCCATCTGGAAATTAGAAATGGCTCATTAGGAGAAAGCCTATCCCATCCTCCAAGCACAGCGGGCCTTGATGAGCAGAGACTGTCTATGCTTTTAGAGCTTTATTGTAGAAAGGCAGGGAGAAAGAGAGGAGAGGAGAGGAGAGGAGAGGAGAGGAGAGGAGAGGAGAGGAGAGGAGAGGAGAGGAGAGGAGAGGAAGAGTGTGGGGAGCGGGTGTGGCGGCAGTCCCAAAGGCGCCAGGGACTGCAGCTAAGTCATATGACTTGCACCTGACTTCCTCATATAAGACACAAACATCTTGAGTGCTGCGCAGGTGTACCAGGATACAGGTGAATCCAATTTGGTGGAGATTTGCCCCTGCTGCACTGATTAGCTGAAGCTGCGTGCCTGGTGAGGTGGCGTGGCCTGCTGTGCGTGGATGTGAACTGAGAGTATAAAAGAGTGAGAGGCCCAGGGTTCGGGGGAGATATAAAAACAAGGGAGATATAAAAACGAGGGCGATATATAAACAAGGGAGATATAAAAACAAGAGAGATATAAAAACAAGGGAGATATAAACAAGGGAGATATAAACAAGGGAGATATAGAGAAAGAAGAAACAGGACTGAATAAACGTGTGCAGAAGGATCCTGCTGTGGCGTCGTTCTTGCTGGCGAGTTGGGGGCGCGCTCGAGAAGTGGTGCTGAAACCCGGGAAGAAAAACTCGGGACGGGACGAGAAGACCTGGGACCCAGGACAAGGGAAAAGAAACATCTTCAGGCAAGAGCGAAGACCCCCTGCTACAGGGAGGATTCAGAACTGCATCACGGGGAAAGGTGGTAATAAAGTGTTCCCGTAAAACAGACTGTTGAGAAGGATCCAGCATGGATTCAGAACTCTTCAGCTGGGGAACGGTACTGATGAAGAGAAAGAAGAAAGATGAAGACTGAATAAACTGCTGTTAGAAGGACTGGTGGTCGCATCGTTCTTGCTGGTCGAGAGCAGGCGCGACAATTGGTGGCCCGTACGGGGAACCGACTCCCCCACCGAGTTCAGAACTTTCAGCAGTCAGTGGTTGCCGGCAGGGTAAGTTCAAGGTGAGTGAAACTTGTGACCCCAGGAGTTTGGGAAGGACCTCGGATAAAATAGAGGTGAGCATAAAGTTGCCAGGAAGTAGGCACAAAGTAACCCAGGAGTTTGGGAAGGACCTCGGATAAAATAGAGGGGAATATAAAGTTGCCAGGAAGCAGGCACAAAGTAACGAAAGGTTCACGGCTTTGGGACAAGATAAGGTTCCTGGCTTTGGGACAAGTTAAGGTTCCCGGTTTGGGGACAAGTTAAGGAACTATGATAACCTCAGTGTAGTGATCAAGAGATCCTCGCTGTGTAGTTATGCTTTTTTCTCCCGTTGACCCTTTGTGGGTAGGTCTGATAGTTTTGGTCTTGTTTGTTCTGATATATGGACTCTGTTACTGTTTGAAACTGTGTGTAGAGGCAGTCAAGACAGGTCAGAAAATCCTTACAGAGCAACAAGAAAGTATGTCGGAAAAGGAGAAGGGCTTAAAAAGAAAAAGGAAAAAGAAAGGAGACACAGTGTTATCAGGTGGACAGAAAGGACAAAATAAAAGAGCCGAGGTGGAGGAGGAAGGCGAATTAGCTTCTGTGCCTCCTCCCTATGCCTCCTCAGCAGCCACCTATAGGTGGACCTTCTGTCCAGAGATTTGGCGTATTGACTCCCCAGATGGACACAAGGTGATTGAGGTTATGGTCTCATCACCACGAGGTATTGTGTCCATCCCCCTGGGGATCGACAGGATCAGGTGTTGACGTGGGCGAGAGGGTCTGTTTGTGTGTTTCCACAGGACCAGATGGAACCTCTTTGGGTGCCGGAGAGATTGGTGAGACGCTGCAAGAATGAGGCTCCTGATCCAGTTGCCCCTGTGGATGTGGTGGATGGTCCCACAAGCACAAAGGATGGAGCCGAGATGGGAGATCCTTTCGGTATTCCAGAAGCCGATACCAGCTCGACATGACATTCAAATTTTTCCACGCTTTTTGATCCCTGAATTCCCCTTAAAGAGATAGTCTCTCTGGCCATCTATCCCTTGCTTCAGGGAAGATGAGCGGGGATGAGAGCCCTGGGATGTATGCTTGTTATAGTGTGTGTGTTTTTTGTGTTTGGCACATGTGTTAGGTGCAGAGTGTGCGGCCCGCACTTTCGCCATGGTAGCGTAGGCTTTTGCTGCAGTGGAGGCGGGACAATCTCCTCAGATTCGGTTTGCCGCTCTAAAAGAAATTATGCTGCGTTATGCCGTGGGGTGCGAGGCTAAGCACTGCACAGAGGATAGCTTGCTGTTGGCATCCTGTGGAAGGTACGTCTGATTGCATGAAGGTTCAGTGTCCTAGTTCCCTTCCCCCAGGAAAACGACACGGGAGCTGGCCAAGACCTCTCTGGGTGATGAGCCTAAGAGATGGTTTTGTGTAGGGCCCCTATGCTTGCACACTGGGGATCAGACCTCTACCTTCACCCATGAGGCTTGCTTGCAGCAATTAAGATCTGGCCATAGGTTAATTAACATCCTGGCCTTTTGATGCACCTGCCGCAAGCAAAACACAATCTCCCCAGGAGTGGCTTGGCATGATAGAGAGGGAGTCAGTGATAAGACTCCCTGGGCATGTCACCAACCTAAGACAGGGATCAAACCAATGCTGTTTGTCTCCCAAAGACGGGTAAGGGGCATGGTTGCGAGGGGCTATCTACAGACATTCTCTCTGCCAAAAAAGAAAAAAGGGGGAATTGTGGGGAGCGGGTGTGGCGGCAGTCCCAAAGGCGCCAGGGACTGCAGCTAAGTCATATGACTTGCACCTGACTTCCTCATATAAGACACAAACATCTTGAGTGCTGCGCAGGTGTACCAGGATACAGGTGAATCCAATTTGGTGGAGATTTGCCCCTGCTGCACTGATTAGCTGAAGCTGCGTGCCTGGTGAGGTGGCGTGGCCTGCTGTGCGTGGATGTGAACTGAGAGTATAAAAGAGTGAGAGGCCCAGGGTTCGGGGGAGATATAAAAACAAGGGAGATATAAAAACGAGGGCGATATATAAACAAGGGAGATATAAAAACAAGAGAGATATAAAAACAAGGGAGATATAAACAAGGGAGATATAAACAAGGGAGATATAGAGAAAGAAGAAACAGGACTGAATAAACGTGTGCAGAAGGATCCTGCTGTGGCGTCGTTCTTGCTGGCGAGTTGGGGGCGCGCTCGAGAGAAGAGAGAGGGGGGGAAGGCTAGAGAGAAAGAGAGAGAGAAAGAGAGAGAGAGAGGAAAGGCTAGAGAGAAAGAGAGCAAGAGTAAGAGGGAGAGAGTGAGAGGACAGAAGAGAGGAGAGGAGAAGACAAAGAGAGAGGAGTGAGAGAAGTGAGAGGTAAGAGAACAAAGGAATGAGAAAGAAGTGAGATAGGAGAGAAGACAAAGAGAGAAGAGTGAGAGGGTGAGAGTGAGAAGTAAGAAAGAGATGAGGAGGGGCCTAACAGTCCCTTTTTATGGTCTTTACTGTTGCTAGATAATTGGGAGGAATTTAGCCTGAAGGTCAGAAGCTTGAGACATTGCCTACATGACTTCTAGCCATGCTTCTTCCCTTGTGGGAGCAGTGGGGGGTGGTTACTTAGGCAGGAGCCAGAGTTCCAGGAGCATGAGGGAATGCCTACTGTGTCATACAGATGAATTAACACCCTTCTGGGGTTCAGACCTCAGCTCAACTGGAGACCAGCCTGTCTGTGCAGAGCCCAATGCCCCACTAGGGAAGGCACTTTTGCATTTTACTTTACTAATAATGTTGACAGGGTTGTGGTATTTAATCTATCTTTTCTTTCAAAACAATAATTCACACCCAAGAATTCTATTTTGCCCCAATCAAAATAATATTTCAGAAAATGAGCTAACTTTCTATTCACACTCAGAGTTTTTGGAAAGACATATTGTGGTTTACAAATATTAATTATAATTGTTATTGCTTTTTATATGTGTGTGCTTAGTGTTGGGTGTGTGTGTTTGCAGGTGCACACATGCACACATGAACACACATGTGTGTGCATATGTACACACATGTACTCTGGTGTTCAGTCAGAAGACAGTTTTGAGGAATCAGTACTGTTTGTCCACCTGTATGTGGGCTCTTTGAATTGAGTGAAAGCAATTCTTGGGCTTCTATGGCAAACTCTTTTCTGCTGAGATATCTCACCAGATCCCTATTATGTTCTTTGTATCAAGCCCACGTATTGTAGGCTACCTCTTATGGATAGATATTGCACAAAATCACATTTATACTACCAAGATTTCAGAGAAAATTATTGCATGTTATTGTTAAAATACATTGTGTCACCATCTGACATCTGTGACCATGTTTTCATAAAGCAGGATATGTGAGTGGCTGTGGACCCATACTTCCAACACTGACTGTTCAGTGGCTCTCCATAGGGGAAAAGATATAATCATTAGTAAACAAACTCTCCAACATACTATTTTGTTTTAAGGATCAAGACCTGGCCACAAGTTATTGCACCATAAGCCGAGAGTATCCCATAAGTTATCTGTGAAAAACAAAGTGCCCAATGTTCTTCTTGTGCCAACTCATATTTTATAGCTTTGAAAGAAAGATGAAATTTCAAGACCTGTAAGTCATATAAAGTACTCAGAAATTGCTGGTTGTTTGTGAGCCTAGAGGCTGCCTGGGGCTGAGAACAAAGAAAAACAAACCTGGGCATTCCTGGGAACAGCTTGACCATAAAGATAAAGAGGAATGTGAGGACATAACAGGGCTATCTTAACTGAGTCAGCAACTCACAGAACCCTGACACCCTGACCTGCACATATTCTTTTTGCTGACACGTATTCTTTTGCTGATGTTGAATAAGCCAATAGTGTGTCACTATGCTGAATTCCTCACCCCTAAGCCTTTTACCCCATAAAAACCCCTAGCTTTCCAGCCTCAGAGTCAAATCCACTGTCTCCTGCGTGAGATATGTTTCGACCAGGAGGTCTGTCATTACACTACCTCATTTGTTTACATCAAGAAGGATTCTCATGTTTCTTTGGGTGTGCTCTCTCTCCTGAGACTAGAGTGGGGGTCCCTGAAAGGGGGTCTTACAGCTTGTACCTGTTTCATGGAAGTTTTTGAAAACTATTTGTGAAAGAATATTCTATTTGAGAAAACCTTCCCTTCCCTATGCAAATCCTCACAGTTGTTGATTGCAAGATGAAATGGAACGTTTTCCTGCAAGCATTCTCCCACCTGTGAGAGCCTCACCTGATGCTCAAAGCCCTAGAGTTAAATTGATTGACTGACATTTGATCAGTTAGCTTTCCAGATCCTGCCTGAGCCACAAATGATTCTGTCTAGTAAGCACTTGTTTCTGGCTTTGTCATTTTGGTACAAAGTAGATTCATCCATCCTCATATTCTTCAAAATTAAACATAGGTGTCTCAGTGAAGATTTCTAGTACTCTGATGAAACACCATGACCAAAAGCAAGTTCAGAAGGAAAAGCATTATTCTTTATACACCTCTAGGTGATAGTCCATCACTGAAGTAAGTCAGAGAGGGAATTCAAACAGGGTAGGAACCAAGAGCTGATGCAGAGGCCATGGAGACTGAGTACTGGCTTACTTTCATGGCTTGCTCAGCCTGCTTTCTTACAGAAGCCAGGACCACCAGCCCAGGGATGACTCTACACACATCATGAGGGCTGGACCCTCCCTCACCAATCACTAATTAAGAACTATAGCTTGTGTCAATCTGACATAAAATTAGCCAGAACAGTAATTCAAACAACATCCACGTGAAATTTCCTCCTTTCTTTCTTTCTTTCTTTCTTTCTTTCTTTCTTTCTTTCTTTCTTTCTTTCTTTCTTCTAATTCCTGTCTCCCCACATCACTCTTTTGTGTTTGCATGTATGAGTGTGTGTATGTATGTGTGTTTGTGTGTTTCTGTGTGTGTGTGTGTGTGTGTGAGAGAGAGAGAGAGAGAGAGAGAGAGAGAGAGAGAGAGAGGAATCAAATGTAGGGCCACATATGTTAAAATATTTTGACCAGGCTTCCTACTGTTGGAGAAGAATCATCATGATGAAAGCCGTTGTCATGCCAGGTCAGTGGCTAACCAAGGTGAGGTCATCCCTGCTCCCGCTGAGTTACATTACTTGCGTAACTGCACATAAGGCATTCTATTACACCAGTCCGTAAATTTATCTTCTTTTTAAATATTCCATAACACAATGCATATTAATTGACACAAGACCTAAGTAAAATGTCATTTCAATTTCAATGCCTATCCCTGCTTCCTATTTCTCTTTTCTTTAGATATAACATCTGTCTGGGCAACACCCAGGAAGACAGAATGTCTTTGTGAATTCATGAGTTCAAGGAAACATCTAGATTTTAACTTTCAGGAAGATGAACAAGGTAGGCTATAAAACATATTTTAAAGGTGCTCATTAGATGAAATAATATGCCCTGAAGAAAACAAACACCACATATCTTCTTCTTACTCTTTCCTAAAATAGTTTGCAAATTCCTATCAACTCAATTCTTTCAATTTATGTCCATGAAAATGTTCCTGGCAAAATTTCAAAATTCTACTCCTATAATTCTTAAAAAGTCTACCTCTGGGTAACATATATAATGTATCTGAAAGGATAAAACCTGGACTCTTAAAATGTCATTCCTATCTTTAGCATTTGCAAAGCAATTACCACTTCTCTCAGATTTAAGACCATTGGAGTCTAATGCTGAGTATACTTGCCAAAGTATTTTGTTGTCAGTTGATATTGGGTAACAAAGCACAGTAAAGGAACACTCAGCATGCCCATAGTCCTCTCTGTTAGTTATTGTTTTAGAGACCAAAGAAGAAGTTTAGATGGAAAAGAAAACCTGCATAATGCCCCAAACCACCACATCAATTTCCTTTCACCATGTGGCTTTCCAATTTTTGAGAAATAAATTGGGTTTTGCACTTTTCTGAAAATCTATTAGATGCACATGGAAAACAATTGTCTTAGAGTTTCTATATCTGTGAAGAAACACTATGACCATAGCAATTATTATAAGGAAAACATTTATACAAGGCTAGCTTACAGGTTTAGAGGTTTAGTCCATTATTGTCATGGAATTGAGCATGGCAGCACACAGGCAGACATGGTACTGGAGAAGGAGCTGAGACTTTTACATCTGGCTTGGCATCCAGCACAAAGAGAGAGTGACTCTGAGCTTGGCTTGAGCTTCTAAAACTGCACCCCACCCCATTACATATCTCTTTCAACAAGGCCATGCCTCCAATAATGTCACTGCCTGTAGCCGGGTGTTGTTACACAAACCAGGTTCCTGAAGGGGAGAATGGGTCTGAATGGAGAAAAGACAGGGAAAAATACGAAGCCAAGACAAAGATACTGATCAGAGCCCCAAGTTTACTTAAGAGTCTGAGCTTATAAAGGGGGAAGGCCCATCACCCACCATACCATGTTCTTGATGATTTGTCACCAGGTTGTCACTTGGTCACCAGGCTATTGCTTATTCAGGAATGTCTCAGGAAGACAGGTTCAGCCTCTCAGTGGGTATCGGTGTCTTGGAGAAGAGCACAGAGGTGACAGAACAATAGCCCTATCTAGGTCAGAAGACTCCATCCTAGGTGGTCTCCTTCACAGCGGCAGAGCAGGTCTGAGCCAGCCTGCTCGAGGCTGGAGGAAGCTACAATTGCCTATGAATCTATGGGGGCTGTTTGCATTCAAACCATCACAATAATGTTTAGTACTTATCAGGTAGTTATTTATCAAAAGAATGTCTTTAGATCTGTATGTTTAACTTAGGAGAGGCACAGAACCCAGGAAACTGGAAAGAAAGTGTTAGAGAAGATGACACAGATATTAAGGGAGGGGTGATATGTTCAGCATCTGTATGTATTTATTGTTCTTTTTCTCTGGCTCTTTTTTTTCTCTTTGTTTCAATGTTTTGTGCTATGGTTTGATTGTTTTTATTTTATCTTATTTTATTTTTGTTGACATTATTTCAGATGCCTGTTTGTATGAGAGAGAGGGAGAGAGAGGGAGAGGGAAAGGGAGGGAGGGAGGGAGGGAGGGAGGGAGAGAGAGGAGAGAGAGAGAGAGAGAGAGAGAGAGAGAGAGAGAGAGAGAGAGAATAAATATTTGGGTGGAGGGTCTTAAATGGTCTACTTGTTAAGTGCACTGGCTGCTCTTCCAGAGGAACAGGTTCAATCCTAACTCCCAACATGTACTGCTGTGCCCTTTAAGCATTTAAAAACCCCAAAAGATGTAATTAGGGGTCTAAACTCTCAAGAGCCCTGACACATTTGGAACTCTAGGTGATCTAAACTCTCAAGAGCCCTGACACATCTGGAACTCTAGATGATCTAGCTGCTCATGATACCGGCCCAGATCTCAGATGAACCAGATTTGAAGAGGTTTCTCAGTGCTAGGCATGCCTGACTGTAATCTGTATTTTGTACTTTAGTAACTAACAAGACCCAAATGGGACCTGTGGCTTTCAGCTAGACAGGATGCTTTCACAAACTAAAACTTTAATTTTTCTTTTCCTCATTGTTGTCTAAATCATGCTTTAGAGGTCTGTGGGCACTGGTATATTTTACCTGCAGTATCCATCCAGGAACTCCACATCTAAAAGTATTTCTCTCTAAGAATGTTAGTATCTATAAATATATGTTAGTTAATCCTTAGTTCATTCTGTAGGTAGCTTGAGTTTGCCCATCTGCCAACTAAAATTTCCATGTAGCAATACTTACTTTAGTCACATTGTTCTTTTTCATGATTTTTTATTTATAATAAAACTTTTGAAAGATTTGTTAATGTGTCACTGGAATTTATTTTCTTCCATGGTTCTTAAATTTTCATTTGTTCTAAAATGAACAGGTAATGTCTGCATAATGTTCACTTACATCAAAGTGCTGTAGGGTAATTGGCAACATCTGGCCAGACTGGCTGTACACAAACCGAAGCTGGGATTAGAGAGACAATAGTGGTAAGGAGCAGGCAAATAAGTGAACTCAGGGCAGTCCAACTCCACCAAGTTAGAAGACTTTCCTAATCTCTCTCTGTCTCTCTGTCTCTGTCTCTGTCTCTGTCTCTGTCTTTCTCTCTCTCGTGGTTTGTGTGTGTGTGTGTGTGTAGGGAGAAAGAGAGTGAAAGGATAGAGAGAGAGAGGAGAGAGGCATAGGAAAGGGTCTGGGAGAGAGAGAAGAGAGATGGAGAGAAAGAGGTGAGAGGGAATAGAAGGAGAGAGAGGGATGGAGAGAAAGAGAAAGCAGGAGAGAGAGAGTGGGAAAGGGAGAGAGAATTGTAATGAAGTCCTTATGCTCTTCTTTATTTTTAGATCACAAATCAAATGGAACAATTGAATCAAGGACCATGATTTTTCCAGAGAATATAGACATATGAAACTCAACTTGAATATATTCTGGAGTAAATACATCAGTGTCAAAAAAAAAAAATGCAAAGGAGAGGTTGCCCAGTGCTGACATTTCTAAGAAGTTTGAGTGAGAAGCTCTCCTGAAGGTATGTTCCTATGCCCTGCCTTTGGTCTGGAAGTAGGAGGAACATCTGTGTGGAATTTCACAGAGGTCATGTGATGTAGGAGCTTCTAGTGCATTCTGTGCTACAGCACCGATGTCCCTGAAGCTCTGTTAAGATTTATTTTAGCTTGTTCGGTGTTCTGAGGTAAGAAGTATGACTAATTAATATTTTATTTAAACAATGGGTAGAGAAAATCCTAAAAGAATATTGAAACAAGGATGGCTGTTTCTGCCTCTTCTTCTGATGAACTGTAGAGTACTCTTGAGTTTACACAGTGTTCCTTAGGCATCATATAGGAAAACCATTATCACCTGCTTCTTAGCTTTCTTCTCTTTGGAAACTCTTTTCACTCAAGGGGAAAAAAGTTGCTTTTGTTTTGTTGTTGAAAGTGGTTTTTAGAGACAAAGATTCTCTGCGTAACCTTGGCTGGCCTGGAACTCGATATATAGATCACGCAAGACTGGAACTCAGAAATTTGCCTCTCCTCTGCCTCCTGAGGACTGGGATTAAAAGAGTAAGGCCCAGTCTTATCAAATAAATATTTGTATGACCCTTTGCATATAAGTATTAAAACCAGTATGGAAATCAACTGTTTACCAATCATAAGTCATAAAATAATTATTAAAATTTTTTTGCAAAAGTATGGGTGGTCGAGTTCAGATATTCAATACCCAGTGTAAAATCTGAGTCCTATGCATGCCTGTAAACATAATATTGAATACTGAGCAAAGACAAGCAGATCCCAGGGCTGTGCTGGTCCAGGTTTGTTAAGAGGAAACTGCCCCACACATCTGCTGATGGTGGGGCATGAAAGCACACACATGGTCACACACACACACAAATGAAAGTAAGTTTAAACGGTAACAGGAGAGAAGTATTTACTTATTTTTATATAAAGAATCAAATCAGATAAATTTTGTTACTTCAGGAAAAAGAAAATTTTGAACACTTTCAGAGTTGATTGATATTTTGATTTTATAAGTATCAGTTCTGTGAATTTCAATTTCTACAAGTTTACAATTTGAAATGGCAGTATGTTTAAAGCCATTCCAGAAATTTTTGGAAATTTTGTTCTGATCCCATGCCAAAATTCATTTCACATTTAAAAAAAATGAAACTCGAGTTAGTGACTCAAAGGCAATTTTAAAAAGCAAATATTCTGATATAATATAATCTAAATATATACTACTTTGACCTTTAAATGGTTTGATGGGATAGTATGGAAGCAGTAAAACCTTAAGTGTATGTCCAGCAGCACTGATCATATTGCTTGCTCTGAAGGCATAGGGGGACTAAGTGTCTATGTAGTGTTCTAAAGGAAGGTTGCTGTGGACTCACAATGAACACTGGTGTGTGTCCTGTCATAAATAGCTCAGATCCTTATGTAATGGACTCTGAATTCACTTTGGTTGTTGTGTATTCAGAAACCATTTAATGAAGCCATGTTTTTTTCAATCCTTACATTCAGTTACTATACTTATATGGGGTCATGACCCAGAGTTAAAATGATTGGCCATAAGCAATACAGGGGATCTGATCACACTTATTTCACCTACTGGACACTAGTGCATGCTCTGCCTAACATAGCCTAGAGGCAAGGACCATTTTGGCATGATGGGCTGCAGAGGTCATCAGGATTCTCCTCCCATTCACAATACCACCCTTTTTGTTCACAGTTGGCTTTCCTAGTGCAGGGACAAGCCTAAGAAACATGTTCAGGGCCCTGTGTTGACATCAGTCTCTACTACTCACAAATGTCCAAGATAATCATCTCATAAAGAGAAAAAGAGTGAGTGTATTTTAGCTCAGAGTTTGGAGATAATCCATGATTGGTCAGTTTCATTGCTGTTAGGCCTGGGCAGTACAGTAAGACAGCGGCTTGGGAAAATGTCTAGGAAGCAGTAGACCTGTCAGGGGAGAAGCCCAGACAATTGGCAGACCTACCACCAAGCTCTGTACACCACAAGGTGGAAAACATACCTTCATTGCATTGGACTTTAGGGACATTTCTCCGAGACTCAGAAAGCACCAGGTGGAGTTCTTATACCATAAAAGGACATATGGAGGCATAGGTCAGTGCCATGCTACCATTCAATTGAATTCCAACTCTCAAAATGAATTTAAGAGCTCCTCAAAGCAATCTTACATGCTGGGACCTGGCCCAAACATAGTCACTTGGACAGACTAGGTAATTAGGCTCCTTCTTCCGGTTTGGGATACGGTCTGGCTTGGAATTAAGAACTGTTCAGTGTGGAAAATGTCTTGATACAGATGTAGTCTCACAGACTTCTTAAGATTTAACCTAGATAGCTGGGAACCAGGCAAACATTCTCAATTATCCTATGATTACTAAATTTTTCCCCCTTGTTGGCAAATCTCACAGTAATGTCACGACTGAGCAAAGGCAGCCCGGAGAGGAGCTGGCTTATGTTTCTAGCTCTTCAAACCAAATACTCAGACAGAGCATCTGCCTCACCCACATCACTGATGAATACTAAGTAGAAACAGGCCCATTAAAGGGACAGTTGCTATTCCAAATCCACATGGACTTTGAGTCATGTTCTTCAGATTAGCTGTCAGTCATTTTTATTGTAGAAAGATAATTAGAGTTAGGTAGGATCCTAATTAGATTCAAGAGCTGATAAAAGTACTTGTTTTAAGAGATGCTAGAAAAATATTTAGAAATGTTGAAAGAGTTGACTGCATGCCATCATGGAGCATAAGAGGTTGATGGAAGACATTACTAATTATGAATGTAATCAATATTCTAGAGGTCTGAGTTTTGAACAATAGAGTGGGTGACTGTTTCTCATACTGTGGATTATGGAGTTTGGATACTGTAGTTTTTTTTCCAACCAGAAAGCAGTGCAATTGTCACTGACAGTTGAAAATTTCTTTCATCCCTTCTCTTTTAGTTCCATGGCTGTTGAAATGGCAAACTCCAAAGTCCTTAAAAATTCATATGAAAGAAGATTCTCTCAGGAAGTCATTCATAGATCATCTTCCCAATAGATGATCCTCTGCACTTCTTTCAGGCCTGTAAACAGACTTGCTTATTAAAGAAATCAGCAAAAAGTTCCATTATCTACCAAGACAAATTTCACTCTAAAATATTCTGCTGTATTCCTGGTTATCATCTCAAAATAAGATGTAGAAAAGAAAATGCAAAGTGTTGGATGTCCTTATGCTATACTCTAAGGAGTGTACTTATGAAATAAAAAGAAGCTAAGTCACTAACAGGAATTTTAAAGAAGGGCACAATTATATCACGGATTATAAAACCACAACATTTTCAAAAACCTAGAGCCCGCATTTCATCAACAGCACTCATTTGTAAACATTATCTTTGGAACATTTATGTCACAGAAACCCATGCCTAAGTATCTCTATTTCCTTGGATGTCACAAGACAAAGATACAATGAATGAACTACTAGACGTGGAGAGTTTCCACAGATATGAAGCTTGATCCACGTGAGCTTAGCTTTTGAGAAGAAGCCCACCACACCACACCATACCACTACACCATACACATACACCATACCACTACACCTTACCACAACACAATACAACCCACCACATCAATAAAAACTCAGTTTGCATGCACACAGCCATGCTCTTGTCATTATTAAACATTTTATTATTTTGTTTATTTTTTATTATGTAAAATCTAACACACATATTTGGGTGCACCATACTTTCAGGGGTAGATATTATTAGTAAAATAAATGTTTTTCTGTAATGGTTAATGTTTGTAGTATTTGTAGACAGTCTGTGAATTTGAATTTTATTATATTTCTCTTCTTTATATCCTAAAAAATGAAACGTTGTTATATGCATGTGTGAGCACATGCCATTTGCGTGCAAGTGCCTGCAGAGGGCAGAATAGGGCATTGGATCCCCAGGGGCTGAAAATATAAGCATTTGGAAGTCATTTGACATGGTGTTCGAAATTGAATTCAGATCCTCTAGAAAGCAGGAAAAGCAACCTGGAAGATCAAGCTTAACCTTGGAGCTATCTCTCCAGTCTCCATAAGAAAACATTTAACAAGGTTTGCAATTATAAATACATTACAAATGCCGAAAGCACTCTGCACAGCTTTTCATGTGTGCTTAATGTCTGTTAATTGTTTTTTTGGTAATGCTTTTTATACATTTCAGAAAGACACATAAACCATTCACTGTGGTTGGTCTTTTCAGTGATAAAAATTGAACGGACCCTTAGAAAATACCCTACCTGGCAATAAAAACTAAGTGGGCCAGTCACACAATGTTGCTTCTTAATCATTCAGAATGATGAACCACAAACACCATCCAAGCCGGGATAGAAACCAGACATTGCTATTTGCTTTCCAAACTAGAAGGCTTTCAAAAGTGTTAACTGCAGTGAAAATCACTCATCAGAGACTGAGTTGACATTTAGTTACATACATAGAAAGATCACTTGTAAGACACTAGGCCTTTATCCAATTACACAGCTGCTGCAGGCAAGGCTTCCCTTAAACGCTTGAGACTTAATGTCTCCAGTTTCATGATTTGTCAGAGGCTGGGATATTCTCATGTATACAATGAACTAACTAGGAGATGGGACCCATGTCTAAATGCTAAATTTATTCATATTTCATACGCAACTAATATGCATGGTCCTATGGTAGTTTTCACTTCTTTCTTGCATAACAAATATCCATGGTGCAAAACTTTCCAAATTGTACAAGAACTTGTGCAAGGTTTTCAAGTTTCTGTCTACTGTAAGCTTCCTGTTTAAGGTTTATAATCAAAATAGAACATATCTTATTAATCGGATCGTCACCTTTAAATTTTTCCCTTATACTCCACAGTATGGTCCTCAGTGAGTTTTGTATTAGCAAAAACTAAGTGTCAATAGTAACCTTGAATAATGGTGAAATAGACAAGATAAATTCCATAACCAAAGTTATTTTTCTATTTGAGTTGCCAAAAACATTGTTTAATAAGTGAATATGTATATTCTATGGTCATATTTAGGCATCTGAATTTGAGAATATTCTTAGTCTCTTTTCAAACAAAAGGAGACTAACAACTTTTTCTCCTTCGGCTAGCGATAGTGATACATAGGAGAGAGCTGGGATTTGGTGCATGGCATCTGGTATCCTGTTATGAACAGAAATGGCTCTTCAGAGTCAGTCTGTTTCATTCCCAGCAAAGCATTGTCTCTAATGGGCAAATTAAATGTGTTTATGCTCTCTGTCATGGAGGCAAAACAAATAACTAAAGCATTGTGTGGTGTTCTCTTTCAGCAGATAAAGTATCAGGAACAGTTTTCATGCAGCAGGACATTTTGAAATCAAGACATTGTGTGTATTCTTTGGATTTTGACAAAATTCTCTAGACTTTGAACTACATCTTTATTCCCTCTGGAGATAAAAGTCTATATGGAAGTACTTTACCTGCTTGCTAATCAGCTGTATAATTTCTGAACATGTGTTTACTGCAAAAATCTTTTTATGAGCTTGTAGATTAGTTTAAAAGGTTTCCTGGATTGTGTCCAGTTATTTGAAACATTGCAACTTTAAAAGAGCCCTCTTCTGAAAAGATCTTCATATCTGCAAAGTGTTTGAGCCTGTTTCTGGTGTCTCCTCCTTATCATATATGTTGTATGAGGCTTAAAATTAAAAAATGACTAGTTTGAATTAGGGAGATAAAATTTTATTTTGACATAAGCATATTTGGTTATTAATTTTTTCTTAGGTTGTCATATTCATAACTTTTAGTATTACATTTCTACCTTATTAAGCCAATATATTTGCATACCTTCATAACAGGGTAATTCAGAATATGGTTTAATATATAATTATTAAAGCATCCCAGCAGATCTTCATTTGTTCCTTCTTTCCTCCAAATCCAGTCTCTCAGTCTTATGCTCACATCTGTGGCAGACCTCCCCTGTGTCCCTTCTCCCACCTCCAGTATCTCACATAGATCTTCCCTTACAAACTTTCCTTCCCAGAACTCACTGCTCTATCCCAGCCCCCAGATCCAGCAGGGACTCCCTAGGAAGAAACCCACAAGCCATTCAGACTAGGAAATCAAGTAGAGGAATGCAGATATTCACCTTCCTCTCCATTTCTCCATCTAATGGCTTAGCCTCATTCCCAGCTCAGTAGCAGACCACCTGTGTAGCTGTTTGTATTCTAATGCTAATTGGGTCCTCTAAAACTGTTTGCAAGAGAAAGTCTGAATGTAGCTTCTGGGAACCTGTCCCAATTAATTCTGATTGGTAAATAAAGATGCCAGCTGCTAATAGCTGAAGAGGAGAGACATAGGTTTAGGGTTCCAGGGTTTGGGACCATAGCAAGGGGAAGGATAAAGACATAGAGGCAGCTATGGGAGGAGAATAAAGTTTAGGAGGGAGAAGCAAAGCTACTATGTAAAGGGAATGCTACACAGACAGTTGCTCAATTGGGTCAAGAGAAGCCAAGATAGAAAATATACATTGGTAAGTAGTAACTTGGAGTTACTGGTGAGAGGTAGATTTTAACAGCATGGACATTAGGCAGTTGCCCAGCTATTGTGGTGCTTTTAAGGCATATCAAAATATAAAGGCTGTGTATGTGTCTTTCAATCGAAAACATAAACCGTTGAGACAGTTGTAACCCTGCATCAGGATTTATTTAAAATATCATTACTATACACATGCTGTGGCCTCTCCTCATTCTCTCACCCATTCCCAAGGGACTAAGCAGGTCCTGATGAAACACCCTGCTTTCATTCTTTATTGGACGCCCCCCCCCCAGCCCCTCATCCTAGTCCATCCCCGTTCCTAAGTGTCAGTTCCAAATATCTAGAATATATTTTTCTTGGAACCTCCAGTGGCCACATCTATCAGAATCCCAAAAGAGTTTCCTACTAGGCAACACACAGTCACCATATTCTCCTAATTACCAGAGAGAGCAAATGAATCAAACAAGATATCCAGCCAACAAAGACAAGACTAGATATCAGCATCAAGAATTATAATCTTCTCAAACTCAAATGCCTAGGAAATCACCTTAAAAACCTTTAAATCACATTTAGTAACAGCCAAGATAATATGTCTCCACTAGAGTCTAGCAATCCCACCACAGCAGGCCCTGAATATGCCACTATGGCTAAAGTACAAGAAAAAGTCCTGATAATAGCCTTTATAAATATGATCGGTGTCCTTAAAAAGAAATTAATACATCTTTTAAAGAAATGAATAAAAACACAAACAACTTACAGGAGAAAATGAAGGAAACAGTTTAAGCCTGAAAAATGGAAATGAGATCAATAAAGAAAATCAAAACTGAGGGAAATCTAAAAATGAAAAGTTTAAGAACTCAAACAGTGACTTCAGAGGCAAACTTCACCAGCAGAGTACAGTAGATAGAGAATGTTAGGCATTGAAGACATGAGAGAAAAAATAGATACATCAGCCAAAAAATGTTAAATCTTGAAAACTTCTATCACAAACATCCAGGAAATCTGGGCTATGATGAAAGGAACAAATCTAACAATAATAGCAAGAGAGAAGAGAAGAAACCCAGGTAAAAGGCACAGAAAACATTTTCATCAAATTCATAGAAGAAACTTTCCCTAACCTAAAAGAAATGTCTGTCTTTTTAAAAATTTTATTAGCTATTTTCTTCATTTACATTTGAAATGCTATTCCTAACATTCCCCATACCTTCCACCTGCCCTAAGAAATGTTTTTCAAGGAACCAGAAGCATACAGAACACCAAAAAGACTGGACAAGAAAAGAAAATCCTCTTGGCACATAATCATCAAAAAACTAAATGACAAACTTTGATCATTAAGAAAGAAAGAATGTCATAAGCTTCAAGGGAAAAAGACCAAGCATAGATGTATTAGATATAGGTCCATTAGAATAACACCTGATTCTCAATGGAGACAATAAAACCAGAAAGGCCTGGAAAGGGGTACTAAGAGACCACAAATGACAGCCAAGACTACTATATCAAGTAATTACAATAGATGGAGAAAATAAGATATTCCATGTGTTCACACACATACACAAAATATAACACAACTAAATACAAAGAATCAACAAACCCCATACCACTCACTCCGTGATATCCCTGAACATCAATGGTCTCAATTACTTCACAAAAAGGCATAGGCTAACAGAATGGTGGCATACTCAGGATCCATCTTTCAGCTGCATTCGAGAAACAAATCTTGGCTGGGCATGCCTTTAATCCCAGCACTCGGGAAGTAGAGGCAGGCAGATTTCTGAGTTTGAGGCCAGTCTGGTCTACAAAGTGAGTTCCAGGACAGCCAGGGCTATACAGAGAAACCCTGTCTAGAAAAACAAAAACAAAACAAAACAAACAAACAAAAAAACCAAGAAACACATCTTAACATCAAGGTACAATAATCACAATAACGCAATCACCCAGAGTAAACGAATGGAAAAACATGTTCCTAGCTAATAGACATAAGACACAATCTGATGTAGCCGAATTAATATCTGACAAAATAAACTTTAAACAAAAACTAATCAAAAGAGATAAGAAATAACAACAAACTTTTTAAAAGATAATTCCACCAAGAGGACATTGCAATTCTTAATATCTATGTACCAAACACAAGAGCACCCAAGTTTGTAAAAGAAACACTACTACAGTCTCAAACACATATTGACCTTCACACACTGATAGTGGGAGATTTCAATTTCCCACTTTTTTCAATAAACAGGTCATCTACCCAATAACAAAACAGAGAAATGATAGCAATAACTGGTATTTATAATCCAAATGGACAAAACAGATATTTACATAACATTTCATCCAGATACTTTTACTCAACGGTTTATAGAAATTTCTTCAATATTAACCACATTTTATATTCTGGATATTAATCTCATGTCAGGTGAATAAGTTGAAGACATTAGTACATCTAGTATGGAAACCAAAATAGATACTCCCCTACACCCCAAACTAGAACTACCATACAATCAAGATACAGTTTGAAGATATAAAATTTGGTGGGGGGTGGTGGGGAGCATTGTGTTACTGTGATTATTGTATCACATTTACTACAGCTAAAATACAGAACTAGATTACAGAACTGATCTAGATATTCATCAATAGATAAGTAGGTAATTGACCCATCCAGCAGGTTCAGTTATTCGAAGGTCTCAAGGGAACCTTCTTCTAAGAACCAAATGGGGGGAGGGAGAGGCAGACACCAAGTGTAGGAACAACAAGGAAGCAGTCTGAGTAGCATCAAGGTGTTACTGTATTGAGCAAGGCTCAAGGCTTAAATGCACAAGCAAAAGGGGAAGTACTTCTCAGCAGGAGGAATGGGGCAGCAGAAATTCACAAGCAAAGGAGGAAGTACTTCTCAGCAGGAGGGATGGGGCAGTGGAAATGTACAAGCAAAGGAGGAAGTACTTCTCAGCAGGAGGGATGGGGCAGTGGAAATGCACAAGCAAAAGAGGAAATACTTCTCAGCAGGAGGGATGGGGCAGCAGAAATTTTTCTTTTGGCAACTACAAGGGGGAAGCAGGAACTTGGTGGTATCAGGGTACATCTTGTGGACAGGACATCTGGCGCTGACTTAGGGCTGGAACATTCTGTGGTTGTTCTCGGAACAGTGCGTCGATGGCCTGCTTTTGACCCCCTTTTCTTCTCGGGGGGGAGAGGCCCAATTCGGAGATCAAGACAATAGAGTTGTCTTAATAGCTCCCAACAGGTAATAGAAAAAATATTCACTATAAATTTTTAAGCATTAAAAATGAACCCAAGGTATTTGTAGCAATGTAGACAGATCTAGAGGTAGTTACCTGAAATGCAATCAATAAGTGAGTCACAGAACGTCATTATCTCTCATTCTGTATTTGTCTTAAAATAACGACAACAACAACAATAACAACCTGTTGATTATTTCTTTTTCACACACACACTTTCAATTTGGTGCAGTATTATTTGTTTCTCACATTTGTTGCCTGTGATGCCCAAGCTTTGGGTATCCACTTAACAAATAATTAACTATACCCATGTCTCCAAGTGTTTGCATCATTCTTTTTTGTTTGTTTGTTTGTTTTGTTTTTGTTTTTTTTCAAGACAGGGTTTCTCTGTGTAGCCCTGGCTATCCTGGAACTCACTTTGTAGACCAGGCTGGCCTAGAACTCAGAAATCCACTTGCCTCTGCTTCCCAAGTGCTGGGACTAAATGTATGCACCACCACACCCCACCTTGCCTCATTCTTTTATGCAGTAATTTAATAATTCAAGTTTTGAATTTAGGCCTGTGATTGAGTTGGTTTTGTTGTATAGTAATTGGAAGAAATCTAGTTTTAGTCTTCTATGCATGTGCACACACACACACACACACACACACACACACACACACACACACGCACACACTTCTAGTTTGAAACATCTATTGAAAAGATCTCAACTACATGTAATTATCTTTGTCAACAATGTGTTAGCTATAGACTTGTTGGTTGATTTATTTCTGTGTTATTGTTCCACTGTCTATTGTTATGTGAATACCATTTTCTTTTATTTGCTATTGCTTTGAACTGTATGTTAACTTTTACCTCATATTTATTGGTTAGTTTAGCTAAAGTTTTGCCAATATGCTTATTATTTTAAAAAATTATTCTACTTCGTTGATGTTGTTTATTATATTTTAATACTAACTTGATTTCTGGTCTGATCTTTACTATTTTTTTATTTCTACTAATTTTGCATTTGGTTTGTTCTTAGTTTTGTCTTGACATTTACTGGTAGGCTGGTCTTTCTCTCTCTCTCTCTCACTCTCCCTCTTTCTTTCTTTTTCATTCTCCCTTCCTTCCTTCCTTCCTTCCTTCCTTCCTTCCTTCCTTCCTTTCTTCCTTCCTTTTTCTCTTTCTCCCACCCTTCAGATATAATGATTTTGCTTTATATGTGTGTATCATTTATTGTTATGTATACATTTAAATACATATGTATGCATATGTATTTCTTTGTATACATATTTATTATTATATTTTTTTGATGAACTGGTCGATGTATATAGTGACATTATTTGTCTTTTGTTGCGAGCTGGGCAGCGGCTCACATGGATAGTGTACACCTGAGTGGCAGGCCGGAGCTGAAAGAGATGGGAATTAGGCGGTCAAGAGAAAAATGGAGCTAAGTCAAGGTTCCTGATCATAGCTCAAATGTTTAATGGCAAATGCGCTTATAAGGGGGGGGTGTGGAAATCCATTCCAGCCAATTCATCCTTGGAGCCTGGAACCAGCTACAGGTGACGCTGTGCAGGATAGGGTGTAGTCTCAGGAATAGCTCAGCAGCCTCCCAGCAGGTAGCAGTATCTTGAAGGGGAACAGTGGCAGTGACTGAACAATAGAGTGATCTAGGGAGGAAGGCTCCACCCTAGGTAATCTCCTTAGTGGCAGCAAGGTGGTAGATCTGTAAAGGTTATGAAGATAAACAACTCCGGAGATGGCTTCAGGGAATAGCATCTCTTTTTATAGCACATGCGTAACCTCCTATGTAGTGGAAACTTATTGACTGTGATTAGTTAACACATTACCTTGGATTGGACAGTAAGTGTCAGGTTCTATATACAGAAGAAGCACATGAAAGGAGACATGGAGAGTGCAGACTTGACAGCAGGCCAGCTTCTAGCTTATTTACGAAGCAAACTCATCAAAGTCCAGTGTGCCAGGTCCTGGATACCTAGTCATGCCTTCATTTCCTTTTACAGTATGTGGTTTTCACTACCATTTATATTTATAATACAATTGAATGGTACAAATTTCCTCCCATCATTTTCTTATTTCACACTTGTTTTATACATGTGCTGTTCCTTATACTTTAAGCATGATTTTATTTTTATGCTTTGCTGGATTTCTATTGCAAATTTGTTTCTCTTTTGTTATTTTTTTATTCTGTTATTCTAGTGAACCTTGTCTATCTGTGTGTGTGTGTGTGTGTGTGTGTGTGTGTGTGTGTGTTTACCATGGTGATTAGTAACCTTTTGTTTTAGTGTAGAACTCTGTAAGCATGTCTCATAAAACTTAGTTTCTACTAAAGTGAGAAGGACGTCATTTCTGAAGAATAATTTTGCCACATACAGTGCTCTTCTTTTGACAGAACATTCATTCAGAATTTTAATGCTAATCACATTCTTTTCTGGACTGTGGAGCTTCAGCTCAAAAGGCTTCTGGAATAGTCATTCCCTTATGTGTGACTTAATACCTTTTTCGTACTGTCTTTTGAAATTCTTATTTACTTTGTACTTTTGACATTTGGGTACAATGTATCTTTGGGTGACTTCCACTGAGGCCCTTCAAACATCTTAGACATGGATATCCATGAGTATGAAGATTTGGTTTTATTGTTGCTGTTGTTGTTTGGAGATGGTGGTGGTGATGGTAGTGGTGATAATGGTGGTAGTTTGGTATTATCTCAAATAGGATTTCACTGTCTGTCCCTTTTTCTAACCCTGTTGGAATTATCATTATTTAAGTGTATGCCACTTAATTGTATCCTGTAAGTTCATACTTTCATTATACTTGTTAATATTTATTTTACTTGGTTTTAGGTTGTTTCAAAATAGCTACTTTGGCATTCAGAAATGTTTTTGCTTGTTTTTGTTTGTTAGGGAATTTGCAATGGTTTGAATGATAATGGCTACCATAGGTTCAAGTATCTGAACACTCATTCCCTGGTTGGTATAAATATTTGGGAATAAATAGGAGGTATGGTTTTGTTGTAATCAGTATGTCATAGAGGTGAACTTTGAGGTCTCAAAAGACTTACAGTATTCCCAATGTGCCAAGTTTTTTTCTGTCTGTTTTGTGCTTGTTTCTCAAGATGTGATCTCTCAGAAAATGTTCTAGCTCCATGCCTGGCTACTTTTTGCCATGCTTTCCACTATGATAATCATGGACTCTAACCCTCTAAAACTGTAATCTCCAAGTAAATGCAGTCTTCTCTAAGTTGCCTTTGTCCTGATGTCTTATCACAGTAATAGTAAATAAATTAAACAGACACTGATAACAGGAGTGAGGTTCAAACCCACAGAGATATATTTTTGGCCTTGAAGTTAAAGTAAGGACATATGGACAAATTGAGTGATTAATGGAATATCGGGTAAAGTCCCACTCACAATTCATTCAGTGGTTCCCCAAATATATATTCTGGTTGTTTCTATAGTTTCAGCATGTATAATTAGGATAGACATACTTAGTAGTTGGTGGAATTCCCATATTTGTTCCCTGACCTATGAAGTGACCTATGACCTACTATGATCAGAAAGGACAAATAGAAACCATTGAAATTGTCTCTTCCAAGGAAAGTAGTGAACCAAAAAGCAATGCAATATTTCTGAAATAAATACTGAATATGATGGCATCATGAGGTGCTTGAAAGATGCACAGATAGCAGTTTCCATCATATCTCCCTTTAACTCTCCCTTTTGTTCTATGCAGAAGGCATATATTTCTGGATTGTAACTGACAAACTGACATAGTGTTTCTGTCTTACTCTGGAATATATTTGTGCATAATACACACATTCATTAAACAATGTTTTTGAAGAGAAAGAGTAAAATCTGCAACAACAATAGGAAGTTTTAGATGGAATCCTTACTATTTTTAGAGATTAGGCCAGAGGGTGGCTTAAACAAAAGGAATCTTGGCTGAGGTCATTATGGATGATCTGTAGTAATGGAGGTGTTGCTGACAGGATAAATCACACCAGAATGAAGCACTGTGAACAGGCAACAACTATGGTTACACATTGTGACCCAAGCACTTGGGTTGAAGGAGATGTCATCAGCAAGTAAGAAAGGAGAAATGGAAGGAGAAAATATTCGCAAATGATATGAGCGTCAAAGGAAGGGTTGCTTGCTCGCTTTTCTTCCTTCTTTCCTTCCTTCCTTCCTTCCTTCCTTCCTTCCTTCCTTCCTTCCTTCCTTCCTCCCTCCCTCCTTCCATCTCTCTCTCTCTCTCTCTCTCTCTCTCTCTCTCTTTCTTCCTTCCTTCCTTCCTTTCTTTCTCTCTTTCTTTCTTCTTTGTTTCTATTCTTCTTCCTTTCCTTCCTTCTCTCTCTCTCCATCCCTCCCTTCCTCTATTCTCTCTCTCTCTTTCTTTCTTTCTTTCTTTCTTTCTTTCTTTCTTTCTTTCTTTCTTTCTTTCTTCTTTGTTTCTTTTCTTCTTCCTTTCCTTCCTTCTCTCTCTCCCTCCCTTCCTCCATTCTCTCTCTCTCTCTCTCTCTCTCTCTCTCTCTCTCATCTGGTAGCAGAACCTCTTCCTTATTTGGCTGGGAATAGCTTATGATATTGAAGTTTGTGGCACGAAGGGCATAAGGATATGGAAAAGCATGGTCAGAGGTTTTTGAAGACTCCAGAAAGGATAGATGAAGAAGTTTCTTCTTTAATAAGTTTAGCATCCTGGATTTTGGAAGAAAAGGACAGGGGACATAGGCTAATCTCTTTATGGGAAAAATACCTTTGATAGAGTTCCTATTTAAAAAAGGCTACAGATAATATGGTGTTTGTACAGGAAGGGGGAGCTTCTCACAATTTCAGAGTCTAGAATCTTCCAATGGAAGATGAAAAGATAATGTAGTGGTAAGAATTTTTTTTAATCCTGAACAATTTGATTTTCAGGTATTTCATAAGTCAAGATATAATATTCTATAATAATAGTTTATAATAATGGTTCTATGAACAGAGTGTGCCTCCTTTTTATAGATCTATTTGATCTTATTTCTGTATGTAGAGGAAATTCTACATATTTTCTTGAATTGTGGGGGCCCATGAGTTTGGGTAGAACAGTTGACCACAGAGCACAGTGCATGGATTTTATACACTGTCAGTCTGGGCATACTTCTACATTTGAAAGGGGTTCAGTTGAATAAGCTCTCTTTCTGGCCTCCAAATTTCTGGTGGTCCGATGCCTTAACTGTGTTACTCACCTAGGAGGATCTTCTTGTAGCCTTTGCTCTGTGTTTAGTGTTCAATGACCAAGAAGGATCACATCTTCTGTAATCTGCAGTGTCATCTAACTCTACTAGAATCATACTCAGAACACATATAATCACTAACTGAATTAAAACCACATAGTCCTAGGCTGGAAAAGCAATACTTACAGTTTCATTTTAGAGCTGGGAATCCCAAACTTCCTTAGCTTACAATGGAGCACCTGTTCTCTGTGGGGGCGTCCTATCAAGCTGTCCAAATGCACACAGATACCACATTATTCCCAGAAAAGGTTTCCATTGCCTAATTAATTCAACTCTACACTTTCAAGATTGCCCAGTGAGTAGCCCCATTGAATCTGGTTAATTTATGAAACCTGCTTTCCAGCAGTTGCTTTATGGAATGAGCATGAATTAGAAACAGTGATAAAACATTACCTGTCCCCATTGCTGTACTTATCCTTAATCTGTTATTCACAAATTAACCAACTCTGTCTAATTTCAACTCACATAACATAGGTTTCAAAACAGAAAGAATTTTCATGAAACCAAAATACTTCTCAGATGTAAGGCAAAGTGAGAAAGAAAAAGAGCAAGTTTAGGGGAGAGAGAGAGAGAGAGAGAGAGAGAGAGAGAGAGAGAGAGAATGAATATTTTTGTGTTTCTTATTTTATTGTTTTATTCCTACATTAATTATAAATAATAATGGCATTCTTTAGGACATTTGATACATAGATATGAATCTTTCAATCATGTTCACTCTGTGTGTCATCATTTCTGGTTTTCTTCTCACTCCCATGAAACCAGTAAGCTTATCTTGCCAGGATGGGGAGTACTGTTGTCCATGGCTGTTGATGAGGACACAATACCCTAGCAACCTTCATTGCACACTGGGCACTATGAAGGTTGGTGTCTTAGTTTAGCTTACTGTATTTGTGATAAATCACCATATCTAAAGCAACTCTGGGAGGAAAAGGGTTTATTTGACTTACCGTTCCATATTACAATTTGTTTTTGAAGGAAGACAGAAAAAGAACTAAAACAGAACAGGAATCTGGAGGCAAGAGCTGACATAGAAGCCATGGAGGGGTGCTGCTTCCTGGCTTGCTGTTTTGCTCAGATGGCTTTCTTATAGAACCCATATGTCTTAGTTAGGATTTCTATTGCTCTGAAGAAACACCATGAGCACAGAAACTCTTATAAATGACAATTTTTGTTTGGGGTTAGCTAACAGGTTCAGAACTTTAGTCCATTATGATCATGGCAGGAAGCATGGAGTACACAGATAGACATGGTGTTGAAGAAGCTTCAAGCCTAGAGTTCAACATACTGGTCCATAGGCTACAGGGAGAGGGAATGAGCCCCTGGGCCTGGTTTGAGCTTCTTAAAACTTAAAGCTCACCCCTCCACAGTGACACACTTCTTTCAACAAGGCCATACTCATTCGGCCATATGTAGTAGTTTGAATAGGTGTGGTCCCCATAGACTCATATGTTTGAATACGTTTGGCTCATGGAATGGCACTATTAGGAGGAGTAGCCTTGTTGGAGGAATTGTGTGACTGTGGGAGTGGACTTTGGAAGTATTCTCCAATGCTGAGATTCCACCCACTATGGAAGAGAACTTCCTCTTAGCTGTCTGAGGATGCCAGACTCTCCTCATTACTTTCCGATCAAGAAGTCAGAATTCTCAGCTCATTCTCCACCATCATGTCTGCTTGTATATACTGTTATGCTTCCTGAAACTGTAAGCCAGCCCCAATTAAATGTTTGCCTTTTACAAAAAAGTTGCCTTGGTCATGTTGTCTCTTCATAGCAATGGAAACCCTAATTTAGGCACCATACACCCAATAATGCTATTCTATGAATATGGGGACTATTTTCATCAAAGCACCATACAGGGACCACCATCCCATGGGTAGCTCCACCCATCATCCATCTTATGTCTGTCTTATGAAAGCATTTTCTCAACTGGAATCAGGTCTAGCCTGGATCAAGTTGGCATAAAATTAGCTTGCTTAATGCATGATATTTTTTTTAACTTTTTATTGGTTCTTTGTAAATTTCACATCACATACTCTTGCTCATCAACCTCTCCCCTCTTATCTGCCACAACCCTGGCAATCCCAGGTATAAGAACTTTGTTTTCTGAAAATCAATAGTGGAACCTTACTGAGACTCATATCAAGTATCTTCTTGTTGCCCTGTGTCTTGGAGATCCTGTAGCTTTGAATCTGTAGTTCTGACCCCTTCATGCACTCCAGCATTTTATCAGTGGGGTAGATGTTGTGGTGGGCCAACTCCATGAATTTGAGACTGAGGAATCTGAGCTGGTCAGCTCTCCCATTTTCGCATTCTCATGGCTGGCTTACTGGCAATCCCTGCATCAAGAGTCATTTCTACCCTTCTGCCTAGGTGAAGTGGATGACCTACTCTTTTGTGTATTACAGCAGGTGAGGGGTAGGGACACCTCTCCAGCATGCTTCAGGTTGCTAGGGCAAAAGTGAGGGAAGAGGATCTCTTCCTAGTAAATGTCACACTAGACAGCAGACAAGGGTCAGCTCTCCCACACTCATGTCTTCAGGCCATTCCTACCTGCAACCCTCACATCCAGGGCCCATTCTACTGTGCTGCTAAGATAAGATACAGACACACAGTATTTCTTTTAAGACAATCTTTCCTGTTTTATTTTTGTAGTTTTTGTTCCTCCTCCTTTTCCTCCTCCTCCTCTTCTTCTTCCCCCCATAATCTCAGATTAATAAAAATCATAAATATAAAGCATATTACACCATTAAAAATCCCATAGTCTTTACCAATTTAAATACTTTAAAAGTTAAGTTTCAGGTTGGAGAGGTGGTTCACAGATTAAGAACCCTGGCTGCTCTTCCAGTGGTCCTTAGTTAAGTTCTCAGTAACCACATGATGGCTCATATCCATCTATAAGAAGATCTGGTACCATCTTCTACCATGCTGGCACACATGCAGGCAGAACACTGTATATATAATAAAGAAGTTTTTTTGTTTTGTTTTTTTTAATCAAGTTTCTATAAAAATCCAACGTTTCTTTTGAAATATAAAATCTTTTATAAATTGAATCTTTCTCAACTGTAGTCTCCTATAGAAATCAAAAATAAATTAAATACTTTCTTACTTCAAGAGGAAAAATCCAGAAGGTCCAGAAGAGTCTTTTCTTTCCTCCTACACTTCACAAGCCAGTCGTCTGCTCTGCCCTCAGCACTCCTCTAAGCTCTTACAGAATAACCCATTGAGCTCTCTACACTCAATTGCTCTTCTAGCCCAGGGTTCCAACGTCCTTCCACAATCCTCCTCCAAAGCACCACGGTCAGTTCTATAAGAGCAATACTCTACTATGTTGGTACCAAATTATCTTAGTTTGGGTTACTATTGCTGTGATAAAACACTATGACTAAAGGAACTTAGAGAGAAAAGGTTCCTTCCATATTAGTGTTTATCATTGAAGGAAGCCAGGACAGGAATTTAAACAGGGGAAGAACCTGTAAGCAGGAGCTGATGCAGAGGCAATGAAGGGCACTACTTACTGGTTGGCTTCCATGGCTTGCTCAGCCTGATGTTTTTTGAACCCAGGACCCACAAACCCAGGTTGGTAACACACATAACTGACTGTACCCTCCCTCATCAATCACTTAGCAAGAGAATGCTCTACAGGCTTGCCGGCAGACCGCTCTTATGGAAGCATTTTCTCATTTGTGGTTGACTCGAGCCTGTGCTAAGTTGACATAAAATTAATCAGCACATTTTGCCAGCAGGTAGGACTCTTTCAGCTTGGTGTTAGCTCAATTTCTCTGTCTTACAACCAAGACATGTGGCTTCTTCACTAATAAGGCATTACTCACTAGTTCTGGAGGGCAACCAGAAGCAATAGTAATTGCCAGTGTCATTTTAAGGTAGCCTACCCTTGAAAAAGATTTTTTCATTTAATAATCTTTGGCTGCTGAGGACAGCTTTATCTACTCCTAGAGTGCCTTTATTAAATGTTTTCAGTTCATTTTTTGATCAGCTTACAACACTTTTACTCTCTGTGTCTTCATGTTTTTACTGTCTCATACAAAAATAATTGTGTCTTATATGTATATATATATATGTTATTTTTTTCAGGTGTTAAATTTTGAATATAAAGTGCCTTTCAAAATGTTATGTATTGAATGTTACATCTTAGATATTGGTCTAATTTTGAGAAATGTGGAAACTTCAGGATGTGGAGTCCAACTAGAGATAGGTCACCAATGCACATCCTTCAAAAATTCCTCTGTCATCTCCCCCCTTTCCTTCTTTCCCATCTTAAAGATGTATGTGTGTGTGTGTGTATGTGTATGTGTGTGTGTGTGTGTGTGTGTGTGTGTGTGTGTGTGCTGTACTCTCTACTTCTTTCCCATCTTAAAGTTATATATATATATGCACACACAATACACTCCACTGCCATGATATCATGTCCAGTGTAGCCAGGCAACCATGAGCCAAACTCAGACTATGAGTCAAATAAATTCTCTATTAACTTCTTTTGTCAGGTATTTTGTCCCAGTGCTGAGAAAAATAATTTATCCTTTGATTGTGAGCACCTACTATTCGGTCTATTTAAGCAACATCTTTAGATGTGTGTATCCACAGAAGCCTGAGAGTTCTAGAAAGTAATAAATGGTCTATTGGGAAATGCTGAAATGGAATTTAAATATTTGATATAAAGCAACATCTCATTCCTCTTTGTGGTCACTCTAAAGGCAGAGAAGATGCATCCGTAAGTGAGTGAAGTCTGAGGAGCCTTAGCAATTTTCTAGTCTCATGGCTGTTTTTCAGATGGGAACCATTTCTAAATGTTATTAATTTTACTATGAATGTGCAACTCATTCTTTTCTCTACATGTACCTTCCTTCCCTGGGTAATGATCTCATTTTTATCACTCGATTCTGATCCAAGGATACTAGCATTTCAAAAATTCCTAATCTTATCACTAGTAATATCTTGTCCTTTAAGTTCAAGTCTCGCTGTGCCCTGATAGGGCTGTTTCTAACCTGATCCAAGAACATGAATAACACTGCCACACTTCTGGTTTAACTTAACCTTTGTAGAAAACAAAAACAAAAGCAACAACAACACAACCACTCATCCCCCAGTTTTTTCTGTCACTTGTTAGAGTAATTTTCTATTGTAAAATTTGAGATATCCCACAAATGCCGGCATAGTTTTCTGAACCTACATATGTACTTCTCACAAGACTGAGCCAAGAAGATTATCAGTTTGGAGCCATTCTGGACCACACAGCAAGGTAAAATCCCAAAGGACAAAAATCAAACAACTTATTAACAATTGTAGTGACAGCATTCATGCATTGCATCTCCTGATCTCATGGAAGTCATTCAGGTTTAGCTAGTTCATCTGTACAAGTTTCCCTCACAGGCTGCAGATAAGGCTTTGGCTAGATCTGCACTTGATGGCAAATCCTACAGGTTAGGATCAACTCCCAGCCTTCTCATGAGGATGTTGGGCTTTTGAGGCTGTGAGAGTTAGGATTTCAATTTATTGTATGCTAGAGGTTGAAAATAGCTCTCAACTTCTTATGACTTCCCTTTTCATCAACATGAGCCCACAAATCTAGCTAAAGTGTGTGTCAGTCTGTTACTGCCTAATCTCAAAAACTGTAGTGCATCATCATTGTACTCTGTGTATTAGATGTGAGCCTGCATGTCTAGTCCTCATTCAAAGGTAAGGAATGGTATGAAGAGTGGGCTTGAATACCTAGAGGGAGTTCATGGAGTCTTTTCAGATGCTTCTGAACCCCTGGTCCCCTAAATGTGCTGTATTTTCTTGCAACAGAGATAGAATTTCTCAGGTTATAACCAAAGTGTTAGAAAACTGACACTTCAAAATTGGCATCATCCCGAAGAATTCTACCATGAAAATAAAATGTCCTCCTTGGATATTACCTACCAGAACTTATAACTCATTAATTACTGACAATAGGAGATAACCGGTCTCACACAAAGAACACTGCACCACTTAGCTTGGCAGTAAGAAGGTAGGAAGAACAGATCATGGTTTCTAACCAGTGAGGAAAACAAATGGTACTTAACTCGGGAAGAAAAAGAGAGGGCAACATGGGGGATAAGGTTGCTTGCTAGGTAGTCTTTGACCAGAAGTAATGAGATTCTTATAAGATCTCCATACTGAAAAGTCAAGTAGATGGACTGGCTTGCTCCACCAAATCCAGACATAACATCATGGATTAAAGTCCTCAGAGTTTATGAGTTTGTTACTGACATCCCCATGTGAGTTCTATATAGAATTCTTACACAGTTAATGCTAGGCTACAGTACAGCCACTCTACTGAGAAGCAGTAGTCTACAAGCTCATTGCCATGACAACAGATGACACATTACGAAGAGAAATCTTCACTTTTTACTCTGGTTGATGCTGTTCTCCAGCACTTGGCTGGAAAAGGAGTTGTGGGAGGATTTTGTGGAGCACACAGGATACTCCTGTAGACTGTAAAGGGTGATTTTAGACTCAATGTTTAATTTTGCCTTTGAAGTCATAAAATTGAGTTTGAACTTAAAATTTGAAGCCTGGATGGTATGTTAGTGGTGCATCTGATTTTTGACAGAGAGCTATGGTGAACACCTCTGAAAGCTTCGGTTTTCTTTTCAAAAATGAGGTTCTACATGTTGGATGAGAATCTGTGTGACAAAATCCTTGCAGTAATAAAGGGAAAGGACATTTGGACATTTCATAAGGTGTGATTCTTATGTAGCAGAGATATGTTGACTATCTTTAATATGAGCCTTGTATGTGGATTCTGTTTTTATATTAATGGAGATTTTTTTGCCTTGACAATTTCATACATATATATGCATGCATATATAATTAATCCATTCTGAGTATGTTCACTGAACTTTCTCCTCTCTCTGTCTCCTTCTGTCTCTGTCTCTCTGTCTCTCTGTCTGTCTCTGTCTGTCTATCTGTCTCTCTTTCCCTTCCCTTTCAATTTCTCCCTTTCTTTTCCCTACAGTTCCCTTTCCCATATTAGCATGTTTCTGTGTTTGTGATCCTTTGAGTTTGACCAGAGCCATGTGTGTAACTATGAATGTGAAATTATCCACTGGGGCCAGATGGGCTTGCCAGCAAGTAAATAGCTGAATATGCCTCCACCCTCCCCCATCATTGGTCAATAGTACAGGAGGGAGTGGTGTGGCCCCCATGAGCCCTCCACCTCCAATGCATGATGGACACTTGACAGGTCCAGGTAAGCAAGGTTGGTTGCTATGCAGCTATGGATTCTTGTAAATGTGAGAGAGGGAGGAAGGAAGGGAAGGAAGAAGGGACACACACACACACACACACAGAGAGAGAGAGAGAGAGAGAGAGAGAGAGAGAGACAGACAGACAGACAGAGAGAGACAGAGAGAGAGAGAGACAGAGAGACTGACAGAGACAGAGACAGAAACAGAAACACACACATTGAGAGAGAGAGAGTGATCACAAGATCACAAAGTCCCTAGCTCACAGAACAACAACCTGAGTGCTCTTCAGCCCTACAGCTGGCTGCAGTCTACACAGATGTCCATTTGCCATGAATCTAGAGGTAAGTTTAAGTCTCTGACATGTCATAAAGTGACCCATTTCTTCTATATATGAAAAAATGTCATGATTTGTTTTTAATGACAAATGGAGAAAGAAGCAAAAGGGTGTACATGTAAGTTCAAAGCTTGCAGAAAGCCATGCATATTTCTTCTCTGCCTAAAAGTCTATAAGTCTACAGAACAAGGAGTACAATAACAAAATGTCTTTTGTGATTTGTGAGATTTCTTTAAAGAGTAGAGGATTTGAGAGGAATTTTCTATGGCAAAATTCCAGTCTCTCTTTTGTCACAAACTAAGTCTATACTCACAGTTATCTTAGTCATTTCCAGCAAAAACCTCCCCCAACCAGACTGTTATCTTTATGGTTTAAGGATGAAAGACAGAGGGGGTGGAGGAACACAGACACTTGCAATTATGACATGACAACGTAATCTGAAGCAGAGAATTGTTGCAAAGGAAAATTTGAGTTTCAGTATTTATATACTGAAAAACTTGACACTGGCAATGGGCCTTAAGAAACCATACACTAGTTATGAGGAGACAAAGAAGGGCATTGCAAGGATAAATCTTCTCACAAGGCAAAGAGAAAGGGACTGTGAGAAAGCCACTGAGGGGGAACATCGTCTGCCTGTTCTTGCCTCTCCAGCTGGGATCCCTCTGGAAAGACCATTAAGCAAATCAGGCTCTCAATGAGGCCAATGATTTCTTCCTGACCTGTCTGAGAAGGGCTGTGATTTTAACCAACTTTAGTAATGACACTACTGGGCCATCTTCCCCACACTCCCACCCCCCCCCCCACACACACAAAGAGAGAGAGAGAGAGAGAGAGAGAGAGAGAGAGAGAGAGAGGGAGAGGGAGAGGGAGAGGGAGAGGGAGAGGGAGAGGGAGAGGGAGAGGGAGAGGGAGAGGGAGAGGGAGAGGGAGAGGGAGAGGGAGAGGGAGAGGGAGAGGGAGAGGGAGAGGGAGAGGGAGAGGGAGAGGGAGAGGAGAGCTACAACACCTGTCCCAAGCTAAAGGCAAACAAAAAATTTAAAGCCCACATTCTCCCAGAGCAAGTATGAGATGTAGGCCTGAGGAAGATGTGCGTGCTTGTGTGTGTGTGTGTGTGTGTGTGTGTGTATGTGTTTCTGTCTGTCTGTCTGTCTAAGAATGGAAAGAGTATAATGGCAAATGTAATTACATCCTGTCTCCAATGATTGCTTAGGAGTAGTAAGTTGGTAGTTTCTCAAACCAAGAGGATGGGTTCATGTAACAAAAGGAATTTTACATGCAGATGGCTTTCAACATCCTGTTACCAACAGAGCTGGCATTACAGTTTGCTGGCATCATAGACCGTAACAATTCCCAGGATTCAGAATAAATAAACAAAATAAAACAGCAAAATGTTCCTGGTACTAAGTTGAATACCTGCTGGCCAGGTGACACTCATCAAACTGTCTGCTACTCTGTCCAGTGGGTTTTTGTATGAACTCTACCATGTATTACTTGTTAAATATATTTCCTTGTCTAGGTTCACAAACCCAATTAAGAACTTACTGTCTGTCTCCAATTATAAGAACTAGTTCTTTTATTTCTTTCTTTACTCACAACCCAAATTATATATTAAAAGATAGGTTTATAAAAACATTCTTAAACTTCTGTTTTAATGAGGGTTGTGCTGAGTCACTTGCTCATCTTAGAGCATCTTTTTGTTTGTATGTTTGTTTGTGGCTATGGGGGTATGGAAGAGGTATTAATCCCATGCACAAACAGATAGACAACATCATGATAGGGACTCTGAGGAGAGTTCAGGCCCCAGCATTGTAGACAGGCAACACAGAGGGGTCTCTGAACATCACAATCGGGGTTCGTGGTACTGGGGGAATTTTAATTTATTTCCAGATGCTAGGGCAGGTGCTAACTACATGTGGGTAACTCTGACTGACTCCCAACTCTCCACAATGATATATATATATATATATATATATATATATATATATATATATATATAACCTTCTAAAATTATTTTAGATATATAGGAGAGTTCAAAGGGGGAAAGATATGTTTCTTTAATAAAGATGTGAAACACTCTCACTGCAATGGTTTTATCTAGATGAAGACCTCTGAGGGACAAAGTTTGAAGGTCTCAGCTAGGACAGGAGATATCAGGCTTCTCTGATATTCAATAGGACAATTCATAGACTTGGTTGGTGGGGTTTAAGGACTGTGCCTTCCATGATTCTGTAGCTAGAAAATTCTGCTTTTTGTGTTTGTAGGTACCACAGTAAGATTAAAGAGTCTTGGGGGGCGGATTTAAAGCTCAAATCTATGATATGTGCAGAAGAGAGATGTGAACTGGTATCCTTTCCATGACCTGAAAACATAAAATGTGCAGGTCATGTAAGTAGTAGCTCATATCTCTGGACCAAAGGAGAGTAAATGGAAGAGAGATGCAGGAGAATGTAGCATCTCAAGTCAAAGCTGTTCTGTTGGTACAGGTACATGGTAACCATATGGACATCAGACAACAAATTTAGGTATCAGTCCTCAGGTACCTTCCACCTTTGTATTTGACCTAAGATCTTTCATTGGCCTGGAAATTTGCCAAGCATGCTGGGGTAGCTGGCCTGGAAATTTGCAGGGATCTATCTGCTTTTGTCACCTAGATTTCTCATGCTTGCAGAGATTCCTGGCTTCTCTCACTACCTGGCTTTTAACATGGGCTTAAACATGGACCCTTATCCTTGGGAAGCAAGCACTTCATTCATTAAGTCATTTCCCATTTTTTATGAAATATTAGCACTTTGAAGAAACTAATAGTCATAGACAAAAACTAACAACCAAAGTGTGTCTGTGCACATGGTGTGTACATATGGGGAATGATTCTAATGTAGTTTTCTAAACTGTTCAAGAGTGATGCTGGAAAAGAAACTGACCCGCAAAACTCTGCACATAGGTATGGCTTCACATTTTCTTAATTTTATAGACAATATCTGTACAGATCTCAAGACAAAGTCAGTGTTGTCCTTCTGTCTACTTGAGACCATGAGCAACAGAGAAAAGGTACAAGACAGCACATGATACCTTCCCAGCTTGATGTGAGACTCAGAAGTCTAAGCACATTCAGCCTAGTATTACTAGAACCCCAAGGACACACATTAGCATCAAGCTCAGCAAACAAATCCAGAGGCTAAGCAGAAGTGAATGCAAAGTTGATTTATTAGAATCCAGTCTTAGGCAGGGCACACAAGCCAGTCCTAGAGCCCCTCACTCATAGCTTAAATTCACAGCCATACAAGCAAATAAGAGGCCAAATGAATAAAGGAGAGCTAATGCCCAGCTAGTCGTCAGTTCATGCCATAAATACTTGAGAAATTAAGATAGACAATAAGTATATGGGCAAGAGGAACAAATAATATCAAATATGTTTGATTAAACCTCAAAGAATTCTATCATTTTATATTTACCTAAAATTGTACAAAATACATATAAGAATATCTTTCTCTGTCTCTCTTTCTTTGTATCTCTTTCTCTGTCTCTCTCTGTCTCTCTGTCTCTCTGTCTCTCTGTCTCTCTCTCTCTCTCTCTCTCTCTCTCTCTCTCTCTCTCTCTCTCTGTCTCTCTCTCTCCTGTGTGTATGATAAAGTTGTTCTACTTAGGGTGACAATGATTCATGGAAGAATCAGACTATCTAATAGAAACCCTACCACCAGGCATGAGAGACTTCTGTTTGACTTCCTAGTCAGGGAAGTCTGAGTGACTCCCAAAACAATAGGGGTCATTGCTGTTGGCCTTAGGCACCTTTTAGAGGTTAAAAGTAAATCCTAGTTACTGAAGACACTTCACACTTCAGAAACAAGACTCAAGATCTGATCTGGGGCTGACCTAAAGTCCTCCCTCAGGACCAGTTTTCACAGTACCAGGAAGGACTGTAGAAGGGGCCAAGGTATGAAAGCAATCAGCAGTCATATCCTGCTACAGTAGAAATTAATTATAACAATGGACAGCATTGTAAGATATTCCTAAAGGTGCAATAATGAGACCAATAATTTGGCTGTAACAAAGAGCTGTGTAACTAGAGTTAAGGCCCATTCAATAAAAGAGAAATCATAATTGGTTTTTTGAAAACTAGACAACTACTTGAGACTAGTGGGGTCATGGGTCTTAGACTAGAACCTATTCCTGTCACTTCACTTTATGCCAGCATAGTCCTATGCTGTTCTATGAAATAGCCTCATAACCATAGTTAAGTGTAGTTTTCATCTCTCTCCACAGTAAGCAAAGACCATTATCCAAAGCCAAACAGGTCATAATGCAGAGATAAAGAGATTGTGAGGAGCCTGTTCCCTACTATCATATCTACAACACAACTCCTGAACATAAGGCTCAGAGAACATCCCAGAAAATGAGGTAGAAAGATTGTAAGAGCTAATGAAACAGGAAGCTTGTTGTGAGATTGTGTCTCTTAGAAATGGCAGGGAGTGTATGCAATGGTGTCAGCGTTTGGAAGATTTTGCTGAAAGTACCCAGATATAGCTGTCTCTTGTGAGGCTATGCAAAAACAGAAGTAGATGCTCACAGTCAGCTATTGGATGGATCACAGGGCCCCCAATGGAGGAGCTAGAGAAAGTACCCAAGGAGCTAAAGGGGTCTGCAACCCTATAGGTGGAACAACAATATGAACTAACCACTATCCCTCAGAGCTTGTGTCTCTAGCTGCATATGTATCAGAAGATGGCCTAGTCAGCCATCATTGGAAAGAGAGGCCCATTGGTCTTGCAGACTTTATATGCCACAGTACAGGGGAACATCAGGGCCAAGAAGTGGGCGTGGATGGGTAGGGGAGTGGAGGGGAGGGTATGGGGGACTTTTGGGATAGCATTGGAAATGTAAATGAAGAAAATGCCTAATTAAAAAAAAAATCGCAGGGAGTTCAAATGGTTGCATAAACAATAGATTAAAACAGAAAGGTGAAATCTCAGTGGTCTGGCCCCTGGAGAAAGAACAACAGGCAACAAGTGACAGCTGATAAAGGGCGAATAAGCATCTCCCAGGGATGACCCCCCCAATTGTACCATACACAGTGGTCAGTAGTGAAATTATATATACACAAGCCACATTAAAGGGACTCAGCAAATGGTATTTAAGTATTTATATGTAAATATGTAGCAAAAACAATCAAAGAAAAGATTATCAGTATGAAAATAAATAAGGGGGAACATGGTAGAGGTTAGAGGGAGACAGGAAAGAGGAAGATTAATGTACTTATATTTTAGTTGAAATGTTTACATAATAAATTAAAAAGATGTACAATAGGCTAAAAAGGAAGTCCGTAATGGTTGTTATCTAATGTGCTAAAATGCTTGTATAGTGGAGCAAGAATGGAAGTAGTTTTAATGTGACTACAATTTTAAAGAAAGCCAAAGTAACAGAATTAGGAAAAAAAAAAAAAAAAAAAAGACCAGTGGTGCTGAGTAAAACAGGATTAATTGCCAGAGACAAGGGTCAGAAAGAATGGGAAAGTAGCAAGGGCTGGGCTGCAATTCCTTTACTGAGCATTGCAGAGGAGCAAGCCCAAAGCTGTTGGGTCCCCCCAAGACCTGGGGACAAACAAACAAACAAAAGAGTAGAAGAAACAAGTTACAAAAATGCACACAGAAAAGACTGGAAGAAGTACGTTAGAAGTGGGTGCTTATTTTAAAGTCTTTGTGGTACTCTTTTGTGTACATGTATATACTGGTGAGTCATTTATCAAGTCTGATGTTTGAGAGATATTTGAATAATGCTGACATTTTTGAGTCATTTTGTTATATTATGTGTGTGTGACTGTGTGCGTGTGTGTGTATGTGTATACATGTGTATTTGCACACATGCACACTTTATGAATTTTGGTTGTAGGTCATTCGTGCTTATATGTTACTAAGAGCTAGATGATCTTACCTCTTGACACTACTTTATTAAGCCTTCCTAATCACAGTTCCTTATTCTCACCGTGAAGTCCACTTGTGTGATGTAGTGGTTGTGGTTTCTTTCTCATTTCCTTAAATGCTATTCTTCTTTATTTCATTGTTCTGGATCTTTATTTTTATTTTATTTTATTTTTTTTAGATATTTAGATATGCTCCTTTCCTAGGCTTTACTATTTTCACGATTCTCTATCTATAGTTAGAAAGTTTGCTTTCTTATTTTATAAAATGTAGTAGCCACTTATACAATTACAGTTTACTATAATAGATTTAACCTTCTATGTATGTAAGCCACATCAACTGTCTTACCATGAGGAAACAAAAAAACATTCTATTGTTTCTTCTTTCTTACCAACAGTAATTCATTATGTTATTTTATTGTTTCTTAGGAAACTTAGCTTTATGACACAAAATGCCTTATATTATTTTTCAGCTCTCCATATATTGACTTGGCTGTATGTATGAAATCCATTTCATCAATTTTGTGGTTTCTCAGAAAACTGGGAATATTTCTACCTCAAGAAGCAACTACATTACTCCTAGGCATATATCTAAAATATGCTCTAACATCCCACAAAGACACTTGTTCAACCATGTTCATAGCAGCTTTATTCATAATAGCCAGAAACCAGAAACAACCTAGATGTTCCTCAATGGAAGAAATGCACAAAGAAAACATGGTATACATTGGAATACTACTCAGTGGAATACTATTCAGTTATGAAAAACAAAGACATCATGAGCTTTGCAGGCAAATGAATGGATCTTGAAAATACCATCCTGAGTGAGGTAACCCAGTCCCAAAAGGACATGCATGGTATGTATTGACTTATAAGTAGATATTAGCCATAAACTACAGAATGTTGCACTCCACAAACCCAACTAGACTGGATAGGAAGGAGGACAGAGGCAAGGATGCTTGAGAGTCACTTGGAAAGGGGAATGGAGTTGTTTTAAAAGTGAGATGGAGGAACTGTGTAGGAGAGAGGATCAGGGGAGGAGTGGGGTGTTTGGGTTAGGTGTGGGGAGGGGCAGTGCAGATAACTGGATAGCTGTGGGAATGAAGAGAAGTCTTCAGTTGACTGGGCGTGGGGAGATGTAGGGAGCATTTCCAGGTATAGACAGAGATGTGGGTTAAAGGAGGTGCCCAAGAATCACTTGGATTGTCTTTAGCTGTGCCTCACAGCATTGGGGATATGAAGCCTGGGGCGTGGTGGGTGGGTGGGGGTCACCTCCTTTAGCCAGGAAGGAAACCTGGTAGAGCAATAGGGACATCAACCTAACCACAAAATTTTTGATCCAACCTCATCTAAACATTATCTTATTAACAAGAAATGCAGTGACTGGGGATGAGCAAAGATTGAGAAAACAGACAACCAATAACCAGCCCATTTGCAAGCACCAATCCCTGACACTATTAATGATGCTCTTTTATGCTTGCAGACAGGAGTCTAGCATGGCTGTCTGCTGAGAGACACCAACTGACTCAGACAGATGTAGACATCCACAACCAAAGCGTGGAATGGGAACTCTTATGGAAGAATAGGAAGAAAGATTGCACTGCCTAAGGGGATAGGAAGTCCGCAGGAAGGCCAATAGAATCAACTAACCTGGACTCTTGGGGCTCTCAGAGACTGAACCACCAACCAAAGAACAAGCAGGGCTGGACCTAGTCCTCCCTGCACATATGTAGCAGATGTGCAGCTTGGTCTTCATGTGGGTCCCAAACAAGTGGAGCAGAGGCTATTTCAAAAGCTGTTGCCTGTCTGTGTTCTTCTAGCTGGGCTGCATTGTAAAAAAGCAATTTGCTGCAAACCAACAGCCAATATCAAATTAAATGGAGACATACTTGAATCAATCTCACTGAAATTGGGGACAAGACAAGGATGCCCACTCTCTCCATATCTATTCAATATAGTACTGGAAGTGTTAGCTAGAACAATAAAACAACAAGAAGAGCTAAAGGAGATACAAATTGGTAAAGGAGAAATAAAGGTATCATTATTTGCAGATGATATGATTGTATACATAAGCATCCCCAAAACTTCTATCAGAGAACTTCACTAGCTGATAAACAATTTCAGCCAAGTTGCTGGATATAAAATTAAGTCAAATAAATCAGTAATCTTCCTTTATATAAAGGATAAACAGGCTGAGAAAGAAATTAGGGAAACAACTCCCTTCACAATAGCCACAAATAATAAAAAATATCTTTGGGTAACTCTAACCAAACAAGTGAAAGACCTATATGACAATAACTTCACATCTCTCAAGAAAGAAATTGAAGAAGATCTCAGAAAATGGAGAGATCTCCCGTGCTCATGGGTTGCCAGAATTAACATAGTAAAAACTATCCAAGGCAATCTATAGATTCAATGCAATCCCCATCAAAATCCCAACTGAATTCTTCAAAGACATGGAAAGAGCAATTCTCAAATACATATTATACTCTTAAAACTTGAAATCCAATTAATGTACACAGAGTCAATAGGCAGGGGCTGCTTTCTATTGTTTTTAAATATACCAATCATAACTATATCTTTAACTTATTGCCATATTATTCTTTCATACGTTCATTACCATATGATTTCCTTCTCATTTTACTGTGAACTGGACATGACATAGCACACTGCTCACACTGTTTTCCTTTCAACACTGCTCAATGCAAATGTTAGAGGTTCCAGAATATTTGCTATTGCTTATGTGCTTATAACCAGAGAGATAGGTCTAATGATCTGCCAGTTTTCAAGGTTTAGCCACCTTGCTTGAGATGCCATCGATACTGATGACGTTTGCCTACCAGCTAACTGTCCTAAAGCAGTCTCCTCTGTATGTATTAAAACTGCACTCATGGTTTCCAAAGCAGAAATGGTTCTCTATCAATGTGGTCATTGTGTTAGGCTAAATGCAAATTGGCCCTCTGCCAAAGTTTTGCCCCAGACATTAGTGCTCTGTTCCTCTAGTGAATTCAGTCTTTCTTACAGGATTCAGGTACTTAATCACTTCGTGTCCACACAATGTCACCATGAGTCCGGGAAACTGGACCCCACTGCTGTTTTAATTCTGTCATTCATGCTTTGGATTGGTTTGCTTTTAAGGTTTAACTGAGCCCTTAGTCCAAAGGCTGTTTCCTTTACATATGTTGTACAGAGGTATGTAGGAATTTCTCTAAGAGGTACTGTAATAATTGTTGGAAATTTTGGGGTAAGTTACATATACCCATGGGATCTTGCTTTATCACTCATAGAATAACCTGGGAATGTCCACTTCTTAAAATCTATTCTTCACCTCTAAGTGGGCATGCTGTATTAGTGTCACAATTGCAAAAAACTGAAAATAAAAGCAAGTGACTAGACCATTTTGAAAACAATCTCTTATTTGTGGATATATACAAAACAAAGGTTTTAAAGAAAAAATACATCTTAGGTATACTTTTTAAAAAAAGGAAAACAGTTATTAGTATGAGAAAATATTATAAAAATTATGTCTCAGTTTTAACATTCATGCTAATATTATTTTATAGGTAATGTTACCCAGGTTTGAGTTTAGATGTTTCAGTGACCACTTAATAAGTGTGAAAACGGCTGAGCACCCTGGGAAAACCTGTGCTTACTGCACAGGTCTGACATTTGAGACCAGAAGAGCTAAAACTAGAAAGAACTTAAGGGCAACACAGACTGAAAACACTGTCAAAACACCATGAGAATTGGAAGTCCTCTGCGAGGAAAGGAGAATTCAGAGCTGGTGGAACCATAGAATGACAGAGAACAAATTGCCTTTAAGACAGAGGTAGTACAATGAGTGGCCTACAATCAGATGTAATAAGACTGGACCATTCTACATTAGCTACCTGCTGGCAGGGAGTCTTTGAAAACAAGCCCAATGTGCTTCTAGTCACCAACATAAAGCAGGCACACAGCTAGGCAGTGCACTATACTTGATGATGATAATGGCCACATTACTAGTTTTCTTTTATTTACTTGTTCATAAGCAAAGTTTATTGCACTGTTCAATTACTGTTTTAGAGTGTGCTCTTCTTTATAAAAAAACCATACTTCTCTGAAGAACAACACAGCGTATTGACTAGGCAGTAACTTCATGCATGTATATTACCATGTCTTTAAACTGCCTCCTGAGATAAGCCAATAATTGGCCTATACCATCAGGTGTTGTGGCCATTCTCTGACCCTCAACCAAGGATGAAATCTCATAATGGCACGTTTTAAGAACCCATCCTGTTATGCCTCACATGTCTGAAAAAAGTTGCTGTCAAATGTTGCCATTGTAGTATAGACCACATTAGCTGATCAATACTGCAAGCTCTTTGATCTCTGAAATGTTCATGAAGGCACCATATCCATGTTTTAAAACAGAGAACCAGACTTCAGAGAAACTGTGTCGCTTGTACAAGGTAAAACATCAAGGAAATAGATTTAGTCTTTTTTTTAAAAAATATAAATATGTGTGATTCTAAAGTAACTCCCTCTCATAAAGACTATGCTGCATTTCCCACTCTTACATCTTCTGCATCTACAGAAGTTAAGTGGTGTCTCATTTTACAGTTAGTGCTGGATGGCTGTCAGATAGAATAAAACAAAATGCCTTTCTGATGAAAAAAATACAGTATATTTTAAAAGCTATTTGTAAAAGAGTAGTATATTAATTAAAACTTTAAAAAATTCAAATAAGATTGGAATATGAATGATGGTAAAATATAAAAGAATTAACTTTGAAGCTGTTAAGGAAAAACAACAAGAACTATGGAGATTGCACGCTTGGTATAATGCTTGCTATGAAAGCATAAAGATATAAGTTCAATCCACAAACCTGCATAGAACAATCAGGCATGTGCTACTGACATGGCTCAGTGTATAAAGACACTTGCTGTGCAAGCTTGAGGACATAAGTGCAATTCTCTAAACCCAAGTAAGAAGAAAGGAGAGCCCCAATTCTGTGAAATGTTCTCTGAGCCCACACACGTTGTGGGATGTTTACCTACTCACACACTACACAGAAACACAGAAAGCACACATAGACAGATAGGCAGACAGACAGACAGACATCATTGATTTAGAAAGCTTCTGTAGTAGAAGTAACAATCATGTAATAAATCTTTTGAAGAATTTTTAGATGGTATACTGTCTGGTTTTGTGTGTCAACTTGACACAAGCTAGTCTCATCAGAGAGGAAGGAGCCTCAGTTGAGGAAATGCTTCTATGAGATCAAGCTTTAAGGAGTTTTCTCAATTAATGATCAGTGGGGTTGGGGAGCAGCCTAAACGTGTCTGGTGCCATCCCTGGGCTGGTGATCCTGGACTCTCTAAGAAAGCAGGATGAGCAAGCCATGAGGAGCAAGCCAGTAAACAGCACTCCTCCATGGCCTTGGTATCAGTTCCTGCCTCTAGGATCCTGCTCTGCTTGGGTTCCTGTCCTGACTTCCTTCCATGGTGAACAGTGACATGGAAGAATAAGCTGAATAAACCCGGACTCCCCAACTTGCTTTTTGGTCACAGTGTTTCATCACAGCAATAGTATCCCTAACTAAGACAGATGGGTATGAGAAACTTTCAGATAGGAAAGTTAATTACCATTTGGGATGAAGTCAAAGCATGCTATGGTGTAATAGAGAATTTCATTGATACTTGATCTTTGGATTTTCCAAGTATAGGAAAATCTTCATCATTCATTCAGAGTCTCTAGGCTCACATCTGAATATACATTAAGCCAAGAGATTGACTCAAGATGAGGGACACCCACTGGAAATGCCAACAATGATTAGAGAGTGAACTCAATCACAAGGCCAGTTTTCAGTCTGCCTATGTAGGAAAACCCCCCACTCTGATAATCAACTCAGTAGAGTTTGCCAGCTGATCAAATCATGATGTACCAGGAAGATAATAAACACCAGTTCCACGTGCAGATGGCAGAGAAGCCTTGCATTAGGAACTCTGCCTGCCTTACCCTCTGTGTAATCTCCTTTGGCTGGCTCTGATTTCTGATATATTTCCATCGTTTCTTGATTTTGTTTTTAGTTTAGGGACTCTTAGCAAGTTCTATTTTTAGGGTTTTTAAAAATTATTTTCTGAGATAGGGTCTCACATTACAGGTTAGGCTGGCTTCAAACTCTTAGGGTCTTGCTACCTTGCTTTTAAGTACTGGAGTTACAGGCATGAGGCACTGTGCTTTTCTTATATCCTTTATAGTAATGCATGTTAGAATATGAGAGTGTGCAAGTCTTTTATGCAGAGTAGCACAGCATTTGCATTTGGCCAGAGAACCTCCCCCTGTGTATTTCTTAAAAGTACTTGTGGGTTATTTAATACCCAATGCAATGCAAACCCCATATTAATAGGTACAATGCACCGCTTAGAGAATGATGACAACAATAAAAATATAACACTACAGATGCATTTTTTTTCTTTCTTCAGATTTATCAATGTGCTGCTTTTGGTTGAATCTAAGCATGCAGAACCCACACACATAGAGAGATTGTGTAAACTTTCACTAGCTGGTGGTGGGCAATACCTAAGAGAAGAACTCCTGTGTCAAAGGATTTTGCTTACCAATGGACAAAATCACTCACACACACACACACACACACACACACACACACACACACACACATGCTCACAATAACACACACACCTGAATTTCCAATGAGCCAGATTTTAGAGGACCAGACACAATCTTATTCCATGGGGGCTTCTCGGCATCTGGCCTTGTTTAAAGGGCATGTGAGAAGAATTATCATTTCTTTAATACCATCTGGCCTTGACCTTTCCCACAAGTCTGGTCATGAAGAGATTTCCCATGGAATTCTGCTCTGGATATTATATACATCTGACTTCTTGGAAAAGCCAAGAAATCATCAGAGAAACAAGAATACCCCAAGGACACAGAGATGCACTGAACTGAACTGTCACACATTCCTCACAACAACATAATACAGGAGAACAGAGTGGACTCTCTGGGATAACAGTCAGAAATTGGGGGAAAATTTTGGCTCTCTTAGCATAGGCAGCTTCACTCCCCCAAGGAGCCTTGCTTTTCTTAGCCCACAGTGGATTTAAAGTTATGGCCTGAGTGGCTATTCCCAGCTCAGTTGATTTCTCATGAGCCATATATATTCACATGTCCCAGACAAGATCATTTTGGTTTTCAGCACTTGAAGTTCTGGGAAGAGAGAGAGCTAAATTATGTGAGAGCACTCCCAGTCGGGGGTGGGAGTGCACATAGACATAGTTGTTCTAGCAGCAATAAAACTGGGGTAATAAAGGGAATTGAAGGTTCAGGGGGTTTGAGGCCTCAGATATTGTGTTCAATTAATTATTATAGAGTGGCCAGAGCATCGATTCCAGCTGAAGCATAGCGCAGCTGGGTCTGGCTCATCAGATAAGGCAGTTGTTTCTGAGGTTACCCATGAAGATGAACGGCCTTCGAAGCTCTTGTTTTCTTAGGAAAGAGTTTTTATCACTGTGGAGAACATAACAAACCTTCATAAGTTTGTCTCAGCACAAAGGTGAGTACAAGATCCCTCGCCTACTCAGTTTTGTCACAAGTGGCTCGTACATTTTCTAACAAATGCAGCACTGGGGGAGACTTCCTGCCAGAACTAGTGAATGAGCTCAGAACATGGCATAGAAAAGCCAGAGTATCAGAAATTGATAAGATATTCTCAATAAAGTAAATACTGATGCCAAGTCCAAGAGGCACTTTCTTCAGACTCTTCCAACTGTGGATTGTCTTTCTTTTGATCATTTGGATTATGAAATCTATGTGAAACAGAGGTACATCTAAGCCATTGTTAAAGCATAGCTGTTAGATTTTCTTCAGTGACTCTACACCCATTCTCATCTACAAAATAAATGTAACCATGTTCACATTGTTACGGAAGTTTGGTATAAGTATTAACAGATAAATGGACCCATCCATTTGTCACCAGAAAGATGGGTGGCAGGACTCTCTGCATGACTCTGGAGTGCCACAATTAAAGGGGCTTAGGTTCTTAAATAAAATGGTGTCTAATTTGCATATAATAACTATAATTGTCCCATATTCTTTAAATATTTGTAGAGTATTAATTATTACCAGTATATGTAAATATAAACAGATGCCCATACAGTATTGCCTAGAAGCTAACAACAAGGTGGAAGGATCACCATGATAGGTACAACTGTCTTCCAAGCAGTTTTGATGGGCACTGATTGAAACCATGCACCTAGAATCTGTAGATACAGAGGTCATCTATGCGTATAAAACTCAATGAACGTTAGCTTAACCATAGAAGAGTATTTGCAAAGGGCAATGGTCTGCTGTTCCTTACTTCCTTTTTGGGATGTGGGCAAGATGTAGATAAAGGAATTTGTTTTGTAAACTGCAATGTTGCCCTTGGCAACTTTACTGTAACTTGTGAACAGTGTGTTTTTGTTCTCAGAGCAGGTCAAGAGTAATAGATATTGACCTTCTTGCTCCATGCTCTCATTCTATGGTCACAATTCTCAAACAGAATCTGAATCAGGAGCAGCTAGGACAAGAAGACTGATTTTTTTTTCTTTCTAATTTTCACTACCGTTAACAATAGCTGTGGCAAGCCTGATGATGGTGTTGTAAGCAAGGAATGGAAGCATTCATGCTGGTTAGACCACAGTGCACACGAGAATAAGGCCAGGCTTTGGTCCCTTAATAAACTTTCTCAGGCTATCCTGGTGTAGCTCAGCAGGGCCTCTCCAGCCTTACAGCCAAATGGGTCTTAATAACTACAGTTTCATCTTGAATGTGCACCAAAGGCCCATTTGTTGAAGGCTTGGTCTCGGGCTTCTGGCAATAATGGGAAGCAATGAAATCTTTAGGAAACAGGAATAGTAGAGAAAGTTAGGCCGTTGTGAGTGCACTTGACAGAATTATTGGGATCCTAGCTCCTCCTATTATGGTGCACTGTGTTACTGTAGCCCTAAAGCAAGAGGGCCAAATAGTCAGAGACAGAAAGCCCTGAAACCATGAGCCCAAACAAGATGTTTCTCTTTTTAGGTTGATTATGTCAAATATTCTGTTGCAGTTGTGGAAAGCTGAGTATAATATTACTCACAATCCATCAGAAATTTTGGCATGTGCATGTGCATGTGCGTGCGTGTGTGTGTGTGTGTGTGTGTGTGTGTGTGTGTACTCACATATGTTCATAGAAGACACAGTATTAGATAGTATTAGATGTCAATTTCCCAGAAGACTGTACTTCAACTTTAGCTTGCATCAAATTACCCAGAGGACTTGGTGAAACAGATCTGCTTTATGGGTCCCACTCTGAGGGTGTGGGTAGGGCAGGGCTGTGAAGGTCTATGCTCCCAATGGTGAGGTTTCTGTTAGTGTACCACACAGCTTGAAGACCTTTTTCCTGAAACTATTTGTGTTTAAGTATGGGAGCTTGAATCCAGGATATTTGTAAGTCTTTGCAGCTACCTTTATGGTGGATAAAGTAGAAATTTTAGAATTGAAAAATGTTATAAACAAAATACAATGTTCAGCAGTTGGACTCAAAGGAAAAATGGAGTGACTAGAGAAAAATAAACTCAGTGAATTAGAAGACAAAATAGAAATTAGCCTAGACAAGGAGAGAAAACAGAAAACTACTGGACAAAAGATTTCAGGACACATAAGACTGCTTAGAAAAAAATATGAACTTCTGGAGTCCAGAGAAAGGAAGAAATGGATAAGGTGAAAATGTGGTAAGAAGTACTGATTATAAAGTTCTCTGGTCTTAACAGCATACACTCTTACTTTAGTATGTTTTCCCTAGGAAACAGCCTTGAAGTTTCTTTCTATTACAAGGTTTCTCTGATTATGTCACACAACAAGCCCACATTTGTTTAAAGTCTTGTCAGAATGATACGTTCTAGCTTATAGCGTTAACCAGTTATATTTCTACTTAAAACACTCACATGTAGAAAGTGTCCATGTGGAGCTTGCCGTTTGCTTACTAGTTTGACAGTTTTAACTCAGTTGTAGACATTTACATCTAACATTGCTTCGATATAACTTGTTTTGAATCTACCAGCTTGCTATCTGAGACCTATTACCCATGTATTATTTTCTTGATTCTCATTTCTCTGCACTGCCTTCTGGATAGACTGTTGTTAATGACTCAATTTTATCTCCTTTGCTAGTTTATTAGTTGTAAATACACATTGTCTTTATGTCCTCTTGTGTTTATAGTACACACTAGAATTTATCGCAGCATGTATTAAAATGGTCTTATAACACTTACATGTGGTATACAAACCATACTACACTATCTTTTTTTCTCAATCTTTGTTATTTTTAAGAAGAAATTTAGATGACTAAAAGAAAGACTTAGAAAGACTAAGAGTCCAGAGAGTTTCTATATCTCCTACATCCAGTTTTTCCTATGATGATAATTAAAAAAAGAAAAAAACATCACTATTGGCTCTGGAGATTAAAAGCAGGATCCCACACATGCTAAGCACATGGCCCTTTTGAATAAGAGATTTATTAGAAGAATTATTCACAAAGGGGTGAACTTCAGACTCCTTTCCCTTACATCTGGAACCCACAGAGCAACAACTATGAGGACTACTGATCACTCACATGGCATAAGGTCTCTTTGTCCCATTGGGCTGAGCTGCCCTTACAGCATCCACCATACTCCTCTGTGAGGCATTAATAGCTTTTCTAATAACCCTTTAGGGCAAGGAGGGGGCAAATTGCATCATTTTTAATTGATGTTGGGATGTTATTTGGAGAACAGGTACACTTGGTTGACAGAATATGAAAGTATTGTTTATAACTGCTGTACATTGATATGTATTTATAAATATTTCTACATAACAATGTGTACATTACACCACACAAAAGATATTACTTCTGTCTTGAACACTGATGATCTGATATGACATGGACCGATCAGTGTCTGTTATTCTTTACCTGTAACTTCCTGCTCCAGCGATAAGAAATCTGACTTCCAGGACTAGGGAGATAGCTGAGCGCTCAAGGGCACTGGATGTTCTTCCAGGGCTCCTGAGTTTGATTCCCAGCACTCACGTTGCTGCTCACAACTGTCCCTAACTCCACTCCTCTCAGTCAATAAGCAGTCCTGCAGTGCACAGACATACATGCAGGCCAAACACACACAGACATGAAATAAAAATAAACACATATATACATGTTTTCAAGATTATCCTTCTGCTATACTTTTTGTTTATTTGTGTCAATCCAAGTTACTTTAAAGAATTTTCTTTTTCTGCTTCAAGAATGATTAGTATACTTGCTTTAGTACAAATTTGTTGGTGTTGGGTAATTTCAAACTCTTATTTCTGAAAATGTCTACATTGCCTTCATTTCAAGAAGGAGTTTTGATGTTTTTTATTAGAGGCTGACAGTTTGGCTTAGAGATATTTGTCTGTAGGAATTCAACTTTCTCCGCACTCCTGTGGCTTTCAGGGCTCTGTCAGGAGATGTTTGTCTTATCTTTGTTGCTCCAGGTACCCACTATTCCTCTTTCTTTTCATTTAAGTTTTCCCTTTATATTGGTTAGCAACACTGTGTTATGAAATATCTCAGCACAGTTTTCCTCATGCATTATTGCTGTTGAGGTTCACTAGTCATTTTAAAGCTATAGATTTATGGTATTCATGGAACTTGTCAATTTCCTTTCATACTCTTTAAATTTTTTTGCTTTTACCACTTCTTCCCTCTTCTCCTTTGGGGATGAACTTCACCTGTATTTAACTCCTAACTTACCTCACACCTTGTCTTAGTTAGGGTTTTATTGCTGTGAACAGACACCATGACCAAGGCAACTCTTAAAAGGACAACATTTATTTCTGGCTGGCTTACAGGTTCAGAGGTTCAGTCCATTGTCATCAAGGTGGGAGCATGGCAGCATCCAGACAGGCATGATGCAGGAGGAGCTGAGAGTTCTACCTCTTTATCTGAAGGCTGCTAGAAGACTGGTTCCCACATGTTAGAAGGAAGGTCTCATTGCCCATTCCTACAGTGACATATTTCCTCCAACAATGTCATACCTACTACAACAAGGCCACATCTCCTAAGAGTTCTCTCTGGGCCAAGCATAGTCAAACCAACACACACCTTAAGGATCTGAAGGAGCTAAAGAAAGGACCCAAGGAGCTGAAGGGATTTGCAGCCCCATAGGAGGAACATCAATATGAACTAACCAGTATCCTAGAGTTCCCAGGGACTAAACCACCAATCAAAGAAAACACATGGTGGGACTCATGACTCCAGTTGCATATGTAGCAGAGGATGGCCTAGTTGGTCATCAATGGGAGGAGAGGCCCTTGGTCTTATGAAGGCTCTATGCCCCAGAATAGGGGAGTGCTAGGGCTAGCATAAGTGGGTAGGTTGGTAAGTGGGGATGGGGTGGGGTGGGGGTGGGGGTGGGGAAGGGGCTAGGGGGGTTTCGAAGGGGAAACCAGGAAAGAGGATAACATTTGAAATGTAAATAAAGAAAATATCTAATAAAAAATGTTGGTAAAAAAATATCAAAAAAAAAAGGATCTTTGTGTATGCCTTTGTCTCCTTTTTCTTTTACCATATTAATCTTTCAGTAGGTTTTTTTAAACTAGAGTTCTGAAATTTTCTGATTGCTGTCTTTACATTTACTCATCTGTGATTCCCATCTCTGATAATACAATTTAATGTGTGGTTTTCATTTCAGGAATTGCCATTGTCTTCATTCAAAACTTTGGTCAATTTTTATATCTTCCTATCCTACTGTACCCAGAATATTTTCTATCTTTCCTCCAGTTTCTGGGCTATATGAAGCAGTAACAAATGTTTTCATGTCCTTGTCTAATAATTTTGGAACTCTTATCTCATTTTAATTGATTAAATTTACTTTTTATTGAAAATAGGTATTTCTGCTTTGTTGAAATTATATTGTTTTTCAGTTGTTAAAGGGTAGGATGATAAACATTGTGAATTGTCCCTACTGAGAACTAATTTTTTTTATTGTTGTTTTGTTTTGTTTTTTTTAATACTGGAAAATGAAACCAGAACCTTGCTTATACTGGGAAAGTGCTCAACGACCGTGCTATTTCCTCAAGCCTTGTCATCTTAAGCTTTGCTCTGGAGGCGTAGATAAGAAAGAAATGAATCAATGCCTTAAAGTCTCGATTGTAAAATTTAGTGAAGAAGACAAGAACAGTGGTCGACCTCGTGCTCAGTTTTTCATACTACATTTTTGAACTTAAACGGATGAGATTGAAACTGACTGGTGACAACAGGAAATATTCCAGCCACAAGGGAACTCAAAGTAATAATTTCCTAATCCCTAGGCCATTCTGCTCTTGGTCTTAGTGCATATGTAGACAAATACTTAGACGATGATTGGAGACAAATTCTGTGCCTCCCTGGAGTCCCTTTCCATTGTGCTTGCCTCTGTTCTTCTCACTGGAAACGCCTGACCCTCCAGGCTTCCAGTTCCACGTCTTCAGTCTGGAGAGATGAGCAAGCTGCCAGAGGTTTCTGTGCTCCCATCTGAAACTGGAACATAAACTAAGGCAGTCACCAGCTTAAGTTTGTTGTCTGAACTTCACTGACTGTTCCTTCTATGTCTAGCATGGAACAGTTGGAATCTCTGCTTCTGGCTGAACCACATTCACCAGAAGTGGATGCCCATTCCTCATTTTAAACAGGTTGAGTACTGTCTCTACCATTTGTCCAGTAATAAAATAGAGAAACAGACAAAGTAACCTTCGACTGGGCCAGTTTTAAATGAGACATCTTGTCACAAGTACTTGACCATTGGGTGACTTTTGTCCTGTGCTTGTGAACATATTTCTCCTAAGGTAAAGGAGGTCAGGCAGACCCTTTTGTAGAGTTTAAATTAAGCTCTCCCATTGTTCACAGACTTAAGCAGCAACTAAACATTTCTGTTTCTCGTTAACTTTCATCCAGAAGAATTTTTTCCCATTTAGGAGCTCAGATTTAAGAGAAGCCCACAGTCCCCCTGGCTGCTCACTTCAGCCCACCCACTCTCCCTCAGGATTCCTACTTATTTGTGAGAATTTTACATTTCACTCAGGAGGTGGAGATACTCATTTATTTTTATTTTAAGCAACTTTCCTTAATTCATCTAAATCTCACAGTATTTGGCAGATGCTCTCCATGGACTGTGGTTTAGGGAGGTGCTCGTCGTCCATTTTTAGTGCAAATAAAAGTTTCCTTTTGTACATGTATACGTGTTGCTCTCTTGGGTTCGTTTCAGCCAGGCTTGTAGATTTCACTGTTCACTTACCATCGTTACAAGTACTTCTAATTGATGTGTGTCTCATTCATCAAAGTCTGAAAGCTCAAACACTTTCTGAAATATGAAAACCAGAGGAAAAGAGCCAGTTAATCATCTAGCTGTCAACTACTTTTAGCAATCTCTCTCTCACCGGTCTATAACTTTTATGTACTCTGGGCCTTTCTCATTACGTGTTTGCCTTCCTTTTATGTATTTAACACCTGCTCTATGAGTGTTGCAACCACCCACAGTATGAGGTGGATATGAAACTTACCTTAGTTATCACCTTTTGGTTAAGGTATACCTACCCAACATAGTTAAGTCTATTCTCTCCTATAAGGACCTAACTCCTTCTAACTAGTTCTAACTCCCTTCCCCAGCCTATGAACCTTATGAAGACAGCATAGTATGTATTAGACATATATGATGCTTACAGGGTATATAACTATATAATATGTTGTATGACGCTACTTGTATGGTACTCTTTCCTTTAATATGCTTGTTTTCTGATTTTTTTTTCTTTTTTTTCTGAATGTAGCTCATGTGTGCTGAAAGACTTTGTTTTGTATTGCTATTTAGTTCACCCAGAACAAGATTGATATTTGGTAGGTTTTATACATATTTATTAGATTTAGTCATTTGATAAATAGAACTTTGAAAAATGTAGATAAACCCTGTGTAGCATACAATGGAACGTGCAAAACCAGTAAGAGAGACAGCTGAAGGACCCGATCCATTTACTGAATTCCAGACAGAAGGGCAGATCTTTACCTTCCACATAACCAGCAAAGAGAGCTTCATGTGTGAGCTGAAAGGGACTCTAGCTTCCCCTGAATGAAGAGAATCAGGGAAGAGGCCTTCTCACTCACTATATTGCTCTTTAAAACCCACCTGTATCTGCTTTACAGAAATGTTGCTAAAGGGTTGGTTGACTTCTGACTGTATCATTTCAAGTTCAGAAATTTAAGGTAATATTCATTTGTGCTGCAGGAGAGATTATGGGAACCTTCACAGTAATTTTATCATCTGACTCTGGCTTAGTATTAGACATTTAAATAAATTTTACAAGCACTTATCTCCAAGGTTATCTATTTACTGTCTATAATTACTGGTGGGGGGGGTTGTTGGTGGTGATCTGTTTCAGACTCTTTTTTTCTGAGGGTGTAGGCATGAGAGAAATCAAACCAGGGTCTCTCATGTTTTTGGCAGACATTCTGTCACTAGGCTGCATGCCCAGCTCCTAAAGAACATCCTCCTAAGACTTCAGCACATCACTTCCTCTCTTGCATTTTAATTTATAAAAAATACTTTATGTGTCAACTGCTTTGTCTCCGTATATGTCTGTGAACCATATGCCTGCATAGTGCTCACAGAGGCAGAAAGGGGGCATCAAGGCCCTCTAGAACTGAAGCTACAGGCAATTATGAATCACCAAACTCAGGCCATCTAGAAGAATAGCCTGTGCTCTTAACCAATGAGCTACCTCTCCAGCCACCTTTCCTCTCTTATTTTCATAATTGTCTTTGTTTTAGTTGGCTTAGACTGTAATCACTAAGTGTCACAAGTGAGTTGTCCAATCAGTTCACACTTTTCTGCACTGTTCCATGGACTGAAAAGGTCACACAGCTCACCAGTGTTCTAAAAAAAGTCTTGGTTCTCAAAAGTCTCTCTTTTCTTTTTCTTTTTTATTTTAATTAGGTATTTATTTCATTTACATTTCTAATGCTATCCCAAAGGTCCCCCACCCACTCCTCCACCCACCCACTCCCACTTCTTGGCCCCAGTGTTCCCCTGTATTGAGGCATATAAAGTTTGCACGACCAATGGGCCTCTCTTTCCACTGATGGCTGACTAGGCCATCCTCTGATACATATGCAGCTAGAGACATGAGCTCTGAGGGATACTGGTTAGTTCATATTGTTGTTCCACCTATAGGGTTGCAGATCCCCCCAGCTCCTTGGGTACTTTCTCTAGCTCCTCTATTGGGGGCCCTGTGATCCATCCAATAGCTGACTGTGAGCATCCACTTCTGTGTTTGCTAGGCCCTGGCATAGTCTCACAAGAGACAGCTATATCTGGGTCCTTTCAGCAAAATCTTGCTAGTGTATGCAATGGTGTCAGCGTTTGGAGGCTGATTATGGGATGGATCCCCGGGTATGGCAGTCTCTAGATGGTCCATCCTTTTTTCTCAACTCCAAACTTTGTCTCTGTAACTCCTTCTATGGGTGTTTTGTTTCCAATTCTAAGAAGGGGCAAAGTATCCACTTTGGTCTTTGTTCTTGAGTTTCATGTTTCACATATTGTATCTTATATCTTGGGTATTCTAAGTTTCTGGGCTAATATCCACTTATCATTTGCACACATTTGTCTTCTCACAGGAGGGAAGGATTTACTCTCATTTCCTCTTTGATAAGGAAGAAGAAAATGTTCCCACCCTTAATACTTGCTGTTTCCATTGGCTTCATTTTCAAAATAAGGACATGATAGGGGAGGGTAAGACATCCCTAGTGAGTTTTGATAAACCTTAATCCAGTCCAGAACACTTTCTGCTTATTTTTACTTGCTTTTGATTTGATAGTGTCCTCTTTTTTGAACCTCAAATTATTCTTCTTACATTAACACATCCATACTTACTATGGTACTTTTTCCTGTACCTAATCTATAGATCCACTCTAGGTACCATCAATTGATAAATGTGTAAATACTATGTACTACATATACTCGAGGAATATTATTAATAAAGATGAACTCAATGTTATTTTTAGGAAAAAAATGGATATACATGGTGGTTGTTAGGTTAAGGGAATTAAGGCAGACTCAAAAGTAAAACTACAGCATGTTTTATCTCACATGCAGAATAGGATTCCAGTCACTCTGGAAATGTCAACAGTTCATAGCAATAGTTCATGAACTAAAAAGCTTCTGTACATCAAAGCCTATGGAATAAGTGCTGGGGATGAGAAAAGATGGACTGTGAAGAAAAGAGTTCAGGGAAAACTGAGTGTCTATATGAAAAAGGAAACTGCACCCTTATCTCTTGCCCCATATAAAATTCAGCTCTTAATGGGTTAAGGACCTCCATATAAGACCTGATACTCTGACACTTCTAAAAGAAACAGTAGGAAGTACACATTATAACTTTTGTTTTGCTTGCAATTATTAGGGTTATTATTTAACAGTTATATGTCATTTCTTGGCATTTATATTATTTATTCACTACTTTCATTGTTTAACATTTAAGTAATTTATATCCTTTAACTATAACTAAATTGTATGATCTTTCATGTCAGAATCTGGCACGTATCCTCAAGAAACTACCACAGATACAATGAATCTATGTCTATTTTTGCTTCATCGCCATCACTCACTACATATAGTACTTGTTTATGTAATAACAAACATATCTTATAAGGCAATGTCTTATAATGAGCAATGCAAGTCCTAGTGTAAAGGTAAAAGCTCAGACAAGCAATATAACTTCCCCAAATGACCAAGCACTGAGTCTCAGCTCTGAACTTGACTCCTTCTACCGATCCCCTGCTACGCATGTTATTCACAAATATGTGAATAACATAGAACATGTTTTCTGACTGTCTCTCAAACAATATACCCATGAAGTTAAGCTCTTTCTCCTAAGCCAGATACACTTCTCTCTCCTCAGTGCTAAGGGAGCAGGTATGAGAGCAGAGGATTGTGACCTTTGGCCTTTGCATGCCTTGAGTCACCACTTGATGTAATTTCAGTGAGTAGAGTTTTCATACAGCGTCATGCACACTCCAGAAGCTCACTGTCCTTGTGACCGACCCTGAATTTGATCCCATTCCCTGAACTTGATCTTTCTGGAAGAAGCTATCAAATCTAAACCATTGGCCATATTTCTGGCTTATAAAATAGCTCAAAGAATCACTCTATATAAATAAATGTGCTGTCCAGGATAATAAATGTGCTACCAAGATAGCAAAAGTCTTGACTTTAGAGAGAGCTAACTCTCACACCTAGGCCAATTTTAAGTATCATTATGAAGTTTGACAACTTATTTTTTTCTGTTCAGTTAAACTTGTAAAATGAAATATAACCTGTATAGTCACTAGTTGACAGATTTGTATGCATAACATTCAGTAATATAAGGAATATTTCTTCAGATGGAGATAAGCAATAAGACTGAAAATGACTAAAAGCTTATAAAATTCTTTATTCTACCGTAAGTAATCTCAAATAGTGAGAAGAAACACTGGCAGCTTGAGATTAACAGGATTCTAATGAGTAGAGGAAGCCCTGAGTGAGGTAAGACCTGACTACATATGTGTGGTTGACATGAACTAGCCATGTCAAGGACCATAGCCTTAGAGAGAATAGCAAAGCCTTCCCTTCTGGTCCATGTGCAGATGTTTAGTGTATATAGAAAATGTCCACCATGGCTTCCTCCCTGTGTATTTATGGCCAGAGTATGATTCCACTGGAGATTGTGCCTAGTGAGCTTAACCCTGTCTTCTTGATACAACCGAATAGCATAAACCATTGACTATTTGTATGTCATAAGCCTTGACCTTGTTCAACTGTACGCAATAAACCATTGCTCTGTTCAGCTCTATATAACAAACATTCTGAGCTTCCAGGGGGTGCTGGAGTTTCTCCATCAGAGAGCCCAGTTCATCCGATCCCAGGTATTTCTGTGTCCATGTGTCTGTGTGTTTGTCTTTTCTTCATTCCTTGAGTATCCCAGTTAGTTCTATTACTAGAGCCATCTCAAATTTCACAAGTGATTATACAGACAGAGGTTAATAAAGTTATCTTACACTAAGAATAAGTAACACTCAGACATAATCCTAACCTTATGTGGCCAGAAATTTAAATTACAAATCCTCCTGACCTTCAAACCCAGAAACATACAAGAAGTTAGCCTTATTTTCAATTTTATGTATTCTTCTTCCTCTATCCTGTAATAGAAACTTTTAACTAGGTTTAAAATCATCCCTTTAAGGAGATAAGGAATCTTATGTCTTGATTTAATTTCCCAGAAGTAGCAAGTATTAAACCAGAAATGACAGTATTTGTATGCGATTCCCTAAATAATTAAGGTGAAAGTTGTCTAGAGTAATGATACCTCCCTCCCTTTTGCAGTTCTTACCCCAACTTGTCCCTTAATTTGAGCAAGGGGCATTCTTCTCTGAGTATTATGTATACAAGGTCAGATACAAGCCCTTCCAATGGAAGGGCTGGGACTAGCTCGTTGGGCTTATTGAGACCTACTTTTGTGTACATCACTTACCTGCCAGATGGTAAGTAATGAAATGCAGGCAGCAGCATCAGTCATAGAGAGATCAGTTATAGCTAGACATAGGTATACAGCACAAGGCAGATCATTTTATTCCAAAATACTAGCTTGTCACTTGCCAACATATCACAAAATCTGACGTTGATTTAGGGTGGTCTATACAAAATAAAACAAATACAGAAATCTTTATTACAGACTATGCTTTAATTATGATATGTACCAGAGGGGAAAGGGTTAGTATATTACTAGGCATTCTGTAATGACATATCTTTTGGCTTTGGGAAAGTGTATTTACTTACTGGTCTGAAGGAGATGTTAATACAAAAAAGTCAATACCACTGACAGACAAATGACATGATAAACATAAACTTTGCAAAAGGTCACCTTGGAGAGGCCCGCATGTCACAGCTAATCTCTCTGGTCTGACTTTCAGGCTGGAAATCTCACAAACTTGGACTGTTGTGTAGATTTCCACTGTGTCTTGGATTTGACTCAGTCAGGAACATTACAGGTCTGGTTCTTTCTTTCTTTTTTTTTCCTGTGGTATTGATTTCCTTCCGAGTCTATGAAAACTATCCAGTGAAAGGATCAAGCAAACAAAACAAAGAACATGAAAAGGAAAACAAGAAGGGAATTTCACTAATGACCTCAGAGCTCCTCGAGGATCCGATTTAACTCTCACAGCACTTGCTGGGGTGGCATTCAGACCAACTACAGCTTCCCAGGTTTCTTCTCATCATTTCACATTCCACTCAGTAAGACTTCAACATACTCACAGCTGCAACACTGGGGCCACAGGTTTCTGTTTCGTCTAAATGTCAGCTCATATGAGGAAGACTAGCAAGAAACCATGAACTTGGATTTGGCATTAGTTGAGTAGGGAGGTGAAGATCTTGTACATGTAGAGAAAGAGGAGGCTAAGCTGATGTGTTTCCCCTGGATCTGTAATCTGAACAGGCATGGCACATCATTGCCTTCTGGAAGATTAACCCTCTTGAAATGCAATATGAAAGGGCAATAATGAAGGGGCAGTTTTCTTTAGTGAAGATGCTGGTACAGGAAATCATGCCCAGCTCTTACCAGTCAAAGGTCCTTCCTAGTGTAGAAATAAAACCTTATGCACATTCTATGACACTGCTCCAGAAAACAATATGAGGTGCAGCTGAACAAAGGCAGCCAAGAGTGTCAGGGAATTAAGTGCTGAGATGGGAGTCGGTCCAAGTTCCACACATCTTACTTTGACCTATCAAAGTTCAAAGCTGCCTGGCTGTTGCTGCCTTTGGGGATGCCTGCACTTCTATCACACAGTGAGAAGTTTGGCCTGACAGCTTCCAGCGAGGTGCCAGCCTTACATTTTATGCAATCTGCTTTGGAACCGTGTTCACCGTTGGCCTGCCTTCAGTTGGTACACTGATTCAAAGTATTGAAACCTCTGAATCAAAGGAAAGAAAGAAGATGAAGAAATTGCCTCCCAAGCCCTAGAATGATCACAAATACTTATTCTGAGTTCTTTCCTGACCTGACTCTGCATAGCAAAACGGGAAAGAAAAATGTGTGAAAATCTCATAGCAGGAGTAGAAATGAGAGCCACTCCTTGCTCTGCTGAACAGCAGAGCACATACACTAACAAGCACTAAGGAGGAGGATTAGTATCCGACAGTTGCATCCTCGGCTTCACACACCAGGCATTTGAGATTAAGTATAGGCTGTATTGCTCCTTGACTTGGGCAATAACATAGGGAATTGAGGCTAAACTGCATCCTTTCTCAGATGAAGTCAAGGAAAGCAAAATGACTTTCTGTAGTTATACACATAGTCAGTGCAATTCAGCATTTGAATGATAATAAACATGTTTATTTACCTTTATTATGATTGAATATACAAGTAAAAGATTAAGATATCTTACAAAACAAGATGTTCTATGCTAAAAGGGCTTACAATCATAGAGGCACTGGTTGGGGCCTCTCTTCCTTTATTGATATTACAACAGCTTTCTTAACACTTTGAAGCACTGTTTCCTCCATGCCTCATTAGCACCACACATGCTCTCCCTATTAACATCTGTATCTATCTATTCATCGGCACCACTTTCAGTTCTGACCCTTTGCTTTAATAATCAGAGCCCAGTGCCCAGTGGAGCCTCATACCATAATTTTCAGTAAGGAAGGACATGGTACTTTCTCTTCATGATTGGTCCAGTATAAAGTGTATGTAGGCTTAAGACAATTCTTTCCTAAGTTATTGTTTATGTATAGTTACTGATGTTTTGAGACCCCCTCTCTGCACAAGAACTGACCCTACAAATACAAACACAAGTCAGATGCCATCACTGATGACAGTCTTCTCAGAGCCAAGTGGCTGAGACTGTCACTCAAGAGATGCAGCCATGAACACGAGATGTAGCCAGCAGGAATAGCTACATCACATTGTATTTTAAATTGTTTCTGGGCCTAATGCATAAAAGAGTCACCCAAAGAAACTCACCTATATTCATGTCTTATTTCACCTCTAAATGTTCTGATTTATTATACTGGGACTAGGTCCCAGCTGTGGATCTTTTTAGAATTCCTCCTAATTATGAGATGGTACAGCTAAATTGCAGAAACATTTGAGTTAGAAGACAAGTTAAAGTAGATATTTAATCAGTTGGGACTATACGCTCCAATTTTATGTTTTTCCATCACAAATTGTTGTAGAGAATTGATTGAGAAGCTGCAACCAAGTAGGTAGTTTTTGAAAAAAAATATGGCACTGAGATCAACATATAAATTCTCATATAGATATGTTACAGTTTCTATGCAATTACTTTACTTTCAGAAATGGCTGTAGATAAAACTTTCTTGAGCAAACATTTGTCATTTAACTGTGGTTTTACTTGGGATTTATTTTGCTGTGAAGAGACACCATGACCATAGCAAATCTTAAAAAGGAAAGAATTTAACTGGGTTTGGCTTACAGTTCAGAGGTTTACTCTATTATCACCATGATGAGAAGTATGGAAACACACAAGCAGACATGATGCTGGAGAAGTGGAGGGTTCTACATCCTGACTGGCAGGCAGCAGGAAGAGAGAGCGACTCCGGGTGTAGTTTGGGTTTCTGAAACCCCAAAGTCCTCTTCCAGTTACCTCCAACAAGGCCACATTTATACCAACAAGGCCACACTGCCTAATAGTACCACTTTCTATAGGACTATTGGGGCCACTTTCATTTAAACCATCACAGTAGTTCTTAAGATGGATAATAACACAATGGTAGTCACTATGATTTGATTAGAACTTACTATACCTATTATACAATGAACATTTGTATCTCCTAGACTGCATATACTAAAGCCCTAACTCCCAGAGGAATGGTATCTAGATGTAAGCCTTTGGTTTACATGAGGTCATTGGAGAAGACAGGAAGCAAGCCTCAACAGGATCTAACCGCCCTGTGCCTGGATCCTGGCCATGCAGCTCCAAAGAAATGTCAATTAGCCACTTTACTAACCCCTTACTGAATGATATTCTGTTTTTGAGGCTCGATTACCATATCTCTCACAGTGTCAGAATATCATATGCTGCCTTCTGTAACCTCATTTAAATATAGATCTTGTTGTATTGTAGTTGAAGAAGCCTCCCAGAAAAGCCAGTGATGAGTGCTGCACTGAGGTGCCCTGGTGTGAACGTCTTTCCACACTGATGCCAAGGGCAGAGTGGTGGTAGTGAACGCCTCAAACCTTTATAGAACATAATGATAAGGATAAAAGATGGAAATGGATTCAGATCTCAGTGGAATGTCTTGTTAGACTTCCTAGACATAACAATGATGTTGTGCTGGGAACCACATAAGTTAGCTATTCTCACTCAGCCTTTGAGCAATATAGCAAGTGTTTAAACCCCAATGTGAACAACCAAGTCCTAGGATGGGTACTATGGCACATGGTGTTTACCTTTCCCCTTCAAGAGATCTGTTTGCCATGATAACCTCCCTCTGATAAGGTACAAGCTTAAGTCTCAACATCACTGGCAAATTACCTATATACAAGTCATTTCTCCATAACTTTTATATAACTTAGTTCTTGAGAGCTCCCTGAGGCACACAATAAAACAATCTAGAACATTAGATGCCAAGAACATGCTAATGAAGGTTTGCTTCTTGCTCACAATGCTTGTCCAATTTATACCTGGAGAGCAACGCTCCACCTAGTTATGAACCTAGTCATCATTATGTGCACCATCTCACCTTGTAACACATATTAGAAAGGAGTGTCTATGCCACAAACATCTTCCAAGGAAGGCAGATAAATAAGAATTTTTTCCCTTTTCCCACTTAGGATCTTTCCACTTTTCCTCTTCGATAGCTCCCATAGGACACTTTTTACAACTTAGTAATAAACTCTATAACCAGGTCATTAAAAAAAAGAACCTCGTGCTTCATATTATTCAAGATATATACATATTTGTTTCTCTCATGAAAATATAATTGTTCATAGCTCATCTGAGGCCACTGATACATAATCCTGACTATGTTATAAGAAAAGTTTCTTGTGCAGCTCAATATTATTTTTCTTAAGAATTTCAAAGTCTGAGGGCTGGACAGATGGCTCAACAATTAAGAGCACTGGCTGTTCTTTCTTAGTTCTATTCCCAGCAACCACATGGTGGCTCACAATTACCAGTAATGGGATCTGATGCACTCTTCTGGTGTGTCTACAGTGTACTCACATACTTAAAATAAAGTCTTTAAAAAACACTTTTCCATTATTTAAAAAAAATAATTTCAAGATCTAATGTGAAGTTTCTACAGCCACCATAGTCTCCTTTTTACCTAAGGATCCACAGAGTGCTTCAAGTCTTGGGATAGTCATTCATCAAATTCTCACTATTCATAAAGGCCTTTATACAAAGCTAGATCTACAAGCTTCTCATTGGTTGTAAACTCTTTCTAAACCTACATTTGCAAATTATATGCTGGTCATTTCACCTAAGAGGCTGTGTACTTCTCTTTGCGTGTACTAAGCAATATTTGAAAGAAAGTTGCTGTGTGGTTTCTGTCTTCTTGAGACAGTGCCTCAGTTCTTCCCATAGGCTCTTAATTCTTGAGACAGTGCCTCAGTTCTTCCCATAGGCTCACCATAAATGATTTAAGCCCAGCTCCAACCATCTCTCAGATGCTCACATATTGGCTTTCCAGATGTGGGGTCTAAAAACTTCAAAGACAAGAGGCACAAGAACCACCACATGAAGTTTACAGAATAATGAAACACCAGTTGAAAACCAACAGGTACTTGCATGTGGAAGATGGTATCTGCAGGAGAGCAAGAATTCCGTGTCCAGATGAAGACAGATGGTGGGGGCTGCTCTCAGTTCCAAACCTAGTGGCTGGCTTTCTGTATACCCAACAGAAATGTATGTTTCATTAGTTTGAAAACAGAGAAGAATAAAAATATAAAACATTAAAACCATATCAAGTGTCTGGAACTAAATGGGTAAAATACATGCAAAACTGAGGACCAGAGCTTGAATCCCCAGAAGCCCCATGGAGGTGGACATAGTAGTGTGCATCCTAAGGTTCCTGCAGGGGAATAGGAAGTGGACCTAGAAGACGCTCAAAGCATACCAGTTAGCCAGCCTGGCAAATGAATCAGTGAATAAGAAGAGATCCTGTCTCAAACAATGTGGAAGGTGAGTACTGAAACTCAGTGCTGCCTCTGATCTCCACATGCACAATATTGTGTATATGTGTAACCTCATACACACAAACACACACACACACACACACACACACACACACACACACACACACACACACAGAGAGAGAGAGAGAGAGAGAGAGAGAGAGAGAGAGAGAGAGAAGAGAATTCAATAAATAAATACCCAAATAAATAAAGACTACACAGAGATAAGCCAGCTGGATTAATTCTTAAACCCCTTCATTACTACAAAGCAAAGAAATAGATACTCTCAAATTAGAACATCAGAAATCACTGACTGAAAGGACTTCAGATTAGCAATGCCTTATTTAGGATGTAAATGAAGGAAATGCTAAGTTTATTACAGGCTGGCTTCTATTGCAATAGAGCTGTTTTTATTCCACCCACAGGAAATTTCTACAGCATCATTAAACTGGCTTACTAAAGGTTGTTCCACAAATGTGGCCACACTTGTCTCTCCCTTCAAATCCAGCTGTGCTTATGGCAACCAGAAACCTAGAGGTTCAAAGATTTTGACCTTCTGCTTCCTAGACACAGTGAGTGGACCACCCACTCTGTGAAGTGTCTATAAAATGTTGACTCTTGAAATCACTTTTTCAATCTCTTAGATACCCAGTGTTTCCCTAGGATGTCTGTCTGCCTTCCACTGAAAGACTCTTCATCAGGTGACGTCACTTACTGCCTCAACTTCTGTTATGCTCTGTTTGATCATCCACAAAATGATGACACTTAAAATCTTGGCTATATCCTGAGCTGAACTGAACATTTGAACATCTGCACATCGTTTAAAGATATTTCACCACCAGGTGTCCTGGCTAGAATCTGAACACTATCTATGACCTTTCTCTCCCATCTTTAATCAATTATTAGTCTAGATTCCTCCCTTTCTGTGCCATTTGCTCTCCAGTTCTGATTGTGTAAGTGTCCTAACCATTCCTTTGGATCACAGTCTTTTTCCTTTTTGACCAATTTCCTCACCATTCCCAGAAATTATCTTCCTAAAAGGCAAATTATACTATTTGCTTGCTCAAAGCTATTGCCTGTTTCCTTCCCCTCTTAACGCGGTATATCTTGCAACTGACCTTATGACTTTGTTGCTACTGGACTTCTCATCTGTACCAGTTGGCAAAGCTGTTCAGCCATGCTCCAGCTACACCATCTGTCTCTATCATAGGTTAGGACACGTATCTTTGGAAAAACCCTTGAGCAAAGTCAGGTGAGTTTCACCTGGAAGAACCACCCTTTTCCGGTCCTACATTTTGTAAATTTCCATTTCCCTGATTGTACTCAAACTTCAGCCCTCACCATTTCTACTCACCCATTATGCCATGGAAAAGCTCATTCACTTATGTACAAACTGGGGCGGGGTTTAGTCCACACTAGACTCCGTTTTGTTTGCAGCAGTAGGTTTTCCATTAGAATCTGTCCTTACGTTTTACTTACGGTCTGGCTTGGTCTATCTTCCATGATGCATACAGTAATATCCATGCTTACTTCCTGGTGCATGTGATTCTTGAGATTCATGTGGAATATAAGGCACGTTGGCAAATGGAAAGCCAAGTTTGAATATGTCATTATTGAAGGAAAACATGGCTTTCAGATAAACACATTTTTGTGACATATTTTAAACCAAAAATTTTTAACAAGAAAAAAAAATTAAATCCTCAGTTGAATCATTTTTGAAACTCCTTTTCATAATCTCAATCTCTGTCTCTCCATCTCTCTGTCTCTCCATCTCTCTGTCTCTCCATCTGTCTCTCTGTCTCTCTGTCTGTCTCTGTCTCTCTGTCTCTCTGTCTCTGTCTCTCTCTCTATCTGTCTCTGTCTCTGCCTCTCTCTCTATCTGTCTCTGTCTCTGCCTCTCTCTCTCTCTCTCTCTCTCTCTCTCTCTCTCTCTCTCAACAGGGTTTCGCTGAGTAACCCTAGCTGTCATGGAACTCGCTCTGTACATCAGGCTGGCTTCAAACTCACAGAGATCCACCTGCCTCTGCCTGCTAAGTGCTGGGATCAAATGTGTGTGCCACCACTGCCTGGCATCTGATCCTATAATCCCAATCTCCTACTTTCTGGCTTTTTGCTTAAAAATTGTTTTCCAAGCTGTTATAATTTGCATAAAAATGTCCCCACTCCAAGATTTGTAGGGTTCCCAATTACATTTCCATAAGTAAGGTTTTAGAGAAGCAATTGGCTCTTAAGTTCTCAGACCTTTATCAGTGGGGTGATCTATTTATGAAAGGACAGTTAATGGGTTATCGGAACACAGTGGAACTTAAAAGGTGGACCTGACTGGAGGAAGTGGGTCACTGAAAGGTATATGTTGCTCCTGCCTGTCACTCTCTATGCTTCTGGGCCTTCTTGAAGTAAGTTATCTCATGTCACATATTCCTTCTGCCATGAAAATCTGCTTCACTACAGGCAAAGAAGCTAGTAGACCATGCTCTGAAACCTCCAAAAACATGGACCAAAATAAAACCTTCTCCTTTAGGTTGATGGTACTCAGTCACGTTGTCACCTCCAAGAACAGCAACTGATACATAACCTTTAATTTATTGCCATCTATAAAAATACTTATTACTAAAATTAGTTTCATCATACAAGAAAAAAATGTAAGAAAATTTATTACATCATTTCTAATGTCTGTATTTATATTTTAAACATGACTTAATTCAGAAGTCAGAAACTGCTTGTTTATTCCTTAGCTATGGTCGAGTCTTTAACAATTGTTTCTTTTACAGTTATACAGAGTTGTATAATTTAGCCTTAATTCATTAAAGCCCACCAAAAAAAACTTGTATTAAGACAAATAAGATAAAATATAGCAGATATAGTCAATAGATTGACTGATATCAATTCATTTAGAATAAGTACAAAGCACATTCCAAAAGTAAGGTGTAGCTCAATAATTGCATACATAATCAAGTGATTTTTCCTTGCAAGTGTCCTGAGGGCATGCATTTCATTATTCATTAGTTTGCTTTACTGAAGTAACATACCCATCATATTTAAATAGGAATAGGTAATATAATCAAATCGGGGCAGTTGTGGGGGATAAATTTCTTCCTGATGCAAAGAGGTTAACACTAAGCAGTCAACTGCTGCACAGGACTAATGTGGCACATGTGGGCAAGTATAATGTGTATTAATCCAAAATATGAGCTATTATTATAAAAATAGAAGTAGAAAACCCTAGCTAAATTAAAATCCAGAAAATTTTAAGCACTATTTTAATAACTACATATAAAGTAACATAAACCCAAGACACTGAGCAGATCAAAGAGTATCAAATCCCATAGACAACAGACTGCTGTGCCTGAATTAGTGTTCTTGTACTATACATTAGTGCACACCCTACTTACAAGAGTTCTTGTTTATTATTGACATTAGGAAAATGACATTTCTTTAGATATTACATTTAGTACATCAAATTAGGACAATAAGTAAGGATTCAGTCAGCTATAATATTCTTAAGGACCACTTGCAACTTCCTTTGCCGGTTTCACAGACAGACCTGTAGAGGAATAAAAAATAAAAATAAAATGCATTCAACAGTGCATGGATAGAACTGCATATCCAAAGGAGAGATTGAAACTTTAGTGCTCTCTTCTACTCTGAATGTATTTCTGCCATGGCAATGATCTTGCTGTGCACTTATCTTACCTTCATTAGCCAGATTAGGCCCGTGTTTTTAATAGTACATAAATGTTGGTATCTAAATAAAATCCTAATCAGAATGTTATTTTATATTTTTTTGCTTTGTGTCATAATTATATCTAATATGTCTGGTTTACCAATTAAGCAATAAATACTTTGGAAGAAGATTATCAATCTTCCTGCTCACAGGGCTTAGAGGAATACTTTGCATACTGGAAAATTCTCAATAAAGTTTTATTTAATGAGAGAGGAGAAACAAAGGGAGGAAGGATGGCAGAGCAGGAAGAGGGGACTCCAACTGTCTATGCCTATTTCTTCTTTACCTATAATTCATTATTTACTCCAATCAACCCCAGCTAACTCCCATGTTTGACTAATTCCTATCACCCGTGAATATCACCCTTGATTATGCCCCATGTGTCTGGTGCATGCACATATCCTAATGATACTTAATAGTCTGTACTTTGTCAAGATAATTGTCCATTATATATCCTGTCCATGTTTTTCTTTTCTTCTGTATGTTCCTTGGTTGTAAACTATACTATTTGTCATGTGACCCACAATTGTGATGATGAGCTATTTTTCTGGCCCACTTCAAAATCCATTTATTAATATGAATCACCAAAATGACAGTGTTTCTAGGAACTCTGGGATTGAAGAGCAGTATACCTATAAAACTTGTAAAGAACATTTGAAAGACAGAAAAATAAAAGGTTGTAGACCTAGTAGTAGAGTCATTCTATGGAATAGAAATGCAAATGGACAGAACCACAATGAAGACATTTGCAAGGGCTCAGAGACAGGAGCAAAAAAAGACAGTTTTTTATTCTCACCACATTTTCAAACAAAAGATTATAATTATTTTTATAATTTATATAATATCTGTTCATTATGGAATTATTTTAAAGAAACAAAAGTAATTATCATATTGCTAAAATATAACATTAATGACATTTTTTTTGTTTGTAACCATCCAGGTTATTTTCAATAAATATAAATTTGCTGTGTATATGCCTATAACTTATACATGACAAAAATTAATTTATATTTAATATTTCATTCTATGACTTGATTTTTTAAAAAAAAAATATCGGGACAAAACTTCTACATTAGAATCACAATGTAATTGTATATATAAATGTATGTGTATGTGTGTATGAATGTGTATATTTATATATCTGATGTTTCCTAACAAAGTCATAGTTATCTAGTATAAAATGTGTATAATTTTAAAATTAACTTCTGTTGTTGGAAACTAGATTGTTTCAACTTTTATATGCTTTCCACATTTACTATAAAATTATTTCCAGGTTTTATAGTATAACATTTTTTAATTTTATTTAAAACATATGGAGAGAAATATACTATTATTAATGCTATATAAAATGTACTGATGGTATTTTCTTGAAAGGATTTCCTAATATGGAATTTGCAGGTTAATACATGGGTAGGGTGGAAACTAAATGAGCAACCATTGGAGACTTCAGCCATGGGAGAGCTCCCCTTCCTAGGTCCACAGTGACCCTGTCTAGCCACATGTAGAAGGTATTGAGAGAAGAGGTCATCCATGGGTGAGGAGAGGGTTGAACTATTCCAAAGTTCTTTGAAGCTTTGATAATTGTGACTTACTCGATACCAAGGAAAACAAAACTCACTGGTTCTCTCTGAAATATCTGAAAAGATATATCTGAACATCTTATCTTTATAAAAAATCTGAGATATATAGATAGCTTCATGCATGCAGTATTTTTTGTTCTGAAACTCCAGGAGATAATCAATGACATTGTAGAGTCTAGCAGAGTTGGGAAGTATGTTTTCAGCTTTTATCTATCTAGACTCTAGATCTAGAGTCTAGAAGTTAGTTATTGTCCTAGGACAGTAAATTGAGGGAGCAGGAGAGAAGGGGATAGAAAGAAATGAACATAATGATTAGACACAAACGTTTTCCTCATGGGGTCTTAAACAACATGCATTTTAAACAATGTGAACAGTGAGTAGTTACAGAGAATACACAAGATTACCTGCTGTTGATAATAAATGCCTGTAGCATGTAGATTTTAAAAACTATCCAAGCTGACTGTCCCTAGCCTGGTGCATAGCCCGAGACCAAGACCACATGTTTCTCCTAGCCAACGCCTCTTCCACAAATGCCAGCTCTGACTCTCTAGAGCTCAGAGATCTCTTGCCAGTTCCAAAACCCGTGGCCCGCTGGGAGCACTCTCTCACCAGCCCATGCTCAGCTGTGGTTACTTCTCCCCTGGTTCTCAGTCCTTTGCCCAATCTTCCTGTTCCAAAGGCTGGCTGAATGCTTTCTGCCCCAGCTAAGTTCTTTCCCTTCTGCCCACCTAAACAAACTGCGAATGGAAAACACTAGACAATCTTAGTTTAAACTCAACAAATTTTATCTATCATCTTAAACTCATCAACTATTCTGCTGGAAATCTTCTGGTGGCAGAGGTCGCCACCAGGTCTAACAGTTCCCGGTCTACATCTTGCCTCCTCTTGCTTCCCACCTCTCTATAAAAAAGAGCCATTTCTTCCTCCATCATCCCCCTTCCTCTCTCAGACTGGAAAGCCCACCTCCTCTTTCTTGCCCAGCTTTGGCTTCTTGTCATCTTTATTAGCCAATCAGTAAATTAGGGGAAAATTCACCTACAAATTCCCTGAGCAAACATACCTGAATAGATCAGGGTAGGACAGGACGAGCATGGCACACAGAGAAGATCAGCAGAACCTGTGAAATTGAAAGAGAAGGGGTAATACACTGGATCTAGACCAAAAATTCAATTCTCTGCTGCCTTCACCCATTTCTCGAGAGAACTGGTCACAATGACGTTCAAACATGCAGTGCACTCTGAACAGAACGCCAGCTGCATGTTGACTGTGTAGCAGTGTGTAAGTTGTCATGCTACAACCCAGTCACTTGCAATTTCAAAATCATGTTGGTTTTTAAATAAAGTCTAAAGAAAAATGTCTTTCTATGTCATATTCTGGGAATATATGTAAACACTAGGAACACTCTCATCTAGATTACAGTCACAATTCTGAGGCTCAGTGTGAGTTTGACAGAGGGCAACTGAATAACTATATGTACCATATAATGATGCTACAAAATGGACAAAATTTCACTATCCTGACACATGTGGCAGTGTATATGAACTAATAAACCATATTTATAGCAAGGAATATACAATATTGTATTGTCAGTGGAATCCCTCTAGACAGAAGAGTAGACTGTGAGTTATCTCTAAAGGAAGGGCAAAGTAGTGCCTACTGGCATGACAGGATATATTATCTTATTTCAAAAAAGTGGAAAAAAGGGGAATAAGTAAAAATCAGACAGTAAAAGCAAATTTTAAAAGACAAATGTACATGTCTTAAAGAATAACAAAATGGAAAAAAGTTACTAAAAATTCCTACCTTGCTCTAGGAATACTTGTCCGGTGTTACTATAGATGAGCTATAATTTTCTACAATGCTCAAGACTTTTGGACAGTGTTATAGTATATCTGCTTTATAAAGGGTTAAAAGGCACAGCTGTGTAAATAGAGACATAGAAGTGCTTCAACAAAAGAAATTAACTTGACATTCATCAAAACTATTCAGAAACATTTTTTCATATCATCCAATTGCAAAGAACTCGATTAAGGGATATGGTGATAAGCCAATGGGCAAAATACTTGCTGTACAATCATAAGCAGCAGAGTTTGGATTCTCAGCACCCGTGTAAAAGCCAGATGGGCAAAATGGCTGACCTTAATAATCCTAGCCCAGCACATGGGGGATAATGGTAGGAGATTCCTAGGTAAACTTGCTTTTTAAATGAGCTGAATCCATGAACTGTGTATTTGAGTGAGAGACTGCCTCGAAGGCTAAGGTGAGAGTGACAAAAAAATGTTACTCTTGGTTTCCACACAGAAGCTTATATGTGCACATGTATCCACACATACATGTGTACCCATACACATATGAAAAATACATGCTCATAAGACATATTTATATGTGAAATAAAAAGAATTTTATTAAGTATGTGTTGACAAATGCTGCTTCAACTAGAGTGCAGAGGACATTGTTCTGTTCTATCAGGTTGCATCACTCATCAGTGAATTTATGCTTTCAACAGACTAGAGTCATATGTGTGACCATAAGCAAGTTAACATTTCTTATCATTTGCAAAAAATGGCAATGAGCAAAACATCTCTGTAGCATCATTGAGGAATAGGTATGGAGCATTTTTATAGTTTTTAAATTCAATTGACTTGGAGGTATAAAAGGCATTTGGACTGAAAATGAGAGTTGTATCAGAAGTGGAGACTGAGCAATAATGGGTAAAGTGGTATATTTTAGAAATCTTCCATATTGTATAGTTCAGACAAATTCATGTTATATTCATGTTTGGATACCTGACATTATTAGAGATGCTGAGAAGTAATTATTCGATTTCTCATTAAATTTATTAACTAGACATGTTAAGTGTCAAGGCACAGGAATCTATTAAGTAAATATGTAAATATTTAATGAATACTTACAATATAACATAGGAGAATAAAGTTTTTCCTAAAAGGCTAATTTTTTTAAATAGATAAAAGCAATGATTGAGGCACAAAGTCATCTATAAAAGGTAGAAACTTGAAAGGATCATTTTAACTGCTAACAATGGATATTTTTCTATGTCCTAGTATAAAAGAGAATGTCACAGTTAATTTATGTCTCAGAATCCAAAGAAAAGCCATGTTGTCTTTGTTTTGAATAATGTTTAATTATACTAAAGATGATATAGAGTTCTGAGATATTTAGTCAACATGTCAAAATAAGGCATTTTGAAGGAATTTGACAGCATGTTGTGAACAGTTGTTCCACTTTTAATAGCTCACTATGAGACTGAAGACATGCCTGATGTAATTGCTAAGCAATATTTATTTTATTCTTTCAAATATCTAATTTTTATGTTTATCATATATGCCTCCCTTAATTTTCTGGATGACTTTGCTCGTAGATAATAGTTTGGAACACAATGTAAATATAATGAAATCAAGTTGAAGTTTCTATTAAAACCAGATTTCTTGCCCAAATGTATTAGCATCTCTGTTTCTTTCTCCGTTGGTTCCTCATATTTTCTTGTGTTTTCCCTATGCTACACTGCAAAGTGGAATGATTTCTTTCTTATGCTATGTATGTGCTTATTTTTACACCTATAGTGCTTTAGCTCCTGTTATGATTTGAATGTGAAATGACCTTTATAGGTGCACAAGGTTGAAATTTTACCTCCTAGCTGGTGGCATGATTTAGTGGTTGTAGAATCTTGGGGACGCAAAGTACAACAGGAGGAAGTACAACGTTGGATGTGGTTCTTGATGCTTTATGTCTCACTGCACTTCCAAGGCCATGTCTGCCTACCTGCTGCCATGGTTCCCACCATGATGGTCATGGCCTCTGACCCTCTTAAACTCTATGCACCAAAACTCTTTGTTTTGTATGTTGCCTTGCTCATTGTGCTGGCTAATTTTTTTTGTCAGCTAGACACAAGTCACTGGAGAGGAAGGAGCCACAATTGAGAAACTGCCTCAATAAGACAACCATATAGGCGAGCCTGTAGAGTATTTTCTTAATTAGTATGGAAAGGTCAAGAGCACTGTGGATCGTCCTGAATGTTATAAGAAAGCAGGCTGAGTAAACCATGGAGAGCAAGTGAATAAGCAGCACCCATTTATGGCGTTTGTGCCATCTGCTGCCTTCAGGTTCCTGCTTTGTGAGTTCCTGTTGTGACTTTCTTTGATGATGAACAGTGTGATATGGAAGCAAAAGTCAAATAAACCCATTCCTTCCCAATTTACTTTGTTGTCATGGTGCTCACAGCAATAGAAACCATAACTAAGACAATCATGTGTCTTGTCAAAGACACATGATAAAAAAAATAACTGGGAACCCTGTAATGCCAATTAAAAAATACTCAATTTCACACACACACACACACACACACACCACACAAATACAGACATGAACACACTGTTAAATATTTTTTAAATAAAAAGACATAGGTGGTAAAGTAAAGAACAACATGTAGAGTAAATACTCAGAATAAATAAATGAATATTGACAGTGTATTGCAAAACAATAAAGTTGTCCCAGACTTAAAATATACAGGGAATTTCAATGTTCTCCTATTGCAACGAGACCTTTTTACCCCAATACTAACCTTTCCCCTTTTATAGTACATGAATTACATATCTAGTTCTTTGAAATCTAGATGCATGGGCCCTTAATTGTTCCATGAATTCTGTCGATACTTTTCAATTTAAACACTTATCTAAAGATTCAAAGCCAACAACAATATATGAGAAAGAACATGTGCATTTGTTTTTGTTGGTCTGGGTTATCTCTCTGAGAATGATTATTTCCAGTTCTACCTAGGAATTTTATAATTTCATTTCTCTTTATTATAGAATAATATTACATTGTATGAGTTCATCACAGTTTTCATTTTCCTTTTATCAGTTGATGGATGTACAGGCAATTCAATTTTTTACCTATTGTGAATAGAACAGCAATAAACATGATGGGCAAATATCTCTGGTAGAATATTAGGTCCTTTGGAAATATCTCTTGGAGTGCTATAGCTAGATCATCTGGTAGACTGCTACCACTATCTAGTTTTTAAAATAACACCCACACTGATTTCAAATCTGTTTTTTAAATAAATGTATCTGTTAAACACGAATACAAAATTCCTCAAAAGTGAGAGACAGAGAAAATATTTATACCACCACCAACCAAAATATAGTTGATATACAATGTCAAATGATGTGGAAATTAATGTAGAATTATTGCTAAGGATAATTAGTTGTATTTCCTTAAAAATCCCAACTTGCCATCAAAGTGTATTTCTAAACATATATAATCTGAATAACACTGAAATTTAGAAATCAAATCAAGAATTGACATAGGTGAAAAGAGAACAAATTCATTTTCATCTTAGGAGTTTTTAACACATACCTCATGGTGATGAAAACAGTACTACCTGCTCAAATAGTCAGTAAAACCATGGATATATGCTCATCAAAATCAGGAATGCCACACAGTGCACACAGACAGAAAACTATACCCAGTGAATGAGTAGTTTTCCTCGTTATTATTCAGAAACATGTTGCTTCTTCACAATGTCTCAAACTAGTCACATCCAGGATTACCCATGCAGTCTCAACACATTTCAAATGATTTAAAGCAGCCACATAAATGGATGCAATATGAAAACAGAGTTAAGTATGTAAGGAACACTTCACTTTAAACCAACAGATCTGAAATAAAGAAGGGATGAAAATGAGCAAGGACAGCTTCTCGTGCCAGAGTCATCTATCTTCTCCCAGATGTATGCTTTGTCATTGATATGCAGCCTTTTATCAGAAAGCATCTACTGACACGTAAGTTTGCAGATAATGCGGCTCAGTCATGAATGGAGGAAAACAAGACATTCACTTTGCTAGGCCCTCGGTGCTTGTGTTAATTTGATTTGTCTCTCAATTGAAGGGTGTTAGTGATGTTTGTTTAGAGAAAATACATTCAATCTCGTTATTTTTCTTAAATCTATGTGGAAATAATGAAAGGGCTATTTAATTTTAATATACTGACTGCTAAAAGCATTACCATATTTCAAAAAGTTTCTCATTTTATCCATCTGATTTGATTCATAAAATCATAGTTTTATATTTTTTAAGTATTAAATTGTTATCCACAGTGCTGGGAAAAGTTAAGAACAAGTGCTATCTGAGAGCAGTCCTCAAGGACATTTTGTATTTTTTTTTTGATGAAAGAAGACATCTGTATCTGTATCTGTATCTGTATCTGTATCTGTATCTGTATCTGTATCTGTATCTGTATCTGTATCTGTATCTGTATCTGTATCTGTATCTCTGTATCTGTATCTCTGTATCTGTATCTATCTGTATATGTATGTATCTATCTGTATCTAGATATGAAACAATTATAAAAGTTGGCAAGGGAAAAATTTTATTCTTTTGAAATTTAAATAAATGATTTAAAATGACTGTACAGCTGAGAAAAAAATTGACATGTGATGCAGAATGTTTCTGTTAGACTTCAGCTGTGTGGACAACTAGAGTCAGATCCACAGCAGATGCTCCAAAGATGGTATGAACGCTTCTTGATGGCTTTTGGGACAGGGCAAACCTTTCATGAACTGCCGAGGAAATTCTACACAGAGCTCTTACACCCTTGCTTTTACATCCTTGCTCTTAGTCTTGTTCTTGCCCTCCCTTTCTCCCTCTTTCCACGTAGTCATGGATGCTGAACATTTTTACAGGTGCTTCTCAGACATTCAGTATTCCTCAGGTGAGAATTCTTTGTTTAGATCTGAGCCCCATTTTTAATGGGGTTATTTGATTTTCTGGAGTCCATCTACTTGAGTTGTTTATAGATATTGGATATTAGTCCCCTATCTGATTTAGGATTGGTAAAGATCCTTTCAGAATATGTTGGTGGTCTTTTTGTTTTATTGACAGTGTCTTTGCCTTAGAGAAACTTTATAATTTTATGTGGTCCCCTCTGTTGATTCTTGATCTTACAGCACAAGCCATTGCTGTTCTATTCAGGAATTTTTACCCTGTGCCCATATATTCGAGACTTTTCCCCACTTTCTCCTCTATAAGTTTCACTGTCTCTGGTTTTATGTGGAATTCCTTGATCCACTTAGATTTGACTTTAGTACAAGGAGATAGGAATGGATCAATTCGCATTCTTCTACAGGATAACTGCCAGTTGTGCTAACACCATTTGTTTAAAATGCTGTCTTTTTTCCACTGGATGGTTCTAGCTCCCTTGTCAAAGAACAAGTGGCCATAGGTGTGTGGGTTCAGTTCTGGGTCTTCAATTCTATTCTGTTGTTCTACTTGTCTGTAGACATACCAGTACTATGCAGTTTTTATCACAGTTGCTCTGTAGTACAGCTTTAGGTCAGGCATGGTGATTCCTCCAGAAGTTCTTTTATCATTGAGAAGAGTTTTTGCTATACTAGGTTTTTTATTATTCCAGATGTGTAGGAAGCCGCCCTCACATTCGCCGTTGCAAGATGGCGCTGACATCCTGTGTTCTAAGTGGTAAACAAATAATCTGCGCATATGCCAAGGGTAGTTTTCCACTACATGTGCTCTGCCTTCCCCGTGACGACAACTCGGCCGATGGGCTGCAGCCAATCAGGGAGTAATACGTCCTAGGCGGAGAATAATTCTCCTTAAAGGGGATGGGGTTTCGCCATTCTCTCTCTTGTGCTCTTGCTCTGGCTCTTGCACTCTGGCTCCTAAAGATGTAAGCAATAGAGCTCTTGCTCTTGCTCTGGCTCTTGCACTCTGGCTCCTAAAGATGTAAGCAATAGAGCTCTTGCTCTGGCTCTTGCTTTTGCTCTTGCACTCTTGCTCTGGCTCTTGCTCTCTTGAGCTCTTGCGCTCTTGCGCCCTGGCTCCTAAAGATGTAAGCAATAGAGCTCTTGCTCTCTTGCTCTCTGGCTCCTGAAGATGTAAGCAATAAAGCTTTGCCGCAGAAGATTCCGGTTTGCTGCGTCTTTCCTGGCCGGTCGCGAGAACGCGTGTAAGACAGATGAATTTGCAAATTGCCCTTTCTAATTCGTTGAAGAATTGAGTTGGAATTTTGATGGGGATTGCATTGAATCTGTAGATTGCTTTTGGCAAGATAGCCATTTTTTCTATATTGATCCTGCCAATCCATGAGCATGGGAGATCTTTCCATCTTCTGAGATCTTCTTTAATTTCTTTCTTCAGAGTCTTGAAGTTTTTATCATACAGATATTTCACTTCCTTAGTTAGAGTCATGCCAAGATATTTTATATTATTGGTGACTATTTTAAAGGGGTGAAGGGTGTTGTTTCCCTAATTTCTTTCTCAACCTGTTTATCCTTTGCATAGAGAAAGGCCATTGACTTGTTTGAGTTAATTTTATATCCAGCTACTGCACTGAAGCTGTTTATCAGGTTTAGGAGTTCTCTGCTGGAATTTTTAGGGTCACTTATTTATACTATCATATCATCTGCAAAAAGAAAAAGTGATATTTTCACTTCTTCCTTTCCAATTTTTATCCCCTGGATTTCCTTTTGTTGTCGAATTGCTCTGGCAAGGACTTCAAGTACTATGTTGAATAGGTAGAGAGAAAATGGGAAGCCTTGTCTAGTCTCTGATTTTAGTGGGATTCCTTCTAGCTTCTCACCATTTACTTTGATATTGGCTACTGCTTTGCTATAGATTTCTTTTATCATGTTTAGGCATGGGCATCGATTTCCTGATGTTTCCAACACTTTTGTCATGAATGGGTGTTGGATTTTGTCAAATGCTTTCTCCGCATCTAATGAGATGATTATGTGGTTTTTTTCTTTGAGTTTGTTTATGTACTGGATTACGTTGATGGATTTCCATATATTAAACCATCTCTGCATGCCTGGAATGAAACCTGCTTGGTCAGGATGGATGATTGCTTTGATGTGTTCTTGGATTCGGTTAGCAAGAATTTTATTGAGTATTTTTGCATGGATATTCATAAGGGAAATTGGTCTGAAGTTCTCTATCTTTGTTGGGTCTTTCTGTGGTTTAGGTATCAGAGTAATTGTGGCTTCATAGAATGAATTGTGTAGAGTACCTTCTGCTTCTATTTTGTGGAATAGTTTGAGAAGAACTGGAATTAGATCTTCTTTGAAGGTCTTATAGAACTCCGCACTAAACCCATCTGGTTCTGGTGTTTTTTTGGTTGAGAGATTATTAATGACTGCTTCTATTTCTTTAGGGGATATAGGACTATTTAGATCATTAATATGATCCTGATTTTAACTTTGGTACCTGGTATCTGTCTGGAAATTTGTCCATTTTATCCAGGTTCTCCAGTTTTATTTAGTATAGCCTTTTGTAGAAGGATCTGATGGTGTTTTGAATTTCTTCAGAATCTGTTGTTATGTCTCCCTTTTCATTTCTGATTTTGGTTAATTAGGATGCTGTCTCTGTGCCCTCTAGTGAGTCTAGCTAAGGGTTTATCTATCTTGTTGATTTTTTCAAAGAACCAGCTCCTCTTTTGGTTGATTCTTTGAATAGTTCTTCTTGTTTCCACTTGTTTGGTTTTGCCCCTGAGTTTGATTATTTCCTGCTGTCTACTCCTCTTGGGTGAATTTGCTTCCTTTTGTTCTAGACCTTTTAGGTGTTTTGTCAAGCTGCTTGTTTGTGCTCTCTCTAGTTTCTTTTTGGAGGCACTCAGAGCTATGAGTTTCCCTCTTAGAAATGCTTTCATTGTGTCCCATAGGTTTGGGTACGTTGTGGCTCCATTTTCATTAAACTTTAAAAAGTCTTTAATTTCTTTCTTTATTCCTTCCTTGACCAAGGTATCATTGAGAAGAGTGTTGTTCAGTTTCCATGTGAATGTTGGCTTTCTATTATTTATGTTGTTATTGAAGATCAGCCTTAGTCCATGGTGATCTGATAGGATGCATGGGACAATTTCAATATTTTTGTATCTGTTGAGGCCTGTTTTGTGCCTAATTATATGGTCAGTTTTGGAGAAGGTACCATGAGGTGCTAAGAAGAAGGTATATCCTTTTGTTTTAGGATAAAATGTTCTGTAGATATCTGTTAGATCCATTTGTTTCATAACTTCGTTTCACTGTGTCCCTGTTTAGTTTCTGTTTCCAGGATCTGTCCATTGATGAAAGTGGTGTGTTGAAGTCTCCCACTATTATTGTGTGAGGTGCAATGTATGTTTTGAGCTTTACTAAAGTTTCTAAAATTTACTAAAGCAGACCTGGGAGACTAGCTCTCTCCTGAGTTTCAGTGGTCAGAGTACTCTATGCAGGCAAGCTCTCTACTTGCATGGAAGGTGCACAGATATCTGGCCTTCGGACCTGCCTCCTGGCAGAAGATGAAGGCCTGAAACAGGGCCTGTCCCAGAAGCTGTGCATTTCCGCCTGTCCCAGACACTGTGTAGCTTCTGTAGTTGGCACTCTCACCTACACAGTCTAGTCTCTGAGAGATCCAGGATCAGAGACGGCTCCCTCAGGTGCTCTGGCAAAGCCCTCCAAGACTATTTTCTTACACTGTTTCTTTGATTTCTCTCTATATTACTTTGTATTGTACTATGTATCAGTTTCTATTTCTCTTGTTCTCCCTGCTGATCTGAATAGGGAAGGTTTCAATATTGCATTGTATAGTTTGTTAAAGGGACTTTTTTTTTTTTTAGATTATCAAATTCTTCTTACATTTAAATAAATTGAGCTTCTTACCATAATTGATTTCATTGAATTTTTATTTTAATCTGGTAATATAATCTAACATTATGATTTGTATTACCATCAATTTGTGTAGGATTCTAAAATCTACTTGATAACCCTATTACTCATTCTCAGAATGTACATTGATTCCTTCCCTGCAGTATCTTTACTAAGTTTTAAAATCATACTTTGTTTTATAAAATGAATTAGAGGGTGTTTCTAATTCTCTAGGAGTATTTGTATAATACTCAGTGTTAAAGTAACAAAGTATCAGAAAATTTTCTGTGTAAAGTTTTTTTACTTTGCTTAAGAATTTCATAAACTCATTGGTTTTAGTAGCTGAGTAGTACTCCATTCTGTAAATGTACCACTGTGGTGCAATGGGCTATGAACAGACAGCCTGGTCTCCAGTCGAACTTAGCTCTTGAAGCCAGGTGGGACCCAGTGGGTGGTAATTTCCACCTACATGAGAGGGAAAGCATTTGATCATGTCTCCTGGACTTCTGGCTCCTGTGGAAGTTGCTGCCCCAACAGCCCCCACAGGGGAGGTCTGTGGCTATCAATCACATAGACAATGTTCCAAGCTTCTGATATTCTGGCTAGACTCCACCCCCACAGTTACTTTGCAAGAGCAAGACAGCCCAGTCCACTATAGGAGGGGCTGGTTGGCCCCTCCTTGCTCTCTTAAGCTTCCTTACTCTCTAGGTCTACTTCTCTTTTTGCCTTTCCTCCTCTCTCCACATGGCCATGGCCAGTCTTCTCTCCTTTCTCCCTGCCTTTCTACAATAAAGCTCTAAAACCATAGACTGTCTGCTCATCAAGGCCCACTGTGCTTGAATGATGGGATAGGCTTTTCCCTAAGAAGCCACGTTTAACCTCCTGCCAGAAGGCCTTCCTACGCTGCAGCTACGGACTGGACTAAGGACTCTCTCACCTGCCTGGGAGCCATCCAGTGCCCTCTCTCCCCCTGTCCTCTCTTCCCTTCATCCCCAGGGCCGAGTGCCACCCTGGGACCCCTATTCTGTTCTTAGCTTACCCGCTGTATCCAGTGTGGGATGCTGAAGACTGAGAACCTGGTACCTGGGGCTGCCCCTTGGCTACCATCTGCCGTGGGGGGTCAGTGGCTTAACACAGCCAGATGCCCACCTGAGGCCGGTGGAAAGCATGCACAGTCCTCCTGTTTCTGCCCGCTCAGAGCCCCAGAACTCAGGTGGGATGCGGGTTCTCTCCCACTCCCCACTTTCCCCATACCCATGCCCCCCCCATACCACATTTTCTTTATCCATTCCTCTGTTGAGGAACATCTGTGTTCTTTGTAGCTTCTGGCTATTATAAATAAGGTTGCTATGACCATAGTGGAGCATGTGTCCTTATTACAAGTTGGAACATCTTCTGGGTATATACTATGCCAATGCCTGGCAAAAACGGAAGTGGATGCTCACAGTCATATATTGGATGCAGCACAGGGTCCCCAGTGAAGGAGGTAGAGAAAGTACCCAAGGAGCTGAAGGGGTCTGCAGCCCTATAGGAGGAGCAACAATATGAACTAGCCAGTACCCCAGAGCTCCCTGGGACTAAACCAGCAATCAAAGAAAAAACATGGTGGGACTCGAGGCGCTAGCTGCATATGTAATAGAGGATGACCTAGTCAGACATCAATGGGAGGAGAGGCCCTTGGTCTTGCGGAGATTCTATGCCCCAATAAGGGGAATGCAAGGGCCAGGAAGCAGGAGTGGGTGGGTTGGGGAGCACGGGGAGGGGGGAGAGGATAGCAGATTTTCGGAGAGGAAACTAGGAAAGGGAATAGCATTTGAAATGAAAATGAAGAAAATATGTAGTTATATATATATATATATATATATATATATATATATATATATATATATGCCCAACACTCTGGAGGCAGAGGCAGCTGGACTTCTGAGTTCAAGGCTAGCCTGGCCTACAGAGTGAGTTCCAGGACAGCCAGGGCTACACAGAGAAACCCTGTCTTGAAAAACCAATATATACATAAAACAAAACAAAAATTATATACAAAGTTGAATTCACACAGTACTCTTCCTAAAATCACACTTGAAATAATTTTAAACTTAGTACTTAGCTCTTGTTTAAAATCTTACCAATCCATGCATCTAAACAACATGTTCATCACAGAAGTCCTCTCTAACCCAGGGACTCCTACCCACTCTGGGAGACTGTTCCCTTCTTTGACCACCTCCTTAATATGTTGTCTCAAGAAATGGTGTAACTAATGTTACAATTGTGTATCTGTATCTGTCCACAGCAGTAGAGAAGAGTGAGCAGATAACCTGACCTGTCTCTGCATCTGCAGGCCACAAAGCCCAGTAAACACACACACACACACACACACACACACACACACACACACACACATTTTTAAGTCCATAATGATGGATGTTTGGTTGGTAATCTGGCCTGTACAGCTAGGCTCCTGGGATTTATGTAGGAAGATATTAACTGTTTCTAACTTGAGACAAACATGTCCAAGACAGTTTGATTTGTGAAATTGTAGCCAGTTAGCAAAGCCAAAGTATCCAGAGAGAATTCTGAAGCAGTTCAGCTGCTGTGAATACACTCAAATCTTTTCAATAGCAGAAAGTGCAAGGCTAACATCCACAGTCTCAGGAATAAGCTTTGCTACCAAGCAGCCTATGCATTCCACACGTTCATGATAATGTATTATGTTTAATATAAAAGACTGTCCCAGAATACGTTCCTGAGGCTAAAGAGAGAAGTAAGTTTTCTTTCTTTCTTTCTTTCTTTCTTTCTTTCTTTCTTTCTTTCTTTCTTTCTTTCTTTCTTTCTTTCTTTCTTATTGTCACAATTTGGTAGATTCAGTCCACACCTAGTGAAAAGATAAGACTATTCCAACACAAACAAAGCATTTGCTAAGGGATTGAAAACATGTGCTATTCACATCTAACTCTTTTTTTAAAATATTTTTTATTATTATGTATTTTCCTCAATTACATTTAGAATGCTATCCCAAAAGTCCCCCATACCCTCCCCCCTACTTCCCTACCCACCCATTCCCATTTTTTGGCCCTGGCATTCCCCTGTAATGGGTCATATAAAGTTTGCGTGTCCAATGGGCCTCTCTTTCCAGTGACATCTAACTTTGATTTCTTAAAAAACAAGAACAAAATATTGGACCATGTAGCTCCTATTAGTTTAGGGAATTCAACTCCATGAAAGACTCTAGCCCAAAGAATTTTCAAAATAGCATTTGAGTTTTCTCACTTAAATACAACCTTTTCAGATGAGTCTAACAATGACCTAGATGAGCTCTCTGTGACCTAGAGTTTTAAATAAGAGATCCATGTATTCAAAACTTATAAATTTATATATTGCTGAGCAATAGGACACAGTGTTCTGCTATTCTTAAGACTAGTATATTTAGTGAAATTAAGTTTTATGTACTTGTGGTTTGAATATGCTTGGCCCAGAGAGTGGCACTATTAGGAGGTGTGGCCTTGTTGGAGAAAGTGTGTCACTGTGGGGGTGGGCTTTGAGACCTTCCTCCTAGCTTCCTGGAAGTTAGTCTTCTCCTGTTTGCCTTCTGAACAAGATGTAGAACTCTCAGCTCCTCCAGTACCATGCCTGCCTGGACACTGCCCTGTTTTCTGCCTTAATGATAATAGATTGAACCTCAATTAAATTTCTTCTGTGAGAAAACAAATACATCTAGAATATTTGTTAAACACAAGGGTGTACAGTCTGTGGTGGCACACCCCGCTAGTCAGGAGGCAGAGACAGGCAGAGCTCTGTAAATTCAAGGCCAGCCTTGTCTACATAGTTAGTTGTCAGGTAGTCAAAGCTACACAGAGAAACCTGTCTTGAAAAACACCAAAAACCCAGTCAAAACCAAAAACCAACCAAACAAAGCAAGACAAAACGAAAAAAGAATAAATTAAAAAAAAAAAACCATAGGGAGTAATAGTTGTGAATACCAGATCCCTGCAGCAGTTAAAAGAGTTGGAACAAAAAGTGGGGCCTAAAGAAAGAAGAGGAAGAAAAGATGGAATCAGAGAGGAAGAGGGAGAGAGAGGGAGAGGGAGGGGGAGGGGAGGGAGAAGGAGAGGGAGCGCGCGGGGGGGGGGGGAGAGAGAGAGAGAGAGAGAGAGAGAGAGAGAGAGAGAGAGAGAGAGAGAGAGAGAGAGGCAAAAGAAGTAAAAGAAAAAGAGAAAAAAGGAGAAAGAGAAAGAATTAAATTTAGTGAATGTGCTTTCTGTAGGAAGCTTCATACATTTGCAAATACAAATACATTTGCATGCCTTCCAGCAGAGATCTGATACATTTCTTGAAAACTCTGACACCTGTTAGACCTAATTCACCAGTGATGATTTTTCTCCTTAGGTTATAGGTCATCCACTACTCTCATACACATCTCTTCTACATCTTTCAATCTTAGATTCACTCATTAGTACTTCAAAATGAACGTGGTGATATAATCACCTCTGAAACCATATCTTACACATACTTCAGAGTCACATCTTGGGAGAGTACCTAGAAAGAAATAACTTAGGCTAGTTAATACGTTTCTCTTCAAGGTGAAATGCCTAGGCACATGGTGAAATCCTGTGACTCAATTTTCTACTCCACACACTTCTGATATAAAGAGTCACAATTAGCCCTTGACAATGGGATAGATGGAAGGTCAGAAATGAATCATATGGTATGGTGTAACAGCACCAGCATCAGACAGAGGATATATGATCTGGTCTTTTCTCTGTTAGTAATAAGGTGAGGTGAATGAGTAAACAGTATTTAGGAGCCTCAACTTTTCCATTAATTGGTTGAAAGAGATAAGACTGAGAAGGTTAGATTTGATGGACATCTCTTCTTACAGAAGTGTAGACTGGCATCAGAGATAGGCATTCTTCAAAGGAGACTTGTACTCAGTATAATCAAATAGAGCTTGTTTCTGAAGAACTAAGTAGTGATTTTATTATGTGGATATTTTAGAAAATTATCAGAATCATTTCCTTCAGTCTAGCAATGGATAATAATTCCGCCATTTAAGCCAGCACTCTGGTTTATTTGTCTGTTCATATACAAGTATACAGTTGATTTGTCTTTCTTGAAACTTTGTCACCACATCAATGAATAAAAAACTCAAATATAGTAATAAGTAGAATTTTCCCAATGTCATTGTACTACATTTTATTTAAAAATTACTTTTTAAAAAAAAAATTCATTTGAAGCTAAGACTCAGGCATACACTTTCTAACTCTGTACTCCATAATGAGTTGTTGTGTTCCTACTCTTAAGATTAAAAACATTAGGTCAAGACAAGCAGATAGCTCAGCAAAAGCACTGAGTTATGGGCAGTTTTCATAGCCCTTTATCTACATATTTCTCTCTTGTTCAGAGGCACCCTTGAAAATAAGTACTTTCATCATATAGGAGACTATGATCAGAATATCCTAGTAAGCACAGAGAGCAGAATGAATTTGGAACCCCAAATGAACATCTCTAGACAGTTAAAACAACTAGCCTTCTACGGATACTTGGAGAATGCATTTTGTATGTGTGTGTGTGTGGTTTTCTCTGTCTTTCCTCAATTAAATTTCTTCTGTGAGAAAACAAATACATCTAGAATATTTGTTAAACACAAGGGTGTACAGTGTGTGGTGGCACACCCCGCTAGTCAGGAGGCAGAGACAGGCAGAGCTCTGTAAATTCAAGGCCAGCCTTGTCTACATAGTTAGTTGTCAGGTAGTCAAAGCTACACAGAGAAACCTGTCTTGAAAAACACCAAAAACCCAGTCAAAACCAAAAACCAACCAAACAAAGCAAGACAAAACGAAAAAAGAATAAATTAAAAAAAAAAAAAAAACCATAGGGAGTAATAGTTGTGAATACCAGATCCCTGCAGCAGTTAAAAGAGTTGGAACAAAAAGTGGGGCCTAAAGAAAGAAGAGGAAGAAAAGATGGAATCAGAGAGGAAGAGGGAGAGAGAGGGAGAGGGAGGGGGAGGGGGAGGGAGAAGGAGAGGGAGCGCGCGGGGGGGGGGGGGAGAGAGAGAGAGAGAGAGAGAGAGAGAGAGAGGCAAAAGAAGTAAAAGAAAAAGAGAAAAAAGGAGAAAGAGAAAGAATTAAATTTAGTGAATGTGCTTTCTGTAGGAAGCTTCATACATTTGCAAATACAAATACATTTGCATGCCTTCCAGCAGAGATCTGATACAGCACTGGCACTATCTTTTACCTCTGCTTGAGTTACAGACGCCGTATAAGCAGAACTAAAAATGGTTAATGTTTTCATGGTATTACTGTTCATGTTAAAACTTCTTAGCCTCTATAAGTGTATCTAGAAACTTTTGGAGGTCTGGTCTAGATGGCAGAAGATGCTCACTGGGGAAGGGTCACCAAGGGTTATATCCATTCTCTGAATCATAGTGTGCTTTCTGCTTCCCGTTTGCAAGGATGGGGACAGCTGTTCTGTCAAACATGGGCTACTTCACATTAAAAGCTTAAATTCTAACAGTGCTCCAAGAGTTATAGTGTGTGATAGTTCTATATAATTTCCTCAATATATGTGTTGCCCAAGCACATAAGGCCAAGCAACTGTGGACTGAAAGCCTGTAAACTGTATGTAGAATAAAATATACTTTTTACTCTTGAGAGGTCTTTATCTCACCATGGCATAAAAGTAAGTAGTGTGATTCATGTTACTATCTGTCCAACTGTTATCTGAGCCACTGAAAAGAGCCTCAGTAGTCAATTCCAAAAATAATATAGCAAAAAGTTAAGCAAGCGACATGTCACAACACAAAAAATTGGGTCCACAAATAAAGCAGATAATAGAAACTAACCCTAGGAAAGTCTATAAGACAGGCACACAAAATAAGGCTTAATGAATTGTTATAAATTTATCTGGGCAATTATGAAAGTGTTGTCAAGTTTACAGAAAAGTACGAGAAAGAAGTCTTGATAAATATGAACCATCATTAAAAGAGATGTGAATTATAAAAGACAACAAGAAAAAAAGTTGAAGTTGAAATGCATATTTATTGGAGTGGGGCTCAATAGCAGAGCTGAGCAGACATAAAAAGAATTAAGAGTTTAAAGATAGGTCAATTGAGATTATACATTATAAGAAAGATAAGCATAATAGTACAGGAGATTATTCAGTCTGAGAAACAAAAATATTAAAGAAAAAGACAAAGTAAAAGTAACTTAGAGATTCTTGAATCACTGGCAAGAGTATGTATATTTTGGAGTGTCCAGAAGAGACATAGGGATAAGAAGTGCAGAGTTTGTGAATAAGCAACGATAAAACAGCAACAAAACAACCTTGTTAAAGAAACAGTAATTTAGATAACACAAAGCTTAAGATGTTCATATCTTTCTAGAGTTTGTCAAAAGACAATCCTGGAAGTATCTAGAGAAAAACATCGCCCACACCATCTACAAAAGGTCCCCAGTGAGACCAGAGTCTAACTTCTCCACAGGAAGCACAAAGGACAGAAGACAATGCATGGCGGTGCCTCAAATGCAGAGCAGTGTTGGTGGTGGTTACAGGGGACAGTGTAGAACATCACCAAATAGGCTAAGCAGCAACTTTACAGTGGTATAATTAGAAATCATTGCTGTGTAAATCATACTAAATGATTTATTTAGTATTTTCTAAATATCCACCTCTTCTTACATCCTCAGCCTTTCTTTCAGCATGCTTGCCTGGATTTCTTTTGTATCTTCCAACAGTTGACCTTGCTCCTGATGAGGCCATTTCTACTCTTTTCCTCACCAACTGACTTGCCCCTGTGCTACTGTAACTTTCCACCAAATCTGTAAATCTCGTCTAAGAGCTTATCTCCAAAGAGTTGATTTTCAAATCTTTATGGTTTATAAATATTGCTGATCTTACATTTACCTAGGATAGGGCCCAGTGAATTTTAATAAGAAAGGCCAGTTTCTACAGCAATTTAAGTTCCAAACAAATAGGGAGTTCCCCTTTAAACGCTTTTAGATGAGACTTGAATGCTAGTTAGTCTTCATATGGATGACTACCTTTTCTTTTCTTTTCTTTTCTTTTCTTTTCTTTTCTTTTCTTTTCTTTTCTTTTCTTTTCTTTTCTTTCCTTTCCTTTTCTTTTCTTTTCTTTTCTTTTCTTTTCTTTTCTTTTCTTTTCTCGTCTCTTCTCGTCTCTTCTCTTCTCTTCTCTTCTCTTCTTTTCTTTTCTTTTCTTTCTTTTTTTTTTTTTTTTCGTTTTTGTTTTGTTTTTTCGAGACAGGGTTTCTCTTTATAGCCCTGGCTGTCCTGGAACCCACTTTGTAGACCAGATTGGCCTCGAACTCAGAAATACGCCTGCCTGCCTCTGCCTCCCGAGTGCTGGGATCAAAAGCGTGCGCCACCACCGACCGACCAGATAACTACATTTTCAACTAAAGCGCATGGAGAACAAAGTTCCTGGCTTTCTCCACATCTGTAGAACACAGGTTTTTTCATATTGTGGCAACTCCTAAGGTGCTAGGCTTTGTACAGTCGAGCCTTCCTAAGGATACAGGGTGTCTCTATGATTTTTAGACCATAGTCAGTATTGAGATACTGACTCCCTCTGTGTTTCTAGAACCTTGAGTCATTCCTGACATCTCAATGCATAATTGCATAGCTAGCTAGCTTCAATCTATAGTTCTGTTCCTTGTTTGATTTCTGAGACAGTTTCTGGCTGTGTATCCCAGACTGGCCACAAACTTAGGATCCTGTTCTTGCAGCCTCTAGGGTGCTGGCATGACAGCTGTGAGTCATATGCCTAGCTGGTATTTGTTTATTTGGGACATCTATTGTTTTGTGGATTTGCTTGGAGACTTTTTCTGCTTTTCAGTATTTGCTTTTAGTTCTTTAAAAGTTTGTGGTGTTAAAGATGGAACTTAGGGTTTCATGAATTTTAAGTGAACCCTGTTAATAGAACTATTCTACAGCAAGATCACTTAATATCCACACACAAACACTTTTTTTAAAAAAAAATAGAAAATACAGTTAAAGAATGCTGACTGATATTTAAACTTTGACTTTATAAACTTCAATGTGGAGGGCCTATCCTTGATTCTGTTTATACCCACTCCATCCAAGATTAGTCCTCTTTCTTCCTCTATCTCATGTCTTACATGCAAAACTGACTTCTACCTCTAAGAAAGAGGACTTAGAGAAGCAAGGACCAATATGAAAGCAATGCTAAAACCAACAACTTCTAATTCATTGAACTTTTCTTTACATTACTTACCACTTATATTTTTTAAAATAAGCAAAAAATAATTAAATCTAAATCACCAAGGATTTATTAAAAATGCAAATAATAGAATTCAATGCAATGCACAGAGCTTCTGATTCAACATTCTGAAGAACCGCTGTAGACCTTGACATCTGGAGTTAATTTACTTAGTGTCTTTGGATTATAATCTGTAAGATCCAAACATACATGTGCACTGTAGACATGAGTTTGTTTACACTGTAGCTTAGAATTTGTTAGTAAAAGATAATAAAAAGTAAATCTCCCTAACCAAGTGCTCGGCTGGCTTAGAATCAAAACATATAAAGATTTCCCTTCAGTTGTTCCAAAGTATCTTTCTAACAGGTGTGTATTTAAGAACAAAAATAAGCAAACAAAAAAGCCATTTGAACTGAAATCCCGTTTTAAAGCAATGCAATTAGAAATGTGTACCCACTGCAAAGATCCTGAGATTTTTTTGGAAAATTCCTTTCATAATGGGTTTGTCCCAAGAGAAATTAAATAATTTATAACTTTACCTAGGCATTATTTATAAAACGCTCAATCAAAAACCGGGAGTTCCTGCTGGGGAGATGAACTTGGTCCCTTGCACATTTGTACGTTCACTGGATATAAAATATAAACTCTGAGCAAGATGCTCAGTTCAAACAAACTTTTGCCATTCGTTTCCTTTCACTGAGAAAGTAGATGCTGGTGATAGAACTGTGAATCACCAGCTGTTGTACAAACCACATACATGGAATGCAAGTAGACAAGATGCCAGAGCTTCAGGAACTCCAACTTGCTCGCATTATAGCACCTGGTTATTAGAAGCCACTCTTGAAAATATTTGCTTGTCCATGCTTTGAGTCCAACTACAAAGCAGGCTAACATTCCATTTTTTAGATGGTTCTTATTACCACATAGTCATATTCAATGCTGATTTTATCCCAAGCAATTTGCCATTGTTAAGGCTCACCTCTTTGAACAGAATTGCTGAGAATAAATGTTTTTGGTCTTAGGTCTGATTACAAGAATTAAGAAATGGCCTCCTTTAGAATGACAACTCAGTAAAATCCACAAGCAAAACCATGTATCCTAGATTACAATTGCAGTGTAGCTATGTACAACGTGCATAATAATATTATTGCTGCTTTTTAAATGTAAATTTTCCTTATTAAGCAAGCTGGAGAGCACCAAAGCTCCCTATCATTTATTTAGTCAATGGTTCATACTGAGTCACACTTCTCATCCTGGTGGAGGCTTGTTAAGTTTTTAAATAAGATAAAGAAAGTATTCGTTTTCACCTTATCAGAAAGAGAAAATTCTAATTTATTGTCAGAAGTTTGAGAAAATTGTGTGCAAAAAAACCCAACACTTACTAAATGTCAAAACTTGAAGAAAGTTCCGAGGATTTTAATCTCCCTTATATTGCTTGGCTATGTAGTCGTCTTAAAGCTGGTCATAAACATGAGTTTCAGGAAAGGACATAGGCCTGCATCTGGATCACTTACAGTACACTGTTACAGATCATTTTGTTATATTCAGGGTTTAGTTCATTAGCACAGTCACACAGATGCAGCTAGTAAATGGCATTCTATAAGAATGTTGGTTTGGCCACATCTTAATGTGATGCACCTTTGTTTGATTTGATAGCTAAACTAACTAAAATCATACATGTAGCCTGAATATATAATAGTTGCAACAGTTGTTTGTGGTTTTTAATTCAAATTTCATAAAGGCTTCCAAAGAATTTAATGCAAATGACTGAATACAACAGTAATATATGAGCTCATATATCTTTAAGTATGTATGGACAGGCCAGGGGGAAAGCAGGGTTATATGTGTGTGCCTGCTTTTTATATGCATGTCCCAGGTTGCTTGTAATTACTTCATATTTAGAAATTGCCCTCCTTTGTACTCCATGCTCCTTGTTCAAGACTATTTTATTAATAATTTAATTTATAAGTGTAATTCCTCATATAGCAATTACTCAATTTATGATAGTTTAAAATATCCAAACACTACCAAGTCGTCATTAATATTATCCTGCAGAATTCATAGGATATTTTAGCTGGACATTCCTTCGTTGTTATCAAGAAAAAACTATTCATATTTCAAAAGTTAGCTTATCAACCTCTCTATGACAATTAGGATAACACTGAGCCAATGGTATTGTGGAGTTGGTTAAAAGTCCTTTGATTTGAACGTGGAATCTACTTACGTTTGTCTTGCTCTGCTTCAATTCCTTCACTTTCTGTGTCACTTGGTAAAAGCCATGGCTGATGCACAACCTGCAATTGCTTCAAAGACTCATCCTGTCAGAGAAAAGATTATTTTAGATTAAAGTCTAGGTTGATATCACAGTCACCTGTGGGAAGCCGCCCCCACATTCGCCATTACAAGATGGCGCTGACAGCTGTGTTCTAAGTGGTAAACAAATAATCTGTGCATGTGCCAAGGGTAGTTCTCCACTCCATGTGCTCTGCCTTCCCCGTGACGACAACTCGGCCATGGGCTGCAGCCAATCAGGGAGTGATACGTCCTAGGCGAAGGATAACTCTCCTTAAGAGGGACGGGGTTTCGCTTTTGCTTTTGGGGGCTTGCACTCTTGCTCCTGAAGATGTAAGCAATAAAGTTTTGCCGCAGAAGATTCTGGTTTGCTGCGTCTTTCCTGGCCGGTCGCGAACGCGTGTAAGAGTTGGTGCCGAAATCCGGGAAGAAAGAACCCGGGACGAAAAAACCCGGGACAAGAAAACTCGGGACGGGAGTTAACCATCACCGGCGCAAGGAAGATTCTTCATTCCGGAACCAGAACTGCGGGTCACGGTAATGAAGTGTTCCCGTAAAACAGACTGTTGAGAAGGATTCAACTGCGTGAATTCAGAACTCTTCAGCTGGGGAACAGGGTACCCGTAAGTATAGCTTTACAAGGTAAGTCTGGCCTTGAACTTTCTAACGAAATTCAAGACAGTCTATCAGAAGTAAAGTGGGAAATAGCTTTACAAGGTAAGTCTGGTCTTGAACTTTCTAACGAAATTCAAGACAGTCTATCAGAAGTAAAGTGGGAAATAGCTTTACAAGGTATGTTTGGCCTTGAACTTTTTTTAGTGTTAGGAGCCTTTTTGTTCCTTTTCACATGTTATCAAGTGGTTAAGGCAGGGCTGAAAATTCTGGATGAAATTCAGGGCAATCTATCAGAAGTAAAGCGGGGAGAGAGAGTAGGAGCAAAGAGGAAATATGGTACACAAACTAAGTATACAGGCCTTTCCAAGGGTCTTGAACCCGAGGAAAAGTTAAGGTCAGGTAAGAATACCTGGGGAGAGATTAGAAGGAAGGAAAAGAAAAAAGAAAAGAAAAAAGATCAATTAGCGAAGGTCTCTAGGAGAAGGAGCCTATACTCATCACTAGATGAGCTCAAGGAGCCAGCTCTTGGTAGCTCTGAATCAGATGATGAATTCTCCCCTGAAGAAACAGACTGGGAGGAAGAAGCAGCTCATTATGAAGGAAAAGGGTACCAGCCAGATAAAGTGCTAGCTAATCAGTTAAGGAAAAAGCCAAAAGCGGCTGGCGAAGGCCAGTTTGCTGTTTGGCCTCCGGGCAGTCGGCTTCAAGGTGCACTTCCGCCCTATGCGGAGCCCCCGCCCTGCGTAGTGCGTCAGCCCTGCGCAGAGAGACAATGTGCAGAGAGGCAATGCGCAGACTCATTCATTCCCAGAGAGGAACAAAGGAAAATACAACAGGCATTTCCGGTCTTTGAAGGAGCCGAGGGTGGGCGTGTCCACGCTCCGGTAGAATATGTGCAGATTAAAGAGCTTGCCGAGTCGGTCCATAAATATGGAACCAATGCTAATTTTACCTTGGTGCAGTTAGACAGGCTTGCCGGCATGGCACTAACTCCTGCCGACTGGCAAATGATTGTAAAAGCCGCTCTCCCTAGTATGGGCAAATATATGGAATGGAGAGCTCTATGGCAAGAGGCTGCACAAGCGCAGGCCCAAGCAAACGCAGCTGCTTTGACTCCAGAGCAGAGAGATTGGACTTTTGACTTGTTAACGGGTCAGGGAGCTTATTCTGCTGATCAAACAAACTACCATTGGGGAGCTTATGCCCAAATTTCCTCCACGGCTATTAGGGCCTGGAAGGCGCTCTCCCGAGCAGGTGAAGCCACTGGACAACTAACAAAGATCGTCCAGGGACCTCAGGAGTCCTTCTCAGATTTTGTGGCCAGAGAGACAGAGGCAGGCTCTTGCAGCCTACAAGGTCTTATTGTCCACCCTGGAGTTGTAGATCAGGATTATAAAGGGGAACTTCAGGTTCTCTGTTCTTGTCCTCAAGTTGTCTTTTCTATATCACAAGGGGACAGAATAGCTCAACTAATAATTTTGCCAAGCCTACATGGCTGTTTTTTCTTCCTCTGGTATTCCTAGAGCTGCCAGAGGGATCGGTTTTACTGGAAATGATTCTGATTACTTAATAATGCCTTTAGATTGTTGTCAAATTTTATCTACTCCTCATGTAGGGGTAAACCCTCGTGGCATCAGGCCATTACAGGTCTGACAAATGGATGTCACGCATATTTCCTCCTTTGGGAGAAATCAATGTTTACATGTGTCCATTGACACATGCTCTGGCATCATGTTTGCTTCTCCGTTAACCGGAGAAAAAGCCTCACATGTGATTCAACATTGTCTTGAGGCATGGAGTGCTTGGGGGAAACCCAAACTCCTTAAGACTGATAATGGACCAGCTTATACATCTCAAAAATTCCAGCAGTTCTGCCGTCAGATGGACGTGACCCACCTGACTGGACTTCCATACAACCCTCAAGGACAGGGTATTGTTGAGCGTGCGCATCGCACCCTCAAAGCCTATCTAATAAAACAGAAGAGGGGAGTCGAGACTCTACCCCGAGTACCAAGAGTGTCTGTGTCTATGGCACTCTTTACACTCAATTTTTTAAATATTGATGCTCATGGCCATACTGCGGCTGAACGTCATTGTTCAGAGTCAGATAGGCCCAATGAGATGGTTAAATGGAAAAATGTCCTTGATAATAAATGGTATGGCCCGGATCCTATTTTGATAAGATCCAGGGGAGCTATTTGTGTTTTTCCACAGAATGAAGACAACCCATTTTGGATACCAGAAAGACTCACCCAAAAAATCCAGACTGACCAAGGGAATACTGATGTCCCTCGTCTTGGTGATGTCCAGGGCGTCAATAATAAAGAGAGAGCAGCGTTGGGGGATAATGTCGACATTTCCACTCCCAATGCCGGTGATGTATAATGCTCAAGTGTTCCCCTGCTTTTTTACCACTAACTAGGAACTGGGTTTGGCCTTGATTCAGACAGCCTTGGCTCTGTCTGGACAGGTCCAGACGACTGACACCATTAACACTTTGTCAGCCTCAGTGACTACAGTCATAGATAAACAGGCCTCAGCTAATGTCAAGATACAGGGTGGTCTCATGCTGGTTAATCAACTCATAGATCTTGTCCAGAAACAACTAGATGTATTATGGCAAATAGCTCAGCTGGGATGTGAACAAAAGTTTCCGGGATTGTGTGTTACTTCCATTCAGTATGAGAAATTTACTAGGGCAGCTAATTTGTCAAAAAGTCTTTCTCAGTATATGTTACAGAATTGGACGGCTGAATTTGAACAGATCCTTCGGGAATTGAGACTTCAGGTCAACTCCACGCGCTTGGACCTGTCCCTGACCAAAGGATTACCCAATTGGATCTCCTCAGCATTTTCCTTCTTTAAAGAATGGGTGGGATTGATATTATTTGGAGATACACTTTGCTGTGGATTAGTGTTGCTTCTTTGGTTGGTCTGTAAGCTTAAGGCCCAAACTAGGAGAGACAAGGTGGTTATTGCCCAGGCGCTTGCAGGACTAGAACATGGTGCTTCCCCTGATTTATGGTTATCTATGCTTAAGCAATAGGTCGCTGGCCACTCAGCTCTTGCATACCACGAGGCTAGTCTCATTGCACGGGATAGAGTGAGTGCGCTTCAGCAGCCCGAGAGAGTTGCACAGCTAAGCACTGCAGTAGAAGGGTTCTGCGGCATATATGAGCCTATTCTAGGGAGACATGTCATCTTTCAAGAAGGTTGAGTGTTCAAGTGTCCTTTCTCCAGGAAAAACAACACGGGACCAGACCAGGACCCCTCTAGGTGATGAGCCTGGAAGGAGGTTATGTGTACGGCTCCTTTACCTGCACACTGGGGATTTGACCTCTATCTCCACTCTCATTAATATGGGTGGCCTATTGCTCTTATTAATAGAAAAGGGGGAACTGTGGGAAGCCGCCCCCACATTCGCCGTTACAAGATGGCGCTGACAGCTGTGTTCTAAGTGGTAAACAAATAATCTGCGCATGTGCCAAGGGTAGTTCTCCACTCCATGTGCTCTGCCTTCCCCGTGACGACAACTCGGCCATGGGCTGCAGCCAATCAGGGAGTGATACGTCCTAGGCGAAGGATAACTCTCCTTAAGAGGGACGGGGTTTCGCTTTTGCTTTTGGGGGCTTGCACTCTTGCTCCTGAAGATGTAAGCAATAAAGTTTTGCCGCAGAAGATTCTGGTTTGCTGCGTCTTTCCTGGCCGGTCGCGAACGCGTGTAAGAGTCACCAATGAGGTTGAGCAGCTCAGTTTCCATAAAGTCCACATTCAAAGCACTAAAACCTTCCCAAAGCAGGGTGATAATTGAACCTTAAATTCCTTTTCATGTCATATTTATGAATCTCTTAACCCTAAAGCCATTTCATATTTTCTTTAGAAATATTTGGGCAGTAAGAATTAAATCTAGACTATTATCCTTCTGAGGAATGTTTTATATAAATGCTCTTGGAAATAACATTACAAAATGCACAAGATAAAATTGGATAGAAGTAGCCTTTATCAGGTAAAGACTTTAACTTCTTTATAGGAACAGAGATTAGTATGATTGACACCTGCTTCCTGTCTTTACTCCCGCAGTATTTTTTCCTGCCTTCTCTCCTTTCCTGCTGCCTTATTTCTTTGGTCTCAATCTACTGAGTTGAAGGGATTTCACCAAGTAACTTTCCTGAGTATGCCAGTACTACAGATACAAACAACCACACTCATCTTCAATTCTGTTTCAGTTAAAATATTATTTCATATATACATCTTTACTCTGTTCTTTCCTTTTTTTATGGAACATACATATACCACCACTTCTTTTTTTCTTCACTAAAGGACATCTATGAAATTTCAAGGAACAACTTTCTTATGTTTTCTATGTCTCCTCTTAAGCCATTTTTGGGAGAAATTTTAAAGAAGTTGTATGATGGAATTGTTTCTGTGCTTATAATTTTTGTTTGTTGTTGGGGTTGTCTCATTGTCCATGGGTAAGATCGGGTTTAAGTTAGATTCGGATCCCGGCTGTTTTCTTTCCACTTCTATTCTGCCACCTGTAATTATCAGGTAGCTCCTGAGCATTGTCAGCATTGTTGTGATCTAACACAGTGTGCTACACTGCACTTCTTTATCTCTCTTCTACAGGACAACATGTTTGAGGACCTGATTATCATCTAAACTGAGAGTTTCCCTTACGCTACAGGCAAGTTGCTTCTCAATTTCTTTATACACTTAATGGATCAATATACAACTATATAGTAAGTGTCCAGTGACATTTTTCTTGTCTCAGCAATAACATGGGCTCTGTAAAGGCACAGATAGGCTTTTGCAACTGGTCGTTCCAGGAATGTATGAAGAATGTAGGCCACAAACGAGGGACTCACAAAGTAGGCACTTATGTAGGAGAAAACAAGAAAGAAGAGGAAGGACATTAGAAACAAAGGAGCTTGAAACTGTAAATTCATCCTTAAAACTCAGAAACAATATTTTTTAAATACAAAAACATGTTTACATATTTTAGTAAAAATAATCTTTACTAAAAAGTAAAAATCAATAAGGTCTGTCATTTCAACTACTTGAACTTCGAAATTAATTTATTATTTTCTCCATTTTTTTCCCTGCAGCTTAGGATACTTTGCTCTCTGTTGCTCTGACAAATGCTAGTAATATGAAACTTAATTCTCATATTTCTAAGAAACATGAAATACCAGACATTAATTGTCAGTTTTGCTTAAGATAGCTCCCATGGATGAGAAATACACTATGCACAAACTCTTGAATTAATGGTAAATTCCTGAGGTGTTCAGTCTTTGCTCAGATTTTTCCAAATCACATACTTTTCCAGGAGTGTGGGAGATAGGATGAATGGGTAAAACATAGGGACATTTCAAAGCAGTTAACTAGTGCTTTATAGCATTATAGTAAATACATGATATTGCATACTGGTTGAAACAGCAGGCTATGTGCCACTATGAACATTTTCATATACTCCAGTGAAAAAGACCAGGGAACCTAAGGATGGTCAATAGATTATGAAGAAAATACATAAATGCATTAAAGTAAATAAAGCACACTTAAAGGGGTGGAAAATAAAATGCTGACCATGTAATTCATGGAGGTTCGTTGAGTATGTAAAATTAGAGACTTAATGGACAGCATACAGGGACTTTATTTTAACTGATAGTTCATTATAGACTTATACCAGAATTGGGTTATTAACTTCAATATAAAATACATATCTATGAATCCTTATTGCTAAAAATAAATGACTCAATAAAGAAGTGTGTGAGCTCCGGAAATCAGTCTGGCGGTTCCTCAGAAAATTGGACATAGTACTACCAGATGATCCCGCAATTCCTCTCCTGGGTATATATCCAGAAGATGTTCCAACTGGTAAGAAAGACATATGCTCCACTATGTTCATAGCAGCCTTATTTATAATAGTCAGAAGCTGGAAAGAACCCAGATGCCCCTCAACAGAGGAATGGATACAAAAAATGTGGTCCATTTACACAATGGAGTACTACTCAGCTATTAAAAAGAATGAATTTATGAAATTCCGAGGCAAATGGTTGGACCTGGAGGGCATCATCCTGAGTGAGGTAACCCAATCACAAAAGAACTCAAATGATATGTTCTCACTGATAAGTGGATATTAGCCCAGAAACTTAGAATACCCAAGATATAAGATACAATTTGCAAAACATGTGAAACTCAAGAACAAAGACCAAAGTGTGAACACTTTGCCCCTTCTTAGAATTTGGAACAAAACACCCATGGAAGGAGTTACAGAGACAAAGTTTGGAGCTGAGACAAAAGGATGGACCATCTAGAGACTGCCATATCCAGGGATCCATCCTATAATCAGCCTCCAAACGCTGACACCATTGCATACACTAGCAAGATTTTGCTGAAAGAACCCTGATATAGCTGTCTCTTGTGAGACTATGCCGGGGCCTAGCAAACACAGAAGTGGATGCTCACAGTCAGCTATTGGATGGATCACAGGGACCCCAATGGAGGAGCTAGAGAAAGTACCCAAGGAGCTAAAGAGATCTGAAACCCTATAGGTGGAACAACAATATGAACTAACCAGTACTCTGGAGCTCTTGTCTATAGCTGCATATGAATCAGAAGATGGCCTAGTCGGCCATCACTGGAATGAGAGGCCCATTGGTCATGCAAACTTTATATGCCCCAATATGGGGAACGCCAGGGCTAAAAAGTGGGAGTGGGTGGGTAGGGGAGTCGTGGGGAGGGTATGGGGGACTTTTGAGATAGCACTGGAAATGTAAATGAGGAAAATACCTAATAAAATATTAAAAAAGAAAAAAATGAAGAAAAAAAAGAGTGTGTGAGTGAGTGATCATAGGCAAATATACATATAAGAAGAATCTGGACAGAAGAATGGATACAGAAACTGTGGTTCATTTACACAATTGAATAGTACTTGGCTATTAAGAATGAGGACATCCTAAGTTTTGCAGGCAAATGAATGGAACTAAAAATATCATCCTAAGTGAGGTAACTCAGACCCAAAAGGACATGCATAGTATATACTCACTAATAAGTGAATGTTAGCAAGAAAAAAAGAAAGAAAGAAAGAAAGAAAGAAAGAAAGAAAGAAAGAAAGAAAGAAAGAAAGTACAGAATACCCATGATACAGTGCACAGAACTCAAAAAAGTCAACAAGCTGAAATTCAGACTTGGGAGGAAGAAGAAAGCAATCACAACTGGAGAGGGAGAGAGGGATGGGGGTAGGGGAAGGGAGGGGGAGAGGAACTTAATGTGGTATTAGGTAAGGGAAAAGGACTGAAGCCCTGAGGGCCAGCAGAAAGAATGGAAACAGGCAACCTCGGAAGATAGGATGTTGAGGGGACCCTCCAGAATATACCAGAGATCTGGGAGGTGAGAGACAAGATCTCAGGGCTCAAAGGGAGGGACCTTAGATGAAAGTAGGGAGAGGGAACTTATAGAGCTCATCTCCAGCAGGAACACAAAGCATCAAGTGAGGGATGTGGTTGCCATCCCACAGTCGCAACTCTGACCCATAATTGATTCCATCTGAAAGAATTATAGGGATGGTAATGGAGAGGAGCTTGTGGAAAAGAAGGTCTAGCAACAGGCCCAAGGTGGGATTCAGCTCAAGGGGAGGTTTTCCAAGGTCTGACACTGTTACTGAGGCTATGGATCGCTCACAAAAAGGGACGTAGCATGACCACACTCCAGAAGACCCAACAAGCAGCTGAAAGAGTCAGATGCAGATATTTGTACCCAACAAATGGACAGAAGCAGCTGACCCTTGTTGTTGAATTAGGGAAGGCTGAAAGAAGCTGAGGAGAAAGGCAATCCTATAAGAGGACCAGTAGTCTCAATTAATCTGGACCCCCAAGATCTGTCAAACACTGGACCACCAAACAGACAGCATACACCAGCTGATATGAGGCCCCCAACACACATACAGTAGAAGACTGCCAGGTCTGTGTTCATTCAGAGATGATGCACCTAATCCTCAAGAGACTGGAGGCCCCAAGGAGTTTAGAGGTCAGGTGTGGTGAGGACTAGGAACATCCACGTGGAGACAAGGGGGTAAGGAGGAGGTGTAGGATATGGAACCGTGGGAGGGTGGATGGGGTGGGGGAATAAAATATGGAGTGTAAAAAAATAAATTAATTAATTAAAAAAGGAAGAATGTGGACAATTTATATACACACACTGCACTTATAATTAAAAAGTAACCCCCACTCTGAGTTGTGGGGAATAAGTTCACAGCAGAGTAAACCGACAATCACCACTGCAAACCAAGCAATCAAGGACAGCCAGTCAGTCTTACATACCCTGGTCATTCCTCATTTGTAATGGATGGAAACAGAAGTTTAGTCTCAATGTTGTTTTTTTCAAAATATACTGTATTGTATAAGTACATGTATGATTCTAAGCAATAGAACTAAAGATGGTGACTCATGACATGAAATACAGATTTTTTTTCATAAGATCTTAGAACAAAGTAGAATTTGCTTTTATGCTAAACTTTCCTTTAATAACCCAGGTCATGGCAATCTGCACAATGCATAGATTTCATTACAGACATAGCATCAATGAGCAATTGTGACAAATGTCCCATAATATATTTGTAATAATGTGAGGTGGTAATACTAGTTGGAATTAGAGTGGGAGGAACTATGTTATATCTTTGCAATAATTCTGTGACTCTAACACTAGAGCAAAAATAAGGCATTTATTTTAATAGTTGAAGCAAAAGAAACCCAATCTTGGAAGTTTAAAAAAAAAATAATAGCTTGAGTTTTTTTTGTTTTTTTTTTTTACCAGCAACTCTTAAAAACATTTCGTGATTTGGACTGAAATGTAAATTTCAAATGAGAGATGGGTTCCACTATGAAATGTCTTTGACCCAGTGTAAGAAAACCTGGCTGGTCCAAAGTCCTTGAGTTCCCTTCTGTGTTAGTTATCCTTCCAGTGAAAGCATACCACACAGAAGAAACTTAAGGAGAAATGGTTTACTGTGCTGTAAGGTTTCAGTCCATCATCGTGGTAAAGAAATGACAGAGGCACTTGATAATAGTAGCCCACAATAGTGGATGTTCATGTGGTGATAGACAGGAAAGAGAGGTGAATTTACCCACAAATGTGAGCAGTCTTCAAAAGTCACCTAAGTGTCATAAAAGCCCTACAACCTAATGGCCACAGATTTCAAAACCAAACCAAACCAAACCAAACCAAACCAAACCAAACCAAACCAAACCAAACCAAACCAAACCAAACCAAACCAAACCAAACCAAACAAAACCAAACCAAACCAAACCAAACCAAAACAAAACAAAACAAAACAAAACAAAACAAAACAAAACAAAACAAAACAAAACAAAAGAACAACCAGTTCCATATAAAACATTCAAACCACGAGTCTACAGACATTCAGATTTAGACTGTACCACCCTCTTACTGCTGATAGAGAAAGGGGAGATATTCAGTTAGATAATGCCCGATGCTTTGAAAACAGATCAATCTAGGTCCCCACTCTTCAGAAAGTTGAATGGGAAAGATTATAGTTAGGTTTTCTAAAGGAAATTTAGCACCAAAACAAGTTATTCAATCTTGGAATATGTAACTTACATGTAAATGGATGTTTATTCTTAGGATTTAATTTAATTGTTAAATTTCTGTCAACTATTAGAGTTGGCTTTGCAGAGCTGCTCAAAGAAGCTGTACAAATATGAAAATACTGGGTTTATTGTCTTGAAAACCCTCTCTCTCTCTCTCTCTCTCTCTCTCTCTCTCTCTCTCTCTCTCTCTCTGTGTGTGTGTGTTTCAAAAACAAGAACTGATGTGTTCCTTCTCATTAAGTTTACTCTTACAGAGTAAGAGCTTTATAAGCTAGCAGTATTGTTATTTCATATGTATAACTTATTTTTGGATTCTCACACTGCTATAAATCAGTGATTTATGTTACATCTGACAATAGAAGTTCAGATGTAACATAATGTGGAGAAACACTATTTCAGGTATCAAAGAGAGAAAATCACAATCCTGAAAATTCTCAAAGCATATTTTGAAGTCCTCTGTTTTTAAAGAAGGAAAACTGAAAAATGGTTTTAGATTTCTAAGAAGAAATCAAAGGCTGGAGCTTCTCAATCAAAACACAGCACACAATATCCACGGAAAACACAGTACAAAATATCCACGGAAAACACAGCACACAATATCCATGGAAAACACAGCACAAAATATCCACGGAAAGCACAGCACAAAGTATCCACGGAAAACACAGCACAAAATGTCCACGGAAAACACAGTACAAAATATCCAAGGAAAACAATGTTAATTAATTTAGAAAAGTGTTTTTGTTTTTTAGCTTCTTGTCCCAAATATTAAAATCCATTTTGTAAGAAAGAATATTACTAATAAGTCATAAGGTGTGTTATTTTCCCCACGATGGCTCAGATATTAAGCAACATAAGCAACTGACTTCCTTGCCTCGCTCCTGAGTAAAGAAGGCTCAGCCGGCCTTGGTTTATTGCAAGTGGTGCACAGCAGAGATGGAACTCAGTGGAGTGCTTGTAGTATACAGCAGAGATGGAACTCAGTGGAGCTGTGGAGAACTTTACACTGTTGACACCGAATTATGATGACAGAGCAAGTATCACTAACAGAGGACTTCATTGTTGTACTTTAGCTCTCTCTAAACCAGAGCTAGAAATAGAAACCCCCAGTTTGCCTACCTCTGATCAACAAGAGCAGTGCATGTCTGAAACTCACCCATCAGCCTGCATATAATTCTTTGTGATCAGGTCAAGAAGTTAAAATCCTGAACATTTTTCAAAAACAAGAACTGATGTGTTCCTTCTCATTAAGTTTACTCAAAAAAATCTGCAGTTATTAAGCTATATTTCAGTGTAGCCAAATGTTGTCATATTACTAAGAACAAGCTTTCAGCGCTGCTTTTAGAAGAAATACCATTCATCCTTTTAAAAACATTCTCTTTTTTTGCCCTAAGTAGAGCAACTACTCAGGGACCTGGGTGATGGGCACTAGTGGCATGGATGAATAGCTACTAGGCCTGAATCAACAAATCCTTCTCTTTGCTTACAGAGTAAGAGCTTTATAAGCTAGCAGTATTGTTATTTCATATGTATAACTTATTTTTGGATTCTCACACTGCTATAAATCACTGATTTATGTTACATCTGACAATAGAAGTTCAGATTATCTAGAGGAAAAAAGTGTTCCTTTGTGAAAATATTTTAATTCTAAATTAGCGATTTTTACCCATTGGATATGAACATGCAAAAACATACTGACAATGGTTCCGGTTATTTTCCAACACTCTTCCTCAGTTTCCTGTGAACTCTCAAGTCATAGAATCCCTCTAAATAGATGTTCTGTGGAGTATTGTACAATAAGAGCAAGCAAGTTAGCTCAATGGATAATGACATTCTTCACCAAACCTGACAATGTACGTAAAAAAAAATTAGTCTGCTCCAGATATATTTCATAGACTGCTTCAAATGACAAAGAATTAACTCGTACTTCTTTGAAAGTAGAATTTCCTCTAAGTCATTTATACATTTAGTTGGCAATGTTATAATACTGCCTCTTAGCACTTGTTAACAAATTATCGCACAATGACTCTGAAATCATTAATTTCTTTTTTATGAATAATGTTTCTGTGGTCCAATTATTTGGGAACCACAAAAAGCAATTGGAATATAAGAATACAGTTAACTATGTCCAGGAGCTGTAACTTTTAATGAATAGATTCTGAGAAAAAAAAAGGAAAAAGTTATAACTAAAGTATAAAAAATATAATGAATTGTCAAAAAAATAAAAAGGGAGAAGTAAAAACTGATTCAAAACTACTTCAGAAAATTTGACCATCTCTCCTATTTTCTCTTCTGTGTTGAGGACTTGGAGAGCCTACCACTGCACTAGGCAAGCCTTTCTATTTAATGACTTCTTCCTCAGAGAAAGGAACAAAGCATTATTATAATCCATGAAAAATTAGTCATTTCCCAGCATTCCCTTGTAGGCACTTGCTTCTCTGGCTGCATGAGTCATTTATATATCAGCTATATCACACTATGTAGTTTATAAAATATAGTAAAACCACAAATGAGTCTTGTCTATGTAGATGCAAACTGTGTCCATTGTAAAGGTGGTTGATTGTTAGTTAGCCTGTGGAAATGCATTTAATTTGGCCAATTTTTCCATCTATTTACAATGTCATTTTAACATTTTTTGTTTGCTCTTTTATATGATTGAAGTCTTCTTTTATTGGTCATAACATATAACTTGTTCCATCATTAATTTACTCTTTCTATACATTTGACATGTATTTCTCTATGTGTATTTGTGTGTGTGTGTATGGTTGAGTGTGTGTGTTCATGTGTATAAGTGTGTGGAGGGTGCACATGTGTAGAGAAAGAGAAGAGGACAACCTCGGGTGTGATTACTGTCATATCACCTACTATGTTTTTGAGGCAAGGTCTGTCCCTAGCCTGAAGCTCACCAAGTAGGCTAAACTGGCCCAAGGGGCCGAGCTTGTCAATGCATCCCCAGCTATTTAGCTACAAATTTCTTCCCCCACATTTAGGTGTTTTGCTTTTTAACATGGATTCAGGGATGGAACTCTTTTTCTCGAACTTACAAGGCAATCAATTGACCGACTGAGGTATCTCCTGAGCCAGACTTGTTTTTATATGTCTATGAGGGCTATGAATATAAGCTTTTAAAAATTGTCATTTAACAAGGAATGTCAAAATGTTAATTGGCAATGGCAAAAAAGGATTTTATTTTGCAAAACTTAATATAATTGCCTAGTTTCCCGAAGACAATAAGCTATGATAGTGATAATAGTTAATTTGATTTTCTAAAAGTTAGTACATCTGAAGAGCAAAATGTATATTATTCATTTTCTATAAATAAATGTGCCTTTTCCATCTGAAATATAGCAGGAAGCTCATTTACATTGAAGGTCACAGAGTTCAACCCCGGGGAGTCAGACAGGCCTGAGTGGGTGTAAGTGATCTGGAGCCCCCATGCTGCACAGAATCAGTCCCTCTCCAGTTCAGATGGTGCAGCTGGCAAACCGAGCCCAAGAGCTGGGAAAGCCTTCATCTTTCCAGTGCTGTTTCCCGGCTGGCGCCCTTAGAGGTGACAAAGCTGCCACTTGTCATTCTGAGTGAGTTCACACGGCGTGTGCTGGTTGCTGTTCTGTCATATGGCCTTCACCACCTTCGTGAAGTTGTGACTGCTTCATGAAGTTTCAGAAACGGTTGCCTTGACTCTAGTTCTCCAGAGCTTTTTCACTGTTGCGGTGGCTAGCACTTCATAGATGCCTGTGTCTACACCACAACTCCCCACCAGTCTAGGGCATTTTAAGGCTGTGCATTATGCTCATCCCACACTATGATCTGGGTAATATGGTATTTTGAGAACATTACTTTTCTTATAAAAAGTATGACAATAAAGATTTAGAAATACTTAAATTTTATAAATTGTTTTTAATTCACTTTATCGATCAGCATTAGTGTTATGATTGTAGATGATAAAGTATTATTTTGAAATTATTTCTAACTTGAGTTGTCAAGTAATTCACATGTGAAGACCATGCAATCTCTTAAATTTAACTTTGAGAGATATTTTGAAGATCTGGAAATAGATTCATTAAGTATCTTATTTTTTACTTGCTAAAAGATCTAAAGACCAAAGAGCTAAGTGTCAGCTGGGTATGATAGTACATTTCTTTAATCCCAGCACTTGGAGAGCAGAGGCAGGTATAGTTCTGTGAGTTCAAAGCCAGCTTTGTGTACATAGTGAGTTGCAGGAAAGCCAGGGCTGCATAAAGAGACTTTGTCTCAACCCTCCTCCTCAAAAAAATCTAAATGCTAGATTAAAATAATAGATTAAAAATTGATTATATAGAATAAGACTAGGTTTATTATTACATAGAATATTATTATATATAAAATATTTTTTACAAAAATTATATTGCCTTGGTTTTTCTATTTAGATCTCAACACAATTGCTTAATGTCATGTGGTTATAATTCATGTACAATATATGTAAGCAAGTAAGTAAATAAATCAAAAAATAAGACAAAAAAAACCCAACCCCAGGGTGGGGAAAAAAAACCCAACCCCACCAGAAGGAAACAAAACAAAAGAATAGAGAGATTGATATGTTAAAAATTGTTCAAAGTTTAACAATAAATGTGACATACATTAAAGCATAGCTTATTTGAATTTTAGTCGGTGCTAAATTAAAAACAAATGTTTGCAAGCTCAGTTTTTATGTCAGTGCTTCTAACATTCACAAATATTAGGTTTGCATTTTGTTTGGTCATCCTATAACATGAAAAGTAAAGTAAAATCTCAAATGAGAAAAGAAAAAAAAAAACAGAAAATAATGTCATTTTATATCTCGTGTTTTAAACAGATTATCAATGGAGACTTTAAATGTGTATTTTCTAAATACCAAATGTATACAAATTTAGAAGAAAAAAATTAGTAACTAATTCATAAGACACTAATCAAGGCCACATAACTTTATTGTGATGGTAATTTGTTGCTTTATGAAACAGCTAGTATGTAAGCATAATCCAATTGGAAGTGAAAATTCCACACACCCGTAGACCATGAGGATGGATAGGCAACATTTACACTACCTGGTTCACACAGACTAGCAAAGCACACACAGAGAGTCAATGATGACTCTCATAAACTGAAGACATTTATACTCTCAAGAATAAAACAGATCATGTCTGAGAACAGAGGAATAAACAAAGTTTTAATGTACTGATAGAGTTGTCTTCCCTTTCTAGACTACAGAATGAGAGTAGGCTTTCCCATGATGCATGTCTTCAACTGTAGCAAAAACTCTGGTAGAATCATTATATCTAGCGTAAACATTAGAATGAAATAGTTTTTTAGAAGTACTTTGACCTAAAAAAAAAATCACTATAGAAAACAGAGATTGTTTTCTGTTATTTCTAGAGATTTTGTTTTGTTATTTTGTTTGTTTGTTTTTCTTGATAGAGCTTTATAGCCTTTGTATGATTTGGATCACAAGATAGTCATGGCACACCTGGAATGTCTTATATTAATTAAGTACTGCAAACAATACACAGTAAAGACTAAAATTGCAGGGGTATAGTATTTTCCTTCAAGAAGCATATAGCTTAGATTAGGGCTTTGGTAAGAAGAACTTGTTTTACCCCTAAAACAACTTTTGTGTAACAGTCAATAAACATGCTTTTGCAATGCTCTTCAAGAGTCTGTCCAAAGAAGCTCCCTGCTGCCAACATGGCCATAATTCATCCTTCGAGTGAGCCTATTTCTTTGATGGTCCCTTTCGACTCAGAAGACTCACATTTACCTCTAGAAATCATTCCAGAAAGACCTAGCTAGAGAACTGTTCCATACATAGCTAGAATATTTGTCAATCCATGGAGATCTGAATAAGCTCAGCAAGATGAACAATGAGTCCTTGGAACCCAGTGAATCCTGGGAGTTCCTGTTTCCAATATGCCTCTGGCTGATGCTGATGTTAATGCCCTTGCAGCAGCAATGCCTTTCAAAGCACTTCTAATCAGAAGGCACAAACAAAACAAAACTCATTCTAACATGCCTCTTCTTGATATGTAGCCCTTAGCCCATGCATGCATGACTCAGCGATTTCCTTTCACAGCCTTGCACCAGAAGCAAGAGGCATCTCCAGCCTTTTTGTGGAAGTCCAGTCCCATCAGCACATGTTGAGCCTGGGACCAAGAGCGTAAGTGACCACAAAATCTCCAATTTCTGTGGATAATATTAATTGTTCAAATATACTGTAAGTCTTTGCATCAGATCCATTAAATTGAAACTTAGTATTCAATCCTCCCACATTTTGCCCAATTATTTGGATGCTTGTGACCCTGAACATCTTCCCCGTGATTTCCTTCCTATCATTTTGTTATTCCCTTCTGTGCTTTTTTGAAAAGCTCCAATTATCTTTGGGAAGATAGGCAAACCTGTAGAGACTGCACACTCCACATTCCTCTCCGAGTGATACTAGGAACTGAGAATTTCAGTATCCATGCACCATCCTGGGTAGGAAATACAGAGTGCTCAGATGTCATTTAAATGGCCTCTTGAATTGGGAAGAAGCAGAGAAGATCAGTTCCTGTTGAGAATTGGCATTCCTCCCAAAGATTGGAACCTATTCCTAACCTGCCTTGACGCCTAGCAGATTCAAGCTGGTTTCTTCATGAGCATCATGAGTTTGCTTCAGGTCTTAGGGACGCTGGAAAAGTTCTGACACAGAATAAAGCTGTATGGCACAGAACACTCTTCAGTGTCTTCACAAGTAAAGCCAAGAATATAAGGCTTCCATGTTAGTAGGTGCACATCAATGGGTGCTGCCCTATCATGACTGCTCTTCTCATAGAGGCCAGGACTGTGTCTTTCTGGTTTTACTCTTTTTGTTTGTCCTCATGCCCGGCACAAAACATGTGTTTCTCATTATACATATACAACTAATGTTTTGTGAATGAAAACATATGACAGCACTCGGTTCATGCACTTTCTCCTCCATTTTCAGGATGAATGGACTGATAGGAAGTATCCCTCTATGAATGAGGAACTAAAGCAATTTTGATAACATCATTTATTGTACTTTTTCTAAACATGGCCAGTGAATAGGATATGTATGAGGAACTGAAAAGATAGAAGGAGAAAGCGGAGTTCGTGCTTCATCTCACGTGTAGATTGATGACATGCTATGGTAGAGTCCCTAGAAACTCACTTCTTCCATGTAGGATTTCAAAGAGTGTGCTCCACTAGAGGCTTCTCCCTAGAGGTAAACAGAGGTTGGAGAGGTCAGAAAGGGAAAGAAAGAACAATATGAAATTATAGAGGGCAGGGAGATCTCCTTCACTCTCCCCTGTCCAAGCGGTGCCCATGCGCCTGTCATTTTGACAGCTTCAGACTCTCTGAGGGAGATATCATTTCTTTCCAAACACAGTCACAACTTGTAAGTACATTTCAGTTCATGTAAACAAATAGCTAGTCAGTGAAGCTTATTAAATATTAGAAGAGAATGCTAGGCAGGTTTATGAAATTTTCCATTATCTAACTTTCTAACTATGTTCTTAAAATGAGATGAAGTCACTAATTCCATGTGCTCTAAATTTTCGTAAAGATCTAACATCTGGACTTAAGACTATCCTATGAAAAACCAACATATTACTAAATATTTTGTCTTTGCATTTAGTCTTTCTAGCCATAGTGATGTGTGCTTTGCCAAGTATCTATCACTTGTGTGTTTTGCTAATACATCATTGAACTCTAGAAACCAGTGAGCCTGAGATCACTAAAATTTAAAGCATCAAATTAAATGTATTCTAAACTATCAATCAAGTTGTTGGTTTGGATAAGTTATGTTTTTAGACTACATAGTCAGGGAAATTTGGAAATAAATTCTGTGCTGTTATGAAATGATACATTCTAGGATGTCATATGTGTTTGAAAAATAGCTATATAAATTTGAATGACGCTTAGAATGGTTTTTACAGTATCTTTTGTGACTTTTCAAAGTGTCTCATATATGTAATTTCATTGGACTGGTGTGTGTGTGTGTGTGTGTGTTCCTGTGTTTTAAAGTACAATTTAAGGACAAGACATCCTCAGGTCAATTTGATATGTCGATCAATTAAAGCTAGGAGGAGTGAGTGAAATAAATGAACCCAGGAGCTAAGCAAAGCATCACTGGGCCTTTCTTCAGCCTGATGCTCTATCACCTTAAAAGCAATTTATCATAAAATGTTAAATTCACTTTCATTTTAAAAGTAGGTTTTGTTGTTTTTGTTGTTGTTGTTGCTGCAGTGGTTTTTTTTTATGGCTACTGTTTCTGCATGATCTGAACAATATGATCTAGGGAAAATAAAGGCAGCATGCTCACATGAAAACAAGAATTAACTTACAAGCAATAGCCTGACATTTCAGTAAATTAAGACATAACAGATCAATATGGTAATACTTCTTCCAAAAATCATGGTTTCCACTAGTACACATAAACATACATGCACAGGCTCACACACACTCAAACACATCACACATAACCACAACATACTTGCCCACATATACACATACCCTACACACACACACACACACACACACACACACACACACACACACACACAGATCAATATACTGCAGTTTAACAGTCTCTAAATGCTTCTAAGCTTGTGGCACTTGCAGAAAGCTGTTAAAAGGATAGGTTAGTTTTACGTTATTAAAGTATAAGCTATTTGGAGAAATCAAATTCATGTAAGACCTCTAAAAACTGAGGAAATTTAATTTGAGTCCACAAGTTCAACACTTAATCCCTTATTAGCTGATCAACTAGCACCGATATGCTGTAGACACTTCCAGTATGTCTCTCACATGCCTAATTATCTTTTTTTCCCTGTCAGTTGCCAGGAAAAAGGGGACTAGTTGGCAAATTGTTGTTGACGATAAATATGCTAAGTGGCCACTGTGTGAAGGCAGCATGTCATGTTTCTGAACACTTGGAGGACATGAAGTGCAATTTCAGAGTTTCTAGGTGCTCACTGAACAGACTTGATTGCTTCCAGCTAGAAAAGAATGGTTTTTCCAATTTGTCTAGAAGTCCACAATGTTCTGCCAAGACTTGATGATGACAGAGGGTTTTCTTGATGATCACATATCAAAATACAAGAAAGAATACTTCTTGACACCTTTGCTCCTTCAACTGTGCCAAAATATTTAATGCCAATGCCATAGAAAACGAATCATATCAATATAAAACCATTCTTGTGAGGATGGCACAGAATTAAAGCAAGCAAGTTAGGAGGTGGGAAGACTCATGACTTCCCATCTATGAAAAGAACATTTCAAATGCTCAGAAGAAATGTCTCATTGGACACACAATAGAACATATGGAACACCTCACATATGTCTACAGATTTATGTAAGAGGTTACCAATCTTTAAAACCACAACAGTCCACATAAGACAGTCTCAACTTGACCAGCAATAGCACCTCCACCAATGAACTAATGCCAAGTCCCCCAGAGGTCTCTGACACCAGTGAAGTTTTTCCCTTTTGCCTTTAAAAATTTACCATTGCCTCATTCGTTTTGATACCACAGAGTTTGCTATGGCTCATGCATGCCCATCACAGTGTTCTGCTAATCCAAAATAAATGAAGACATTCTCTGAGAATCTGTCTGTGCCTTGAGATTGGCAGGAGAACTCACAAATCATTTCTTTCACATACTGGAGTCTGGCTACAAGCCTCATCCCCAAATCACTGAGTTGGTGGCTCCAATAAATGATAAACATAAAATTAAAGTCTCTAGTTGGTAATATATAAAAAAAAAAAAAAGGAGCACTTGGCAGAGAGGATTACAAATGTGCCCATGGCCCAGTGAACAGAGGCAAAGACAAGAGGTAGGATCGATGATTTTAAAGTCTAAAGAAGAACCCAGCGAAGAACAGGATTCCACATGTCTGTCCCGGCTTCTTTAGAGACTTGTAAAGTCTCTTACAAATCTCTCTTCCCAAAACTGGGGGTCCTAAGGAAATAAAACATTTCACAAATCTATTTCTATCCATTTCAGTCCAAATTTTCATAAATTTAAAGACCAGTATTTTTAATATCAAATCATCCCCATAGCATAATATTTTCGTAATCACCTTTTTAAAAAGAATTTTAAAATATCCAAATGCAATTTCTCTTGAAAATCAAAGAGGGTAAAACAAATAGAAAAGAGGAAGAAGGGGTATGTGAAGGAGAGAAAGATCAGGGATATGGAAACTATGCCTTTAAAAACACAAACAAGGGAAGGTATTTCCTGAAACATGGTTTCACTTATCAACAATTTCTAATACAGTCACAGTTGAAATAAAAAATATTGGAAATACAAAACAGAAATTATACTGCAACTCAGAAAAAATTGGAGAGAGAAAAGCTGGAATCAAGAGTCCCCTACCAGATCACATGAGCTATTAAGCAGGAAGACATGTGTCACCTTGTTCAACATTTTATATTTGAAGAAATCTTCTCAGTAATGTAGAATATTCTCATAGCACAACTTCATTTTTCTGCGCCTCATTTCCTTTGCATTTAAACATTTTATGCATATCCTGCTCCAATCAGTAAGCATTTCTTATTCATCTTACTAATTTTTAGACAAAACACAGACTGGCTTTCTCAGTAGGGGATATTCATATACAACAGTACATGTGTAAGATCTGTGGGACCAATTTCCTTCCAAAACAATTTCATTAGAACCCTACTTCACTGAAATGTTCTTGTTTCCCACCCTACTCAAATGAAACTAAGTGACAATGCTAGTACATAGGCTTCCATCTTTTTTTTTGATATTCATCAGAAGTTATTTATTTATTTATTTATTTATTTATTTATTTTTATTAGATATTTTCTTTATATACATTTCAAATGCTATCCCAAAAGGTCCCTATACCCTCCCTACGCCCTGTTCCCCTACCCACCAATTCCTGCTTCTTGGCCCTTTCATTCCCCTGTATTGGGGCATATAAAGTTTACGATACCAAAGGGCCTCTCTTCCCAGTGATGGCCGACTAGGCCATCTTCTGCTACATATGCAGCTAGAGACACGAGCTCTGGGGGTACTAGTTAGTTCATATTGTTGTTCCACCTATAGGGTTGCAGACCCCTTCAGCTCCTTGGGTGGTTTCTCTAGCTTCTCCATTGGAGGTCCGGTATTCCATTTTATAGATGACTGTGTGCATCCACTTCTGTATTTGCCAGGCACTGGCATAGCCTCATACGAAACAGCTATAACAGGGTCCCTTCAGCAAAATCTTTCTGGCATTGTGCAATAGTGTCTGGGTTTGGTGGCTGATTATGGGATAGGTCCCCGGGTGGAGTAGTCTCTGGATAGTCCATCCTTTCATCTTAGCTCCAAACTTTGTCTCTAACTCCTTATATGGGTATTTTGTTCCCTATTCTAAGGAGGAATGATGTATCCACCTATTGGTCTTCCCTCTTCTTGATTCTCTTGTGTTTTGCAAATTGCATCTTGGGTGTTCTATGTTTCTGGGATTATCCACTTATCAGTGAGTGCATATCTAATGACTTCTTTTGTGATTGGGTTACCTCACTAAGGATGATATCCTACAGATACATCCATTTGTCCAAGAATTTCATAAATCCATTGTTTTTAATTTCTGAGTAGTATTCCATTGTGTAAATGTACCCCATTTTCTGTATCCATTCTTCTGTTGAAGGACATCTGGGTTCTTTCCAGCTTCTGGCTATTATAAATAAGGCTGCTATGAACATAGTGGAGCATGTGTTCTTATTACCAGTTGGAACTTCTTCTGGGTATATGCCCAGGAGAGGTATTGATGGATCTTCTGGTAGTATTATGTCCAATTTTCTGAGGAACCTCCAGACTGACTTCCAGAGTGGTTGTACAAGCTTGCAATCCCACCAGCAGTGGAGGAGTGTTCCTCTTTCTCCACATCCTCGCCAGCATCTGCTGTCACCTGAATTTTTGATCTTAGCCATTCTGACTGGTGTGAGATGGAATCTCAGGGTTGTTTTGATTTGCTTTTCCCTGATGATTAAGGATGTTGAACATTTTTTCAGGTGCTTCTCTGCCATTCGGTATTCCTCAGGTGAAAATTCTTTGTTTAGCTCTGTACCCCATTTTTAATGGGGTTATTTGAATTTGTGGAATCCAGCTTCTTGAGCTCTTTGTATATATTGGATATTAGTCCCCTATCAGATTTAGGATTGGTAAAAATCCTTTCTCAGTCTGTTGGTGGCCGTTTTTTTCTTATTGATAGTGATAGACTTCCATCTTAAGAAGTTTCTGAGTTATCTGCCTCCCACAGAAGTCTAGGAAATCAATGGAATTGGTCGAGCCATCCCTAAACCCAAGCAAAACATCAAATGTCATCATCATTTATTGCATTGAGGTATCAAGCACTTGGTGAGAGTCACAGATGGTTGTAGGTATCAGGACAAATAGTTGGATAAGAACTTACCCCTCTTATAAGAAGTTTGCCATGGGAGAACAGACAGACAATTAGGATCAAATACAAGTTCCCTGACTCATGTAACATTAAGCTGTCACAGGAAGAGCTAAGAGAAAAAGCATTGTGGCTTTTATTCTTGACTAGTGAAATTCTTGATAATGAATGATTAGAAACACTAGAACTGTTGTTGACACTGCACATATAAGACTTTGTACAAAGGACACAGTCATGCTTGATATTATTTTCAAATGTCATCTTAAAGATTTATACAATTGGCCTGAAATCTAAGCTATACAAGGTCTTGGAAATAAGGGAAATTTTGCTTAAGACACAACAGAACAAACACAAGAAACCATGAGAAGTACAAGTAAAATCACAAAGACACAGTGTGTGTTGTGCTGTGTTGTGAAATAATAGCTATCAGCAGTGTGTTGGGTCCTCATTTCTTATGACAAGTACATGGAATAGTGATCCAGACATGGTGATACTCTGCTTTCCAACTGCTTCATCACTCTGGGTAAGTGCATCATATTTCCAGGAGGTGAGGAGGGGGAAATTAAGCTTTTGAGCTTGGCAGACCCTATGGACAATGGCTACTATTGTCTGGCTAGTTGAAAACTAAGATAGTTCACACATGGGAAGCCGGGGTAAATTCAGAGGTCTGTGAAGTCACTGGTGTATTTAAGAGGTTGAATCTGGTTTGTCTTCATATTTGCACATATGAAAAGATGCTGCTTCTATATAACTTCCCCTAGGGCTCTTTCAGATCAAGTGAGAAATTTACATCTTAAAAATCTGTCAATGATGTTATGGATAGATATTATATTTGACTACCTTTTTTCACAAATGACAGCTTCATTCAGTGGAAAGGATACTTTAGCACTTTAGCATAGCAAAGATTAAAAGCAAAACAAAACAAAACAAAAACCTCAAAAACAAAACAAAACAAAACAAAACAAAACAAAACAAAACAAAAACAGAATGAACATCACCACCACCACAAACCACTGATGCTATTGGGAAAGTGAGATTGTGACTCACTCTGCTTTTAAAGTTTACTGGTATAGCAGGATGTCTGTTCTGGGAAGGAATAACCTCAAGTTTCATCAGATTTCTCTTAAAGAATAACAAAACAGGCCCTGGAGAAGTGGCTCAGTGGTTGAGAGCACTTGCTGCTCTTGCAGAGGACATGGGTTCAGTTTCCAATGCATACATATTTTCTTCTATAATTCTAGTTGCAGGGTATCAGTGCTCTTTCTCTGCTGGAGCACTACATCATATATATATATATATATATATATATATATATATATATATATATATATATATATACAGGCAGAACCCTTAGATATACAAAATAAAAGATTTAAAGAGGGAGAGGGCAAGACATAGTTAATTTCCATACAAATACCCAATTTCTAAATTTGAATAAAAATGATTTATGCCTTTCTTCAAAAGTCTTTGATATCATGTTTAAGAGTTTGTTAGTGATGATGGAAATGAGCAGGAATAATTATGAGAATAATGACTGTTAGTAAGAATGTTCAATTTTGAAGGATTTAAAATATTTCTTTGTTCCTATTTTCTTAAAAGTGGCTGCTCAGTAGGAGAAGTACTTTAGTGCTTTAGTTTCCTTCAGTGTCAGGTAAAACAAAAGTGGATGGACTAGAAATAAAAGGCTCCATATTTGGGGACATGGTGACCTTGATGACCTCCATAAGTGAATGTTAGATCATAGAAAGGACAGTGTAGAAATGTACAATGTAAAAAGATACAACTCAGTTTTACAGCTATATTCTTTGAATATAAATACTTCCCTCTGGGGAGAAATAAGTCTCTGATTGAAATTTAAGGAAAAAAAGTAAAAGGAGGTCTTTTTAAAATTACAGAATTTTAGCTAATTAGGAAACATTAAAAAGAGGCAAGGAAGACAACTCTGTGGAGAACAGAGAACTTGAAGCTAGAACGTTAAACAAATGAAACAAAAGGGAAGACACAAAACAAAACCAAACAGGTACATTTCAAGAAATGTTTCCTGTCCATCTTATCAGGCATGTTGTAACAAAATGCTAGATGCAGAGGAGACAGTTACAACAAAGAGGTTGAAAGATATATGTGATTCTCTAAAGGTGACAAAGATCAGTCAGATCTCAGAGGTACACACTAAGAGAAAATGTTTACATTGGAATGTTATGTGATACAGAGTTATGATTCTACTTGTCTATGATGGCAATGGGGACTATAAGCATATAAGCAGGATGTAGACCACTGAGGCATAGCTGTCTGGTAAAGGTCAAGCCCTTAACTCTGGTTTTCTCTCAATGTTGATTAAGAGTGTGATTTGAGTGATTTTTTTTTCTGTATATATACTTAGTTTCATAGCAAAATATATATTTAAATAAACAAAGGTATTTCTGATGTTACCATATTTTGTAGGTGGATCTGGAGATCCAAGTGACACCTGTAAGACAGAATGAGTTGTTACCTAGCTCTGCTTACTGTGGAGTTATCTGTGATTATGTCCTTGAGCCTTTGGTCTATGTAAAGTGGTAACTGTCAGTCACATAACCAGAAGAGGGAAGAGCACACTAGGCATTCTAACTTAATCTTGTGGGTAACCTAATTATAACACTGACCTCATAAAAACCAATTGACAATTTGAAATTCTTTAATTTTTGAAATCGTTAAACCTTTAAATGCTCTTCCATTATGCTTTAAACAAAATCAATAGATGTCACTTTGGAATCTGTAAAGTACTTGGATAAACTCTCCGAGGTCAGTCAAATACGAATGTAAGCCTCATAATTCAAACCAAACACACAATGTATTCTTTTGAAATTAAGTTAACCTGTGCCTGGCAAAATGACCAAATGGCTACAATGACCAGCTTCCTGAACTGAGACTGGAATGGGAATGTGCAGGAAAACTGATATGTGAGATAAAAAGGCCCCGAAAATACCAAGGGCTCCTGTGTCAGGGGCTCTCTACCTGTGTAGTTCTGATTTTAAATCGTGATCGATATTTCAGGTGAATAACATCACCAGCCCTTTCTCTGCATTTAAGGAAACATATTTCTATTAACGAATACATCAAACATAATTCTTTGTTTCTATTTTTAATATCTGACTCTAATTTTTGTTTATAATAGCAAAAAGATCAAGTTCATAAGTTAAATACATCAAAAATAATTTTATATACAATAAAAATCTATAAAATAATGAAACAGTAAGAAACATGATTTTTACCAACTTGTGAACAAATATGTGCCATAGAAAAAAAAAAGATTTGTCTGTTTTGAAACAATGTCTAAGCTACAGCCAACGCAAGCCTCAAGCTCATATACTTCCTGCTTCCCCTTCATAAGTGCTGGGGTTACCCGCAGACACCCTGATTCTCAACATTAACTAAGAAGTATCTATAAAACTTGTTTCTTCTGTTTAATATGGGGCTGATATGAACTGGTCATCAGAGCAAGACTGGATCTGGAGGGAGGGCTCTGACAGCAGGACCAGGTGAGAAAGCTATCTTGTATCCCAGGTCCTTTAGAGACCAGTCTGCTCCCAGGAGAGTACACGGGCAGCAGAAGCAATATAGCTTCAGGGACAGGGTCTATATCTTCAGACAGGAGGCAAAGCTGAGCTCCAGACCATTGTTCACCTTCCCTGCAAAAGGAGATCTTGCCTGCAGAGAGTACTCTGACAACTGAGACTCAGGAGAGAATTGGATTCCCAGGAGTGCTGACAGAGGCTAAGAGTCACAGGAGGAACAAGCTCCACCCAGAGACAGCTATAAAAACTAACCCCAGAGATTACCAGATGGTGAAAGGCAAACATAAGAATCTTACTAATAGTAACTAAGACATCTGCATCATCAGAAGCCAGCACTCCCACCACAGCAAGTCCTGGATACCTCAACACACCCGAAAAGCAAGATTCAGATTTATTAAAATCATATCTCATGATGCTGGTAGAGGATTTTAAGAAGGGCATTAATAACTCACTTAAAGAAATACAGGAGAACATGGCTAAGCATGTAGAAGGACTTAAAGAGGAAGCACAAAAATCCCTTAAAGAATTACAGGTAGAAGCCCTTAAAGAAGAAACACAAAAATTCCCTTAAAGAATTACAGGAAAACACAACTAAACAGGTGATGGAATTGAACAAAACATCCAAGATCTAAAAACAGAAGTAGAAAGAATAAAGAAAACCCAAAAGGAGATAACTCAGATAGAAACCCTAGAAAGAAATCAGGAACCATAGATTCGAGCATCAGCAACAGAATACAAGACATGGAAGAGAGAATCTCAGGTGCAGAAGATTCCATAGAGAACATGGACACAACAATCAAGGAAAATGCAAAATGTAAAAAGATCGTAACTCAAAACATCCAGGAAATCCAGGACACAATGAGAAGACCAAACCTAAGGAAGAGAATGAAGATTTTCAACTAAAAGGGCCAGTAAATATCTTCAACAAAAATATAGAAGAAAACTTCCCACACCTAAAGAAAGAGATGCCCATGAACATATAAGAACCCTACAGAACTCCAAATATACTGGACCTGAAAAGAAATTCCTCCCTACACATAATAATCAGAACAACAAATGCAGTAAATAAAGATGGAATATTAAAAACAGTTAGGGAAGAAGGTCAAGTAGTATATAAAGGCAGACCTATTAGAATTACACCAGACTATGAAAGCCAGAAGATCCTGGACAGATGTTATACAGACACTAAGAGAACACAAATGCCAGCCCAGGCTACTGTACCCAGCAAATCTCTCAATTACCATAGATGGAGAAACCAAAGTATTCCATTACAAAACCAAATTTACACAATATCTTTCCACTAAACCAGCCCTTCAAAGAATAATAAAGGGAAAACACCAACACAAGGAGGGACACGATTATGCCCTAGAAAAAGCAAGAAAGTAATCACTAAACAAACCTAAAAGAAGACAGTCGAAAGAACAGAATCTCAACTCTAACAACAACAACAAAACAGGAAGCAACAATTACTTTTCCTTAATATCAATATCTCTTAATATCAATAGACTCAATTCCCCAATGAAAAGACATAGACTAACAGACTGACTACACAAACAGGATCCAACATTTTGCTGCTTACAGGAAACTCACCTCAGGGAAAAAGACAGATATTACCACAGAGTGAAAGGCTGGAAAATAATTTTCTCAGAAAATGGTCTGAAGAAACAACATGGAGTAGCCATTCTAATATTGAATAATATGGACTTCCAACCCAAAGTTAACAAAAAACACAAGGAGGCGCACTTCATACCCATCAAAGGTAAAATCTTCCAAGATGAACCCTCAAATCTGAATATCTATGCTCCAAATACAAGGGCAGCCACATTCATTAAAGAAACTTTATTAAAGCTAAAAGCACAAATTGCACCTTTCACAATAAAAGCGGGAGGCTTCAACACCAGACTCTCATCAATGGACAGATCCTGGAAACAGAAAGTAAACAGAGACACATGAAAACTAACAGAAGTTATGAAACAAATGGATTTAACAGATATCTACAGAACAGTTATCCTAAAACAAAAGGATATACTTTCTTCTCAGTGCCTCATGGTACCTTCAGTCTCTTAGTCTATGTCTTTTCATTGGGGAATTGAGTCTATTGATATTAAGAGATATTAAGGAAAAGTAATTGTTGCTTCCTGTTTTGTTGTTGTTGTTGTTGTTGTTCTTGTTAGAGTTGAGATTCTGTTCTCGAGGCTGTCTTCTTTTAGGTTTGTTTAGTGATTACTTTCTTGCTTTTTCTAGGGCATAACCATATAATTGGTCACAAAACAGGCATCAACAGATAGAAAAATATTGAAATTATCCCATCCATCCTATCAGATCACCACGTACTAAGGCTGATCTTCAATAATAAATAATTCAAAGCCAACATTTTTGTGGAAGCTGAACAATACTCTACTCAATGATACCTCAGTCAAGAAAAAAAAGAAAAAAATTAAAGAGTTTCGAGTTTAATGAAAATGAATTCCACAACATACCCAAATTTGTGGGACACAATGAAAGCAGTCCTAAGAGGAAAACTCATAGCTCTTAGTGACTCCTAGAAGAAACTAGAGAGAGCCTACACTAGCAGCTTGACAGCACACCTAAAAGCTCTAGAACAAAAGAAAGCAAATTCACCCAAGAGGAGTAGACAGCTGGAAATAATTAAATGCAGGGCTGAAATCAACCAAGTGGAAACAAAAAGAACTATTCAAAGAATCAACCAAACCAGGAGCTGGTTCTTTGAGAAAATCAACAAACTAGATAAACGCTTAGCCAGACAAACTAGAGGGCACAGGGACAGTATCCTAATTAACAAAATCAGAAATGAAAAGGGAGAGAAAACAACAGAACATGAGAATATTCAAAACATCATTACATCCTACTACAAAAGTCTATACACAACAAAACTGGAAAACCTGGATGAAATGGACAAATTTCTAGACAGATATCAGGTACCAAAATTAAATCAGGATCAGATTATTGATCTAAACTCTCCCACATACCCCAAAGAAATAGAAGTAGTCATTAACAGTCTCCCAACCAAGAAAAGCCCAGAACCAGATGGGTTTAGTGAAGAGTTCTATCAGACCTTCAAAGAAGAATTCCAATTCTTCTCAAACTATTCCACAAAATAGAAAGGGAAGGTACTCTACCCAATTCATTCTATGAAGCCACAATTACTCTGATATGTAAACCACAAAAATATCCAACAGAGAAAGAGAACTTCAGATCAATTTCCCTTATAAATATCAATGCAAAACTACTCAATAAAATTTTCCATAACCAAATCGAAGAACACATCAAAATGATCATCCATCATGATCAAGTAGGCTTCAATCCAGGAATACTGGAATGGTTTAATATATATGAAAATCCATCAGTGTAATCTACTATATAAACAAACTCAAAGACAAAAACAACATGATCATCTCATTAAATGCTGAGAAAATATTTGACAAAATCCAACACCAAATCATGATGAAAGTCTTGGAAACATCAGGAATTCAATGCCAATGCCTAAACATAATAAAAGCAATATACAGCAAACAAGTAGCCAACATCAAACTTAATGGACAGAAACTTGAAGCAATCCTACTAAAATCAGGAACTAGACAAAGCTGCCAACTTTTCCCTACCTATTCAATATAGTACTTGAAATCCTAGCCAGAGCAATTAGACAACAAAAGGAGGTCAAAGGGTACAAATTGGAAAGGAAGAAGTCAAAATATCACGACTTGCAGATGATATGATAGTATATATAAGTGACCCCAAAAATTTCACCAGAGAACTCCTAAACCTGATAAACAGCTTCAGTGAAGTAGCTATATATTAAATTAACTCAAACAAATCAGTGGCCTTTCCCTACACAAGATAAACAGGCTGAGAAAGAAATAAGGGAAACAATACCCTTCACAATAGTCACAAATAATATAAAATACCTTGGTGTGACTCTAAATAAGTAAGTGAAAGATCTGTATGATAGGAATTTCAAGTTTCTGAAGAAATAAATCAAAGAAGATCTCAGATGATTGAAAGATCTCCAATGCTCATGGACTGGCAAGATTAATATAGTCAAAATGACTATCTTGTTGAAAGCAATCTACGGATTCAATGCAATCTCCATCAAAATTCCAACTCAATTCTTCACCAAGTTAGAAAGGGAAATTTGCAAATTCATCTGGAATAACAAAAACCCTAGGATAGCAAAAACTATTCTCAACTATAAAAGAACCTCTGGTGGAATCACCATCCCTGACATCAAGCTGTACTACAGAGCAATTGTGATAAAAACTGCTTGGTACTGGTACAGGGACAGAAAGGTAGATCTATGGAATAGAATTGATGACCCAGAAATGAACCCACATACCTATGGTCACTTGATCTTTGACAAGGGAGCTAAAACCATCCAGTGGAAAAAAGACAGCATTTTCAACAAATGTTGCTGGCTCAACTGGCAGTTATCATGTAGAAGAATGTGAATTGATCCATTCTTATCTCTTTGTACAAAGCTCAACTCTATGTGGTTCAAGGAACTCCACATAAAACCAGAGACACTGAAATTTATAGAGGAGAAAATGGGGAAAAGCCTTGAAGATATGGGTACAGGGAAAAAAATGCCTGAACAGAACTCCAATGGCTTGTGCTAAGAATCAACAAATGGGACCTCATAAAACTGCAAAAGATACTGTCAATAGACAAAAAGGACTCCACCATATGGGGAAAGGATTTTTACCAATTCTAATTCAGATAGGGGAATAATATCCAATATTTATAAAGAATTCAAGAAAATTGACTCCAGAAAATCAAATAATCCTATTAAAAAGTGGGGTACAGAGCTAAACAAAGAATTCTCCACTGAGGAATATCAAATGGCTAAGAAGCACCTGAAAAAATGTTCAACATCCATAATCATCAGGGAAATGCAAATCAAAACAACCCTGAGATTCCACCTCACACCAGTCAGAATGGCTAAGATCAAAAATTCAGGTGACAGCACATGCTGGCAAGGATGTGGTAAAAGACGAAAGCTCCTCCATTGCTGGTGGGATTGCAAGCTGGTACAACAACTCTGGAAATCAGTTTGGCAGTTCCTCAGAAAATTGGGCATAATACTTCCAGAAAATCCAGCAATACCTCTCCTGGCCATATACCCAGAAGAAGTTCCAACTGGTAATAAGAACACATGCTCCACTATGCTCATAGCAGCCTTATTTATAATAGCCAGAAGCGGTAAAGAACCCAGATGTCCCTCAACAGAGGAATGGATACAGAAAATGTGATACATTTACACAATGGAGTAGTACTCAGCAATTCAAAACAATAAATTTATTAAACTCTTAGGCAAATGGATGGATTTGGAGAATATCATCCTGAGTGAGGTAACCCAATCACAAAAGAACACACGTGATATGTACTCACTGATAAGTGTGTATCAAATCAGGTTCTTTGACTACCCAAGATACAATTTGCAAAACACATGAAACTCAAGAAGAAGGAAGACCAAATTGCGTATACTTCGTTCCTTCTTAGAGTGGGGAACAAACTACCCATGAAGGGAGTTACAGAGACAAAGTTCGGAGCTGACACAGAAGAAAGGACCATCCAGAGACTCCCCACCAGGGATCCATCTCATATACAACCACCAAACCCAGACACTATTGCATTTGCCAGCAAGATTTAGCTGACTGGACTCTGATATAGCTATCTCTTGAGAAGCTATGCCAGTGCCCGGTAAATACAGAAGTGGATTCTCACAGTCATCTATTGGATGGAACACAGGGCCTCTAATGAAGAAGCTAGAGAACGTAACCAAAGAACTAAAGGATCCTGCAACACTATAGGAGTATCAACACTATGAACTAACCAGTACCCCACCCCCCCAGAACTGTGTCTCTAGTTGCATATGTAGCAGAGGATGGCCTAGTCAGCCATCAATGGGAGGAGAGAGAAGCCCTTGGTCTTGTGAAGATCATATGCCCCAGTACAGGTGAATCCTGGGGCCAGGTGCAGGAGTGGGTGGGTTTGGGAGCAGGGATGGGGGAGGGTATAGGGGACTTTTGGGATAGCATGTGAAATGTAAATGAATAAAATATTTAATAATAATAAAGACTGCTTGCATGAACATGAGACAGATGAAGAATCAGGCTTTTGTGTGGTCACACAAATAGATGTTAAACCCCTTCTTCACATATGATGTGTCTCAGCTTCCGTGCCTGTAAATGATGACAGAATCATTGTCTCCAGGGTTACTGTGACAGTCAAATGAAATTGTGTACATATGGCACCGAACAACAATGGCATACTGCTGCTCACTTCAGTAATAAATATGACGGATAGATAGCTCTGTGGTTAAGAGTGTTTATTGCTCTTGCAGAGGACTTGAGTTAGGTTCCCAGAACCTCATCAGGTGGCTCACTACCATCTATACCTTCAGGTCTGGCAGGTAGATGTCTGCTTCTGACATCTGATTTTAACTTACATGGGTACTCTGACATTCACTCTCACAGTCTCATGTACTACGTCATGAGTACATTATTTTTTTAAATAAAAAATATTTAAAAATAAATAAGCAAAAATAACCATTAGTATTTAATCAGATTATAGTGATTGAAAGAGTAATCTAGGTCTATGAAAGGAATCAAAGGTGGAGCCATGCTTAATATTTTTCTATCCTGATTACAATGACTAATTATGGGAAGATGGGGTGCCATTTTTCTCTGTATCCTTTCTTCTTTTCTTCTTCTTTTTCTTCTTCTTCTTCTTCTTCTTCTTCTTCTTCTTCTTCTTCTTCTTCTTCTTCTTCTTCTTCTTCTTCTTCTTCTTCTCTTCTTCTCTTCTTCCCTTCTCCTCCTCCTCTTCCTCCTCCTCCTCCTCCTCTCTTCTTCTTCTTCCTCTTCTTCTTCTCTTTTCCCTCCTCCTCCTCCTCCTCCTCCTCCTCCTCCTCCTCCTCCTCCTCCTCCTCCTCCTCCTCCTTCTTCTTCTTCTTCTTCTTCTTCTTCTTCTCTTCTTCCCTTTTCCTCCTCCTCCTCTCTTCTTCTTCTTCCTCTTCTTCTTCCTCTTCTTCTTCTCTTTTTCCCTCCTCCTCCTTCTCCTCTCCCTCCTCTTCTTCTCTTTTTCCCTCCTCCTCCTCCTCCTCCTCCTCCTCCTCCTCCTCCTTCTTCTTCTCTTCTTCTGAGTCTCCTTTATTTTTATTTTATGTTTATAAGTGTTTTGCCTGAGTATATGCATTAGATGCATAGTTAGTGTCTGTAGAGGCCAGAACGAAATGTCTAAAGCCCAGGAACGGAATTTACAGAAGGTTGTGAGCTGCCATATGGGGACTGGACATTGAACCTGAGTCCTCTGCAAGAACAACATTGCTCCTAACTACTGAGCCATCTTTCCAGTACCTACACTTCCTAATGTCACACCCTAAGAATTCAAATATATGAGTCTGGGGTGGGGGCTGGGATTGGAGAGTGGAGGGTGGGTGACATTATTATTCAAGGGATCACATATTTGAAAAGTTTTTGTAATACAATGAAGTCTTTTGGAGAAAATTTAAGGATAAATGGAAAGTTGACTAGTAGTGAGCAAATAGGCAATAAACAAAATGTAGAGTTCCAGAACTGGGAAGGAGCAAATGGTGAAGAGCAGGAAAATCCATACCTGATACAAGGTATAAGAGCATCCTCATCAAGACTTCCTTTGATGACATAGATATCTTTGCTTAAGAACTTCACAGCTCTGATTTGATAGCCCACAACCTTCAAGCTTCAGCAGTCAGTCATATATTTGTCTTTCTATCTCCTTCCCCTATCTGTGACCTTTATTCCTTCCTCAAGCTGCTCTTAGATATTGTATGCCTTTTCTACAATATCACTCTTCTTAGATCTTAGCTCTGACACAACTTGTTTTGGGATGAGTCCCCTGACTCCACACTTGTCTATTGCCATACTTTCACCCTTGACCCCACTCCATATTCCACAGCTTTCTTGCCCTTCTCACCATTATGCTGCATTTTCAGAAAATTTGCCCATCTGTTGTGTTTGCAGGTTTTCATTGTTAAAAAAGAAATTGTTAATATATCTGTTTTATGAGAATTTTATATGTGTGCATATGACATGATAGAATCCACCTCATATTTCCTTTCCTCCAATTTTCCCAATCTCCTTGATCATATTTCTTCCCAACTTTGTGCGCTCTCCTTTTATCTATCTATCTATCTATCTATCTATCTATCTATCTATCTATCTATCTATTTATTTTCATATCGACAGTCTTCTTGGTGTGGCCAGTGTATGCATAGTAAGGGACTATCTTCTAGCAAACAGGAAGCTTTCTGGGGGTTACCTCATTGAAGACAAGTGAATACCACCACCCTAAGCAGTCAGCAATTAAATTAACATTTCAGCTCAGATAAGATATTGTGAGTTTTCCACTGTCCATACTGAGGTTATGTCTGTGCCTGTCTTGTTCATGCAGGCACAGCCACTGAGATTTGTAAAAGTAACTTTTATTTTCCTGAAGTAATTGTTATCTCCAAGACTTACTGCCTCTGTCTGCTAACCTAGGCCTGGTCCTGAAAGTTTCTAGCCTCCATACAATGTTATCTAGGCCTAGAATGTTTTCAGCCCCTAGACTTGCTGCTGAATAAGCTCATCATTTTCAAGTTCTTTCTGAATTCTGGCCAGCTGGCTCAACTCAGCAATTCTGGCACAATCTCTACTCCAAGCTGACTGATTCAATCTGGCATCTCTCAGTTACTCCTGCATTATTCTGGCTGGCCTCAAACTAACTCTGGCAACCTGCTATAATCTTCTAGCTCCTCTCATTCTCTGATTTATTCTGTCTTTGTCTATATTTAGCTTGTTTTCTCTGCAACAAGTCTCTATAGAACTGTTCTGGTAAAACTGCCTCCTCCACTTATCCCTCTTAAATTTCCCCTTTCCTCTCTCTTCTTCTGAGAGTTGGGCAGATCCTATTCCATCAAATCTTTCATTGATTATCACTTTTTCTGCCACTTAATTAGATATCACTTACAAACATGGGTGTTTCCTTCTCCAAATTAATTTTACCTTCATTGTTTGGAATCAAAGTGTGTGATAAGGTTGTGTCTATAGTCCAGCCAGAAGGATTAAAGGTGTGTGATAAAGGCTGAGCCACACCATAATGAGAATCAGGGTTTTTTTCCCATAACACAATCTTGGGTTTCTCAGTGTGGTCAAATATCCTGTAACAATGATTTTCTATGTGCAGAAACCCTGTAAGGTTCAGGAAATACTGTTTCACAGCAGATATCTACTGCTTGTGGATATAACAATTCCTTTACTATCTCTTCTATAACAATTGCTAAGCCCCAAGGGAGGGATGTGATGTAGATGACCCATTCAGAACAGAGTACTCTGTAGTCTGCTATTCTCTGCATGTTGAGATTTGTAGGTATGTGTATTAATTGCAAAAACGAAACTACTGTGATGAGAGTTGAGGAGTGCACTAATACACTGGCGTAAAGTTAAAGATGTTAGGGTCAGCTAGTAAGACTTGTCTAACCATTGAGCAGAACAGTACTATCAGGTTGTCCCTTAGGTCATATATCCTGGAATGCTATTCATTTGGAAACCAGTTAGTGTTATCAGGCATTAATTCTATCTTATGGGCTGAGTCTTATATCTAATCAGAAAGTGGTTGGTTACTTCTATAACATTTGTGCCACTATTGTATTAGTAGGTACATTTTGTCAAGCCAGTTTTGTTTCCAGAGTTCAAAGCTGAGCAAGACTGTTGACAACTTTCTCCACCAATACCATACTCAAATCCTTCCAACATTTGAGAGTTAGCAATGAAGCTTCCAAGTCAGTACCAGTTGATTTCTCCATATCCTGTGACTTAAGTATATGTTGTTTTTAGCAATGGTGTCTTACTATCAAGTCCAAAAGCATAAATAAGAACAGTTTAAATAGATGGTAATGTTTAAGAGTGCTATGGGAACCAATGAGTTGAAAGGGTCAAACCATACCTGGAACCAGGACTTTTATTTGACAGCCTGCAGTGTCTAGGAGAAACATTGTCCTGTTGTTATAGATAAAATATATTTAAATGCTTTCTATATGTGCACATATATCTATTTTAAGAAGTTTCTACAATATTTAGTGTTAGTTATCCATCTGCATAACATTTCTTTTACCCTGTCTTTTCATCAACCACCAAAATTAACCATTCATATACCATTTGTGTTTTATTCCTCTTCCTCCCACAAATCTCATGTCCATGTCTCTTACTAGTACCCTGACTTTTGTGGGCTGTCCTATTTAAACATATGTGTCTGAAGATTCAAGCTAACATTTTCATAAAAGAGAAAAGACACAGAATTTCTCATTTAGAATATGGGTTACTCACTCAGAATGACACTTTACATCTTCACTCATTTATCTGTGAATCACTTAATTTCATTTTACTTTTACAGCTGAATAGTACTCTATTAAAATAGTCCTTATTACACTGTTGGGTCCTAAGACCAACACTTCTGTGTCCCAGGACAAAAGATTAAATTAAGACTTGTAATATGAAATGCATCCTAGTTGACAGGCAAACTTGGACAAGTTTCAGGTTTAGAATTGCTGGAAAATTTGAAACTGACCTTCTGAGCCATACTCATGGAACAGGCAGAGCATCTAGAAATATTGACTCCACTGCCCAGCTCCTTTACTCAACACTCTGTACTGCACCCTAAAGTAATGACTGCCTCAACCTGCCTGACCCAAAGCTTCTTCGTATACTCCAAATGCTTCTTCTTCTTTACTTCTTAGGTTTCGATTTCAGCTGTAGGAATTAATAAATTAAGGAGCATTCTCTCAGCCAGGCTTGTGATCATTTGTAGAAGGACTCTGGCATCTTGGTACATAGCACAAACAGTGCAAAGCTCTGATTAAATATCTCTGCTTGGCCACATGACTTCCTTGTGTCATATGGGCAGAAATGGTTTTGGGTTCATCTAAGGACACAACTGAATCTCCCTCCGGGAGGAGGGAATATACTCTTCTCATTATCATTGACTATACAAGTTTGGGTCCTAATTCATTCCATTGTTGCAATCAAATAAATGAGAACTATCCCAAGAAACATAAACTCTAATTTAATGGAGAAAGAACAGAGAATAAAGCTAGAAGATAGAAAAGCAAACATTTTAGTGGTTTTAAATAATTCAGAATAATAGAATTGAGAAGCAGCTAATGGCAAGAGATAAGGGATAGCATTGCATTTTATATTTATAAAGGAACAGAAAAATACATCTGAATATAAGATAGAAAAAGATATTTGTAATTGACTGCATTTATTTTATGTTGGATAATAGTCACCATATCTTAGGTAAATAAAATTAATTATATGAAAGTTAAGATAAATGAATAAAGGAAAGAAATCAATCAAAAATTTCTACTAAGAAACCTTAGGTCTACCAGCTCAATAGGCATTCTGTAAAGAGCTTAAAGTTAACAGTTTTCTTCAGAACAGGCAGAGTAGCTTGCAGTCATTATCAAGGATATTGCATAAAACTTAGAAATGAAATACACTAGAGAAGGATGTGGAGGAAGTTGGTTACAGCAGGCATCTTGGTTATCATATTCTGGGGATACTATTGTCAGATTCAATTCTTGAATCTCGAATTTCTATTTAAAAGCTCAGTAATTGTGAGTTGAGTCCAAAAAGACTGTACCGTGTATTTAAGAAACAAACCTGCTAGAAAATTTATTTCAATGATTCAGAATTACAATGTAATCAGTGGTATAAATATGTTAAAGACAAAGTCATGAAGTCAGGCCAGATATGACTATCTAAAAAACATAATTTAGATAGGATCTCAACCGTGAGCCTATTGTGTCTCTTGATGTAGCCCAGTTTTTCTTTTGTGGTCTAAACCTCTTGTACTTTAAACTATTAAGGACCAGAGCTCAAGAATGTTCTATAAGGAAACAGACTTCTGTCAACTCTTAATCCTGAAGTGAACTTAAAATGCTCTACAAAACAAGGCTTGCTTTGGGACCCTGAAAAGAGTCAAACCTCATCACAGAAAATAAGATATCTTCTATTCTCATGAAGGTTTGTCTGCCTGGAGAACCAAGTTCAAAGCAAATATTCTTTGAGGTCTTACTGAACATGACTGAATTTTGAAGTTCATTACAATTTTTCTGCATGTGTTTGCATTTTGTAAAAACAGTTTGGAACAGAAATAGAAGAGCCAAAAAATTCCCTGCCATTTTTGGAGTCTAAAAGACATTTCCAGAGAAAAGAATAATGTTTGTATCATGTGTCATTAAATTTTATATTCTTTCAATATTAATTGATATGAACATTTTGAATGTTGGGTACTTTTTGATAATCAAATTCAGACAAAACTATTTAGCAATATCTAAAATTCAAACCAGCATTGCACTGTTATTTATCTTAAGGCCACTGCCAGTCAGTTAAGCAACCCAATAAAGCCAAGTCACAAAAAGCCAATCTCAATATTTTTAAGGATCCCTGATCCCCTAAGAAAGTGTTCTTTTTACCCTTGCCAGATGTTCATTTACATACACAGATAGACCAAACTTATCAAAAAATCATCCAAAGTCTTCCTGAGAATATTGGTAAACTTTTTAAAAAATACATTTTATAATATTTTATTATTTGTGTATGTGGTATATGTATGTGAGTTACATGCCTATATGTGAGATAATATGCATATGTGGAAATGAGAGAGTCTTCCTCTGATGAGGTCTCCATCTTACTGCCTTGAGATGGGGGTCTCTGAGTATTCCGGAAGCTCAATGTTTGGGTAGGCTGCATGGTCAGAAAACTCCAAGCATCCTCTTTGTGCCTCTAGTATGGAGGATACCAGCATCAGCAGTAACATGCAGTTAATTATATGAGTACCCTGGATCCACCTTTTGCTTGTAGAGTGGCTGAACTATCTCTTCTGCCAAGAACAACAATTTCAAAAGATATCACTAATGAGAATATTATCCACTGTATATCATTGATGGTTGGGTAGTGGTTAGCTGATGAAGAGAACAGTAAGTTTAGGTTTCAAGATGGGAAGGATATGGGACAAAACGATAAAGTAAGACTATATAAGGGATGCTTAAAGAAGGCATTTTTTAATCTTTTTACTTTTTTTAATCAAGAAGAATTACTACTGAAAGAGCAATACCATAACTAAGTGAAGATTTATTTTATTTTTAAATTTTATTTTTATTAGATATTTACTTTATTTACATTTCAAATGTTGTCTAAGTGAAGATTTTCTAAATGAAAAAAAAATGGAGTACTTCCTTAATTCTCTGGGTCATATTAATTCTTGTAGGCAAGATATTCAGGGAGACATAATTTTCTATCAAAATGTGGAGACATTGTGTTAGTCTAATAAAAACAATACAGATTGGAACAGGAAGATTCACAAACCTTTTTTTGGTCCAAATTCTGAAGGCATTGAGCCTTTCATGAAGAAAAAAATAATTGTTCCATGCTCTAACACTGAACTGTGGGACATTTCCTCTTACACAGCTCAAACCATTGCAGTATTCCAAAGGTGGGCTTCAGAATCAAGGACTGTGCTGCTCGGCAGAGGGGCTAGTCTTCAGCCTACAGTTAAAAATCTACGGAGCAGAGCGGCTGGTCTTCAGCCTACAGTTAAAATCTTGTTGAATTTAATTTGGAAGAAGAGGGTGAAATGCTCTCAAGACAGATTTGCATTTGGCTGCATTTTCTTAATAAAGAAAAAGGAAACAACCTTCCCTCACACTCACTACATAGCAGACATGTCCACATCTACACAGTCCTCACAACCATTCTGAGCTGCCATCTCCATTAAGCAGCTGAAGAACCTGAGATTAAGAAACTGTGAAGTAAGGTCTTTGTCTATATCCTTAGTCTGTAATTAGTCACAAGGCCCTAGCTTGCATTTATAACTACCTGTCCTTACTGCCCATTCTCTATCTACTCCACCCTCAGCAAGCATTTCAGACAGTCTTGGTTCTTTTCCTAGAAAGGAAATACCTTTATTCTTGAAGAGTCTCTGATCATTGTCATACAGCCTAGAGTAGGTTGTTGTCATTTCCTATTGACTTTAATCAAAGCATGTAATAGCACCAAGAGATGTCATAAAGGATCTCCTGGACTCCAAATATGATGTTTCTTACCTCCATTGTGGAGAAACAATCCAATTTTCCCTTCAAAATCTGGATCAATCACTACTCCTAACATAGTATTCCTTTCTTTACCTGTTGGTTTAATGGCATGACAAGCTCACAGTGGCCAGGGGGAAGTCTGAGCTTCCAGTTCAGAACCATGATTGTTGAGACTCTTGGTAAAAGTGTTTCCCACTCTGAAACTAAAACTTCTAGGACAGTAAAACTTTAGATTACAAGAAGAGAAGACAAAACTTATCCTAGTGGGTAACTAAGAGTGATAGTGAGTGGAACTATCATCCCTCTTCATTCGTCCAGGATTCTTGGACCCATGCATCCTGAAGATGAGATAAACTGTACCATATATTGGATGCTGACTCAAGCCTTGAACTGCCCTTTGGAGAGCTCCATCCTAGACCTCAAGGCTGGTGCCACTTCATTGGCACTGACATGGTGTCTTCAAAAGGCCATTCTATCTTTCTGTCAAGCCAACTGTTTCAGCATAATGGAGACAGGAGACATAGTAAGACCAGTGGATTCCATAATCATAGGCCCACTGTTGAACATCTCTATGAAGGAACTTCTGACTGTGAAGTGAGTTCCTTAGTAGAAAAACAAAAACAAAAACAAAAACAAAACCAACAACAACAAAAAACACAATACTGCGTGGAATTCCATGATGATGGATAAAGGCATTCTGGAAATCCATGGATGGTGGTTTTAGAAGGCACATTATGTGCAGAAAAGGCAAATTAATAACCAGAATAAGCATGTCCTACAATAAGGACAAAGTATGGTCGTTTTTTATGGAGTAAGTGGTCCAATGTAGTTAATCTGTCACAAGGTCACTTCTGGTCACCCTAGGGAAAGGTGCTGAATCTGGGGCTCATTGTTGGTCTCTAGTAGTGGCAGATATGGCATTCAGCAGCAGCTATAGCCAGGTCAGCCTTGATGAGTGTAAGTCCGTGTTGTCAACTCCTTCTCTGGCACCATGGTCACTTTGTTCATGAACCCACTGGGCAATGAGAGGTGTAGTTTGGAAGAGAGGTGGCTGACTGTCCAAAGAATGAGCCATCCTATCCACCTAATTATTGAAGTCCTCCTCTGCAGAAGTTACCTTCTGGTGAACATTTATGTGGGGCACAAGTATTCATTCCCTATTTGGAGAGATATATTACATTTATTTCCTATTTGGAGAGATATATCCACATACTTCTTCCCCAGATATCTTTCTCATCTGCTTTCCAGTAATGCTATTTCCAAGTCCCGACCATTCACCCAATCCATTGGGTACAGCCCATTAATCAGTGAATAATTACAATTGCAGATCTGGCCATTTCTTCTTCCATACAAAATATATGACCATTTCCCACCCAAATTCATGTCCACCATGAAGATCTCCCTTTAGTGGTGTCTTTCAAGGTTGTCACAGAAGGGATTTTTAATGCTACTGCTGTCCCTCTCTGGGTAGTTTCTGTATAACATTCATAACCATCAGAAAACAGGCCCTAGTCTTCCCTTCCTCAGTCAAAAAATCATAGAGCACACCCCATGAACTATAGGTGCATGTTTGACAGCAGGTGGTTTTAACTGGAGTAGAAAACAAAGGCATTCAGGCAACTTCATGTAACTTGCTTGTGTATTGAGGAACTGCTCATCCCAATCATATTCATTCATCATATATATATCACTTTCATTGAATAATGGATTGCTTCTGTGAGCAATATATGACTTTCTCATCAAATACAATCTAGCTCATGATGGGCAGTTCAGATTGCATGTTATCTTGGATATATCCTCAAACATCCAATTTTCCCTAAGCCCTAGTAGTATATGAAGAGCTGGCTCTGAATGAGAGAAAACGTATCTAAAAATGGTGGTAGAGCTTTACTCCAAAATCCTAAAGTTCTCTTCTGCCATGTGCTTACAGGGACCTACCAAAGGTTTCAGAAAGCATCCCTATCTTCCACTAACACCTCAAGTATCATCAGGTCTACTGTATCATATGGTTCAAGAGGTAGAGTGCTATGCACACTCCAGTGTAGTCTGCTTGGCAGGCTGAGAGGCCTGGAAGCACTCATGAGGCATAGAGTTTCAGAGAAACTCAAACCTCCTGGAACCTTGGCACTCTCATACCCAGTTCCTACGTTAGTTTGGTGTATGGATCCATGTGCTCTCTTTTAGTATTATTTTATTATAAGTGCCTTTTAAGATTGAATTCTGACATAGATAAGCCTTCACCAGTGTTCCAGCATCCTAGAAAATCCTTGAAGCTGACAAACTTGGAATTCAGTAGAAATTCAGTGAGAAGGTTGCCTATTCAGTAACATTCAAATTTACTTCTAGTGAAACTAGTCAGGCTTTACAAAGAACGGAGCTAGAATAGCTCAGGGCTAGGCCTAGAGTGTTTCCTTAGGGCAGTAGCCAGTCTTACCCAAACAAGGGAATACACATGGCCTAGCTAATAGGTGAGTTTACCATGTAAGAGTTAGGGAATCCCACTGAGACAGGAATCTTCACTACAGCCAGGTATAGCAGGCTACATTGCATACTAGAAGCAAGTTGGTGAATTCTTCTGACAAATGGAGATTCTCCACAGATACTTTAAAAAAAAAAAAAACAGCCAAGTTACATTCATACAAGAATTTATCAAGGCCTAGGAAATAGGGGGGTTGTGGTATTACATTATTCATGAAAAGGTCTGCTAGAGCAGAACCCCCTGGTGCTAGCTTTCACAAGGCTCAAAGGAATAGCACAAATTGTGACTAGGGTGTGAGATCCTTAGCTGTCATTAGCTGACCCTAGGCAGGGTGGTTTTATCTTTACTGTAAATATTACCTGGTTCCTGTAAGTCCTTTTGAAGTCATTCCTTTGTTTTGTGTCAGGTAACTTCAATGTACTTTGCCTGCTGTGACATCCCACCCCCTTTATTTTCTGTATTATATAAGACTGGTGTATACTTTGTGACATTACACTCAGATTCTACACAATCTCCTGTGTTGCATCTGTCTGTCATTCGCCGACTCCTTGTCCACCTGTAACCAGAGACCCCTTCTACACAGACAAGGGACCAAAAGGGTCTGTGGCAGTAGAGCAGCCTATATAAAATTCTGGACCAGTTGAAGAACCTTCAACCATTCCAAGCTCCACTAATAGCTAGTAGCTTTCAGAGCCACATGTTACATGGGCCATAATAACACATCCAAGTGAGGAATGTGCTGTCTCATGAATCCAAATAGGTCCACTACACATAGTGCTTCTATTGTGCTGAGAGGCACAGGTCAATATGTTATGATTCACCTTGAAAATAATATCTCCTCATGTTCCATTGCACTAGACTCCTAAAACTTTCAGTGAGGTAGAAGACTTTGAATTTTGGTTGGATTTATTCCCCCTTCTCTGATGCACATAACTATTATCAACAACTCCAAAGTGGATGTTACCTCTTGCTGACTTGGTCCATTTAGCACAATGTCATCAATTTAGTGCCTTAAGTTGATATTTTGTGGAGGAGACATATGATAGAGATCCCTTTGAATTAAATTTTAACATAGGCCTGCAGAGTTTGTATATCCTTAAGGTAAAACTGTAAATGCATAAAGTTGACTTTGCCAACTGCAATCGAATTGCTTTTAATGTTTCTTATAAACAGGTACTGAGAAAAAAAGATTTTGATAAATTATTACCTGCATGCTATGAACCAGGACACATGCTAATCTGCTCAAGTATGTATGTGGTACATCAGATGTAATTGGAGTCACTACTTGATTCCGTTTTAAATAGTCAAAAGTCATTCCTCATGATCTATCTTCTTTACTGGCCTGAGAGCTAAAGGGAGTTGTGATGGTAACTCCTGCCCCTACATCTTTCAAGTCTGTGATGACTGAACTAATTACTGCAGTTCCCCCAGGGATGTGATACTGCTTTTGATTTCCTATTTTCCTTGGCAGAATCAACTCTATGGGCTTCCATTTAGCCTTTCCAACTATAATATCCCTCACTTCACAGGTCAGGGAACCAACGTGAGGATTCTGCCAACTTCTAAGTATACCTATCCCAATTACACATTCTAGAACTGGGGAAATAACCATAGAATGAGTTCAGGAACTCACTGGACCTACTATGAATCAGACTTTAGCCAAAATTCCATTAATCACTTGGCCTCCACAAATTCCTACTTTTACCAGAGGGCCATAATGTTTCTTTAGATCTCCTGTCAATTCAGAACCAGTATCCAATAGATCCTGGAATGTCTTATTGCTTTCTTTCTCCCAGTGTACAGTTTACCTTATAAAAGGCCTTAGTTCACTCTGGGGAAGGACTGAAAAAAGGCTAACAGTAAAACTCTAGTAATTTTATCAGGGTCTTTATTCAGGGGAGCATGTACATCCCTTCATTCAAGGAATTTTGTGCCTATAAACTGTCTCAAGGCTGGAAATTGGTTCATGGACTGAGACTCTCTTTTGACATGATCTAATGGCACCTTTCATTTGATTGAGAATTTTTTGCTTGTACAGATTAAACACAAATTCTATTTCATGCCTAAAACACCATGATTGATTAGCCAGTACCAAAGGTGCATACAAGTCATGCCATCATAAAATTCACTTTGTCTGTACTGTGCATTATGGGCTAGGCCCTTATGGACATTGCTTTGTCTATGTGGTCCATTTGGGGTATTGGGCTATGCAAAGACAAGTTGGGCTGAGGTGTTGAAACCTGGGATCTGGTGGTGATAATTCACCTTCATGGGATGGAAGGAGTTCTCTCATATCTCCTGGAACTCTGTCTCCTGTCGAAGTTATCGACCCCTCAGCCCCCACAAGAGAAGCATGGTTAATAGTCACGTAGGCAATGTCCCAAGCTTCTGACCTTCAAGCTAAACTCCTCCCCAGTTACCTAGCAACAGTAAAGACCATAAGAAGGGCTGCTTGGCCCCACCTTTTTCTCTTGCTCTCACTCCTCTCACTTCTCTCTTGCTCTCTTAATCTCCTCTCTCCTCTCCTCATACTTTCTTACTCTCTCTTTCTCTCTAGCCTTTCTTCTCTCTCTCTCTCTCCCTCTCTCTCTCTCTCTCACACACACACACACACACACACACACACACATACACACACACATACACACACACACACACACACACACACACACACACACACACACCCCTTCTCTCTTTCCCCCTGCCTTTCTATAATAAAGCTCTAAAACCATAGACAGTCTCTGCTCATCAAGGCCTGCTGTGCAGACTCTCATCTGTGTGGGAACCTCTCTCCCTCGGCCCTCTCTCCCATAACCCCAGGCTACAGGGTGTAGCCCTGGGCTCCTGGTCAGGGGCTGCCCCTTGTCTACCCCCCTTCAAGTGGGGTCAGTGGCTTATATGCCAACCGGGGGCAGAGTGGAAAATGTCTGGCAGCCCTCCCACATCTGCCTGCCCAGAGCATAGGTGGAAGTCTGGCCGTTATGTGAGCTATCCTCCCTCCCTCTTCCTTCCCCTTTTAGTTTCCACAGTCCATTATGATAACTACAATCACGTTGCCTATGTCAATTCATTGCTGTCACCTGGCCCCTGCTACTTCAGGGTTCCATTAATCCCATTGCACTTAACTCATCCTGATTCATCTATTATATTGATACTGAGCAGCCAGCATTGCCAATGTCTGGCACAAGGAAAAGGGGAACAACAGAACTCTTCAAATGGGATTTTCCCCTTTCAACTTTTTATGTCTTAGAGAATTAGTAAAGAGCATGTTTACTGGGACTTCCCATTGTGGAGAATTAGATTTTACACAGTGTACTCATTCTAGCATTGCAATTTCCTCACATCCTATAATCTTTTCCTTAACACTATCCCAAGAGATATCAGGCATCTCCAACTCCTTTTCAATAGGCCATCTTTTACAAAATGCTTCAGCCAACCACTCAAACATTTGACACCTCTTTTTAAAAAACTGTGTGAGAATCCATATTAAACCTAGAATCTCTACTCAGTGGCCCCATAACATTAAACTTGGCTTGATCCAGGTTTTTATTCCTTTTACACTCTTAAATCCATCCCCATCCACATTTCTAAGAGTTTTGCTTTAATCAGTTCACCATTGTTATTGAACTCTTTAACAGTGGAATGCACTTCCTTGTGGACTACAATTTCTATTTGTCCTCTAGGAGTCTGTTTAGGTTTAAGTCTGGTTACAGGTCTAGAGGAAGTATAGGTGGGCCCTGAGAGACATGAGTATCATCTTGCTTGGTATCTCCCTTAGAAAAAGTGGCTCCTTGAATAGCAGATAATGAAGTATAAATTTACCCAAGGGAAGGTGGAAAAGACAATATTTCAGGAGGTGGAGTGGGAGTATATATTAAGCAAAGGGTAGAGAGAATACTTCCTCAGGTAAGATAAACCTTTAAGAATCTGAGGTTTCAAAGTTCTCAGCTTCAATAGGGTCCTCTCTCACATCCCCATCTCATTCATTACCAATTAATGCCCTTACATTAAACTACCCATACTCTCTGAGGGTGATACTTTAAGTTTTGCTGTAGTTTAGCCACCCTTATAATGATGACTTCAGTTTGATTTTCTACAACTTGAGCTCTATGGCTGCTGAAGAGAAGATTCTATTTCAGAGCACACCTAAAACCCTTACACTATTCATGAGCATCTGGAGACTGTCAGTTTTATCACTGATATCATTGTTGTCCTTCACCATATTCTGAGATTCCAGAAGTTGGCTAATTTTATCATAGACCTCATTATTTTTCTTTGTCAATATATTAAGATATGCCAGGAGCAACAAAGCAGCAACAACATTTTCCTTATTTTTCACAAATTGTTAAAAGTTTTATATACATAGTCACCAAATCCATTGACTTTAATAATTCATTTATTGGGACAATCAAATGTATTTTTCTCCTTTCGTTTGTAAAATAGTTCACACCATGGGCCTTCAGCACTTCTAAAAGAGGCTTCTGTAACTGTAGGTATCAACAAACTAGAATTCATATTTCAGATACATAAAAAGTTCTTCCTGCCAGGCGTGGTGGTGCACGCCTTTAATCCCAGCACCAGGGGGCAGAGGCAGGCAAATTTCTGAGTTCAAGTCCAGCCTGGTCTACACGTGAGTTCCAGGACAGCCATGGCTACACAGAGAAACCCTGTCTCAAAAAAAAAAAAAAAAAAAAAAAAAGTTCTTCCTTATAGTTCTGTTGTATTAGAACTACTTCTGGTTTCTGGTAACAGACTTATAGAATAAAGATATAGATTGATACAGATTGATGTAGATTTTATATATAGATATAAATATATATGATACAGATGCAGGTACAGATAATATGTAGATGTAGATAGATATAAATTATAAATATATATGCTACTCAAGACATGGACTTGTCAGTAAGAATGAACATAGTAGCAAAGACAATAAGCTTCTCTCTTCCATGGCCTGTATATAAGCTGCCAGCAGAAGATGTGGCCCAGATCAAAGGTAAATATTTCCAATTCAGAAGACCCAGATTCAAAGTTGCATGCCTCACTTCAAATGATCTAATTATGAGAAAAAGTCCCCCACAGGTATACCCTGTGTGTTAGATCTAGATCTAGTCAAGTTGACAACCAGGATTACCAATCATAGGGCTTCTCCTTCCCCATCAACATTTCTGGACATATATCAGTCACAGTAATTCTACGCTGTCACAACATGAAGTCACACACTTGATAATAAAGGGCTTCAATGGTTAAGACTTCACTTTTCATCCAGATCTCTAATATTTCACAAAGTTCTTTAAAATATCATTTGACTAGTAAATGCTTAATAAATCAACCAAGAACACGAGGCCAACAAGGCATGCTGTGTCTATTATACAGTGGATAATTTTTATAAGAATAGATTCTTCTGTCAAATTATTAAGAACCTAACATCAAAAGTCAACAGATATCAGACAAATGTATTTACAAGATAATTGAAGAGGCATTTGAAAACTCAGAATCAAGTTTATTTTCCACTAAAGCCCAAGTGGGTTTGTGTTCATTCAGTTTACTCTTCTATTGTATCACAGTGCTTCTTCAGACCCATTGTGCTCTCAGGATTAAGGAATCTCTGAGGTTTTCATTTTGTGAGCTTTGAAATGTTTTTGACATGTAGGTTATTTAGGTACAGATGGGAAGGAAACTGAAACAATGGGAGTAACCATATGTAATTGTTGGAATAGGTATGGACCCCATAGACTCATGTGTTTGAATGCTTGGCCAATGGAGAATGGCACTATTAGGAGGGGAGACTTAATTGGAGGTGTTGTGACCTTGTCAGAGAAAATGTGTTACCATGGAGATGAAGCTTTGAGGTAATATTTATGCTCAATCCCTGCCCAGTGTGAAACACAGTAATCTCCTTTTGGCTGACTTCATATCAAGATATAGAACTCTCTCTTGGGTACTAAAGCACAATGTCTGCCTCCGTGATGACATACTTTCTACCATGATCATCATATATTGAAGCTCTGGAACTGTAAGTCAGCGCCAATTAAATGCTTGCCTTTATAAGAGTCGCCTTGGTCATTGAGTCTCTTCATAGCAATACAACCCTAAGACAGAACTTGGTACTAGGGATGAGGTATTGCTGTGATAGGCTTGACCATGGTTTGCTTTTAGGAAAAGAGACTTTGGGACTGTGGTGCATTGCTATAATAGGCATGTTTTGTTCACAGTAATTTATACTTTGGGAATGTGGATTAGAAAATCAGTTAAACAATTGAAGTGGGGCTTAATAAGCTATTCTACTAGAAACATGGAAGCCAGTAATGTTGAGGCTGATTTGAATTTTGGAAGCTTGGCTCAAGAGGTTTCAGAGGAGACTTTTAGTATGTGTCCTGGAGACTGTTCTTGTGATATTCTGGTGACTAATGTAGTTGTTTTTTGCCCTTGTCTGAGAGTCTACTAGGCTAAAGTGAAAAGATTTAGATTAATTACACTGTCAAAGGGAGTCTCAAAACAACTTAGTTTAGACTTTGTCCTGTGGTTCAACTCTTAAAAAGAACATTTTGATCAAGGGTAGCAAGCTTAGAAAGGAAAATACAAGATGTGAGTACAAGTAATAAGGGGGATATGTAATAGAACTAAATCCTGTGTTCAAGGATATTAAATGAAGTTAGGGGAGTGGTGACCTCAGGGCAAGATGCCACCCAGTGAACCTTATTATTTATGCATTTGCAGTTGTTATATCATGCTAAGTATTATTATGACCTGGTTATTGTTTTCATTCAGACATAAGGAGATATTATTGTGAGTCAAGTTGACAAGGGATAGATTGTGATGACTCTTCTCAGTTATCAACTTGAATATAAAAATGGTGAACTGCAATTCAGAAATGGAGGACATACCTGTGCTCCACAGATGTTGAGGCATAATGGCCATAGTCATAAAGATCTTGTGAAAAGGAATTAAAGAAAAGCTTATGTTCAGGCATGGTAGTACACTTCTTTAATCCAGGGAGACAGAAGTCCACAAAAATCTGAGTTCAAGGACAACTTGGTGCAGGGCAAGTTCAGGTAAAGAAGAGCTTAGTTTAAGGCATAGTGGTACAGGCAGTTAATCCCTGCACTTAAGAGACAGAGACATGCAGATCTCTGAGTTGAAAGCCTCAACTCAGGATAGTCCAGGAGAGTCAAGTTTAAGAAGTGAAGGAAATCACTGAAAACAAAAAAACTGGTGAAGTGTAATAGAGTAAGGGTGACATGTTTCAGTCCCAGAAAGAAATAGAATTTGGAAGCTTTGACCACTTGGATTTGGCTTTGGAGTCAAGAATACTGTGGGTTACTGGGACAATTGATGCTGGTTAACTGGAGCTAAGAAATTATCAGTGATTAAGAAGAAAAATAGCATCACTGAGGTGAAATCTTCAGAGAGGTGTTTTCTGAGGCAATAAACAAGGTATGTTCCGAAGAGGAAACTTATAGTTTCTTTGGAAAGTCAGTTATGTCAAATGATGTTTAGCTGGGGCATACAGGGAAAAGGATGTTTTGCCGAAGTAGACACGTGAGATAATATTTTGCTGAACCAAAGCTGTTTATCAGGTTTAGGAGTTGTCTGGTGGAATTTTTTTGGTCACATAATTATACTATCATGTCATCTGCAAATAGTGATATTTTGACTTCTTCCTTTCCAATTTGTAACCCCTTGATCTCCTTTCGTTGTCTAATTGCTCTGGCTAGGACTTCAAGTACTATATTGAATAGGTAGGGAGAGAGTGTAAAACCTTGTCTAGTCCCTGATTTTATTTGGATTGCTTCTAGTTTCTTTCCATTTAGTTTGATGTTGGCTACTGGTTTGCTGTATATTGCTTTTATTATGTTTAGGTATCAGCCTTGAATTCCTTAACTTCCCAAGATTTTTATCATGAATGGGTGTTCGATTTTGTCAAACGCTTTCTCAGCATCTAATGAAATGATCGTGTGTGGTTTGTTTTTATTTGAGTTTGTTTATATAGTGGATTATGCTGATGGATTTCCATATATTGAACCATCCCTGCACCCCTGGGATGAAGCCTACTTGATCATGATGAATTATCATTTTGTTGTGTTCTTGGATTCGGTTTGCAAGAATTTTATTGAGTATTTTGCATTAATATTCTTAAGAGATATTGTTATGAAGTTCTCATTCTTTGTTGGATTTTTTTGTGGTTTATGTATCAGAGTAATTGTGGCTTCATAGTACGAATTGGGTAGTGTTCCTTTTATTTCAATTTTGTGGAAAAGTTTGAAGAGTATTGGTATTAGGTTTTCTTTGAAGGTCCAATAGAACTCTGCATTAAACCCATCTGGCTCTTGACTTTTTTTGGTTGGGAGACTTTTATTGACTGTTTTTATTTCTTTAGGAGATATGGGACTGTTTAGACAATTAATCTGATCTTGATTTAACTTTAACAGTACCTGGCATCTCTCTAGAAAATTGTCCATTTCTTTAAGATTTTCCAGTTTTGTTGAGCATAGGCTTTTGTAGTAGAATCTGAAGATTTTTAGGATTTCCTCATTTCTCTTTTTCTGTTGTTATGTCTCCCTTTTCATTTCTGATTTTGTTAATTTGGATACTGTCTCTGTGCTCTCTGTTTAGTCTGGCTAAGGGTTTTATCTATCTTGTTGACTTTCTCGAAGAATCAGCTTCTGGTTTGGTTGATTCTGTGTATAGTTCCTTTTGTTTTTTCTTGATTGATTTTTTAGCCCTGAATTTGATTATTTAATACCTTCTCCTCCTCTTGGGTCTATTTGCTTCTTTTTGTTGTCAAGCTGCTAGTGTATGTTCTATCCAGTATCTTTTTGGAGGCACTCAGAGCTCTGAGTTTTCCTCTTACCAGTACTTTCATTGTGTCCCATAAGTTTGGATATATTGTGCCTTCCTTTTTATTAAATTCTAAAAAAGTCTTTAATTTTTTTCTTTATTTCTTCCTTGACAAGTTATCATTGAGTAGAATGTTCTTCAGCTTCCACATGTATGTGGGCTTTCTATAATTTTTGATGGCATTGAAGACCAGACTTAAGTCTGTGATTGTCTGATAGGATACATTGGATTATTTCAATCTTCTTATATCTTTTGTGGCCTGTTTTGTGACCAATTTTATGGTCAGTTTTGGAGAAGGTCCTGTAAGGTGCTGGGAAGAAGGTATATTCTTTTGTTTTAGGATAAAATGTTCTAAAGATATCTGTTAAATCCATTTGTTTCATAAGTTCTGTTAATTTCAATGTGTCTCTGTTTATTTTCCGTTTCCAGGATCTGTCCATTGATGAGACTGGAGTGTTAAAGTCTCCTGCTATTATTGTGGGAGGTGCAATATGTGCTTTGAGCTTTAGTAAAGTTTCTTTTATGAATGTGGGTACCCTTGCATTTGGAGCATACATGCTCAGAATTGAGAATTCATCTTGGTAGATTTTACTTTGATAAATATGAAGTGTCTGAAGTTATCTTTTTTTGATAACTTTAGGTTAAATTTCGATTTTATTCAATATGAGAATGGCTACTCCAGCTTGTTTCTTGGGACCATTTGCTTGGAAAATTGTTTCCTAGCCTTTTACTCTGAGGTAGTGTCTGTCTTTGTCACTGAGGTGGGTTTACTATATGCAGCAAAATGTCGGGTCCTGTTTCCATAGCCAGTCCGTTAGTCTATGTCATTTTATTGAGGAATTGAGTCCAATGGTTTTAAGAGATATTAAGAAAAAGTGATTGTTGCTTCTTGCTATTTTTGTTGTTAGAGGTGAAATTATGTTTATGGGGCTATCTCCTATTTTGGTTTGTTAGAAGATCATGATTTTCTTGACATTTCTAGGTTGTAGTTTTCCCTCCTTGTGTTGGAGTTTTCCCTTTATTATTCTTTGAAGGGCTGGATTTGTGGATAGATAATGTGTAAATTTGGTTTTGTCATGAAATATCTTGTTTCTCCATCTATGTTTATATTGGCTATAATAGCCTGGGCAGGCTTTTGTGTTCTCTTAGTGTCTGCATGACATCTGCCTAGAATCTTCTAGCTTTCATAGTCTCTCACGAGAATTCTGGTTTAATTCTTATAGGTCTGATTCATATCTTACTTGACTTGTTTACCTTACTGCTTTTAATATTCTTTCTTTGTTTTGTATTTTTGGTGTTTTGATTATTATGTGACAGGAGGAATTTCTTTTGTAGTCCGATCTATTTGGAGTTCTTGTATGTTCATGGGCATCTCTTTCTTTAGGTTAGGGAAGTTTACTTCTATAATTTTGTTAAAGATATTTACTGGCCCTTTAAGTTTGGAATCTTCAATTTCTTCTATACCTATTATCTTTAAGTTTGGTCTTCTCATTATGTCCTGGGTTTCCTGAATGTTTGGGGTTATGAGCTTTTTGTATTTTACCCTGTCTTTGACTGCTGTGTCAATGTTTTCTATGGTATCTTATGCCCCTGAAATTTTCTCTTCTATCTCTTGTATTCTGGTGGTGATGCTTGCATCTATGACTCCTGATCTCTTTTCTAGGTTTTCTGTCTCCAGAATTGTCTCCCTTTGTGATTTCTTTATTGCTTCTACTTCCCTTTTTAGATGCTGGATGGTTTTGTTCAATTCCTTCACCTGTTTGATTGTATTTTCCTGGAATTTTTAAGGGATTTTTGTGTTTCCTCTTTAAGGGCTGGATACCTGTGTTCTCCTGTATATCTTTAAGAGAGTTATTTATGTTCTTCTTAAAGTCCTCTATCAGCATCATGAGATGTGATTTTTTAAATTCAGATCTTTCTTCCATGGTGTGCTGGGGTATCCTGGACTTGCTATTATGGAAGAACTGGGTTCTGATGATACCATGTAGCCTTGGGTTCTGTTGGTAAGTTTCTTGTGCTTTTATCTCTGCTGTTAGTTGGTCTTGCTGTCTCTGGCTTGAGTTTATCTCTCTTGTGGGCCTGTAAGCTTTTGTCAGCACTCCTGGGAGACCGGATCTCCCTTTGCAGGACCCATTTATAGAGGGCTGTGTAACAGCCCCATCTCCTGTGTGCAGATGTGTACAGGAAGGACCCTGTTCTAGCTACTCTACTGCTCCTGCACCCTGTGTGCTCCTTGCTGGTCCTGCCTTAGACAGTCACTGGAGAAAAAAATGTAGATCTCATCCTTGAGCCCAGGTGTCAGAGTACTTCCTCGACACCAGCTATTCCTTGGCAGGACTGGTGCATAGGGTGCTGTGGAATAGCCCCAGCTCTTGGATATAGGTGGAGGCCAGAAGTCATACTGTTTTCTGCATGGCCTCTAGCTGATAGATCCCTTGACAAGACCCCTTTTCCCATGGCAAGGGGTTACTTCATATGTCTCTCTTGAAAAAGCAACCCTTTAACTAATGTTTACCCTTTCCACAGTGACTACAACACCCTGAAAGCCTTTATGACTCATAGCAACCACAAACTGCTATTACCATATTCTGTAGCATCAATGTACCTGTCATTTTGAGCTCTGAATCTTTGAGTTTTACAATTTCTTTGGAAATTATCACATTTGTCACAACTAAGACATCGACAATTTTTATTTCTGATATTTCTAACTATGATTTGCCCTATGATATTGGCATTATGCTCCCAAGAATCAATACCAGTTGTCTCCCTCTCTGTTATTGTCCTCCCACTGAATCTTTTTGCTTTCTGAGCATTTTGACATCTATTTACAAACTCTCTACATACATAAACAACAAAGATACCTAAGGCTATACCTCATGTTGCAGCTGGACTTAGAAATGTCTAAGAGTCACTGTGATGGACTGGTTTTGAAGGCATGAAGAGGTCATGGATAACTGCTGAGGCTGGTACTGTGAGAGACCAGGAAAGACTAATGGGGAAGATGCAGCTTAAGTGGAAGTTGAAGGCCAGGACTGAAGGGGTCATGCAAATAAGTTGCGAATTGGCACTATAAGGACAGCTTATGAGAGTATTGGTGAAAGTGTAGCCTAGTTGCAGCAGAAGACTCCAGCATATTGAGCATGCCAATACTATTGCATGATCACCAAGAACAGCAGCGGCAGCAGTGGAATTATGCTGTCCAGAACCTATAGTGCTACAGAGGGCAGTGCTGAAAAGGTGATTCAAGCCCTTTGGGGGAGGCCAGGAGATCACGTATGGAGCCCAGACATTGGAACAAAAAACTGTGAAATTGAAGTTGCCTTGGAGACATCAAGATGTTAAAAATGCCAGAGACATGGGAAACCTGCCAAGGAACATTTTTAACAGGGAATGGATCCAGCCCAAGAGAAAGAAGTGTGTTATAGTCAACAAATATGAAAGGAGTTGCAGATCTGAAGAGTGTTTTGACATCCGACACAGAGATGCAGCGTTTGAAGCTTGCACAGCTGGTTTTTGGTCCAGTATTTTCTCACTATGCTCCCTTTCTATGTTTTGAAATAGTAATGCATATCTTGTACCATCACATGTTGGAGGTATGTGATCTATTTTTGATTTTGATTTTATAGGCAATTAGAGTTAAGAGAATGCATGAATGTCAAATGAAACTTTGAGCTCTGGACTTTTAAACATTGTTGAGATGCTGATAGACTATGGGGACTTTTGAAATTAGACTAACTACATTTTGCACTATGTTAAAGCTATAAGCCTATGGGGGCCAGGGAGTAAAGCTTGGTGGCTTGAATATGAAAGGCTCCCATATACTCATGTGTTTGAATGTTTAGACATTCCATAGTGGCACCATTAAGAGGTATGACCTTATTGGAGGAGGTGTGGCCTTGTTAGAGGAAGTGTGTCACTGTGCAGAATCTATCTGTGAGCAAAGCAGAATGCTATTAGGAATCTTTTTTTTTCCTGCTGTGTTTCTTTAGAACTAGTGGTTGAATTCTCCCAATACATATGGCCTATGTAGTCTCAGGTTCTTTGCTACCATAGCAATGGCAGGCTTCATCTCCTGGAATGTCCTTAAATGCATTCTGATAATGGCTGGTTACTCCTACAAGCTCTGGGTCATATTTGCATCAGCCTGTCAAGCTGATGAGTCACCATTGTAAACCCAAGGGTTTGTAGCTGAGTTGCTGTTTAGCATTTTCCTCTGGTAGGATTCAGAGATACCTTCCAGTACCAGGAAAAATTGTTAGCAGAGGTGAAGGCTATAGATAGGCACTACTTCAACTCTGTGTTCAGTGAGTTATAAAGGTGGTGTCTTCTGTGTTCAGTGAGTTATAAAGGTGGTGTCTTCTGTGTTCAGTGAGTTATAAAGGTGGTATCTTTTCAGCAACAGGACCTTACCATCAGTTTGTAGAGAATAACCAATAGCCCTGTCAATAGCCTAGGTTGTTAGGAGAGTTCCATGTAGTCCATTTAGCCAATTAACTCAATTAAATGTAAACTATCTGTAGAAATGAAGATTTATTTGTGGCAAGATGTCTAATTGGTGCCTTGTCCCTCCATTATTTGGTAATCTATGCAGGAAGGATATAGAAATAAGAGCGGTAGAAATGAAGACATCAAAGAAATGAGGACTTCCAAACACAACAAGGCTGAAGCACATATGAACTCACACAGGCTGTGGCAGCATGCACAGAGCCTGAACAGTTTAAGCCAGATGATGTCTTGGTGCTGAATAGGGAAGTAGACACAAGCCCCCATCCCAACCCAGAAGAAATGAAAAATTAGTTTCCTTTAATGGAGTCTTAATGAGTATCAAACCACATTTAAGAACAGGTTCCATGTCCAGCAGTAGATGGTCAACACAAAATGGTATTTTTGAACTGTTTTTGTTTCAGTAAATTTTCTTCTAGGCACTTATTTTCTTTCTTTTTTTTTTATTAGGTATTTTCCTCGTTTACATTTTCAATGCTATCCCAAAGGTCCCCCATACCCACCCCTACTCCCCTACCCACCCATTCCTATTTTTTTGGCCCTGGCGTTCCCCTGTACTGGGACATATAAAGTTTGCAAGTCCAATGGGCCTCTCTTTGCAGTGATGGTCGACTAGGCCATCTTTTGATACATATGCAGCTAAAGACAAGAGCTCCCGGGTACTGGTTAGTTCATATTGTTGTTCCACCTATAGGGTTGCAGTTCCCTTTAGCTCCTTGGGTAATTTCTCTAGCTCCTCCATTAGGGGCAGTGTGACCCATCCAATAGCTGACTGTGATCATCCACTTCTGTGTTTGCTAGGCCCCGGCATAGTCTCACAAGAGAGAGCTATAACTGGGTCCTTTCAGCGAAATCTTGCTAGTGTATGCAATGGTGTCAGCATTTGGAAGCTGATTATGGGATGGATCCCTGCATATGGCAGTCACTAGATGGTCCATCCTTTCGTCACAGCTCCAAATTTTATCTCTGTAACTCCTTCTATGGGTGTTTTGTTCCCATTTCTAAGAAAGGGTAAAGTGTCCACACTTTGGTCTTCGTTCTTCTTGAATTTCATGCGTTTGGCAAGTTGTATCTTATATCTTGGGTATCCTAAGTTTAGGGGCTATTATCCACTTATCAGTGAGTACATATTGTGCGAGTTCCTTTGTGATTGGGTTACTTCACTAAGGATGATACCCTCCAGGTCCATCCATTTGCCTAGGAATTTCATAAATTCATTTTTTATAGCTGAGTAGTATTCCATTGTGTAAATGTACCACATTTTCTGTATCCATTCCTCTGTTGAGGGGCATCTGGGTTCTTTCCAGCTTCTGGCTATTATAAACAAGGCTGCTATGAACATAGTGGAGCATGTGTTCTTCTTACCGGTTGGGACATCTTCTGGATATATGCCCAGGAGAGGTATTGCGGGATCCTCCGGTAGTACTATGTCCAATTTTCTGAGGAACCGCCAGACTGATTTCCAGAGTGGTTGTACAAGCTTGCAATCCCACCAACAATGGAGGAGTGTTCCCCTTTCTCCACATCCTCGCCAGCATCTGCTGTCACCTGAGTTTTTGATCTTAGCCATTCTGACTGGAGTGAAGTGGAATCTCAGTGTTGTTTTGATTTGCATTTCCCTGATGATTAAGGATGTTGAACATTTTTTCAGGTGTTTCTCTGCCATTCGGTATTCCTCAGGTGAGAATTCTTTGTTCAGCTCTGAGCCCCATTTTTTAATGGGGTTATTTGATTTTCTGGAGTCCACCTTCTTGAGTTCTTTATATATATTGGATATTAGTCCCCTATCTGATTTGGGATAGGTAAAGATCCTTTCCCAATCTGTTGGTGGCCTTTTTGTCTTATTGACGGTGTCTTTTGCTTTGCAGAAGCTTTGCAATTTTATGAGGTTCCATTTATCGATTCTTGATCTTACAGCACAAGCCATTGCTGTTTTATTCAGGAATTTTTCCCCTGTACCCATATCTTCCAGGCTTTTCCCTACTTTCTCCTCTATAAGTTTCAGTGTCTCTGGTTTTATGTGGAGTTCCTTAATCCACTTAGATTTGACCTTAGTACAAGGAGATAGAAATGGATCAATTTGCATTCTTCTACATGATAACCGCCAGTTGTGCCAGCACCATTTGTTGAAAATGCTGTCTTTTTTCCACTGGATGATTTTAGCTCCCTTGTCAAAGATCAAGTGACCATAGGTGTGTGGGTTCAGCTCTGGGTTTTCAATTCTGTTCCATTGGTCTACTTGTCTGTCACTATACCAGTACCATGCAGTTTTGATCACAATTGCTCTGTAGTACAGTTTTAGGTCCGGCATGGTGATTCCACCAGAGGTTCTTTTATCCTTGAGAAGAGTTTTTGCTATCCTCGGTTTTTTGTTATTCCAGATGAATCTGTCGATTGCCCTTTCTAATTCGTTGAAGAATTGAGTTGGAATTTTGATGGGGATTGCATTGAATCTGTAGATTGCTTTTGGCAAGATAGCCATTTTTACAATGTTGATCCTGCCAATCCATGAGCATGGAAGATCTTTCCATCTTCTGAGATCTTCTTTAATTTCTTTCTTTAGAGACTTGAAGTTCTTATCATACAGATCTTTCACTTCCTTAGTTAGAGTCACGCCAAGGTATTTTATATTATTTGTGACTATTGAGAAGGGTGTTGTTTCCCTAATTTCTTTCTCAGCCTGTTTATCCTTTGTATACAGAAAGGCCATTGACTTGTGTGAATTAAGTTTATATCCAGCTACTTCATTGAAGCAGTTTATCAAGCTTAGGAGTTCTATGGTGGAATTTTTAGGGTCACTTATATATACTATCATATCATCTGCAAAAAGTGATATTTTGACTTCTTCCTTTCCAATTTGTATCCCCGTGATCTCCTTTTGTTGTCTAATTGCTCTGGCTAGGACTTCAAGTACAATGTTGAATAGGTAGGGCGAGAGTGGACAGCCTTGTCTAGTCCCTGATTTTAGTGGGATTGCTTCCAGCTTCTCACCATTTACTTTGATGTTGGCTATTGGTTTGTTGTAGATTGCTTTTATCATGTTTAGGTATGGGCCTTGAATTCCTGATCTTTCCAAGACTTTTATCATGAATGGGTGGCACTTATTTTCTATACAGATCTTATATTACAGTATTCAAATTTGTGGGTTTTTTTTATTTATTTATTGTTGGGAGCCGCGCCCACATTCGCCGTTACAAGATGGCGCTGACAGCTGTGTTCTAAGTGGTAAACAAATAATCTGCGCATGTGCCAAGGGTATCTTATGACTACTTGTGCTCTGCCTTCCCCGTGACGTCAACTCGGCCGATGGGCTGCAGCCAATCAGGGAGTGACACGTCCGAGGCGAAGGAGAATGCTCCTTAAGAGGGACGGGGTTTCGTTTTCTCTCTCTCTTGCTTCTTGCTCTCTTGCTTCCTGCACCCTGGCTCCTGAAGATGTAAGAATAAAGCTTTGCCGCAGAAGATTCTGGTCTGTGGTGTTCTTCCTGGCCGGTCGTGAGAACGCGACTAATAACAATTGGTGCCGAATTCCGGGACGAGAAAAAACTCGGGACTGGCGCAAGGAAGATCCCTCATTCCAGAACCAGAACTGCGGGTCACGGTAATAAAGGTTCCCATAAAACAGACTGTTGAGAAGGATTCAACTACATGAATTCAGAACTTTTCAGCTGGGGAACGGTGGATACCAGTAAGTATAGCTTTACGAGGTACGCCTGGCCTTGAACTTTCTAACGAAATTCAAGACAGTCTATCAGAAGTAAAGTGGGGAATAGCTTTACAAGGTACGCCTGGCCTTGAACTTTCTAACGAAATTCAGGACAGTCTATCAGAAGTAAAGTGGAAAATGGCTTTACGAGGTATGCTTGGCCTTAAACTTTCTCTAGTGTTAGAAGCCCTTTTGTTCCTTTTCACATGTTATCAAGTGATTAAGGCAGGGATAAAAATTCTAGATGAAATTCAGGACAATCTATCAGAAGTAAAGCGGGGAGAGAGAGTAGGAGCAAAGAGAAAATATGGTTCACAAAATAAGTATACAGGCCTTTCCAAGGGTCTTGAACCTGAGGAAAAGTTTAGGTCAGGTAAGAATACCTGGGGAGAGATTAGAAGGAAGGAGAAGGAAAAAGAAAAGAAAAAAGATCAATCAGCGGAGGCTTCTAAGAGAAGGAGCCTATACTCATCACTAGATGAGCTCAAGGAGCCAGTTTTTAGTAGTTCTGAATCAAATGAAACGGCTATTAGGGCCTGGAAGGCGCTCTCCCGAGCAGGTGAAGCCACTGGACAATAATGACAGAGGCAGGCTCTTGCAGCCTACAAGGTCTTATTGTCTACCCTGGAGTTGTAGATCAGAATTGTAAAGGGGAACTTCAGGTTCTCTGTTCTTGTCCTCAAGTTGTCTTTTCTATATCACAAAGGGACAGAATAGCTCAACTAATAATAATTTTGCCAAGCCTACATGGCTGTTTTTTCTTCTTCTGGTATTCCTTGAGCTGCCAGAGGGATTGGTTCTACTGAAAGTGATTCTGATTACTTAATAATGCCTTTAGATTGTTGTCAAATTTTATCTACTCACGTAGGGGTAAACCCTCGTGGCGTCAGGCCATTACAGGTCTGACAGATGGATGTCACGCATATTTCCTCCTTTGAGAGAAATCAATATTTACATGTTTAGATAAGAAGAGATCACCTCCATACCTTAAATGATTTTCAAAAGCTGTTGGGAGATATTAATTGGCTCAGACCTTTTTTAAAGATTCCTTCCGCTGAGTTAAGGCCTTTGTTTAGTATTTTAGAAGGAGATCCTCATATCTCCTCCCCTAGGACTCTTACTCTAGCTGCTAACCAGGCCTTACAAAAAGTGGAAAAGGCCTTACAGAATGCACAATTACAACGTATTGAGGATTCGCAGCCTTTCAGTTTGTGTGTCTTTAAGACAGCACAATTGCCAACTGCAGTTTTGTGGCAGAATGGGCCATTGTTGTGGATCCATCCAAACGTATCCCCAGCTAAAATAATAGATTGGTATCCTGATGCAATTGCACAGCTTGCCCTTAAAGGCCTAAAAGCAGCAATCACCCACTTTGGGCAAAGTCCATATCTTTTAATTGTACCTTATACCGCTGCACAGGTTCAAACCTTGGCAGCCACATCTAATGATTGGGCAGTTTTAGTTACCTCCTTTTCAGGAAAAATAGATAACCATTATCCAAAACATCCAATCTTACAGTTTGCCCAAAATCAATCTGTTGTGTTTCCACAAATAACAGTAAGAAACCCACTTAAAAATGGGATTGTGGTATATACTGATGGATCAAAAACTGGCATAGGTGCCTATGTGGCTAATGGTAAAGTGGTATCCAAACAATATAATGAAAATTCACCGCAAGTGGTAGAATGTTTAGTGGTCTTAGAAGTTTTAAAAACCTTTTTAGAACCCCTTAATATTGTGTCAGATTCCTGTTATGTGGTAAATGCAGTAAATCTTTTAGAAGTGGCTGGAGTGATTAAGCCTTCCAGTAGAGTTGCCAATATTTTTCAGCAGATACAATTAGTTTTGTTATCTAGAAGATCTCCTGTTTATATTACTCATGTTAGAGCCCATTCAGGCCTACCTGGCCCCATGGCTCTGGGAAATGATTTGGCAGATAAGGCCACTAAAGTGGTCGCTGCTGCCCTATCTTCCCCGGTAGAGGCTGCAAGAAATTTTCATAACAATTTTCATGTGACGGCTGAAACATTACGCAGTCGTTTCTCCTTGACAAGAAAAGAAGCCCGTGACATTGTTACTCAATGTCAAAGCTGCTGTGAGTTCTTGCCAGTTCCTCATGTGGGAATTAACCCACGCGGTATTCGACCTCTACAGGTCTGGCAAATGGATGTTACACATGTTTACAGGGTATTGTTGAGCGTGCGCATCGCACCCTCAAAACCTATCTTATAAAACAGAAGAGGGGAACTTTTGAGGAGACTGTACCCCGAGCACCAAGAGTGTCTGTGTCTTTGGCACTCTTTACACTCAATTTTTTAAATATTGATGCTCATGGCCATACTGCGGCTGAACGTCATTGTTCAGAGCCAGATAGGCCCAATGAGATGGTTAAATGGAAAAATGTCCTTGATAATAAATGGTATGGCCCGGATCCTATCTTGATAAGATCCAGGGGAGCTATCTGTGTTTTCCCACAGGATGAAGACAACCCATTTTGGGTACCAGAAAGACTCACCCGAAAAATCCAGACTGACCAAGGGAATACTAATGTCCCTCGTCTTGGTGATGTCCAGGGCGTCAATAATAAAGAGAGAGCAGCGTTGGGGGATAATGTCGACATTTCCACTCCCAATGACGGTGATGTATAATGCTCAAGTATTCTCCTGCTTTTTTACCACTAACTGGGAACTGGGTTTAGCCTTAATTCAGACAGCCTTGGCTCTGTCTGGACAGGTCCAGACAACTGACACCATTAACACTTTGTCAGCCTCAGTGACTACAGTCATAGATGAACAGGCCTCAGCTAATGTCAAGATACAGAGAGGTCTCATGCTGGTTAATCAACTCATAGATCTTGTCCAGATACAACTAGATGTATTATGACAAATAACTCAGCAGGGATGTAAACAAAAGTTTCCGGGATTGTGTGTTATTTCCATTCAGTATGTTAAATTTACTAGGGCAGCTAAATTGTCAAAAAGTCTTTTTCAGTATATGTTACAGAATTGGATGGCTGAATTTGAACAGATCCTTCGGGAATTGAGACTTCAGGTCAACTCCACGCGCTTGGACCTGTCCCTGACCAAAGGATTACCCAATTGGATCTCCTCAGCATTTTCTTTCTTTAAAAAATGGGTGGGATTAATATTATTTGGAGATACACTTTGCTGTGGATTAGTGTTGCTTCTTTAATTGGTCTGTAAGCTTAAGGCCCAAACTAGGAGAGACAAGGTGGTTATTGCCCAGGCGCTTGCAGGACTAGAACATGGAGCTCCCCCTGATATATGGTTATCTATGCTTAGGCAATAGGTCGCTGGCCACTCAGCTCTTATATCCCATGAGGCTAGACTCATTGCACGGGATAGAGTGAGTGTGCTTCAGCAGCCCGAGAGAGTTGCAAGGCTAAGCACTGCAATGGAAAGGCTCTGCGGCATATATGAGCCTATTCTAGGGAGACATGTCATCTTTCATGAAGGTTCAGTGTCCTAGTTCCCTTCCCCCAGGCAAAACGACACGGGAGCAGGTCAGGGTTGCTCTGGGTAAAAGCCTGTGAGCCTAAGAGCTAATCCTGTACATGGCTCCTTTACCTACACACTGGGGATTTGACCTCTATCTCCACTCTCATTAATATGGGTGGCCTATTTGCTCTTATTAAAAGGATAGGGGGAGATGTTGGGAGCCGCGCCCACATTCGCCGTTACAAGATGGCGCTGACAGCTGTGTTCTAAGTGGTAAACAAATAATCTGCGCATGTGCCAAGGGTATCTTATGACTACTTGTGCTCTGCCTTCCCCGTGACGTCAACTCGGCCGATGGGCTGCAGCCAATCAGGGAGTGACACGTCCGAGGCGAAGGAGAATGCTCCTTAAGAGGGACGGGGTTTCGTTTTCTCTCTCTCTTGCTTCTTGCTCTCTTGCTTCCTGCACCCTGGCTCCTGAAGATGTAAGAATAAAGCTTTGCCGCAGAAGATTCTGGTCTGTGGTGTTCTTCCTGGCCGGTCGTGAGAACGCGACTAATAACAATTTATTTTTATTTTATTTTTTTTTCTTTTCCATTTTTTATTAGGTATTTAGCTCATTTACATTTCCAATGCTATACCAAAGTTTTTGTAGGTTTGCTTTGTGTATGAATGTATAAGTCTGTGCATCTGAATATTTTTCCTTTGGCTTTTTCCCCTGTTACTTTGTCTTGTCATATTTTTGTTTATTTTTACTTGTCCAATTGTTTTCTAATAGGGGGAGAAGGGTATAGACTTTGGTGCACGGGGCGAAAGAAAGGATCAGGGAGGAGTTGGGGGAAGAGAAACCTTGATTAGAATATACTATCTAAAGAGGTTTATTTTAAATTGAGGAGAGAGAGAGAGAGAGAGAGAGAGAGAGAGAGAGAGAGAGAGAGAGATCAGCCATAGAAACAAACTGTATCACTTTAAAAATCCAAATAAGAATCTTTAATTAAATAATTATTGTTCAATACCATTTTTTTAGGAGAAAATATACTTACTTTGAAGTCTTGAGTACTCTGTGTTGGAGATATTTTTAGCATGATTATCAAGAATGACAATAAGGTTACAATTGTTGCCATGTTCGTAAGCATTGGAAAGAGTAAGTTTGAAAACTTCTATTACTGTGTCTAGGACCACTTTCATCTACTGAGTAAAGGAGTTTACCTATTAAACACAGCACACCAGATAAATGATGAGCCTACAAGGAAATAAAATTGAATCAAGTCTAAGATCCTTCTGTATGTGATCTCTGCTTGGGATGGAGATTCATTTCAGTTTTACAGTTCTAAAGGTCCCCAATTTCACAGGCAGACAGCAATCTGCTACAACCCCTTACATCAGCCCCTGCTAGGACTTGGGATAAAGTTAGAAGTATAGAAAAATGTTAGTTAAAGATAGATAGTCTTTAATAATGGTACTTTACTCGCTGATTTCTCAGAACGAATGTAAATCAGTGCATCTATCACTTGGTTCTGGAAGAGATATTCCGGCCTGATATTCCCTGCCAAACTAATTGCTGACTAAGCTGTGTGGCTTGAATTCAGTTTTCAGAGAGAACCATCTTGTGTTTCTGCTCTGATTCTAACTTAGCTTAGGAATTTGTTGCTACAAAACAATGGACCACAGGAAAACACATAAAAGCCCACAAGGAGGATCAAATTTTATAGTTTGCATATATATATGCAAACTATTATATATATATATATATATATACATATATACATATACATATATATTTCCTATATTGGCAAACTTCTTTACTATTTCTGTCACAGTGGGATCCTAGGGTGAACAAAGTGCATATTCTTTTCATTACTCAGGCTCTCTAGGACAAAATTTCTGCTTTCTCATAATAGGGTTCCCAGTGCTAATAGAAGTGCTAATAGACTAGTGGGCACCCAGTGAGTCCACTAGTATTATTTACTGGCTGTCTGAATGCCTACTGGACTGCATCAGTCATTCAGGGCCATCTTGGATAAATGTGAATAGATTAAATAACTACCCTTCTTAGCACTCTTCACATAATAAAAAGTATTAAAGTTCTTTATGAATGAAAATAATGGGTTTGAAGATTCAATTATGTGCTAGTAATTCTGCACTAAAATCTATTTGTGCTAGATTGACTCATATGCCTCTATAACTCTGACCATGTTCAGCACAGTGACATTTTTGATTTTAACCCTCTATGTTTGCTAAAATTAAGTACTTAACATGTGTCTCTGACCCATAATTTCCAGAACCTTCTTCTACAGAGTGGAAGAACAGAGAAATTAATGCTTTCTTGTTGAAAGCTCAGAGTACTTTTACATTTTGAAAGACAATCAAAGCAAAACAGTATATCACAAACAAATAACAAAAGGTTTTGTCTTTTCTCAGTTGCATGAAAAGACTAAAATGAAACCAAGCTTATATTCACACTAATGATCACACTTGAGTATGAGATATGAGCATACTGATAAGATGTCTTTTTTGTGTTATGGAGGAGGGATATTGCCCTGTGTGAGTAGTAGGCTTGGTATGTGTCTGATTGCCCTATGTGTAAAATCTCTATTAAACATTCTGTCAACTTTTTTTTTTAACCAAATGCAAGATTCTTTTCATCTTTGGAAAGAAATGTCTGTATGTTAAGCTTTCAGATTCTCATAGGAAAAAAATGAATTGGTCCTGATTGACATCGTTCAACATCATCCCAGTTATTCAAGAGTTTGATCACAACATTTATCCACTGATATCATTTTTGGAATGTTTTGATCCACTGCCATGCCAGAACTGTTGGATGAACATTCTTTAATGTTATTCCATGTGGTATGTGAGTAAGTACAGAAACTAAGCCAAACATGTACAAAGGTACCTATGTAAGATATAACATAGTATAACCCCAATTCTTTTCCTTTAAGCCTGTGTGATATCTTTTAATCCTTACTAATTCCATTTAAAATCAAATTGTCTTCTACTCATAAGTATCAACTTAGAAGAAAACCAGAATAAGTGCTTGTCAAAAACTATCTGGATTAATAATGAAGTATCAAGTTACTGTCAGTGTTTCTAATAAGAAAACTAACATGATATATATTTTTTAAACATTCCTAAATAAGTAATAGGACAAAAAGTTCACTAGAGCTACTTTCTTCCGATTAGAATGAATTGATTCCTGGCTGAACAAGTTTTTGCAAGTAGTCATATAGTTTTACAGGTTACAAATGTAAGAGCAAAAAGTCTCTTAATCTTGTCCTTCATTCAAAGTCTGTTCTTTGTCAGGACACTAAACTCAGTGCAAGGGACATTAGGAAGTACAGGCAAAAAGATATAAACATACTTGTTCCTAGGCTACTTATTAGCTTTACAGGAATGCATTTTCTTGTCATTACACAAGGACCGTGAGCAGCTGTGTCATTATGTATCTCCACAACACATAGCATGTGGTAGACTTCAGAACACATGCCCTTGGCATATAGACATATGTCAATGTTGGAATCTTAAAAGACCTTGGTGATCTTAAAAGACCACTGATCTTCACAAAGAATAGTTTTGGCAATCAAAGAATTGGAATAGTAATTTCTACTGTAAGGACAGAATGAAGCTTTCAAAAGATATCAGTGAAGGACAATGAACATTAATGAGGAAATCACAATATTTCAACATGTAGATGGGAGCTCTAAGATGCAAGATTGTTATTTTGCTACTCATGTCATTAACTTGCATGCTACTTTCTTTTGTTATAGTTCCCAGCACATTCCATACCTTTATTGTTAGGAATACTCTACAGACAATAAACAGATCTGAAATGCACCTTTCCTTCTTAGGGTTTTTTTTTTTTTTTTTCTGCCTGGTCTTTGTTTTGAATGCAGTGACCCTAATATCTTTACAAATATCTCTTACGGCTGTCTATGCTGACAACCATTTGCTGTTTTAACAAAATACCCCTAAAATAGAAACTCTACAAAATTTCTGAAGGTTTGCTTCAACTCATGGCTGCAGAGATTTCATTCTAAGATCACTTGCCTGCTGTTTCTGGGTTGAGGGGAAGGTAGGTCATCAAGGTAGAGATCTTGTGGCTGAGCCAAACAGTGAATGTTATGGTGGATTGAAGAGGAAGAGAGTGGGAGGGGGATGAAAGAAGGAAGAGGCAGAGGGGGCAGAAGAGGAGGGGAGAGAGAAGACGAGGTAGGCCAGGGTCAAAATTGCCCTTCAAAGGCTGTATGAAGTCTTATTTCTTCCATTGAGGCCCTAGTTCCAAATAGTTTACTCAACTATGAAATCATTGATTAAGGACTGTTACCAAATAAGAGCATCTCAATTCTTTCCTCTGACCTGCCTTTTTTTTTTTTTTTTTTTTTTTTTTTTTTGAGACAGGGTTTCTCTGTGTAGCCCTGGCTGTCCAGGAACTCACTCTGTAGACCAGGCTAGCCTCCAACTCAGAAGTCTGCCTGCCTCTGCCTCCCAAGGGCTGGGATTAAAGGCATGTGCCACCATGCCCAGCCTGACCTTCCTTCTTAAGGACACATTCAACACAGGAAGCTCTGAGGGCAACCATAACAGGGCTTAGTACAAAATAGTTGTTGCAAGTAGGAATAAGAAAACTGGAAATGACTTTACTATTTATAATGGGATGAATTCTTTCACCAGGGTAAGTAACTGAAACATTTGCATGTATCATAGTTATGCTATAAAATTTTTGGTTTTATAAGTTCTATTTATTTCCCATGAAGGTTGAATATGTCATAGAAGATTTTATCACACACATAATATATATTAATGTAATTCATATTAGTTAAATGTTGCATACACATTTAAAGGTGTCAGCATATGTATCTTATGGCCAGCTAGATTTATATGTATATAACATATTTACTTATTTATATACATAATGATTCCCCTTTACCCTGGCTTGTCTTTCATATGTAACTATTTCTAAGTATACTCTTTCCATAACTGCTAGGTTTGGATGTTTATGCCACTCAAATATTTCAGTAAAATGAAATTTCAAAGATGGAATTTTGAGTAGCACCAGCATTTATTTCAGCTTAAAAATCCCCAAAATCTCTCTGTGCAAATCATGCAGCTTCTGCTTAACTAGATGCAAATTAAGTGTAGCCTGGAGAGAGTGCCTATAGGATGCCTTGACAGGTACAGATTTATTCAAAATCCAGAGTAAATTATGTGGGTTGAGTTTACTTAAAGTCTTCTTTGGCCTCGACCTGCTGTTTAACATTCCTCTCCAGATTCTTAAAAGGCCTGTTTACATCAAAAGGGCATTTCTATGCCTTAATAGAAAGTAATTATGAAAGAGCATGCTTGTCAACATCAGTCCCTGATAGAAAGTTTTGGCTTCTTTTCTCCACTTTGAGTGAAGGTAGCAATTTAGTATAGCTTCAGAAAAATGTAAAAGTAACACTTTTAGGTTATTCTCTTTCATGTCTAGATCCATGGTATGTTTTTATTAGTTTATAGTGTGATTTATGAGTTTGGATTTTCTCATGTGATCTGTGTATCTCTAATTTTAACCAGTTCTCTTAACCAAATTGCTGCTGGCATTTTAACATTTTTTCAGTCAATGCCTGCATAGCATTGCTTGATAAAACATGGCACTCAAATGCTAGCCATCAATCACAGGCATGGAAACTTGCACTGAGTGGGAGAGGTTGATTCTCAGAGCTTCCTCCTCTCGAGCAAACAGCCACAGGAACATTTTGACACTACTTACTACGTCTCCATTCCTGGCCAAGAACAGAGCATACAACAGGAAATCTCATCTGGGGGCCATGAGTTACTGATCAAAGCTACTAGTCAATTTCAACTATATGGAACATGTTATTCACACATCACAATCCTCTTTATCATCTTAGGAACCACATTCTTTAAAGAACAGAATGTTTTGGAAACATAGTTTATATGACAGGACCTATCTGAGTCACATGTAAACCTCATTATCAAATTTCTAGGGGGTCACATAGAGTTTGCCTGAGGTGCCTAGCTTTGTATTCTTTTCATTTGTAATGTGAAGAACTAGAACTAGGACGGTGCAGCCTAGTGATTTCTGAAGCACTTGGGCACCTCAAATTCTGAGACACAAAAGTCAAGTTCAGTCTTCTCCTGAAATTCTAGTAGTTTTCAGTAGCTCTGTTGCCTTAAAAACAATCATCATATATACCGTCTCCATTGTGCAGTTTGCTTAATTGCACTCAGTTAAAAGAATCTACATTATATATGTCTAAAATCATGTCACTTCACTCTTTTCTTCTTCAAGGATTAGAAATAAAATGAAGAGAGAGTATATATTATAAACTTAACATTTATTACCACAGCTGATAAACAGTGCCTACTGAGTTCCATATTCCGCAGTCATGAACATGTCCCTGTGACTAAAGGTGTTCAGTTTGTAGAGAAAAACTCACTTTCTTTTCTCTAAGAGAACATGCTTTTAATATTGATGTGCTATGAACATATGTGGATTGTCATTTTCTTTTAAGCACTCCATCAAGAACAAAGTAATGTACTGTATGGAGTCTCACCAGATGCCATCATTTCAAAAAACAAAACAAACAAACAAAATATCAACATTCTCTGGTGAGTTGACAGGAAATTGGATCCATACTATATGTAAAATGAACTATCTATGAGTTTATGGACACTTTCCCGATTTAAACACAGGCATACATACACACACACACACACACAGACACACAAACACACACACAAACACACACACAAACACACACACACACAGAGTCTAAGAGTTAATTCAAGGAAAACTCTGAGATAAGCATAAGATATACAATTAAAATTAAGAAACATTTTTGCAGTTCACCTGGGGTGTTCCTGATCCTCAGGGTGTGACAACTACAGATACACAGTGTAAGAATGGGAGAATTTTTTCCTACTTTAACTGAATTTGGAAAATGTTAATCATATAATACTCATAGAAGTCTGGGGGAAATTCTAGGGCTCATGGTTGTGAGATACAAGCTGTGGTATCCCAGCTATGTGGCCCTATCAAAGTTTACCAGTGCTGCTCTGAAAGAGGAGTCTTTAGGGCAACATTCTGATTCTCAGTAGAATTGTAATTCTCAGAAGCATACATCTAAAAGCTTAAAAACTAGTTCTCTGGGGAAAATCTTCAGGCTATAATTTGTAGCTTTTTCTTGATTTTTTTTGTCATATTACTATTCCCCAGGGGCTAAGTTCAAGGTACCAATGTAATGTCAGTAAACATTGAAGGAGAAGGTGCAACAATGGCCGGGGATTCTGCAATCCATGAGCCAACAGAGCATTCCCAGTACTACTTCAGGTAATCAGAGCAGAGGCAGGAGTGAAACCCCAGTACTAGTCTAACCAGGGGACTATTAAGAAGCGCTTCCCTGAGGTGAGGCTCAGAGGGCAAGGAAAATCTTCCTCTGCTCTGTGTGTGAATACTGACAGCATGTGGAGAAAGTGGAGGTTAACTTAAAACACAAAGCAATCAACCTCTTTTTATCTGATGATCTGAAGGAACTTCATGATATCAGTGTATGTTTGAATTCATATAAAAACTTTGATATGCTTGTTTTTAATGAAGTTTTAATTCAAATAAATATCTTACATTTTGTATGTAGCAATCCAGTTAGCTACTAACTTCAGGGAAAATCTCCACACGAGTTGAATAAAAAGTGACATTTAACTTCTTGGTTCCTCTAGTCAAATGAAGGCATGCTTTTTGTTTGATATTTATTTTTTTATACTGTTTTAATTCTTTTAGTATTTTCCTTTTTTTCATTGTTTATATAGCCAGTAGCAGGCATTTTATGTTGCTATTTAGAAATAGTTTCCAACATACATGAAAATAATAAAAATAGTTAAAATAATTTTATATTCCTCAATTTTCCAAATTTTAATATTTGGTCACTTTTGCTTCATCATTCTCTCACCCTTTCTTTTCTGTTTTTTCCCTTTTTTATTAGATATTTTCTCTATTTACATTTCAAATGTTATCCCCTTTCCTAGTTTCCCCTCCAAAAATCCCCTACCCCCCTTCCCACCTCCCCCTGCTCCCCAACCCAGACACTCCTGATTCCTGGCCCTGGAGTTTCCCTATACTGTGGCATAGAACCTTCACAGGACCAAGAGCCTCGCCTCCTACTGATGACTGACTAGGCCATCTTCTACTACATATGCAGCTAGAGCCTTGAATCCCACCATGTGTTTTCTTTGGTTGATGGTTTAGTCCTAGGAAGTTCTTAGGGATACTGATTAGTTCACATCGCTCTTCCTACTACCAGGCTGCAAACCTCTTCAGCTCCTTAGGTAATTCCTCTAGCTCCTTCGTTGGGGACCCTGTGCTTCGTCCAATGTATGACTATGTACATCCACTTCTGTATTTGTCAAGCACTGGCAAAGCCTCTCAGGAGACAGATTTATCAGGCTCCTGTCAGCAAGCTCTTCTGTTATCCTCAATAGTGTCTGGATTTGCTGGTTGTTTATGGAATGGATCCCAGGTGGGGCAGTCTTAGGATGGTCATTCCTTTAGTCTTTGCTCCGAACTTTGTCTCTGCAACACCTTCCATGGGTATTCCGTTCCCCTTTTTAAGAAGGATCAAAGTATCCACACTTTTGTCTCCCTTCTTCTTAAGTTTCATGTGTTTTGCAAATTGTATCTTGGGTATTCTGAGCTTCTAGGCTAATATCCATTTATCATTTAGTGCATATCATGTGTGTTCTTTTATGATTGTGTTATCTCACTCAAGATAATATTCGCCAGATCCATCCATTGGCCTAAGAATTTCATAAATTCATTGTTTTTAATAGCTGAGTAGTACTCCATTGTGTAAATGTACCACATTTTCTGCATCCATTCCTCTGTTGAGGGACATCTGGGTTCATTCCATCTTATGGCTATTATAAAGAAGGCTGCTATGAACATGGTGGAGCATGTGTCCTTATTACAAGTTGAAACATCTTCTGGGTATATGCCCAGGAAAGGTATTGCTGGATCCTCCAGTAGTACCATGACCAATTTTCTGAGGAACCACCAGACTGATATCTAGAGTGGTTGAACCAGCTTGCAATCCCACCAACAATGGAGGAGTGTTCCTCTTTCTCCACATCCTTGCCAGCATCTGCTGTCACCAGAGTTTTTGATCTTAGACATTGTGACTGGTGTGAAGTAGAATCTCAGGGTTTTGGTTTGCACTTCCCTGATGATTAAGGATGTTGAACATTATTTTTGGTGGTTCTCAGCCATTTGGTATTCCTCAGTTGAGAATTCTTTGTTTACCTCTGTACCCCATTTTTAATAGGGTTATTTGATTCTCTGGTGTCTAACATCTTGAGTTCTTTATATATATTTGATATTAGCCCCTATCAGATTTAGGATTGGTAAAGATCACTTCCCATTCTGTTGCTTTCCTTCATGACTTATTGACAGCATTTGGCCTTACAGAAGCTATGCAATTTTATGAGTGCCCATTTGTCAAGTCTCGATATTATAACACAAGCCATCACTGTTCTGTTTAGGTATTTTTCCCCTGTGCTCATATCTTTGAGGCTCTTCCCCACTTTCTCCTCTATAAGTTTCAGTGTCTCTGATTTTATGTGGAGTTCTTTGATCCACTTAGACTTGAGCTTTGTACAGGAGATACGAATTGATCAATTAGCATTCTTCTACATGATAACTGCCAGGTAAGCTGTCACCATTTGTTGAAAATGCTGTCTTTTTTCCACTGGATAGTTTTGGCTCCTTTATTAAATATCAAGTGACCACAGGTGTGTGACTTCATTTCTGAGTCTGCAATTCTATTCCACCAGTCTACCTGTCTGTCAATGCCCCAGTACAATGCAGTTTTTATCAAAATTGCTCTGCAGTACAGTTTGAGGTCAGGGATGGTGATTCCACCAGAGGTTCTTTTATTGTTGAGAATAGTTTTTGTTATACTAGGTGTTTTGTTATTCCAGATGAATTTGCAAATTTTCCTTTCTAACTCCGTGAAGAATTGAGTTGGAATATTGATGGGAATTGCATTGAATCTGTAGACTGCATTGGGGAAGATGGCCATTTTTACTATATTAACACTGCCAATCCATGAGCCTGGGAGATATTTCCATCTTATGAGACCTTCAATTTCTGTCTTCAGAGGCTTGAAGTTCTTATCATACAGATCATTCACTTGCTTAGTTAGAGTCACACCAAGGTATTTTATATTATTTGTGGCTATTGTGAAGGGTGTTGTTTCCCTAAATTCTTTCTCAGCCTGTTTATCCTTTGTGTAGAGAAAGGCCACTGATTTATTTGAGGTAATTTTATATCCAGCTACTTCACTGCAGTTGTTTTTCAGGTTTAGTATTCTCTGGTGGAATTTTTGAGGTCACTTATGCAAACTATCATATCATCTGCAAATAGTTATATTTTGACTTCTTCCTTTCCAATGTGTATTCCTTTGATCTTCTATTTTGTTTAATTGCTCTGGCTAGGACTTCAAGTACTATATTGAATAGGCAGGGAGAGAGTTGGCAGCCTTGTCTAGTCCCTGATTTTACTGGGATTGCTTCAAGTTTGTCTCCATTTATTTCGATGTTACCTACTTGTTTGCTGCATATTGCTTTGATTATGATTAGGTATGGACTTTAATTCATGATCTTCCCAAACTTTTATCATGAATGGGTGTTGGGTTTTGTCAAATGCTTTCTCAGCATCTAATGCAATGATCTTGTGTTTTTTGTCTTTCACTTTGTTTATATAGTAGATTACATTGATGAATTTCCATATTTTGAACCATCCCTGGATCCTTGGAATGAAGCCTACTTGATCATGATGGATGATCGTTTTGATGTGATCTTGGATTCGGTATTCAAGAATTTTATTATTTTTGAATCAATATTCATAAGGGGAAATGGTCTGAAGTTCCCGTTCTTTGTTGGGTCTTTGTGTGGTTTAGGTATCAGAGTAATTGTGGCTTTGTAGAACGAATTTGTTAGAATACCTTCTGTTTCTATTTTTGGAATAGTTTTAGGACTACTGGAATTAGGTCTTCTTTGAAGGTCTGATAGAACTCTGCAGTAAACCCATCTGGGCCTGGGCTTTTCTTTGGTTGGGACAGTATTATTGATTGTTTCTATTTCTTTATAGGATATGGGACTGTTGAGATCATTAATCTGATCCTGATTTAACTTTGGAACCTATTATCTGTCTAGAAAATTGTCCACTTCGTCCCGATTTTCAAGTTTTGTTGAGGCTTTTGTAGTAGTATCTGATGATTTTTGGATTGCCTCAGATTCTGTTATTATGTCTCCCTTTACATTTCTGATTTTGTTAATTAAGATACTGTCCCTGTGCCCTCTAGTTACTCTGGCTAAAGCTTCATCTATCTTGTTGATTTTCTCAAAGAACCAGCTCCTGGTTTGGTTGATTCTTTGTATAGTTCTTTTTTTATCGACTTGGTTGATTTAAGCCCTGAGTTTGATTATTTCCTATAGTCTACTCCTTATGGGTGAATTTGCTTCCTTTTGTTCTAGAACTTTCAGGTGTGCTGTCATCTCCTAGTGTATGCCCTCTCTAGTTTATTTTTGGTGGCACTCAGAGCTATGAGTTTTCTTCTTAGGACTGCTTTATTGTGTCCCATAAGTTTGGGTATGTTGTGGCTTCATTCTCATTAAACTCTAAAGAGTCTTTAATTTCTTTCTTTGTTTCTTCCTTGACACGTTATCATTGAGTAGAGTGTTGTTGAGCTTCAACCTGAATGTTAGCTTTCTATTATTTATGTTGTTATTGAAGATCAGCCTTAGTCCGTGGTGATCTGATAGGATGCATGGGATAATTTTAATATTTTTGTATCTGTTGAGGCCTGTTTTGTGACCAATTATATGGTCGATTTTGGAAAAGGTACCATAGGTACTGAGAAGAAGGTATATCCTTTTGTTTTAAAATAAAATGTTCTGTAGATATCTGTTAAATCCATTTGCTTCATAACTTCTGTTAGTTTCACTGTGTCCCTGTTTAGTTTCTGGTTCCAAGATCTGTCCATTGATGAGAGTAGGGTGTTGAAGTCTCCCACTACTATTGTGTGAGATACAATGTGTGCTTTGAGCTTTACTAAAGTTTCTTTAATGAATGTGGATGCCCTTTCATTGAGATCATAAAAGTTCAGAATTGAGAGTTCATCTTGGTAGAGTTTAACTTTGATGAGTATGAAGTGTCATTCCTTATCTTTTTTGATAACTTTAGGTTGAAAGTTGATTTTATTTGATATTAGAATGGCTACTCCAGCTTGTTTCTTCCAACCATTTGCTTGGAAAATTATTTTCCAGCCTTTTGTTCTGAGGTAGTTTCTGTGTTTGTCCCTGAGGTGGGTTTCATGTATGCAGCAAAATGTTGGGTCCTTTATATGTAGCCAGTCTGTTAGTCTATGTCTTTTTATTGGGGAATTGAGTCCATTGATATTAAGAGATATTAATAATATTAAAAAATATTATTGTTTCTTCCTGTTATTTTTGTTGTTAGATTTGGGATTCTGTTCATGTGGATATCTTTTTTTAGGATTGTTGAAAGATTACTTTCTTGCTTTTTCTAGGGTGTAATTTCCTTCTTTGTGCTATATTTTTCCCTTTATTATTCTTTGAAGGGCTGGATTCATGGAAAGATATTGTGTGAATTTGTTTTTTTCATGGAATACTTTGGTTTCTCCATTCATGGTAATTGAGAGTTTTGCTGGTTATAGTAGCCTGGGCTGGCATTTGTTTTCTCTTAGGGTCTATATGACTTCTGTCCAGGGACTTCTGTCTTTCATCGTCTCTGGTGAGAAGTCTGGTGTAATTCTAATAGGCCTGCCTTTATATGTTATTTGACGTTTTTCCCTTATTGCTTTTATTATACTATTTTTATTTAGTGCATTTGGTGTTTTGGTTTTTACGTGTATGGAGGAATTTCTTTTCTGGTGGAGTCTATTTAGAGTTCTATAGGCTTCTTGTATGTTCATGGGCATCTCTTTCTTTAGGTTAGGAAAGTTTTCTTCTATAATTTTGTTGAAGATATTTACTGGCCCTTTAAGTTGAAAATCTTGATTCTCATCTACTCCTATCATCCTTAGGTTTGGTCTTCTCTTTGTATCTTGGACTTCCTGGAGGTCTTCAGTTAGGAACTTTTTGTTTTTTCCATGTTCTTTGTTTGTTGTGCCCATGTATTCTATGGAATCATCTGCACCTGAGATTCTCTCTTCCATCTCTTGTATTCTCTTGCTGATGTTCACATCTATGATTCCTGGTTTATTTCCTAGGATTTCTATCTCAAGAGTTGTCTCCCTTCGTGATTTCTTTACTGTTTATACTTCCATTTTTAGATGCTGGATGATTTTTTTCAATTCCTTCACCTGTTTGCTGGTGTTTTCCTGTAATTCTTTAAGGAATTTTTATGTTTATTCTTTAAGAGCATCTATCTGTTTATCTGTGTTGTCCTGTAATTCTCTCAAGGATTTTTGTGCTTCCTCTATAAGGGCTTCTACCTGTTTACCTGTGTTCTCCTGTATTTCTTTAAGAGAGTTATTAATGTCCTTCTGAAAATCCTCTACCAGCATCATGAGATATTATTTTGAATCGAATTTGCTTTTCTGGTGTGTTGGGGTATCTAGGACTCACTTTGGTGGGGGTAATGGGTTCTGATGATGCCAAGTAATCTTTGTTTCTGTTGGTAAGATTCTTGCAGTTACCTTTTGCCATCTGGTAATCTCTGGGGTTAGATGTTCTACGTTCTCTGGCTGGAGCTTGTTCCTCCTCTGAGTGTATAAGCCTGTGTCAGCACTCCTGGGAAACCAGCTCTATCCTGGCAAGATCAGTGCACAGAGGGCTGTGGAACAGCCCCACCTCCTGGCTGCATATATAGACCCATAGGGCCCTGTCCTGGCTACTCTGCTGCTTCTGCAGATTGTGCACTCCTGAGTGGACTGGCCTCAGAGAGTCACTGGAGAGAAATTGCCAATCTCCTCTGAGTTCTGGGGTCAGAGCACTCCCTGGACACAAGCTCTCCTCTGGCAGGCAAGGTGCATAGAGGACTGAGGACCAGTTCCACTTCCTGGCTGCAGATGTAGGCTAGTAGGACCCTGTCCCAGAAGCTCTGTTGCTTTTGCAACCTGTGCACTCCTGAGTCCTGGAGTCAGAGCACTCCCTCTCTTTTAGTATGTTCAAACAGTTCCCAATGTAATTTTTAGTACTTCTCTAACAATTTCTGGTACAAATACATTTTGGATACACCTCTATCTGAGGAGGCTGTTTAGAATCTAATCTTCTAACCTCTCAATACAAATTAGTGTGCAAGAATTTTAACTTTAAAGCCACCTTACTCAGCCTACATCTCTCTATTGAGACTCAGCAAGTATTAAGTCCTTTAGCCTTTATGGTGTTTTCAAGCATGGGCATGAGCTCACCTACTTGGTTCTCAAAGTAATCTAAGGCAATAATCCTCCTCTGAACCTTGTTGCTGTCCTGGCAATCACCTCTAATCTCTTCCTCCAATATTAAGACATGGTTCTACTTGAAATACCATGTAATTTGAATTACAAGGTCTACGTTCTCCCTGGTAGTAAGCCAAAATACTTGAAATCTGCTTATAATAAGCACATACTGAATTCTATGCTGCCATGTTACAATATGGGATAAATTATGGCCATTGTTCCGGTTTACTCGGGACTCCATTGGCATTAAACACAATGTGAGTGGTTCTCCAATATGAATTTATTTCCAGTTTCTTCTGCCTTCTCCAATAACAATGCTTTGTTTGACTGTTCTTTTGTCTGTGGTGCCGTCCAGCTAGTACATATGCAAACAATTGTCTAACAATTAACTATAGTATAACATTCCTATTTTTTTAGAGTAAAAGAGAGTCATCTTGACTCTCAGTATTGCCATTAATGGCTTTGACTATAAGTATGTTAACTTCCTAGTGTTTATATTTTCAGATTTTAAAAAATGGGACTACAATACCTTCCTTGTTGAAATATTACACCAATTAAGGAAAATGTCATTTCTCATTCCTGAGTAATCTTCATATATCTATATTTTATGTATTCATTAATTATTAGACATAGGTTGGGTCTTTCATTTGGTTATTGTTAATAGTATAACTTCACATAGTCATATAAAATTTTTATGGTTACTTTGTTTACTACATACTTAGTTATATGGTAATTCTATAGTTTTATAACTTTAATTTTTATACTAAGAACTGCAAATGAAAAGTTAACAAAGAACCTGCAACTAAGCAATTCTACTCCCCAGAAGCTTCCACAAGACAATAAAAAAAAATCAGTCCACAGAAAACCACATACACTACTCTTCATGGCATCATTATATACAAGAGGCCAGCATGAGAGACAGCCTACAGATCAGTCAGCTCATAACTATATCATGGTGCAGTCAGAACTGGCACAGTATTGTGCCTATCACAGAATGAAATGTAACCTGATGAATAGTAAGTTGAATGAAAACGGAGAAGTACAAAAGATTGTGTGCTTTATCATTTCATTTTTATAAACGTTCAAAGTAGATATATGTGCAGAGAGACAATATAGAAGTCAGTGTCTAGGAGTAGAAATGGATTATCACCTTGCATGGACCTTGAGGTAATAATACTGTCCTAAAACAAGATGAACTGAAAACACTTTAAAAACCATTGAATTATGCAGTTGATATGGATCAATATTTGTGGTGCTTTGAATAGGAATGGCCTCTACAAGCTCATATATTTGAATACTTGGTCATGATTAAACGTGTTCAGTTTGTACAGAATAACTCATTTTCTTTTGTCTAAAAGAATATGTTTCCTTGTTCCAGTCAGTACCAGCCCGGGGCCACCTTAGGCGAAAACCCGGCAGATGGTCCCACCGTTCCCAGAGGACTCTCCATGCTGCAGGCACCCTAGCACACCCAAGATCTTAGGATCACTGGTGAGTGGAATATAATATCTGTTCCAAAACAACTGGGAGGGGCTTGTGCCAGCAGGAGCAGGAACAAAGGAAACATGCCCGTCCAGAGGCTGGGGTTGCCTCTGGTCGGCACCAGACCCAGGCCACCTTGGGCATAAACTCAGGGGAAGGTCCCAAAGTCCCCTCCGCCCCCGACACAACTCTCTCCTAGAGGACTTTCCATGCCAAAGGCACCCTACCATGACTAGGATCCTAGGATCACTGGTCTGGGTTAAAGACAAGCTTCTTAGAAAACCAAGAAAATGCAATAAGAATTGTTGCCTAGCATTTGAATAATGGCATCTAAGTCATAATTTCTTTTTTAAAATTGTTTTGACTCTGCACACCTTCCCTGCCAAAGAAGAGTCAGCCTGCAGGGAGGGCTCTGACCCCAGGACTCAGGTGAGAGTGTTATCTTGTATCCTGTGTCTCTCAGATACCAGTCCACTCAGGAGAGCATGTGGGCCTAAGAAGCAACAGAGCTACTTGGACAGGGTCCCTTTAGGCTTTCATCTTCAGCCAGGAGGCAGAGCTGAGCTCCAGTCTGTGCACCTTCGGTGCAAGAGCATGCCTGCAGAGGGTGCTCTGACCACTGGGACTCAGAAGAGAGTTGGACTCCCAGGAGTGCTGACAGAGGCTAACAGAATCACAGGAGGTACAAGCTCTAGCCAGAGACAGCTAGAACATCTATCACCAGATATTACCAGATGGCGAAAGGCAAATGTAAGAGTCTTACTAACAGAAACCAAGACCACTCGGCATCATCAGAACCCAGTACTCCCAACACAGCAAGTCCTGGATACCCCAACACACTGGAAAAGCAAGATTCGGATTTAAAATAATATCTCATAAGGCTGGTAGAGGATTTTCGGAAGGGCATTAATAACACACTTAAACAAATACAGGAGAACACTGAAAAAAAAAAAGGTAGAAGTCCTTGAAGAAACACAAAAATCCCTCAAAAGATTACATGAAAACACTGCTAAACAGATAGACATCCTTAAATAGGACAAAAAGGGACAAAAATCCCTAGAGAATTAAAGGAAAACATTAACAAACAGGTGATAGATTTGAACAAAACCATCCAAGATCTAAAAATAGAAGTAGAAACAATAAAGAAAACCCAAAGGGAGACAACTCTGGAGATAGAAATCCTAGGAATGAAATCAGGAGCCATAAATGAAAGCCTTACAAACAAAATACAAGAGATGGAAGAGAGAGGATGCAAGATACAAACAAAATACAAGAGATGGAAGTGCAGAAGATTCCATAGAAAGCATGGACACAAAAATCAAAGAAAATGAAACATGCAAAAAGATCCTAACTCAAAACCTCCAGGAAATCCAGGTCACAATAGAAATACCAAACCTAAGGATAATAGGAATAAATGAGAATCAAAATTTTCCACTTCTAGGGCCAGTAAATATCTTCAACACAATTATAGAAGAAAATTTCTCTAATCTAAAGAAAGAGATGCCCATGAACATACAAGAAGCCTACAGAACTCCAAATAGACTCAACCAGAAAAGAAATTCCTCCCTGCACATAACAATCAGAACAACAAATGCACTAAATAAAGATAGAATATTAAAATCAGTAAGGGAAAAAGGACAAGTAGTATATAACGGCATACCTATTAGAATTACACCAGACTTCTCACAAGTGATTATAAAAGCCAGAAGATCCTGGACAGATGTTATACAGACCCTAAGAGAAAACAAATGCCAGCTCAGGCTACTATACCCAGCAAAACTCTCAATTACCATAAATGGAGAAATCAAAGTATTCTATGACAAAATTCACACAATATCTTTCCATAAATCCAGCCCTTCAAAAGATAATAAAGGGAAAACTCCAACACAAGGAGAGGAATGACTCCCTAGAAAAAGCAAGAAAGTAGTCCTTCAACAAACCTAAAAGAAGATATTCGCAAGAACAGAATCCCAACTATAACAAAATAAAAATAACAGGAAGCAACAATTACTTTTCCCTAATATCTTTTAATATCAATGGACTCAATTCCCCAATAAAAAGACATAGACTAAGAGACTGGCTACATATACAGGATGCAACATTTTGCTGCATGCATAAAACCCACCTCAGGGACAAAGACAGACACTACCTCAGAGTAAATGGCTAGAAAACAATTTTCCAAGCAAATGATTGGAAGAAACAAGCTGGAGTAGCCATTCTAATATCGAATAAAGACAACATCCAACCCAAAGTTATCAAAAAAGACAAGGAGGGGCACTTCATACTCATCAAAGATGAAATCTTCCAAGATGAACTCTCAATTCCGAATATCTATGTTCAGAATGCAAAAGCATCCACATTCATTAAGGAAAATATAGTAAAGCTCAAAGTATACATTGTACCTCATACAATAATAGTGGGAGACTTCAACAACCCACTCTCATCAATGAATGGATCTTGGAAAGAGAAACTAAGCAAAGACACATTGAAACTAACAGAAGTTATGAAACAAATGGATTTAACAGATATCTAGAGAACATTTTATCCTAAACCAAAAGGATATAATTCTTCTCAGCGCGTAATGGTAAGTTCTGCAAAACTGATCATATAATTGGTCACAAAACAGGCCTTAAAATATACAAAAATATTGAAATTATCCCATGCTTCCTATCAGATCACCACGGACTAAGGCTGATCTTCAATAACAACATAAATAATAGAAAGCCAACATTCACGTGGAAACTGAACAACACTCTATTCAATGATTACTTGGTGAAGGAAGAAATAAAGAAATTAAAGACTTTTTAGAGTTTAATGAAAATGAAGCCACAGCATATCCAAACTTATGGGACACAATGAAAGCAATCCTAAGAGGAAAACTCATAGCTCTTAGTGCTGCCAAAAAGAAACTAGAGAGGGCATACACTAGCAGCTTGACAACATACCTAAAAGGTCTAGAAGAAAAGGAAGCAACTTCACTTTGAAGAGGAGTAGATGGCAGGGGATAATCAAACTCACGGCTTATAAAACCAAGTGGAAACAAAAAGAATTATACAAATAATCAACTAAACCAGGAGCTGTTTTTGTTTTATTTTTGGTTTTGTTTTTTTGAGAAAATCGTCAAGATATATAAACCACTAGCCAGACTAACTAGAAAGCACAGGGACAGTATCCTAATTAACAAAATCTGAAATGAAAAGGGAGACATTACAACAGAAAATGAGGAAATCCAAAATATCATCAGATACTACTACAAAAGGCTATACTCAACAAAACTGGAAAACCTGGATGAAGTGGACAATTTTCTAGACTGATATGAGGAACCAAAGTTAAATAAGGATCAGACTAATGACCTAAATAGTCCCATATCCCCTAAAGAAATAGAAGCAATCATTAATAATTTCTCAACCAAAAATAGCCCAGGAACAGATGGGCTTCCTGCAGAGTTCTATCAGACCTTTAAAGAAGACCTAATTCCAATTCTCCTCAAACTATTCCACAAAATAGATAGAGAAGGTACTCTACCCAATTCATTCTATGAAGCCACAATTACTCTGATACCTAACCCACATAAAGACCCAACAAAGAAAGAGAACTTTACACCAATTTCCCTTATGAATATCAATGCAAAAATACTCAATAAAATTCTCGCAAATTGAATCCAAGAACACATTAGAAAGATCATCCATCATGATCAAGTAGGCTTCATCCCAGGGATCCAGGGATGGTTTAATATATGGAAATCCATCAATGTAATTCACTCTATAAACAAACTGAAAGATAAAAACTGCATGATCATCTTTTTAGAGGCTGGGAAAGCATTTGACAAAATCCAACACCAATTCATAATAAAAGTCTTGGAAAGATCAGGAATTCAAGGCCCATACCTAAACATAATAAAAGCATTATACAGCAAACAAGTAGCCAACATCAAACTTAATAGACAGAAACTTGAAGCAATCCCACTAAAATCAGGGACTAGACAAGGCTGCCCACTTTCTACCTACCTATGCAATATAGTACTTGAAGTCCTAGCTAGAGCAATTAGAAAACAAAAGGAGATCAATGGGATACAAATTGGAAAGGAAGAAGTAAAAATATAACTATTTGCAGATGATATGATAGAATATATAAGTGACGCCAAAAATTCAACCAGAGAACTCCTAAACCTGATAAACTGCTTCAGTGCAGTACCTGGATATAAAATTAACTCAACCAAACCAGTGGCCTTTCTCTACACAAAGGATAAACAGGATGAGAAAGAAATTATGGAAATAACACTCTTCACAATAGTCACAATTAATATAAAATACTTTGGTGTGACTCTAAGGAAGTGAAAACTCTGTATGATAAGAACTTCACGTCTCTGAAGAAAGAAATCAAAGAAGATCCCAGAAGATGGAAAGATCTCCCATGCTCATGGATTGGTAGGATTAATATAGTAAAAATGGCTATCCCGCCGAAAGCAATCTAGAGATTCAATGTTATCCCCATCAAAATTCCAACTCAATTCTTCACTGAGTTAGAAAGGGCAATTTGCAAATTCATCTAGAATAATAAAAAAAAACCTAGGATAGCAAAAACTTCTCAATAATAAAAATCCTCTGGTGGAATCACCATGCCTGACCTCAAGCTGTAATACATAGCAATTTTGATCACAACTGCATGGTACTAGTACAACAACAGACATGTAGATCAATGGAATAGAATTGAAGATCCATAAATGAACTCATACACCTATGGTCACTTGATGTTTAACAAAAGATCTGAAACCTTACAGTGGAAAAATGATAGACAACCTTTTCAACAAATGTTGCTGGCTGAACTGATGGTTATCATGTAGAAGAATGCAAATTGATCTGTTCTTATTTCCTTGTACAAAGTTCAAGTCTAAGTGCATCAAGGAACTGCAAATAAAACTTATAGAGGAGAGAGTGGGGAAAAGCCTTGAAGATATGGGCACAGGGGAAAAACTCCTGAACAGCGATGGCTTGTGTTATAAAGTCGAGAATCGACAAATGGGCACTCATAAAATTGCCAAGGTTCTTTAAGGCAAGATACACTGTCAATAAGATAAAAATGCCATTAACACATTGGGAAAGGATCTTTACCTATCCTAAACCCATAGGGGACTAATATCCAATATATACAAAGAACCCAAGAAGCTGGACTCTAGAAATTCAAATAACCCCATTAAAAAAAAATGGAGTACAGAGCTAAACAAAGAATTCTCAACTGAGGAATACTAAATGGCTAAGAAGCACCTGAAAAAATGTTCATCATCCTTAATCATGAGGGAAATGCAAATCAAAACAACCCTGAGATTCCATCTTATACCTGTCAGAATGGCTAAGATAAAAAAATTCACGTGACAAGAGATGCTGCCGAGGATGTGGAGAAAGTGGAACACTCCTCCATTACTGGTGGGATTGCAAGCTGGTACAACAACTCTGGAAATCAGTCTGGCGGTTCCTCAGAAAATTGGACATAATACTTCCAGAAAATCCAGCAATACCTCTCCTGAGCATATACCCTCTGGTTCCAACTTGTAATAAGGATACATGCTCCATTATGTTTATAGCAGCCTACTTTATAATAGCCATAAGATGGAATTAACCCAGATTTCCCTCAACAGAGGAATGGATACAGAAAATGTGGTACATTTACACAATAGAGTACTACTCAGCTATTAAAAACAATGAATTTATGAAATTCTTAGGCCAATGGATGGATCTAGAGGATATCATCTTGAGTGAGATAACCCAGTTACAAAAGAACACGTATGATATACACTCACTGATAAATGGATATTAGTCCCAAAACTTAGAATACCCAAGATACAATTTTCAAAACATATGAAACTCAAGAAAAAGGAAGGCCAAAGTGTGAATACTTCATTCCTTCTTAGTATGGGGAACAAAATACACATGGAAGGAGTTTCAGAGACACATTTTGGAGCTGAAATGGAAGGAAGGACCATCCAGAGGCTTCCCCACCTGGGGATCCATCCCTTAAACAACCACCAAACTCAGACATTATTGCATAATCCAGCAAGATTTTGCTGACAGGACCCTGATATAGCTGTCTTCTGTGAGGCTATGCCAGTACCTGGCAAATACGGAAGTGGATGTTCACAGTCATCTATTGGATGGAACACAGGGCCCCCAATGAAGGAGCTAGAGAAAGACCCAAGGAATGAAAGGGGTCTTTAACCCTATATGGGGAACAACAATATGAACTAACCAGTAGCCCCCAGAGCTTGTGTCTCTAGCTGCATATATAGCAGAAGATGACCTAACAGGCCATCTCTGGGAGGAGAGGCCTCTGGTCTTGTGAAGATTATATGCCCTAGTACAGGGGAATGGCAGGGCCAGGAAGCAGGAGAGGGTGGGTTGGGGAGCAGGCTGGAAGGGTGGTATAGGGGACTTTTGGGATAGCATTTGAAATGTAAATGAAGAAAATATCTAATAAAAATTGTTTTTGAAAAAAAAGGACATGTTTTCAATACTGAATGTGAACGTAAAATATGTGGACTACCATTTTCCTTTAAGCACTCCATCAAAAACAAAATAATGTACAACAGTATGAAGTCTCAGCAGATGCCCTCATTTTTTAAAAAATCAACATTCTCTGGTGATTTGAGGAGAAATTAGATACATACTATCTGCAAAAAAGAGGTACATACAAATTCATGGACATTTTCTGATTTAAATACACACACATACACACACACACACACACACAGAGAGAGAGAGAGAGAGAGAGAGAGAGAGAGAGAGAGAGAGAGAGAGAGACTGGGAGTTTATTAAGGAAAAAGTCTGAGCTACACATAACATATACAATTAAAATTAAGAAACATGGTATAACTATTTCTTGTTCTGAAAGACCCACAACATGAGGACTCCCCCACGTTCTGACTCAGGAGAGGCGACACCCCAAATCACCCACAAGAAACGGTCTTGCTTCAAACTGCAAGAGGATTTTTATTCAAGAGCGCTCTTGGGCCCACCCACAGTCATACACCACGCAGGGGTAGAGGACTGTGGTGCCCCGAGTAGCTAAGTAAGGGGGTATTTAAAGGAAGAAACCACAACTCAAGGAAGTGGAGAGGGTGTTGTTGGAAAATACCAAAGATACCAGTTAAGAGTCCCAAGGAAGTGCAAAGTCATAAGAGTCGCAAGGAATACCTGGTAATTGTGCAGGTTATCTCTCAAGACAGTTTCTAAGAGCTCTTAACAATAGCACATTTGCATAGTGGGTTCCAGCAATGGTCAGGGTGACTTTCTTTGAATGAACACTCTTTGAACGAAGGAAGGGGGTGGGTGGAGGAATGTTGATATCTTTTTTATGATTAGCATACCTTGGAGCAATGAGTTACAGAGGTCACATTCCCAAGCCTGAGCCTAAAGGCCTAGAATTTTGTTTTTAGGTTATACTTTCAGTTCAAATGCATGCAAATGCATAAACAATAAAGGTAGCTGGGTGGCATCTTGTCCTAAGGTTATCACTTCATTAATTGCATTCAATATCCTTGAACAAAGGATTTAGCTTTATTTTAATTCCTGTTGTCCATTTAATCCTAGATCCTACATTTTTCACTTTTTCCTTTCTATGCTTGCTACCCTTCATCAAAATACTCTTTGTAAGAGTGAACCATAGGGTAGGGTCTAAACTAGGTTTTTGTTTGTTTGTTTGTTTGTTTTTTATTTCCTTTGCCAATGCAATTCATCTAAATCTTTTCACTTTAGCCTCATGCAGACTCTTCAGACAAGGGCAAAATGTATCCACATTCTTCACCAAAATATCATTAGAACAGTGTCTAGGTCACATATTAAAGTTCTCCTCTGAAGCTGCTTGATCCGGTCTTCCACAGTTCAAATCACCCCCAACACTACTGTCTTTCATGTTTCTAATAGGATGGCTCATTAAGCCCCACTTAAATTGTACAACTTATTTTCTAATCAACATTCCCAAAATCTATCTTCCTCTGAACATAAACATGCTTATCACAACAATGCACCACAGTTCCAAAGTCCTTATTTCTCCAAAATGAAACTCATGATCAGGCCTATCACAGCAATACCCAGTCCCTGATAGCAACTTCTGTCTTAGTTAGGGTTTCATTGCTGTGAAGAGACAACGTGACCACAGCAACTCTTATAAAGGCAAACGTTTAATTAGGGCTGACTTACAGAATCAGAGGTACAGTCCATTGTCATCATAGTGGGAATCATGGCATCATTCAGGAAGTCTTGGTGCTTTAAGAACCAAGAGTTCTACATCTGGATCTGAAAGCAGTCAGGAGGACACTACTGTGTTTCACACTGGGAAGAACTTGAGCGTATATACCACCTGAAAGCTTCATCTCCACAGTAACATATGTTCTCTAACAAGGCTACACCTCCTCCAACAAGGCCATACCTCCTAATAGCAACATCCCCCATGGACCAAGAATTCAAACACTTGGTTATTAGTGAGTCCTGCTACTTGAGGAGGCTTAGGAGATGCAGATTTTTTAAAGTAGGTGTGACTTTGCTGCTTGAAGTTTGTCACTGGACGGTGGGTTTAGAGATTTCAAAAGCTCAAGCTAGGCCCAGTGTCTCTCTCTTCCTGCTGTCTTCAGATTGAGATGTAGAATTCTAAGCCACTCTTCAGCACCATGTCTGCCTGTGTGAAATGATTCCCACAGTAATAATGGCCTTTGAACTGAAAGCCAGACCCAATAAAAATTTACCTATATAAGAGTTACTATGGCCATGGTAATTTTTCACACAAGTAGAACAGTCAATATTCTAATCTATCAATTACTTCTTTATAGAGTTATAAAAACAATTTTTATAAAGGAAATACAGGGTAAAAAAAATCTTTCTCGAGTTAACCACAACAGCTCTGACTCTATAGGTTCATCATCACAATGAAGGATAACAGATAAAGAGCTGCCTCTGCATTTGAGAGAGTTTGTTGTTCTTTCAAAGGACCTAAGTTCAGTTTTCAGCACCCATGTCTGGCAGCTCACAAGTGCCAGTAAACACAGCTCTTAGTAATATGACATTGTCATCTGATCTCTGTGAGCAGCTGTTTTCACATCACCTTATTAACGTTTGTTTTGCTTAAAACAATGTTTAAATGCCACAGGTACCTAGTAACCAGATGACCTGAATTTGAATTTTCACAGACTATTCTTAATTTATGCTCTCAAAAATTTTAATTAACCTTTAAATAATCTACTCATTAGTGAGACTGAGGTAATATGGTTTGTTTTGAAAACTGTATATCATCCAAGGGACCATTGAGTGTAACAACTGACAAAATGAAGAAAAATTCATTAATGTCAACTTCTCTTAAAATTGCTGTTCCTGGCATTAAAAATGAAGACATCATGGATTTTTCTTTTTTTTTTTTAACTTTTGAAATGAAAATTTATTTTTATTTATTTATTTATTTTTATTAGATATTTTCTTTATATACATTTCAAATGCTATCCCAAAAGTTCCCTATACCCTCCCTCCACCCAGCTCCCCTACCCACCTACTCCTGCTTCTTGGCCCTGGCATGCCCCTGTCAAGCAAATAGATAGCTCTTGAGAATATCATCCTGAATGCGGTAACCCAGTCCCAAAGGGACATACATGGTATGTACTCACTTATAAGTGGATATTAACCATAAAATACAAGATAGCCATATTACACTCCACAGACCCAAATAAGCTAAACAAGAAGAAAGGCACAAGTAAGGATGCTTGAATCTCACTTAGAAAGGGGAATAAAATAGTCATAAGAGTCAAATGGATAGAGGGAACTGGATGGGAGAGGGAATGGGGAGAGGGATGAGGGTAGAAGATCAGGTATGTTGAGGGACAGGAGAGATGAACAGATGGACACGGGAATGAATGGAGATCTGCAATTGACTAGGGTGAGAATGCAAAGGAGGACAATATCCATGAAGAGACAGAGACGTAGGATAAGGGAGGCATCCAAGAATCAATGGGGGTGTTCTTAGCTGTGACTCACAGGATTGGGTATATGGAACCTGAAGAGGCCACCACCTGTAGATATGCAGGAACCTCAATGGGGTAAAAAGGATGCAAATCCATCCACAAAACTTTAGACTCAAAATTTATCCTGTCTAGAAGTGAAGGGATGACTCCGCAGAAAGTTGTCTGCACAGGAGAGAGTGTGGACCACAGAAGCTAACAGCTTTTGGGACAGGCAAGAGCCACAGAGCTTCTGAGGCAGCGCCATTTTCGGGCTTCAGACATCTGGCCACCTTCCCAGCCAGAGGTCAGGTGTCTGCCCGGCCTGGGAGGCACTAGCCTCAGGATCCACGGGAGCCATTTTAGTTCCGAGACTCCACAAAATGTAGTCTGCACAGGTGAGAGTGTGGACTACTGAAATTAACAGCTTCTGGGACAGGCCAAAGCAACACAGCTTCTGGGAAAGGTTCTGTTTTGGCCCTTAATCTTCGGCCAGGAGGAGGTCCAAACGCCAGATAACTGTGCACCTTCCCTATAAGAGTTGAGATTGCCTGCAGAGACTGCTCTGACCACTGAAACTCAGAGGAGAGAGCTAGTCTCCCAGGTCTGCTGATAGAGGGTAACAGAATCACCAGAGTAACAAGCTCTAGCCAGAGACAACTATAACAACTAACTCCAGAGATTACCAGATGGCGAAAGGTAAACGTAAGAATCTTACTAACAGAAACCAAGACCACTCACCATCATCAGAAACCAGCACTCCCACTTCACCGAGTCCAGAGCACCCCAACACACCCGAAAAGCTAGACCCGGATTTAAAAGCATATCTCATGATGATGGGAGAGGACATCAAGAAGGACTTTAATAACTCACTTAAAGAAATACAGGAGAACACTGTTAAAGAGTTACAAGTCCTTAAAGAAAAACAGGAAAACACAAACAAACAGGTAGAAGTCCTTAAAGAAAAACAAGAAAACACATCCAAACCGGTGATGGAAATGAACAAAACCATACTAGACCTAAAAAGGGAAGTAGACACAATAAAGAAAACCCAAAGTGAGGCAACACTAGAGATAGAAAAAATAGGAAAGAAATCAGGAACCATAGATGTGAGCATCAGCAACAGAATACAAGAGATAGAAGAGAGAATCTCAGGTGCAGAAGATTCCATAGAGAACATTCGCACAACAATCAAAGAAAATAGAAAATGCAAAAAGATCCTAACGCAAAATATCCAGGAAATCCAGGACACAATGAGAAGACCAAACCTACGGATAATAGGAGTGGATGAGACTGAAGATTTTCAACTCAAATGACCAGCAAATATCTTCAACAAAATTATAGAAGAAAACTTCCCAAATCTAAAGAAAGAGATGCCCATGAACATACAAGAAGCCTACAGAACTCCAAATAGACTGGACCAGAAAAGAAATTCTTCCTGACACATAATAATCAGAACAACAAATGCACTAAATAAAGATAGAATACTAAAAGCAGTAAGGGAAAAAGGTCAAGTAACATATAAAGGCAAGCCTATCAAAATTACACCAGATTTTACACCAGAGAGTATGAAAGCCAGAAGAGCCTGGAAAGATGTTATACAGACACTAAGAGAACAAAAATGCCAGCCCAGGCTACTGTACCCAGCCAAACTCTCAATTACCATAGATGGAGAAACCAAAGTATTCCACGACAAAAACAAATTCACACATTATCTTTCCACGAATCGAGCCATTCAAAGGATAATAACAGAAAAAAAACAATACAAGAAAGGGAACCACACCATAGAAAAAGCAAGAAGATAATCCCTCAACAAACCTAAAAGAAGACAGCCACAAGAACAGAATGCCAACTTTAACAACAAAATAACAGGAAGCAAAAATTACATTTCCTTAATATCTCTTTTGTTTTCTTTTTTTTCCATTTTTTATTAGGTATTTAGCTCATTTACATTTCCAATGCTATACCAAAAGTCCCCCATACCCACCCACCCGCACTACCCTACCCAACCACTCCCCCTTTTTGGCCTTGGCATTCCCCTGTACTGGGGCATATAAAGTTTGCATGTCCAATGGGCCTCTCTTTCCAGTGATGGCCGACTACGCCATCTTTTGACACATATGCATCTAGAGTCAAGAGCTCCGGGGTACTGGTTAGTTCATAATGTTGTTCCACCTATAGGGTTGCAGATCCCTTTAGCTCCTTGGGTACTTTCTCTAGATCCTCCAGTGGGAGCCCTGTGATCCATCCATTAGCTAACTGTGAGCATCCACTTCTGTGTTTGCTAGGCCCCAGCATAGTCTCACAAGAGACAGCTACATCTGGGTCCTTTCGATAAAATCTTGCTAGTGTATGCAATGGTGTCAGCGTTTGGATGCTGATTATGGGGTGGATCCCTGGATATGGCAGTCTGTACATGCTCCATCCTTTCATCTCAGCTCCAAACTTTGTCTCTGTAACTCCTTCCATGGGTGTTTTGTTCCCAATTCTAAGGAGGGGCATAGTGTCCACACTTCAGTCTTCATTCTTCTTGAGTTTCATGTGTTTAGCAAATTGTATCTTATATCTTGGGAATCCTAGGATTGGGGCTAATATCCACTTATCAGTGAGTACATATTGTGTGAGTTCCTTTGTGAATGTGTTACCTCACTCAGGATGATGCCCTCCAGGTCCATCCATTTGGCTAGGAATTTCATAAATTCATTCTTTTTAATAGCTGAGTAGTACTCCATTGTGTAGATGTACCACATTTTCTGTATCCATTCCTCTGTTGAGGGGCATCTGGGTTCTTTCCAGCTTCTGGCTATTATAAATAAGGCTGCTATGAACATAGTGGAGCATGTGTCCTTCTTACCGGTTGGGGCATCTTCTGGATATATGCCCAGGAGAGGTATTACTGGATCCTCCGGTAGTAGTATGTCCAATTTTCTGAGGAACTGCCAGACTGATTTCCAGAGTGGTTGTACAAGCCTGCAATCCCACCAATAATGGAGGAGTGTTCCTCTTTCTCCACATCCACGCCAGCATCTGCTGTCACCTGAATTTTTGATCTTAGACATTCTGACTGGTGTGAGGTGAAATCTCAGGGTTGTTTTGATTTGCATTTCCCTGATGACTAAGGATGTTGAACATTTTTTCAGGTGCTTCTCTGCCATTCGGTATTCCTCAGGTGAGAATTCTTTGTTCAGTTTTGAGCCCCATTTTTTAATGGGGTTATTTGATTTTCTGAAGTCCACCTTCTTGAGTTCTTTATATATGTTGGATATTAGTCCCCTATCTGATTTAGGATAGGTAAAGATCCTTTCCCAATCTGTTGGTGGTCTTTTTGTCTTATTGACGGTGTCTTTTGCCTTGCAGAAACTTTGGAGTTTCATTAGGTCCCATTTGTCAATTCTCGATCTTACAGCACAAGCCATGGCTGTTCTATTCAGGAATTTTTCCCCTGTGCCCATATCTTCAAGGCTTTTCCCCACTTTCTCCTCTATAAGTTTCAGAGTCTCTGGTTTTATGTGAAGTTCCTTGATCCACTTAGATTTGACCTCAGTACAAGGAGATAAGTATGGATCGATTCGCATTCTTCTACAACCAGTTGTGCCAGGCCCAATTGTTGAAAATGCTGTCTTTTTTCCACTGGATGGTTTTAGCTCCCTTGTCGAAGATCAAGTGACCATAGGTGTGTGGGTTCATTCCTGGGTCTTCAATTCTATTCCATTGGTCTACTTGTCTGTCTCTATACCAGTACCATGCAGTTTTTTATCACAATTGCTCTGTAGTAAAGCTTTAGGTCAGGCATGGTGATTCCACCAGAGGTTCTTTTATCCTTGAGAAGACTTTTTGCAATCCTAGGTTTTTTGTTATTCCAGATGAATTTGCAAATTGCTCCTTCTAATTCGTTGAAGAATTGAGTTGGAATTTTGATGGGGATTGCATTGAATCTGTAGATTGCTTTTGGCAAGATAGCCATTTTTACAATGTTTATCCTGCCAATCCATGAGCATGGGAGATCTTTCCATCTTCTGAGATCTTCTTTAATTTCTTTCTTCAGAGATTTGAAGTTTTTATCATACAGATCTTTCACCTCCTTAGTTAGAGTCACGCCAAGATATTTTATATTATTTGTGACTATTGAGAAGGGTGTTGTTTCCCTAATTTCTTTCTCAGCCTGTTTATTCTTTGTATAGAGAAAGGCCATTGACTTGTTTTAGTTTATTTTATATCCAGCTACTTCACCGAAGCTGTTTATCAGGTTTAGGAGTTCTCTGATAGAATTTTTAGGGTCACTTATATATACTATCATATCATCTGCAAAAAGTGATATTTTGACTTCCTCTTTTCCAATTTGTATCCCCTTGATCTCCTTTTGTTGTCAAATTGCTCTGGCTAATACTTCAAGTACTATGTTGAAAAGGTAGGGAGTAAGTGGGCAGCTTTGTCTAGTCCCTGATTTTAGTGGGATTGCTTCCAACTTCTCTCCATTTACTTTGATGTTGGCTATTGGTTTGCTGTAGATTGCTTTTATCATGTTTAGGTATGGGCCTTGAATTCCTGATCTTTCCAAAAGTTTTATCATGAATGGGTGTTGAATCTTGTCAAATGCTTTTTCTGCATCTAACGATGATCATATGGTTTTTGTCTTTGAATTTGTTTATATAATGGATTACATTGATGGATTTTCATATATTAAACCATCCCTGCATTCCTGGAATAAAACCTACTTGGGCAGGATGGATGATTGCTTTAATGTGTTCTTGGAATCGGTTAGCAAGAATTTTATTGAGGATTTTTGCATTGATATTCATAAGAGAAATTGGTCTGAAGTTCTCTATCTTTGTTGGGTCTTTCTGTGGTTTAGGTATCAGAGTGATAGTGGCTTCATAAAATGAGTTGGGTAGAGTACCTTCTACTTCTATTTTGTGAAATACTTTGTGCAGAACTGGAATTAGATCTTCTTTGAAGGTCTGATAGAACTCTGCACTAAACCCATCTGATCCTGGGCTTTTTTTTTTGGCTGGGAGACTATTAATAACTGCTTCTATTTCTTTAGTTGATATGGGACTGTTTAGATGGTCAACTTGATCCTGACTCAACCTTGGTTCCTGGTATCTGTCCAGAAATTTGTCCATTTCGTCCAGGTTTTCCAGTTTTGTTGAGTATAACCTTTTGTAGAAGGATCTGATGGTGTTTTGGATTTCTTCAGGATCTGTTGTTATGTCTCCTTTTCATTTCTGATTTTGTTAATTAGGATTTTGTCCCTGTGCCCTTTAGTGAGTCTAGCTCGGGGTTTATCTATCTTGTTGATTTTCTCAAAGAACTAACTCCTCGTTTGGTTAATTCTTTGAATAGTTCTTCTTGTTTCCACTTGGTTGATTTCACCCCTGAGTTTGATTATTTCCTGCCATCTACTCCTCTTGGGTGAATTTGCATCCTTTTTTTCTAGAGCTTTTAGATGTGTTGTCAAGCTGCTAGTATGTGCTCTCTCCCGTTTCTTCTTGGAGGCACTCAGAGCTATGAGTTTCCCTCTTAGAAATGCTTTCATTGTGTCCCAAAGGTTTGGGTATGTTGTGGCTTCATTTTCATTAAACTCTAAAAAGTCTTTAATTTCTTTCTTTATTCCTTCCTTGACCAAGGTATCATTGAGAAGAGTGTTGTTCAGTTTCCACGTGAATGTTGGTTTTCCATTATTTATGTTGTTATTGAAGATCAGTCTTAGGCCATGGTGGTCTGATAGGATACATGGGACAATTTCAATATTTTTGTATCTGTTCAGGCCTGTTTTGTGACCAATTATATGGTCAATTTTGGAGAGGGTCCCGTGAGGTGCTGAGAAGAAGGTATAGCCTTTTGTTTTAGGATAAAATGTTCTGTAGATATCTGTCAGGTTCATTTGTTTCATAACTTCTGTTCGTTTCACTGTGTCCCTGTTTAGTTTCTGTTTCCACGATCTGTCCATTGATGAAAGTGGTGTGTTGAAGTCTCCCACTATTATTGTGTGAGGTGCAATGTGTGCTTTGAGCTTTACTAAAGTGTCTTTAATGAATGTGGCTGCCCTTGCATTTGGAGCATAGATATTCAGAATTGAGAGTTCCTCTTGGAGGATTTTAACTTTGATGAGTATGAAGTGTCCCTCCTTGTCTTTTTTGATAACTTTGGGTTGGAAGTTGATTTTATCTGATATTAGAATGGCTACCCCAGCTTGTTTCTTCAGACCATTTGCTTGGAAAATTGTTTTCCAGCCTTTCACTCTGAGGTAGTGTCTGTCATTTTCCCTGAGATGGGTTTCCTGTAAGCAGCAGAATGTTGGGTCCTGTTTGTGTAGCCAGTCTGTTAGTCTATGTCTTTTTATTGGGGAATTGAGTTCATTGATATTAAGAGATACTAAGGAAAAGTAATTGTTGATTCCTTTTATTTTTGTTGTTAGAGTTGGCATTCTGTTCTTGTGGCTGTCTTCATTTTGGTTTGTTGAGGGATTACTTTCTTGCTTGTTCTGGGGCGTGATTTTTGTCCTTGTATTGCTTCTTTTTTGTTATTATCCTTTGAAGGGCTGGATTCATGGAAAGATATTGTGTGAATTTGGATTTGTCGTGGAATACTTTGGTTTCTCCATCTATGGTAATTGAGAGTTTGGCCGGGTATATTAGCCTGGGCTGGCATTTGTGTTCTCTTAGTGTCTGTAAAATATCTGCCCAGGCTCTTCTGGCTTTCATAGTCTCTGGTGAAAAGTCTGGTGTAATTCTGATAGGCCTTCCTTTATATGTTACTTGACCTTTCTCCCTTACTGCTTTTAATATTCTATCTTTATTTAGTGCATTTGTTGTTCTGATTATTATGTGTCAGAAGGAATTTCTTTTCTGGTCCAGTCTATTTGGAGTTCTGTAGGCTTCTTGTATGATCATGGGCATCTCTTTCTTTATGTTTGGGAAGTTTTCTTCTATTATTTTGTTGAAGATATTAGCTGGCCCTTTAAGTTGAAAATCTTCATTCTCATCAATTCCTATTATCCGTAGGTTTGGTCTTCTCATTGTGTCCTGGATTTCCTGGATGTTTTGAGTTAGGATCCTTTTGCATTTTATATTCTCTTTGACTATTGTGTCGATGTTCTCTATGGAATCTTCTGCACCTGAGATTCTCTCTTCCATTTCTTGTATTTTGTTGCTGATGCTCGCATCTATGGTTCCAGATCTCTTTCCTAGGGTTTCTATCTCCAGCGTTACCTTGCTTTGGGTTTTCTTTACTGTGTCTACTTCCCTTTTTAGTTCTAGTATGGTTTTGTTCATTTCCATTACCTGTTTGGATGTGTTTTCCTGCTTTTCTTTAAGGGCCTGTAACTCTTTAGCAGTGCTCTCCTGTAATTCTTTAAGTGACTTATGAAAGTCCTTCTTGATGTCCTCTATCATCATCATGAGAAATGTTTTTAAATCTGTGTCTAGATTTTCGGTTGTGTTGTGATGCCCAGGACTAGGTGGGGTGGGAGTGCTGCATTCTGATGATGGTGAGTGGTCTTGATTTCTGTTAGTAGGATTCTTACATTTGCCTTTCACCATTTGGTAATCTCTGAAGCTAGCTGTTATAGTTGACTCTGTTAATAGCTTGTTCTTCAGGTGACTCTGTTAGCCTCTATAAGCAGACCTGGGAGGGTAGCACTCTCCTTGGTTTCAGTGGGTAGAGTATTCTCTGCAGGAAAGCTCTCTTCTTGCAGGGAAGGTACCCAGATATCTGGTGTTCGAACCGGACTCCTGGCAGAAGTTGTGTTCCACTCACTAGAGGTCTTAGGATCCCTTGTGGAATCCTGTGTAGGCCCTTGCGGGTGTCAGGTGACTCCGCTGGCAAGGTAGCCTGGGGCTCGAGTGGAGTGGAATGGGCTTGTGCCCCAGGTCAGGCCCGGGTTGTCTGCTTCCCTATGTACCGCAGTCTCAGGTTCGTGCAATTGCCTTGGGCCGGAGCTGTGTTCCACTCACCAGAGGTCTTAGGATCCCGTGGGGAATCCTGTGTGGGCCCTTGGGGGTGTCAGGCGACTCCGCTGGCAAGGTAGCCTGGGGCTCGAGTGGAGTGGAAGGGGCTTGTGCCTTAATATCTCTTAATATCAGTGGACTCAACTCCCCAATAAAAAGACATAGACTAACAAACTGGCTACACAAACAAGACCCACCATTTTGTTACTTACAGGAAACTCATCTCAGAGAAAAAGATAGACACTACCTCAGAATGAAAGGCTGGAAAACAATTTTCCAAGCAAATGGTATGAAGAAGCAAGCTGGAGTAGCCATTCTAATATCTAATACAATTGACTTCCAACCCAAAGTCATCAAAAAAGACAAGGAGGGGCACTTCATACTCACCAAAGGTAAAATCCTCCGAGAGGAACTATCAATTCTGAATATCTATGCTCCAAATACAAGGGCAGCCATATTCATTAAAGAAAGTTTAGTAAAGCTCAAAGCACACATTGCAACTCACACAATAACAGTGGGAGACTTCAACACACCACTTTCACCAATGGACAGATCATGGAAACAGAAACTAAACAGGGACACAGTGAAACTAACAGCAGTTATGAAACAAATGGATCTGACAGATATCTACAGAACATTTTATCCTAAAACAAAAGGATATACCTTCTTCACAGCACCTCATGGTACCTTCTCCAAAACTGACCACATAATTGGTCACAAAACGAGCCTCAACAGATACAAAAATATTGAAATTGTCCCATGCATCCTATCAGATCACCATGGAATAAGGCTGATCTTCAATAACAAAATAAATAATAGAAAGCCAACATTCACGTGGAAACTGAACAACACTCTCTCAATGATACCTTGGTCAAGGAAGGAATAAAGAAAGAAATTAAGGACGTTTTAGAGTTCAATAAAAATGAAGCCACAACATACCCAAACTTATGGGACACAATGAAAGCATTTCTAAGAGGAAAACTCATAGTTCTGAGTGCCTCCAAAAAGAAACTAGAGAGAGCACACATTAGCAGCTTGACAACACACCTAAAAGCTCTAGAAAAAAAGGAAGCAAATTCACCCAAGAGGAATAGACGGCAGGAAATAATCAAACTCAGGGGCTGTACTGGCTAGTTTTGTGTCAACTTGACACAGCTGGAGATATCACAGAGAAAGGAGCTTCAGTTGAGGAAATGCCTCCATGAGATCCAACTGTAAGGCATTTTCTCAATTAATGATCAAGGGGGAAAGGCCCCTTTTGGGTGGTGCCATCTCTGGGCTGGTAGTCTTGGATTCTATAAGAGAGCAGGCTGAGCAAGCCAGGGGAGGCAAGCCAGTAAAGAACATCCCTCCATGGCCTCTGCATCAGCTCCTGCTCCCTGACCTGTTTGACTTCCAGTCCTGACTTCCTTTGGTGATGAAGAGGATCATGGAAGTGTAAGCCAAATAAACCCTTTCCTCCCCAACTTGTTTCTTGGTCATGATGTTTGTGCAGGAATTCAAACCCTGACTAAGACAGGGGCGAAATCAACCAAATGGAAACAAGAAGAACTATTCAAAGAATCAACCAAATGAGGAGCTGGTTCTTTGAGAAAATCAACAAGATAGACAAACCCTTAGCCATACATACTAGAGGGCACAGGGAAAGCATTCTAATTAACAAAATCAGGAATGAAACGGGATACATAACATCAGATCCTGAAGAAATCAAAAACACCATCAGATCCTTCTACAAAAGGCTATACTCAACAAAACTGGAGAACCTGGATGAAATGGACAAGTTATTAGACAGATACCAGGTACCAAAGTTGAATCGAGATCAGGTTAATGATCTAAACAGCCCTATATCCCCCAAAGAAATAGAAGCGGTTATTAATAGTCTCCCAGCCAAAAAAAAAAAAAGCCCAGGACCAGATGGGTTTAGTGCAGAGTTCTATCAGACCTTCAAAGAAGATCTAATTCCAGTTCTGCACAGACTATTCCACAAAATAGAAACAGAAGGTACTCTACCCAACTTTTTCTATGAAGCCACAATTACTCTGATACCTAAACCACAAAAAGACCCAACAGAGATAGAGAACTTCAGACCAATTTCCCTTATGAATATTGATGCAAAAATCCTCAATAAAGTTCTTGCTAACCGAATCCAAGAACACATCAAAATAATCATCCATGCTGACCAAGTAGGTTTCATCCTAGGGATGCAGGGATGGTTCAATATATGGAAATCCATCAACATAATCCAGTATATAAACAAACTCAAAGACAAAAACCACATGATCATCTCATTAGATGCAGAGAAAGCATTTGACAAAATCCAACACCCATTCATGATAAAAGTCTTGGAAAGATCAGGGATTCAAGGCCCATACCTAAACATGATAAAAGCAATCTACAGCAGACCAGTAGCCAACATCAAAGTAAATGGTGAGAAGCTGGAAGCAATCCCAATAAAATCAGGGACTAGCAAAGGCTGTCCACTCTCTCCATACCTATTCAACATTGTACTTGAAGTCCTGGCCAGAGCAATTATACAACAAAAGGCGATCAAAGGGATGCAAATTGGAAAGGAAGAAGTCAAAATATCACTTTTTGCAGATGATATGATAGAATATATAAGTGACCCCAAAATTCCACCAGAGAACTCGTAAACCTTCTAAACTGCTTCAGTGCAGTACCTGGATATAAAATTAACTCAAACATACCAGTGGCCCTTCTCTACACTAAGGATAAACAGGCTGAGAAAGAAATTAGGGAAATAACACACTTCACAATAGTCACAATTAATATAAAATACTTTGGTGTGACTCTAAGGAAGTGAAAGATCTGTATGATAAGAACTTCATGTCTCTGAAGAAAAAAATTAAAGAAGATCTCAGAAGATGGAAAGATCTCCCATGTTCATGGATTGGCAGGATTAATATAGTAAAAATGGCTATCTTGCCAAAAGCAATCTACAGATTCAACTCAATCCCCATCAAAATTCCAACTCAAATTCTTCAACGAATTAGAAAGGGCAAACAGCAGATTCATCTGGAATAACAGAAAAACTAGGATAGCAAAAACTCTTCTGAAGGATAAAAGAACCTCTGGTGAAATCACCATGCCTGACCTAAAGCTGTACTACAGAGCAATTGTGATAAAAACTGCATGGTACTGGTATAGTGACAGACATGTAGACCAATGGAACAGAACTGAAGACCCAGAGATGAACCCACACACCTATGGTCACTTGATCTTCGACAAGGGAGCTAAAACCATCCAGTGGAAAAAAGACAGCATTTTCAACAAATGGTGCTGGCACAACTGGCTGTTATCATGTAGAAGATTGCGAATTGATCCATTTCTATCTCCTTTACTAAGGTCAAATCTAAGTGGATTAAGGAACTCCACATAAAACCAGAGACACTGAAACTTATAGAGGAGAAAGTCGGGAAAAGCCTCGAAGATATGGGTACAGGGGAAAAATTCCTGAATACAACAGCAATGGCTGGTGCTTGCTGTAAGATCGAGAATTGATAAATGGGACCTCATAAAATTGCAAAGCTTCTGTAAGGCAAAATATACCGTTAATAAGACAAAAAGACCACCAACAGATTGGGAAAGGATCTTTACCTATCCCCAATCAGATAGGGGACTAATATCCAATATATATAAAGAACTCAAAAAGGTAGACTCCATAAAATCAAATAACACCATTAAAAAATGGGGCTCAGAACTAAACAAAGAATTCTCACCTGAGGAATACCGAATGGCAGAGAAGCACCTGAAAAAATGTTCAACATCCTTAATCATCAGGGAAATGCAAATAAAAACAACCCTGAGATTCCACCTCACACCAGTCAGAATGGCTAAGATTAAAAATTCAGATGACAGCAGATGCTGGCAAGGATGTGGAGAAAGGGGAACACTCCTCCATTATTGGTGGGATTGCAAGCTTGTACAACCACTCTGGAAATCTGTCTGGCGGTTCATCAGAAAATTGGACATAGTACTACCTGAGGATCCAGCAACACCTCTCCTGGGCATACATCCATAAGATGTCCCAACCAGTAAGAAGGACACATGCTCCACTATGTTCATAGCAGCCTTATTTATAATAGCCAGAAGCTGGAAAGAACCCAGATGCCCCTTAACAGAGGAATGGATACAAAAAATGTGGTACATTTACACAATGGAGTACTACTCAGCTATTAAAAAAGAATGAATTTATGAAGTTCCTAGGCAAATGGATGGACCTGGAGGGCATCATCCTGAGTGAGGTAACACATTCACAAAAGAACTCAAATGATATGTTCTCACTGATAAGTGGATATTAGCCCAGAAACTTAGGATACCCAAGATATAAGATACAATTTGCTAAACTCATGAAACCTAAGAAGAACGAAGACCAAAGTGTGGACACTTTGCCCCTTCTTAGAATTGGGAACAAAACACCCATGGAAGGAGTTACAGAGACAAAGTTTGGAGCTGTGACGAAAGGATGGACCATCTAGTGATTGCCATATCCAGGGATCCATCCCATAATCAGCTTCCAAACGCTGACACCATTGCATACACTAGCAAGATTTTGCTGAAAGGACCCAGATGTAGCTGTCTCATGTGAGACTATGCCGGGACCTAGCAAACACAGAAGTGGATGCTCACAGTCAGCTATTGAATGGATCACAGGACCCCCAAAATCAGGAGCTAGAGAAATCACCCAAGGAACTAAAGGGAACTGCAACCCTATAAGTGGAACAACAGTATGAACTAACCAGTACCCCGGAGCTCTTGTCTCTAGCTGCATATGTATCAAAAGATGGCCTAGTCAGCCATCACTGGAAAGAGAGGCCCATTCGACTTGCAAACTTTGTATGTCCCAGTACAGGGGAATGCCAGGGCCAAAAAGGGGGAGTGGGTGGGTAGGGGAGTGTGGGGGTGGGGGTGGGAATTTATGGGGGACTTTTGGGATAGCATTGAAAATGTAAATGAGGAAAATACCTAATAAAAAATTTTTTTAAACACACAAAAAAGAAGTGAAGGGATGAGAAATGGAACAGAGACTGAGGGAATGGCCAACTAATAACTGGCCCAACTTGAGACATGGACAAACAGTCATCCCTGACACTATTAATGATATTCTGTTATACTTGCAGAAAAGAAGTCTGAGAAGCTCCACCCAGCAGGTGACTCAGACAGATGCAAAACAGTGGATGAAGCTTGGGAATTCTTATGAAAGAATAGAAGGAAGAATTGTAGACCCCTAAGGGGGTAGGAACTCCACAGAAAGGCCAACAGAATCAACTAATCTGGGCCCTTGGGGCTCTCAGAGTCTGAACCACCAGCCAAGGAACATTCATGGCTGGACCGAGCCCTCCCTGCACATATGTAGCAAATTTGCATCTTGGTCTTCATGTGGGTTCTGAGCAACTAGAGCAGGGGCAATGCTAAAAGCTGTAACCTGTATGTGCAATATGTTCTTGTTTGGCTGCATTGTCTGGCCTCAGTGGAAGAGTAAGAACCTAACCTCACAAAAACTTGATGTTCCAGTGAAGGGGATATCTAGGGGTACCCCACCCTCTCAGAAGAGAAGGGAAAAGGAGATGGGAGAAAGACTGTGGAAAGGGGTGACACGGAAGGGGCAGTAAGTGGGATGTAAAGTAAGTAAGTAAGTAAGTAAGTAAGTAATAATAATAATAATAATAATAATAATAATAAATTGCTGTTACTGGCCTACATTGAAGTTTAAGCTAACAGATTTCTAATTAAGGGATATCTTATTTCTATATCTACACAACAAAGTGTGATAATGGAAATTCTTCCCAATATGATTTTCTATTCTTCACAACATAAAACACAATGATTAGATAAGTATTTTGGTTGAATTCTCGTTAGATAGCTAGGAAATTCAGACACTGAAGAACAATGTTTCTCCATCTATCCTGAGTGTTGTGGGGGTGTTATTTTTCCATTCCTGCATAAATTCCTATTATCTGGAGCTTATTTGTCCTTGATTCCAATAGCTTGAGAGCAATAACAAAGTGCAACAATACAATTATCTGTGTTATTTGTTATACTTATTGTATGTACATTGCTATATTTGTCAGCTAGCATCATCAGCAAGTAAAAACAAAAAAATAGATTTTTATCATAGACCTATAGTTGTATCATCCATTCATTCACTTTTTAAAAATTTATTTATTTATTTATTTATTTATATTAGAGATTTTCTTTATTTACATTTCAAATATTATCCCCTTTCCTGGTTTCCTCTCCAAAAATACCTTATGCCCTCGCCCCTACCCCTGCTCCCCAACCCTCCCACTCCCATTCCTGGTCCTGCCATTCCCCTATACTGGAGCATAGATCCTTCACAGGACGTAGGGCCTCTGCTCCCATTGATGACCAACTAGGCCATCCTCTGCTACATATGCAGCTAGAGCTACAAGTTCCACCATGTGTTTTTGGTTTTGTTTTTTGTTTTTTTTGGGGGGGGTTTGATTGGTGGTTTAGTTCCAAGGAGCTCTGGGGGTACTGGTTAGTTCATATTGTTGTTCCTCCCATGGGGCTTCAAACCCCTTCAGCTCCTTGGGTACTTTCTCTAGATCCTTCACTGGGGGCCCTTTGTCCCATCCAATGGATGATTGTGAGCATCCACTTCTGTATTTTCCAGGCACTGGCAGAGCCCCTCAAGAGACAGCTATATCAGGCTCCTGTCCACAACTTCTTGTTGTCATATGCCATAGTGTCTGGTTTTCGTGGTTGTTTATGGGATGGATTCCTCAAGTGGGGCAGTCTCGGGATGATCTTTCCTTCAGTCTCTGCTCCAAACTTTGTTTCTGTAACTCCTTCCATGGATATTGTGTTTCCCCCTTCTAAGAAGTATTCTGAGCTTCTGGGCGAATCAGTGAGTGCATATCATGTGTGTTCTTTTGTGACTGGGTTATCTCACTTAGGATGTGTGATTGTTTGTATATCCTTGGACCTGGGAGTGGTATCATCTAGAGGTGTGGCCTTGTTGAAATAGGTGTGACCTGGTTGCAATAGCTGTGTCACTGTGGGTGTGGGCATAAGATCCTCCCCCTAGTTGCCTAGAAGTCAGTCTTCCAGTAGCAGCCTTTGGATGAAGAGGTAGAACTCTCAGCTCTGCCTGCGCCAAGCCTGTCTGGATGCTGCCATGCTCCAACCTTGATGATAAAGGACTGAACTTCTGAACCTGTAAGCCAGCCCCAATTAAATGAATTCTTCCATGGGAAAGAGTTTCAATCTTGTTTTGAAACATTGCCTTCCACGTATGTTCTAGAAGCTCACTTTTCACATGTTTTGTAAATACTAGAACCTAGAGCTTTCCAATACCATTCAAGTAAAACGAAGCCAAATTGTTCAAGCTTATACTAACAGCCACAGTGGCAGCAATGCCTTATCATGTGCAAGCATTCATTGCAGTTGAAACTTTTCTATGTAATTTGAAAAAAAAATATTCTGCAAAGAATGGAACTCCAAGGGTAGAGATGGCAGTGCACCCCTATAATCCTAGCTAGTTGGGAAATTGAAATAGAATGATTTTGAGTTTGAGACCAGCCTGGACAACTTGAGAAGAAATTTTGTCTCATAACAAAAATAGTAGGGCATCTGATTCAGTAGCAGATAACTTGGTAGACTGTGTAAAAGCCTGAGTTCAATTCCAAATACCAAAAAAACTAAGAAATGCATAATGATGTCATGCAGGTTCACATCATATATAGCTTCTGGCAATCTGGAATGTGCTTAAGAGACTAGATCTAATACTTTAAGTGATGTTAAAGACCTGGCTTCTGGATGTGAAGTATACAGCACTGTTCGTTTTGGAACAAAGCAACTTGGGAGTAACACCTAAGTAACAGCAATAAACGAAAAAAAAAATTTTCAGAATGACACCTTTGCTCCTTCAGTTCAACTCATGAAATCTGACTCAGTGTCCCCAGAGTCCCCAGCACATACTTCACAATGTGCTCACTACTGCCTATCTAGATATCAATCTGACTCATTATAATACAAAAATATTGTTATATTATTATATTGTTATATTATTGGTTAAAACATTCTAATGTTGATAGTCACATCATTGAAATCTCTGGACTGACATCAAGCAGGGCTAACACAATCCAGATGCTCACTCTTCAAAGCTACTCTGCCATCTATTTAAAAAATTCAGACAAGCCTCGAGAAGATGTGCAGGACTCTGAGATGTGAGGGGGAGATTCTTTTGGGCCTTCTTTTCACATATTTAAAACAGAAACAGCAATACTTATGTGTTTCTTGAACTTATATGAGAGCATCTAATACGCTCAAGTGCACATATAAATTTTAGTTATTGAATTTTAAGAACCAGCCTCAGAGCTGTGGGAAGACAACATTTAGCAGTCAGTTTTACTGACTGTGAAACCATCTATGTGACAGTTGTACCTTATAGCTAAGCAAAGTACTAATAGCCACAGATAAATGAGCACATTGTGCTTGCACTTCCAATAAACAAAGAATGCCCTGGTACAGTCTTCTGGTTTCCCTATACATCAACAGTTATATGAAGAAGACACCGGTTTATGAAATGTACTACACTGCAGTTGTCCAGGAAGAATTTAGTTAGGAGTAGGGTCAGAGGGTTTTCTTTGGTTTTACTGTGTGTTGAGTGAGACCTTGAACTAATTCCATTCAGTTAATAAATGTCTCAGGGAAAATTCCTTAGCAGCTTCATACACACACACAAACACATGCAAGCACGCACATACGCATGCACACAAGCATAGTAGAACTTAGTATTTCACAAATCTATATTTAAAAGAATTTAGTCAAAAATGGGTATTCCTTAAAAATGAAAGTCCTTGTACTAGCTAAGATCTCTCTTTTCTTTGAGGAGACAGTTTCTAAAGGTCTCTATCAATTAATCTTGATTTTTAATATGTTGAGCTTTCTCTCTCTCTCTCTCTCTCTCTCTCTCTCTCTCTCCCTCTCTCTCTCTCTTGCTCCCTCTTGCTCCCTCCCCCCTCCCTCTCTTTCTCTTTCACTCTCTAAGTTGAAAGATGTGGTCAAATACTTTATTAAATTTCCCAGGACTAAATGTATCAGATAGGCCTGCAGATTATTTAAAATATAAGAAATTTTAACTGTGGTCTCTTCTGTTCAATCTTAATCAGTCTCATGAAAGTTCAATGACCTTTTGTTTAATATGCTTAGATATGCTTAATTCTTACTTAGCCAAAAGAAACAAAACATTTTCAGGCTTTTAAAGGCATCCAAAATTTCCAAGGTGAATTTTTCTGAAAACAAAAAAATTATTTTAGCTATTTAGGGCATTAAGCCACAAGAGTGATTAATAAGGTAGAAAAATAGTCATAAAATACAAAAGGATCAGAAAGTTGTTAATTTTAATAGTACTATATAAAAAATAAATTTCAAATCTTAGAACAGCCTGAATTGTAGCATGTTTAAAGTTTTTATTCGAAAAAAATTTACTTTTTTTTTTTACTTTAAATTCTTAAGTGTTAAATAAATTCTTTACTTTAAAGGCAAATCATACAAACAGACAACCACCCTGGAGCTACTCTGGGTAACAGAAAACAGAGGCAAAAACAGTGTATCCATTCATAAGTACATAAGCCCTTACCCCTTGCCTCTAATAACAGGTCCCAGATCAATGCATGGGAGGAAATTTATGTATATACAATATTATGACCATGTTATAAACATGGTCAGGCCCAATTACTAGATAGATCACCAGTCCATATGGAGAATCTACGGATAGTGTTTTGGTTACAGGTCATGTTATTAAACAACCCTCTGAATGATTATGTTTGCATCTTTAGACTTGTGCTGTTCTCATCCTTGGTCAGAGAAGATGCTCATTTCAGTGGACAGTAGTTACTATACAGGTAGTGCTGAGAACAGGCTAGTATTAGTGCTCTGTCATGGAGTGCATATCAATATCTTCCCGCTCAAGGCTCAGGGAACATCAAAAAGACTTTAAGAGGCAGAAGGAGTGCTGTGACATGTTGACCTCTGGACATAATATGCCTAGTGCACACGATGACTCCCAACAGCTGTGTTCACCTGCACAATGCTTTAGTTAATGTCCACTGATGGGCTTTTTTTTCCTAGTCTTTTGAATCCCACTTCAAAAATAAATAAAAAGAAGCAAACATTCACTCTCAGGCACTTATTGTTCTATTTAATATAATCTTAAAACTGCATTGCTGAGAGATAAAGTATACAACACAATAGAAAGAATAATGTTTTCAGAGGATCGAAAAGTTTAAATGAGTTATGCTAAGTAAGTTCTTAAAGTAGCATAGCAGACTGAGCTGTTCTTGATCATATCTCTTTCTATCAATCCATATCTATAGTAGTGGGCCTCCAGCAGAAAGGCCTGATCTCATGAAAGGATATGTATGTGCTCCACAAGCCAGAAATTCCTAGGAGGGGCAGTTGTGTGGAAGAACCAGTTGCTAGGGGACATGAAGATATATCTAAGTGGCAAAAGGCCTTTCTCTGGTTGAAGGAGAGGGATCCAGCATGGCCTTGGCTTCAGAGGCCATTTAACTTGGGGATATAATGATGCTTTTATTCTACAGGAGGAGGTCACTAGAAGGACCAACTCCTTCCCCAGAAGAAAACAGGAATGAGAATGAGGTTCAGATTTGAAAGCTACCATGGAAATAACAATATTACAAATGCATCAGAGTCACTCAAAGTATTCCAGGTTTTCCCCTGTTGACAGAGACTTAGCCTGAAGGAGTTCCATCCAGCAAGACAGTGGAAGTATTAGGAGTACCTAATAGCTTGTGCTTTCCTGGGTCCACATACCTTTCCTCTTCTTTAGATTTCTTTAGCAGCAAACCATGTAGCCTGGGATGTGTTTGTCTCTTTATTTTTGAAGGATGGATCCTACATGACTGCTTTTCAAATTTTGTGATCTCCACATTTCTTGATAACATTGAAAATTCTTCCCAACAGGCATTTAACATTTTTAAATTTCCATCACTGATAAAGTAATCTTTCCAGAATGTCTCATTCCAGAAATGTCTCACTATTGAAATGTAAATACTTTCCTAATACACATTTTCAAAACACAAGCAAAAATCTAAGAAGAAATGTGGAAATTCCAGAACTTACGATTTAAGTAAATACAGACATCCGTTTCAGAATTCTTATGAGTTCTGACATCATGGAAATGTACTTGCTTACAAATTATCCAGCTTCCTTTTTACCCCAAACAGTTTGTGTTATTTCTGGATCAAGATTTCCCAATGGACTGACCAAAATAACCAGAAGCTCAGATTTTGATCCCACCTCTAATTCTTGAGATTCTTGTGAATACCACTTAAGCTTTGCTGCTGAAATTATAAAGAAATCACTAGACAAAATACTTTTCAATATGTTCACCAAATTAAGTTCAAAACTGATTAATATGTCTCACTAGGCTGGCAAACAAACAAACAAACAAACTTCCCCAGACTTTTATACAAAGAGGAAATCTTTCAATGTTACCTGAAGTGATGGGGCATAGTTGTGATTTCAATACCTGAGCAGTGACAGGAATTTTGTTTGTTTGTTATCAGGTTAGGTCATATAAAGAGACTACACATACACACACACACTAGCATTAAGCAGAAATGGACTTATATTTTTTTAATAAACTATATCCAAGAAACATATTTTGAGGCAGAGACAAAGAGCAATTGCTTACTATTTAATGGCGTATTTCTCTGACTTTATAAAATACAATTAAAATATAACTCTTCCTCCTTTACATTAAACATGTAATACTAAGACCTGAGTGGCACAAAACCCTTGCTGCTAAGTTGATAGAGTGAATATATGAACAGAATTCAGATTTGGATCATCTTGGGGTGGGGCTCCAATCTAGCTTCATTATTTATAAACAGAGAAAATCAAGACAAGTTATCACATGCCATACAACTTCTGCACTTCCATTTATAAATCGTATAAGAAGATTGTTGGTCAAAGGGAGGATTTTCTAACATAAAAAATTAAAATTCAGTAAATGCTATGCCATTCTCTAGAGTGTATTAACATGCAAAGAAAAATCTCAAACTAATAAGAAAGGAATGCTGTAATAATACAGACAGAAGGTGAGGATTTCCAATCCATTTTACTGCTGGTGGGTAATAGGAAGTGGGAGGCTTGGGTGAGTTAGAGAAAGCAATACAGCAAATGAGTTTTGGAAACATTACCAGTTTCTTGACTTACAATAGCATGGAACTGAAGTTTGAGTGGGGAGTTCAAAAGAAAACTGAAAAGAATTAAGAGGTACATGTTTATCTAATATTAAAAAGGACAGTAAGTGTCAAAAGAATGAAAAAAGTATAAGAAAATATGGTTTCTCTATAATTAAACTTTTATAATACTTAGTGCTAAGCTGAAAGTTATTGAAAATACTTCCAACAAATGTGAACTGGAGTGAGTCACCATAGTAATATAATGAATGCTAGCAAAGTCAATTGGGCTAAAGAAATCTCAAGAAAGACAAGACCAGTGGAACAGGAAAAAACACTGAAAATCCACAATTTAATAAATAATATGTCAATGTATTGGTTAGTGTGGTCGGCAAGATGATCATATAAACCTCAAGAACTGATTTAAATTCCCAAAAAACACATGACAGTGAAAGGAAAGATCTAACTCTACAAAAGTATTCTCTGAACTCCCCATGCATGCTGTGGCACGTGGACCCATTACACACATCATACACATACACAGTGAAAATAAATATGTTTTTTAAAAGAAATCAGCATAAATCCTCTTGTCACCAAACATGCCAACCTGAGTTTAATCCCCCAAACCCACATGGTAAAAAGAGAAAAACAAATCCCACAATGTCCTCTGATAAACACACAAGGTCCATTGCACTCCTGTGCGTCAATTGGACTCCTGTGCGTGTACACGTGTATGTATACACACACACTAAATAAACAAACAAATAAACAAACATAAAGATTAAATTTTAAATACTAGTAATCAAAGAAATGCAGTTAATTAAGGTACTAAAAGGCAAAACGTTTCATTTTATACTTATTTTTTTAAATTATAAACTTTTTTAAAATTTAATTTTATTTGTAATTCATTTTCACACTCCATATTCCATTCCCTGTCCTTCCCCACCCTCCAACTGCTCCACATCCCACACCTCCTTCCCACCACACCCTGTCGCCACATGGATGCCAGCACCTTCTAACCCACCTGACCTCTAAACTCCCTGGGGCCTCCAGTCTCTTGAGGATTAGATGCGTCATCTTTGAATGAGCACAGACCTGGAACTCCTCTACTGTATGTGTGTTGGGGGTGTCATATCAGCTGATGTATGCTGTCTGTTTGGGGGTCCAATGCTTAAAAGATCTTGGGGTCCAGATTAATTAAGACTGCTGGTCCTCTTATAGGATCACCCTTCTCCTCAAATTCTTTCAGCCTTCCCTAATTCAACAACAGGGGACAGCTGCTTCTGTCCATTGGTTAGGTGCAAATATCTGCATCTGACTCTTTCAGCTACTTTTTGGGTCTTTCGAAGGGCAGTCATGATAGATTCCTTTTTGTGTGCGTTCCATAGCCTCAGTAATAGTGTCAGGCCTTGGGACCTCCCTTTGACCTGAATCCCACTTTGGACCTGTCACTGGACCTTTTTTTCCTCAGGCTCCTCTCCATTTCCATCCCTGTAATTCTTTCAGACAGGAACAATTATGGGTCAGAGGTATGACTGGAATGTCAACCCCATCACTTACTTGATGCCCTGTCTTCCTTCCGGAGATGGGCTATATAAGTTCTGTTGGGCATTTCATCAAATGTCCCTCCCTGTGAATCCTGAGAGTCTCTCACTTCCCAGGTCTCTGGTGCACTCCGGTGGGGCCCCCAACATCCTATATCCTGAGGTTGCCTATTTACTTATTAGGCAGGCAGTGGTGGTGCACGCCTTTAATCCCAGCACTTGGGAGGCAGAGGCAGGCTGATTTCTGATTTCGAGGCCAGCCTGGTAAACAGAGTGAGTTCCAGGAGAGAGAGAGAGAGAGAGAGACCCTTCATTTTGTACTTATAGACACAATAACATAAGTTTAAGAGATTTTATGTTTATTTTCATTTATATATGATAAAAGACTGTTTAATCCTGGTAAGTGGATTTAATGCTTAGCAAACAAGTCAAATGGACTTTTTCTGGAACAGATCAAGAATTTTAAAGTACCAGAGGCTTTGACCTTTTAAAGAACTTAGCCTGCATGAAGCACTCAGACACTGTCTATAATTTATATATAGTGTTTCCTCTAAAGACTTGCGTCCATGAACAAAATACCAAGCAAACTAAGTCAGTGTTTGCAGCCCTTTTTACATCAAAACAAACACAGAAAATTAGTGTTTGTGCAACACATCAAGGGACTCAGAATTAGCTGTTTGCCAGGAAATGAGACATAAATAATTACCCATGGGGCTGAAAAGCTGAGTTCTCAGTAATGCCATCACCTCCTGTTCATGTCACCTCCTGTTCATGGACCCTGACCATAATGATAGTGTGGGACTCCCTGGTAAGAGAATTCATCTATAAACCCTGATATTTCTCCAAATATGACAATAGCATCTTCTTGTTTTGCACTGAAGTGTAAATCTAACTTTCAAAAATGAAAAATAAGACATTAATATACCACAAGTCAAGGCTACACTAGTATGCACACTCTTCAGCTAGCCCTATAAAATTCTGTGAGAATATGCTCACCATTCTGTTTAAAATGAAGAAAATGAGGGGCTGCAGAGATGACTCGGTGATCAAGGCTGCTAGTTATTCTTCCAAAGGACTTAGGTTCAATCTAGAGCACCCACACTGTAGCTCACATGTCTGTAACTCCAATGGCAGATATAATGCCTCTTCTGGTCTCCAGTGACATTAGATACATAGTTGGTGCATTGATATATGTGCAAAACACTTGTTCATATAGTTTTTTAAATTAAATAATTAAAAAATTTTATACTAACAGCAAAAGGAATTTTTGTAATATGTATCACGTTAGATCAACATGCATAAAGGATAATTTTTCAGTTTATTTGTATAACCACATTCCTGAGACTCTAGTTATGCATGTAATCATTTTCTATACTGGGAAAAATTTGGTCTAAATGAATGTGGTTGGAAGATGAAGTCTATAAATGTGTAGGATTCTGTAGGAAATCACTCTATATCTGGTTGTTTTAGAAGATCTACAGAGTTTTCTTAGTTTAAAAGAAAAGGCAAGAATGTAAAGAAAACCCTTTTCTGGGGAACACAAAACTTTCCTATATCCATTAAAGGAGTCAGTATTAATTTGATCCATGAAGCACACCTGTTATACAAATGCAAGTTATAATCGGACATGGTAGGCTTTCCTTCTCAGCATAAGCATAAGCCACGTGACCTTCCTTCAGCTTCAGCGCAGTAACATATAAATAAATTCAAATTTGAAGGAGCCAAAACTAACTTCAAAATATTGACAATATCAAGGGATGTTAATATTGTTTCTGCTTGTTATCTTTACAAAAATCATGAACCATGGTATGATCCCTACACAAGAAAAACATGATGTCCCACATCCCCTTGGGTTCCATCTACCCAAGATCAATCATATTTGTTCACAACTGTGCACATTTTGTCATTCTTCTGTCACATTACCTTAAAACATAAGTGTAAATTTTAATTAATCTTAATAAACACATGTCCTACTTTTACTCAAATGCACTAAAATGACACAGCCTGAATTCCTTTACAAAGCCACCATCAATGTTTAGACATTGATTATGCCATATTTTACCATGTTAGGTCACTTTTTGTATGTGAATATAACATTCAGAATTTACATTTCTTCAAAATTCATATATGTTTTAACATTAATATTTGCATAGATTTGGTACAATATCTCCACCCTTGATGTTTTGGAAATCTGTGTCCCTGAAATTTCTAAAGGAAAAAAATCCCACCTGGTCCTAAAACTTGCCCAGAAAAACTTAACCGCTTTAGGGCTTCATTCCCAGCAGCTTTATTGGCATCCTGGAACTGTAAGCATAGAAGCCCAAGTAAAAGTCCATGAAGAAAATGAAGGAAATGATAAAAAATCCTTCAGTGCTGAACCAAGCAGGCACTCCTCACTGTTCTGTAGAGAAAATTCATTGCTACTGTTCCCTGCAAGCACTTTGTCAACTCATTGTTTCAAGACTTAAAATTTGCTATATTAAAGACTCTTACTTGGTGAGATAGTAATGAACATTCATTTCTTTTGTTTTTCATTTTGCAAGAGAAAAGTCAAAATATGCTTAGACTTAAGTTCATACATGCTGGTCATCTATCTGCTTTGCATGCAAGCTATCTAATGCAAGAAAAATATTACAACTTCTTCACCAAGCTATTCAATCTCTGTATCAATTTACATAGATTTATATAACCTATAAAATATGGAAAATGATTTACTTAGCATGATATTATACTTCAGTGTGAAAAAGTATTTGTAGGGTGTCTCAAAATATCAACTTGTAAAGATGATGAAGCAGAAAGAATTTTTATGAGGTAGATCTCTTAGGGGTGGTTAATAACCACACTAGTAAGAAACAAGGGAGAGAGCAGAGATAGCAAAATCCATAGTTAGGCAAATAGTCTAATGGCCATTCTTATATATTGAAGGTATTTGAGCATATTATGCTGCTTTAAATGTACACATGTGTGACTTACGAAAGAAGACATAAAGATCAGCAAGTTGGGAGGAAATAGAAGAATTAATCTCCCAAGTGAGCACATACTGCTTGGTTTGAGAGAAGCAACCAGGCAACTAGAGAAGAGATGTGAAGGTATGTCATCACCCTGCATATTATAAAGGTCATATGACTACAACAGATTACAGATCTCCTCCAGTCTTAGCAACCAATGTTCACTGTGTAATGGAATTCCTCCTTTAATATAATTCCCTAAAGCATCCAGGATTTAATTTAAGAAGATTCTATTCTGGGTATTAACATTCAGACAGGAAAAGGATATACAACAGAGACATAGCTGACCTATGCACTTCATTTGAGGATTAATTTTTAAATGAACAAAAACCAATTCATCAAATTCTCCCCAGGATAAAGAACTCATTATGGAACAATGCCCTTGCTGTCAAAACTTTCTGAAGTTATCAGGCAGTTGTTTGTATTACAGATGCTGTGGACACATTTTTTTAACCCTCAAACTTTGAATTATCAAAAAATTTGCACCTTGCAAAATTTGTGTATTTTAAAATTCATGTGCATATAGGGTTGTTGGCAAATGAACCACGCATACAAATTTCTACTTCCAGAAAGGTACAAGTCTCAGTACTGAATAGAGATTAAAAATATCAGCAAAGAACAAAAGTCAAAGTTACCCACTGTGCAATAAAGGATCAAATAAAGAAGGTACTTTATTTACTAATTCACAAAACGCAATCTCCCACAGGCTTAAAAATAACCAAACTTAGCACCTAATTAAGCTAAGTAGGCATTTTACTGAGATAATTTCCGGACTCTCCAGAATGCTTAGGTGGCCATAGGAAACATGTGAGGATTGTCTTGTTTTTCTTCTCACTGTCAGTATCTCTCTTGTCCTGACACCCAGGTCTCTCAGGCCTCTTCAGTTATGGAAGACCTAAGCAAAGATAACCTACAAAGCCCCCTCCTCTCATAAAAAGCCACCTCTTAGTGTCCAATAGTTTAACCTGCAGCTTTTCACTGTGTTTAATCTAATGATGAATTCTTTACTATTAACCAATGAGGATGGCCTAGATTGTGTGTGTTTTATACTTCAGGTAGCTTTTTAACAAGGTCTTAGGATGGAAATATGAGTGGTCTGTGCCCCATCCCAGAATGCATCCTAAAATGTTGTGAGAGCTCAGTTTGCTCACTTAAAAGTAAATGCAACTTAATTCTCAGGATGGATATTATGTTCAAAGTGATTATGTCACAGAAAGACAAAAGTCCAAGAATATGAACATCCAGTGTCTGAAATGCCTCATGAAGTAACAGTGCTCTATACGTCTATGCTGTTGTTAACACTACACCCACTCTAGACAATTTTACATATTTTCATCAGTAAATAATACTCTTTAGAAGGAAAATTGAACTTTCAATAACTCCTAAGCATTTCAGGAGACCTCAGCAGAAATCCTCTTAATTTTTGCTCTATTTTCAGTAGCTATAGTAACCAGAAAGTCTTATGGGAGTCACTGAATAAAATAAGTATTTAAGAAGGAAGAAGTCAAGAAAACACTGAAGGTAAAAAGTCTTTATCATCTTTCATCTTTGTTCCTTGTCCATGTATTTAATTAGTATCTTGAAAATAAAATAGAAAAAAATTAAGATTAATTAATTAATTAATTAATTCTGTTGAAATTGTGAAACTTGAAAATCCTTTATGTAAATCTTGATCAATCATTTACTTCAAACATCTGTCTATGACACTCCTGAAGCTAAACCACAGTGGGCAATACCTGCTGCTTGGAATTTCCCTTTTGAATACTCTTTTCCTTTTGTTCACACATTTTTAATAAAGGGATTTACCTGACAAATCCAGTTTTAATCTTCATGGATTATGTGTGTGCTAAAAAGCTTTCCAGAACAGGAAAAGGGAGAGAAATTCCAGCAAAATGATTTGCTCTGAGGGGTATAAAAGGATTAAGATAAAATTCTAAATCTAATCATTGCCTTTCTAATATTAAATATTCAAGAAATATTGAAAGCATGGATTCATTCATGAGGAAAAATGTCTAAAGGGCTGAATTCACTTATACATGCACATTACCCCACAGGGAGGCTAGTGAACAGAGTGAAGGGATGTATAGATGAAATAAAATTACTATTTGTGACATATTCATACTTTTACAGAATATCACTGAATTTTACTTTGACATATTCTATATTTATGAGAATAGTAGAAAGAAAAGTCATTTTTGCTTCAATTCCCTTTTAGTACTTAGGAAATGTTACAAGCTTCTCTTTGGCTTACCAAAAATAATGTCCAAAAATACTATGAATGCACACTTTAGGCAATTTACATCTAAAATATAATCATCCTAAAATAATTAACTTTACCTTTTTATAATCTACATTTTCTTTATATTAAAAGGAGCTACCACCACCTAAAACTATCATATTTACAGCAACAACTAATCTTTTTATTATTAATATTACTCATTTCCAAAAGAGATTTAAATAGATTAGCTGATGTTAAATGTAGTCAAAGAAGTTTTAAAAATTCAATATATAATAGAGGAATGATTAAAATTGTTATTCAAGAAAATTTCTCATTAGAAAACACTGCTTGATCATTGTGGGAAGAAGGCAAACTCTTTAAATGCCAATATAAAGTCATTTATAAATCATTTGATTAAACAATGCTAATTTTTCACTGGCATATCAGAAGTTTTAAAGTAAGCCAAACATTGTAGGCAGAGATTAATTTGATAAGACTATTAGAAAAATAAATCTTCTAGTAATATCACTTTTAATTAAAAATATTTTTTGTCTCAAACAAATAGGTTAAACATCCAGCTTAGACTGGCTTCCACCTGGCTATGTACTTAATGAACTCTGGGTCTTCCTGTCTCCACCACTGAAGTGGTAGAATCATAGGCATGAGTAATGAAGCCTATTATACATTTAGACATGTAAGGAGAAATAAAAACTTAGCTAGATTGCACAGATGATAAAAATAAACTTTTAAGAAAATCATAATTAACAAGTTATTACAGTCTGAAGAATAATCCAGCTTAAGTATCATAAAATTATGGATATGCATTGAAGTTTATAAGTGTGAAAAAATTCTTTCAAATAAAAGTTGATGAAATTCTTCTGATTTACCATTAAAAATAATATTGTATTTAAACAAATGTATTTATGCATTTATAGGAAGTGTGCAAGGTATATATTTGGAAGTACACAATGTAAGAATTGGTTGAAAGTATAGATTGCATGTTGGGTGAATAATTTGTCTTAGGCAGGACATACTGGCAGATTGTGTCATCGGATAAACTGTTAACTTTACATGGCCTAGAATCGTCGAAGAATGGGGTCTCAGTTGAGAGGTTGCCCAGATCAGACTGACTTATGGGCATGTCTGAGGGTGATTTTTCTTGACTGCCATTGATGTAAGAGGGCTTTGTCCACTGTGAGTAGTATCATTCCCTGGGCAGGCAGTCCTGGGCTGTATATGAAAGATAGCTAAGAATGAACTACCAAGCCAACAAACAATGTCCTCCATAGATTTTACTTCAAGATTCTTCTTGAGCTTTTGACCTGATTTCCCTCAGTTGTGGACTGCAATCTAGATGCTTACTTCAAATAAGCTTCATCCTCCCCTAAATTTTTTTAATCAGATTACTTTAGGATAGTAATAGAAAGGAATCTAAAGTAGTTACTCTTATCTGAATATTAGAAGAAAAACACTGGTTTTAAGCTGTCACTCCACGAGTAGAGCTAAAACAACAGCTAGAAAGAAGATGTAAGGTACACAAGAAATTTAATAGGACTACAGTGTTCCAAAAATGGTCTGGACTCTGAGCTTCCAGGGCCAATAATCTCACATATGGGTATTGATAGTGAGGACAAGAGTATAATAATGGCTGGGAATACAGTGAGAAGGGAAAGAAGGAACCAGTTGCTACATTAAATTAAGGTCGCTTTACCTGTTTCTACGACTCTAACATGCTTAACTCACTGCCTGGGAATTATTGCTGAGTCATGCAATTAATATAACAGACATGTATTATGGGCCTATTATGTGCAAAAAAGAGAAGTAGAAAACAAAATATGTCTGCCTTTAATTATCTTGTATTACGGTAGAATGATATGGATAATAAACAAAGTAGTAGGTTACGAATCATGATGCGGTGTCAAGTAATACATGAGAAGAACCACAAAAATGTAAACGTTTAATAAAGATCAGGAGAGCTACAGTGAAAAAGTAGTATTTTAGAAGAAGTAGCATTGATTTATTTAGTATTTTTAGAATTAATTTTAGTGTGACATCCAATGGTAAAGACAATACCCTTAAAGAAGTACTGTATAGTCGGAGAGATATTTCACCATAATTAGTGGCATGGCTTATCGTGTATACCCATAAATTTCATGATTACCTCAAAATGTGTTTATAAACTCTCTGCAATACAGTTACTACTGCAGATTGACCCTAGTGTCAGAGGGGATTCTGGTGACTCATCTTGGTTGAGGGAAGGAACTAGAACAGCAGCAATGAAAGGGGAAGCACAGGGTGACTTGGGAAGAAAACAGACATTGATCACCACAGTAGGTAGAAATTAACACCGCCTCACACTTTTTTCTTAAAATTTTTTATTAGATATTTTCTTCATTTACATGTCAAATGCTATCCCCAAAGCCCCCGATACCCCCCCCCACCCTGATTCCCAACCCACCCACTCCTGCGTCCTGGCCCTGGTATTCCCTTGTAATGGGTCATATGATTTTCACAAGACCAAGGGCCTCTCCTCCCATTGATGGCCAACTTGGCCATCCTTTGCTACATATGCAACCGGAGACACAGAACTGGGGTGTACTGGTTAGTTCATATTGTTGTTCCTCCTATAGGGTTGCTGACCCCTTTAGCTCTTTGGGTACTTTCTCTAGCTCCTTCATTAGGGGCCCTGTGTTCCATCCAATAGATGACTGTGAGCATCCACTTCTGTATTTGCCAGGTACTGGCATAGCCTCACAAGAGAGAGCTATATCAGGGTCTTGTCAGCAAAATCTTTCTGGCATATGCAATAGTGTCTGGTGTGGGGGTTATATATCAGATGGATCTCTGGGTGGGGCAGTCTCTGGATGGTCCTTCCTTCCATCTCAGCGCCAAACTTTGTTTCTGTAACTCCTTCCATGGGTATTTTGTTCCCCATTCTAAGAAGGAGCAAAGTATCCACACTTTGGTCTTCCTTCTTCTTGAGTTTCATGTGTTTTGCAAATTGTATCTTGGATAGTCTAAGTTTTGGGGCTAATATCTGCTTATCAGTGAGTGAATATCATGTATGTTCTTTTGTGATTGGGTTACCACTTACTGGTACAGCAACAGACAGGTAGATCAATGGGATAGAATTGAAGACCCAGAAATGAACCCACACACTTGATCTTTGACAAGGGACCTAATACCATCCAGTGGGAAAAAGACAGCATTTTTAAAAAATGGTGCTGGCACAACGGGAAGTTAGCATGTAGAAGAATGCAAACTGATCCATTCTTATCTCCTTGTACTAAGGTCAAGTCTTCGTGGATCAAGGAATTCCACATAAAACCAGAGACAATGAAACTTATAGAGGAGAAAGTGGGGAAAGCCTAGAAGATATGGGCACAGGAGAAAAATCTCTGAACAGAAGAGCAATGGCTTGTGCTGTAAGATCCGGAATCGACAAATGAGCACTCATAAAATTGCAAAGCTTCTGTAAGGCAAAAGACACTGTCAATAAGATAAAAAGGCCACCAACAGATTGGGAAGGGATCTTTACCAATCCTAATTCAGATAGGGGACTAATATCCAGTATATATAAAGAACTCAAGAAGCCAGACTCCAGAAAATCAACCCTATAAAAATGGGGTACAGAGCTAAACAAAGAATTCTCAACTGAGGAATATTGAATGGCTGAGAAGCACCTGAAAAAAATGTTCAACATCCTTAATCATCAGGGAAATGAAAATCAAAACAACCCTGAGATTCCACCTCACACCAGTCAGAATGGCTAAGATCAAAAATTCAGGTGACAGCAGATGCTGGAGAGGATGTGGAGAAAGAGGAACACTCCTCCATTGCTGGTGGGATTGCAAACTGGTACAACCACTCTGTAAATCAGTCTGGCAGTTCCTCAGAAAATTGGACATAGTACTACCGGAAGATCCAGCAATACCTCTCCTGGGCATATACCCAGAAGATGTTCCCAGTTGTAATAAGGATACATGCTCCACTATGTTCATAGCAGCCATATTTATAATAGCCAGAAGCTGGAAAGAACCCAGATGCCCCTCTACAGAGGAATAGATACAGAAAATGTGGTACATTTACACAATGGAGTACTACTCAGCTATTAAAAACAATGAATTCATGAAATTCTTAGGCAAATGGATGAACCGCCTCACAGTTCTATCTCCAGAACCTGGAGGAAATGCACTGTTGTTTATACCATGTCCTCTGTGGTACCTTGTGGAAATGCAAGCACACAAAAAGATGAACCCTATGAACACTGTATAAAAATAAAACACTGCATTAGCCTGGGCATTAGGACAATTCAAAAAACTTTTAAATACTTTTATATTCCGAATTTACATAGAGACTTCTGGTTTTCCTGTGTTTACTCTTTTAACCTTGAATTTCATTGAAAGTCAGAAATCCTGTTACACCCTGGTAAAGATGTAGCAACAGTCACAAGGACTCCACACCAGATGATAGCATGCATTAATGAATATGTCAGCTTAGAAGATCAGTTAGGATACATATAATTCAACTGGTTCAAGTGATAACTCACAAGCTATTAGAATGGACCCATGCTCCAGCTGAGCTCTCAGCAACTGCACTCTTAGTCAAGCTTCTCACAACTGCAGAAGGAACTTGACACAGCCCTGCTGTGTATTCAGTAAAGTGGTCCCCTGCTGCTGTGAGAGCTCTCCACTTTACAGGGAATAGTGGATGCTATTCAAGTATTCTTTATAAAAAGGATGGTCATTTTTGTTCTCTGTGTTCTTCCAGGATGTGTTCCTAGTTCTCTCTCATTCTCTAACATTCTCTCTCATTTTCTCTCTCTCTCTCTCTCTCTCTCTCTCTCTCTCTCTCTCTCTCTGTGTGTGTGTGTGTGTGTGTGTGTGTGTGTGCATGTGTGTGTGTGTTTGTTTGCTGTTTCTGTACATGTTACAGATTTAACAAAAACAAATTAATATACTTACTGGTTCTGTTAAGTTTGATGTTTTCTCAAAATCTTCACCTTCCTCCATAAGAGTTTCTTCTGTCCCAGGTAAAGAATCTATTTTAATTTTTAAAAATAAAAGTTACACATTGCCTATGTATAAATTGCATATATATATGCACATATATGCCTCATGATAAGAAGGATATTAACATAATGAAACTACTAATTTAAAGAATCATAGAGTTTATGAGTAGGTTTTTGAATGGCATTTATTCAGTTTATAGATAAGTATGAAAATGTACATATTTCTAATTCTGAAGCACATAATAAAATCAAGAAAGTACAGTAGCTAGTTACCTTACTTTTATATATAAAACCATGGTCCAGGTTGGAGAGATGACACAGTGGTTTAGAGTATGTACTCCATGTGAACTCAAAGAGACTATGGCAGCATACATAGAGCCTTCACCAGTCTAAGATATGCTCCCAGAGCTGCGAAGAGAAATGGACCCAAGCCCACATCCCCAGCCCAGGAGCTAACCCTAGTAACAAAGGAAAAATTAGTTTTCTCAAACAGAGTCTTCCTGATTGTAAAACCACACTTAAAGGGTAGGCCTTGTGCCCAGCAGTAAATGGCCAGCACAAAATGAACTCAATGGTATTTTTGAAGGTTTCTTTGTTTCATAAGATTTTGTATTGCAATTTTAACACTACAAATATTCTACTTATATATTACTGTTTCTGATTTTTGTGTCTTAATAAGATTTGTGTGTGTGTTTCTCTGTGTCTGTCTGTGTTCCTTGTACACTTTCTTTGACCCTCTTTTCTCTGTTTGTTTGTTTTGTCCTATTCAGTTAAGATTTGTTTTTAACTTATTTTATTTGTTTCTTTGTGGATGCATGTCTTATTTCTAATGAGAGCGAACAAGAAAGGAAATGGGGAATTGGATCTGGGAGGAGGGAGCAAGGGAGTGGAAACTGTAATCAGAATACTGTGTAGTAAAAAAAAAAATCTAATTTTAATTAAAAAAAATAAAATGAGCATGTACTACTATGGGAGAGAACCTGTGTTTTGTTCCCAATACTCACATCAGATGGCTCACAACTACCTGCATCTACAGCCCCAGGGGAACCAGCAATCTATTCTGCCTTCTGTGGGCTACCACATTCATATGCATACACCCACACACAAACACATACAATATAAGAACAATTAAAAGTAAAAACAAATCTGAAAATGAGGTAAAATCTTGAAATTTATTCAGCTAGAGTTTAGTAATACTTACCTTTAATGCTTTTTTATCTGTTTTGCATTATTATACTTGTTTGCTTAATGCCTTCTTTTAGACAGTGAGAGGATTATACAATTTAAGTATTAATTCTGACAATTGGTATTCTCTCCTCTAAATCAGATGACAAATTGTGAAGTGGTCACTAAGAATGCAAATTATTAAATGGTGGTATGTTTTCTCCCCAATCATAGCAAGCAAGACATTGTGAGTGTTTCGTCTAAATCTTAGAATTGGAGGTGAGCGGCACTTTCAATTCTATTAATAAAGTGAGGGAAAACACTTCTATATGCCTTCCAATTTAGGTTAATGAGTGCAGTATAGATAGATATTTATGGTTGTTAGAAAATTGTAATAATGATTATTATGTGTAACATCTGTAAATAATATATACCAGATACTGTCAACTTTCCTAGTTAAATTTAACTTTATATGTTAAAGTTTAAAAATCAGTTTAGAAGGAAGCATTTCAAACCATTGGGTTTTATGAACTTGATTTTTTTTATATTTATTAAGAGTAAGGTAGCCCTCTTCAAAGAAGTTTCTTTTTATAGAAAATGGAGATCAACACAGTAGATTAAAACTAGACTCAGTGCAGAGATCAACCACTCATAGGAAGCCTTGACTTGATGTATGTACCCACACTATATCTCCTGCATGTGTGGCTCAGGGACAACAGCAGAAGATATAGCTGAATGAATTTAGAAGGCAGTATATGAGGAAGTCTGCTGAAAAACAGTCTCTGCTAGAAATAGCTCCATAAACAAGACTGAAAAACAGCAAATTCAAGGTACATGCTAATGAGTAAAGGGAACGTCTTCATGGGTCCTAGACAAAGAAACATAGACAACTATTGACAGCTGGAAGAGAGAGGGATAATTAGTTTCTCCAAGAGATGAGTTCTCTTATTGGCTATCAAATACAAAGTAATCAGCCTTGAAGCCATATATACACAAATAACAAAAGCAGACTTAACAGCTTGTGTTTACATATTTGTGCATATACATGCAATATATGTAGACAATAAAGAAAATAATCAATTTCAGGGGAGGACACGAGAAGCATTTGAGAGTACTTGGGAGAAGCTGGAAGGAGAAAAAATAAAAATATATTTCTAATTTAATTTACTTTTAAAAATGCCATATGATTACATAAAAAAAAATTTATATTTATGTGCCAATGAAGGCAGAATTTTCTAATGTATGACATAACTGTTCTGGGCAAGAAATTAGAACGTTGAATCCTTGTTGCTTATGGTCAAGGTGTAAGGAAAAAATGGAAAACATGGCATAAACCCATGGTTGTGGCTCATGTCATCTATAGAGTACTTCATCTAAGAAGAAAAGCTAGCAAATCTCTTGGGTACAAGTTTATCTCTATATAAACATAGATATTATTACAGAACACAGAATGTTTTCCACTATGATACAAGGTTGAAAAGGCTATAAATTAAGATAATTTACTTACTACCCTTCTAAACAGAGTAGAACCATTAAAAGTAGCCAATTTTAGTTGATAAAATTAAGATGGGTAAGGAGAAAGTGTATCATGTTAAAAAAATAGTTATTCAGTTGAAAAGAAGAATTCAGCACCTATTTATTAAAACCAACTTCTAACAGCCTATAAGCTAGCATTGACAAACACTTTAAACCAAGAGGCAAGTTGTATTTTATTTACATCTTTTATAAAAAGTTACAACTTTGGTCAGGGAAATAGGTAGGGTAACTCAAGATCTTTACCTCTCTGTCCATTCCTCCAAGTCTAGCCCTGCAGTCTCATCCCCAGGTCTATAGCCAACCTTATATGCTGGCCACTCCTTGCTCCCTTCTCATTCCCAGGAAACTAAGCAGATACTGGTGCAATAAAACACCCTACTTTTCACCCTTTTGTAAACCCCCTGTCCCCAACCTATCTCATTTAGATTTCTAAGTGTTAGTTTCTAATACCCAGGAACTCATTTTACTTGGGGTCCAACTAGCCATATCTAACAAAATACAAAAGAATTTCCCACAAAACAATATACAGCCATGACACACTGTCCTAAAACCAGAGAGAAAACAAATCAAATTGCAAAACATATAGCCAACAAAGACAAGATCAGATATCAGCACCTGGAATTACAATCTTCCCAATCCTAGATGCCTAAACATCAGAACAAAAACATAATACAAAATACTTATGTACTCCACTAGAACCTTGCAGCCCTAGCAAAATAGGCCCTGAATATCCCAGTAAAATTGAAGCACAAATAAAAGATCTTCCATTATGCATATGACAGAGGAGTTGAAAGAGGAAATAAACACCTAAAACAAACAATGAAAACATAAATAGTAGAAAGCAATGAAAAAAAAAAATGTTCAAGACCTGACAGTGGAAGTAGAATGATTAAGTTGAATCAACAGAAAATCCAAAATAAGGGAAATGTAGAAATGAAAAGTTTAGGAAGTAGAATACGAACCACAGAGAGAAGTCTCACCAACAGAAAACAGGAGATAGAAGAGATAATCTCAGGCATTGAAGACATAATAGAAGAAATGAATATGTCTGTCATAGAAAATGACTAAAAATTTAATTAAAATTAATTTTAAACTAAAAAATTAATTAAAATTAATTTTAATTAAAAATTAATTAAAAACTAAAAAAAATAATCCATCTAGACAATCTGAAAAAGCTATTAAAAAACCAGATTTAAAATAATAGAATTAGAGGAAGAAGAGTCCCAAGCAAGAGACACCAAAAATATTCTTAACAAAAATCATAGAAGAAAAATTTCCTAACCTAAAGAAATAGATGCCTAATGAATTACAAGAAACATATAGAATGTCAGAGTATTCATGAAAAGAAATTCCCCTTCAAACATAATAATCAAAAAATTAAATCTACAGAATAAAAATAGAATAAAGTAAAGCTCATAAAGGAAACGACAATGTGACATAGAAAGGCAGACATATTTACATTATATCTAAATATTTTTATGGAGACTCTGAAAGATAGAAGTGCTCAGATAGGTGTGCTGCAAATGCTAAGTGACCACAGGTGTCATTCCAGAGAACTCGGCCAAAATTTCAATCACCATAAATGCAGAAACTAAGACATTCCATGAAAAACACAAATTTATATTATATCTGTCTACACATCCAACCCTTTGGAAGATATCAGAAGAAAACTCTAACCTAAAGAGTTTACCTACATCCAAATAAACCCAAACAAACAAACAAAACAAAACAAAAAACAAACAGACAAAAACTGGATAGAATAAATAATCAGATGAGCAAAATCAAAGAGTGGGCTTCAGGTTTCTGTCTGCTTCCAGTGCTGATCCTGAGCTACAGTGCCCAAAGCAGATCCTGTTCTACAGCTCTCCATACCCAAATACTGCCAGGAGAGATCTGGTCTCCCAGAAGGGCTGACACACCACCAATGTTGCTCAAATTCTTGGCCCAAGAGGGACCTGCCCAGAGCCATCTGGACACAGGAACCAAAGAAGAGCCAGAGACAGGATCCTTCAAATTTCTGTCTGCATCCCAGAGTTGACCCTGTGCCATAGCGCTAAATATACAAATTCCTCCTTGAGAGATCTGGCCTTCCAGGAGTACTGAAACACAGGCTTGCAGGAGAGATAAGCCACAGTCTGAGACAGCAAGAACAGCTAACACCAGAGATAAACTACAAGACTAGAGGCAAGGGCATGAATATAAAGAACAAAAACCAAGGCTACTTGGCATTATCAGAACATAGTTATCCTACCACAGCAAGTCCAAAATACCCCAACAGATCATTAAGAAAAAAAAAAAAAAAGACTCTGAGTTAAAAAAAAATCACATCTCATGATGATGATAGAGGATTTTAGGAAGGACATAAATAACTCACTTAAAGAAATACAGGAAAACACAGGTAAACAGGTGTTTAAAGAGGCCTTTAAAGAGGAATAACAAAAATCCCTTAAAGAATTACAGAAAACATGAAACGGGTGAAGGAATTGAACAAAAACATCCAGGATCTAAAAGTGGAAATAGAAACATTTAAGAAATCACAAAGGAAGACAACCCTGGAGATAGAAAACTAAGGAAAGAGATCAGGAGTCATAGATGCATGTATCACCAACAGAATGCAAGAGATACAAGAAAAAAAAAAAAAACTCAGGTGCAGAAGACACCATAGAAAACATTGACACAACAGTCAAAGAGAATGAAAAATGCAAAAAGATCCTAATCCAAAAATAGCCAGGAAATCCAGGACACAATGAGAAGACCAAACTTAAGGATAATAGGTGTAGAAGAGAGCAAAGATTACCAACTTAAAGGGCAAGTAAATATCTTCAACAAAATTATAGAGGAGAACTTTTCTAACCTAAAGAACGGCATGCCCATGAACATACACGAAGCCTACAGAACTCCAAATAGATTGAAGCAGAAAAGAAATTCCTCCTGTCACACAATAGTCAAAACATCAAATGCAGAAAACAAAGAAAGAATATTAAAAGCAATAAGGGAAAAAGGTCAAGTAACATAAAAAGACAGACCTATCAGAATTACATCAGACTTCTCACCAGAGACTATGAAAGCTAGAAGATCCTGGGCAGATGTCATACAGACTCTAGAGAACACAAATGCCAGCCCAAGCTACTATACCCAGCAAAACTCTCAATTACCATAGATGGAGAAAACAAGATATTCCATGACAAAACCAAATTTACACAATATCTCTCCAAAAACCCAGCCCTAAAAAGATAATAGATGGAAAACATCAACACAAGGAGGGACACTACACCCTAGAAAAAGCAAGAAAGTAATCTGTCAACAAACCCAAAAGAAGATAACCACACTAACATAATTCGATTTCTAACAACAAAAATAACAGGAAGCAACAATCACTATTCCTTATTATCTCTAGCATCAATGGGCTTAATTCCCCAATAAAAAGAAATAGATTAACTGACTGGATACATAAACAGGACACAGTATATTGCTGTACACAGAAAACTTATGTAAGTGTCAAAGACAGATACAACCTCAGAGTAAAGGGCTGGAAAAATTTTTCCCAAGCAAATGGTTCCAAGAAACAAGATGGAATAGGAGTTCTAATATTGAAAAAAATTGAATTTCAAACAAAAGTTATCAAAAAATATAAGGAAAGATACTTCATACTCATCAAAGAAATAATCTACCAAGAAGAGCTCTCAATTCTGAAGATCTATGCTCCAAATGATCTTCATAAGAGAAGATATTCATAAAAGAAACTTTACTAAAGCTCAAAGCACACAGTTCACCTTACACAATAATAGTGGGAGACTTCAACACCCCACTCTCAGAAATGCACAAATAATGGAAACAGAAACTAAACAGAGACTCAGGAAAACTAATAGAAGTTAAGGTCCAAATAGATTTAATAGATATTTATAGAACATTTCATCCTAAAATGAAAGAATATACCTTCTTTGCAGCACCTCATGATACCTTCTCCAAAATTAAAGATAGAATTGTCACAAAACAAGCATCAACATATACAAGAAGCCTGAAATAATCCCATGAATCCTCTCAAATCACCATGGACTTAAGCTGGTCTTCAATTCTTGCGCGCGCTCAACTGGCCAGGAAGAACGACGCTGCAACAGGATCCTTCTGCACACGTTTATTGGGAGAGCTTGATTGTAGAGGCGAAAAGACCTCGAGCCCAGAACTGGTGCTGCTTTTATAGGCCTAGGACAGGCGTTCTCTCTCATCTGATTGGTTAACTTGTCTCTCATCTGATTGGTTAACTTGTCTCTCATCTGATTGGTTAACTTTTGTCAATTCTCAAAACCTCACCTTGGCAAAAGAACCTTTACTGGCTATGTATGTGTGGTGGCCAGCTGTAGCCAACTGCCACTCTGCAACTGCCACTCTATAACTGTCACTCTGTAACTGCCATTCTGTAACTGCCACTCTAACTGCCACTCTGCCACTCTGTAACTGCCACTCTGTAACTGCCACTCTAACTGCCACTCTGCCACTCTGTAACTGCCACTCTGTAACGGCTTCCCACATTCAATAACAACAAAAACAACAGAAAGCCCACATAGACATGAAAGCTGAACAACAACCTACTCAATGATAACTTGGTCAAAAAAGAAATAAAGAAATAAATTAAAGACTTCTTAGAGTTAAATGAAAATGAAGCCACAACATACTCAAACTTATGGGACACAATGAACACAGTGCTATGAGGAAACTCATAGCTCTGTGTACCTACAAAAAGAAACTAGAAAGAGCATACACTAGCAGGTTAACAACACACCTAAGAGCTCTAGAACAAAAGAAAGCAAATTCACCCAAGAGGAGTAGACAGCAAGAAATAATCAAACTCAGGTCTGAAATCCACCAAGTGGAAACAAAAAGAACTATACAAAGAATTAACCAAACCAGGAGCTGGTTTTTTGAGAACATCAACAAGATAAATAAACCCTTCGACAGACTAACTAGAGGGCACAGGGACAGTATGCTAATGAACAAAATCAGAAATGAAAAGGGAGACATAACAACAGAATCTGAGGAAATCCAAAATATCATCAGATCCTACTACAAAAGCCTATACTCAACAAAACTGGAAAATATGGATGAAATGGACAAATTTCTAGACAGCTACCAGGTACCAAAGTTAAATAGGGATCAGATAAACCATCTAAACAGTCCCATAATCCCTAAAGAAATAGAAGCAGTCATTAATTGTATCCCAAGCAAAAAACCAAACCAAAACAAAACAACACAACACAAAACAAAACAGAACAAACAAACAAAGAAAGAAAGAAACCCAGGACTAGATAGTTATAGTGAAGAATTCTATCATACCTTCACAGAAGACCTAATACCAGTACTCTTCAAACTATTCCATAAAATAGAAACAGAAGGAATACTACCCAATTCGTTCTATGAAGCCACAGCTATGTTGGTAGCAAAACTTGGTACTCGAGGGACCAAGAGAACTTCAGACCAATTCCTCTTATGACACACAAATATTCAAAATTTCTGCAAACCAAATCTAACACATCAAAATAATCATTTACCACGATCAAATAGGCTACATCCCAGGGATGGTTCAATATAGGGAAATCTATCAACATAATCCACTACATAAACTCAAAGAAAAAATCCTCATGATCATTTCTTTAGATGCTGAAAAAGCATTTGACAAAATTCAACATTTGTACTAACTGTTTTGGAAGAATCCAGTATTCAACTCCCATATCTAAATGTGGTAGAAGCAATATACAGCAAATAAGTACCAAACACAAAACTAAATGGAGAGAAACTTGAAGCAATCCCACTAAAATCAGGGACCAGACAAAGCTTCCCATACTCTCCCAATCTATTCAATATAGTACTTGAAGTTCTAGCTTGAGCAAGAGGAAAACAAAAGGTGGTCAGAGGGATACAAATTGGAAAGCAAGAAATCAAAATACCACTATTTGCACATGATATGATAGTGTACTTAAGTGACCCAAAAAATTCCACCAGAGAACTCCTAAACCTAATAAACAACTTCAGAAAAGTGGCTGGATATAAAAGTATCTCAAATAATTCAGTAGCCTTCCTCTACTCAAAGGATAAACGGGCTGAGAAAGAAATTAGGGAAACAACACCCTTCTCAATAGTCATGCACAATATAAAATATCTTGATGTGACTCTAACCAAACAAGTGAAATATTTGTATGACAAGGACTTCAATCTCTTAAGAGGGAAATTGAAGATCTCAGAAGATAGAAAGATCTCAAATGCTCATGTTTTGGCAGGATTAATATAGTTAGACTAAAGTAATGACCATTCCAAGACTGCCCCACTTGGGGATCCATCTAATAAGCAACCACCAAACCCAGACACTATTGTGGATTCCCACCAGGGCTTGTTGATAGGAACCTGATATCGCTGTCTCCTAATAGTCTTTGCCAGTGCCTGACAAATACAGAAGTGGATGCTCACAACCATCCATTGGACAGAGCACGGGGTCTTCAATGTAGGAGTTAGAGTATGTATCCAAGGAGCTGAAGGGGTTTGCAGCCCCATAGGAGGAACATCAATGTGAACAAGTACCTCCAGAGCTCCCTGGGACTAAACCACCAACCAAAGAAAATACATGGCGGGGCTCATGGCTCTAGCTACATATGTAGCAGCACATGGAGGAGAGGCCCTTGGTCCTGTGAAGTTTCTATGCCCCAGTATATGGGAATGCCAGGGCCAGGAAGTGGGAGTGGGTGGGTTGATGAGCAGGGGGAGGAAGGAAGGGATGGGGGCTTTGAAGGGGAAAATAGGAAAGGGCATAACATTTGAAATGTAAATAAAGAAAATATCTAATAAAAAAATAAAGACTTGACAAATGGGACCTCATAAAATTGCAAAGCTTCTGCAAGGCAAAGGATGCTGTTAACAGGGCAAAAAGGCAACAGACAGATTGGGAAAAGATGTTTACTAATCCTACATCTGAGAGAGAGCTAATATCCAATAATTACAAAGGACTCTAGAAGTTAGACTACAAAGAACCAAATAACCCTATTAAAAAATGGAGAACAGAAATAAACAGAGAATTCTCAATTAAAGAAATTTGAATGGCCAGGAAGCACCTAAAGAAATGTTCAACACCCTTAGTCTTCAGAGAAATGCAAATCAAACAACCCTGATATTCTACCTCACACCAGTCAGAATGTCTAAGATCAACAACTCAGGTTACAGCAGATGCTGTTGAGGATGTAGAGAAAAAGGAACATTCTTTCATTGCTTGTGGGATTGCAAGGTGGTACAACCACTCTGGAAATCAGTCTTGCAATTCCTCAGAAAATTGGACCCAGCTATACCAGTCCTGGGCATATACCCAGAAGATGCTCCAACATGTAATAAGGACATATGGTCCAATATGTTCATAGCAGCCATATTTATAAAATCCAGATACTGGAAACAACCCTGATGTCCTTTGACAGAGGAATTGTTACAGAAAATGTGGTATATTTACTCAATGGAGTATTTTTCAGCTATTAAAAAACAATGACTTCATGAAATTCACAGGCAAATAATTGGAACTTGAAAATATTATCCTGAATAAGGTAACCCAATCACAAAAGAACACACATGGTATATACTTACTGGTAAGTGGATATTAGCCCAAAAGTTGGGAATACCCAAGATACAATTCACAGACAATATGAAGGTCAAGAAGAACGAAGACCAAAGTGTGGATGTTTCAGTGCTTCTTAGAAGGCAGAACAAAATACTTACAAGAGCAAATATGGAGACAAAGTGTGGAGCAGAGACTGAAGGAAAGGCCATACAGAGACTGCCCCACCTGGGGATCCATCCCATATACAGCTACCAAACCTGGATGCTATTGTGGATGCTGGGAAGTGCTTGCTGACAGGAACCTGATATAACTGTCCCCTAAGAGTTTCTGCCAGTGCCTGACAAGTAGAGAGGCAGATGCTTGCAGCCAACCATGGAACTGTGCAATGGGTCCCTGATGGCAGAGTTGCACAAGGGACTGAAGCAGCTGAGGGGTTTGCAGCTCCATGGCGGGAGCAATAGTGTCAACTGGCCAGATCCCCAAGAGCTCTCAGGGACTTGACCACCAATGAAAGAGTACACATGTTAGGGACCCAGGGCTCCAGTCCCCTGTGTGGCAAAGGAAGGCCTTTTTGGACATCAGTGGGAGAACAGGCCTTGGGCATGAGGGCCTTCCATGCCCCAGTGTAGGGGAATGCCAGGGCAGGGAGGTGAGATTGGGTGGATAGGTGGGGGAGCACCGTCATAGAGGCAGGGGGAGGGGGCATAGGGGGTCTCCAGAGGGGAGACCTGGAAAGGAGATAATATTTGAAATGTAAATAAAGATAACATCCAATCAAAGAAAAACAAGAGTGGAAACACACACACACACACACACACACACTTGAAAAATTCGGAACAAAAAAGTATTAACCACATCAAAAAGTAGTACAGTATAAGGAATAACCAAACTCAGGACTGAAATAGAAACAAACAAGCAATTCAAAGAATCAATAGAACAAAGAATTATTTCTCTTAGGAACATCAGTAAAATAAACAAAGCCTTATGTAAATATACTAAACAGCAGATAGAGAATGTCTAAATCAAGAAAATCGGAAATGAGAAGGGGGACATAACAAAATGCATCAAGGAACTCCAGAGAACCATAAGGACACCCTTTAATAATCTGTACTTTTCCAAAGTGGAAAAAAAAAGGAAAATTTTCTTGATATATACTGTCTTAGTTAGGGTTTTACTCCTGTGAACAGACACCATGGCCAAGGAAATTCTTATAAGACATTTAACTGGGGCTGGCTTGCAGGTTCAGAGGTTCAGTCCATTATCATCAAGGTGGGAGCATGGCAGTATCTAGGCAGGCATGGCACAGGCAGAGCTGAGAGTTCTACATCTTCATCCAAAGGATGCTAGTAGAAGACTGACTTCCAGGCAACTAGGGTGAGAGTATTAAGCCCACACCCACAGTGACACACCTACTCCAACCAGGTCACACCTATTCCAACAAGGCAACACCTCCAAATGGTGCCACTCCCTGGCCCAAGAATTTACAAACCATCACATTCCACTCCCTGGCCCCCATAGACTTGTTCAAACACATGAGACTGGGGGGGGGGCATACTTAAACATAGCATAATGCAAAATGCATTTAGTCCAACTTTCAAAGTCCTCATATTCTATAGCAGTCTCAACAATGTTAAAAGTCCAAAGTTTAAGGTCTCTTCTGAGATTCATCCAATCACTTAACTGTAACTCCCCCCAAAAGACAGGAAACCATCTGGGCAAACTCTAAACTCTCCATCTCCATGGCTGATGTCTAGTGGTATTCAGATCTCCACTCTGTTTCCATCTTTGTTGACTACAACAGACTTCTTCCTCCTGGGCTGGTTCCACTCCCTGTTAGCACTTTCCTCAGCATGTATCCCATGGCTATGGCATCTTTAACATCTTTGAGTCTCCAAGGCAATTTCAATGTTAAAGCTTCTTGTTTTAGTGTCTGGGATTCCACTTGATCTTTTGGGCTCCTCCTAAGGGCTGGCATCACTTCTCCAGCTCTGCACTCTGTAGCACTCTAAGCTTAGGTTGATGGCTGCATCACTATGGCTGCTGTTCTTGGTGATCATCCCATGGTACTGGCATCTCCATTACAATGGGGTGTTCCACTCGAACTAGGCTTCACCAATAGCCTTTCATAGGCTCTCTTCATGGTGCCAATCTTTTGCATGACCCCTTCAGTCCTGGGCCATCAGCTACAACGGAGGCTTCACCTTCTCCAGTGGCCTTCCATGACCTCTCACAGTATCAGGCCTCAGCTGTTCTTCATTACACTTTCATGCCTTCAAAACCAGTACCACCTGGGTGACTATTACACATTACCAACTCCAGCTTCGGCTTGAGGTACAACCTTGGCTACCTCTGTAACACAACTTCTTTGTGCTCCCAGAAAACAATTCCCGGAAGATTTTACCTCAATGATGCTGGTCTGTTCTTAATCATTGCTAATTTCTTAGCTCCAGCTAACCAGAATCAATTGTCCCAGTAGTTCCTTCCATTCTTAACTCTAAAGCCAGAGCCACATGGCTGAACTGCTGAGTTCACCTGTTTGCAGGGACTAGAACTTGACCTCCTTGTACTTTTTATTACATTGTCACTGGCTTTCTGTTTACCAAATCCTTCACTGCCTAAGCTTGGCTGTCCTGGATCTTGCTCTGTAGATTGACCTTAAACACAGAGATCAGCATGTCTGACTCCTGGGATTAAAGGTGTGTAGAATCTTGCCCCAAAGTCCCACTCCCTTAATTTGTTATCTCCTAGAACACAGGATTTTGCTCTATTTCACTTCCTGGTACCCATTTAATACTTGGACCATATATTTCAAATAAAAGCATGGTCAGGCCTATCACAGCAATACCCCAGTCCCTGGTACCAACTTCTGTCTTAGTTAGGGTTTTACTGCTGTGAACAGACACCATGACCAAGGCAAGTCTTATAAAAAACAACATTTAATTGGGGCTGGCTTACAGGTTCAGAGGTTCAGTCCATTATCATCTAGGCAGGCATGGCACAGGCAGAGATGAGAGTTCTGCAACTTTATCCAAAGGCTGCTAGTGGAAGACTGACTTCCAGGCAACTAGGATGAAGATCTTATGCCCACACCCACAGTGACACACCTACTCCAACCAAATCACACCTATTCCAACAAGGCCACACCTCCAAATGGTGCCACTCCCTGGTCCAAGAATATACAAACCATCAAACATACAATTTACTAAAGTTAAATCAAATCAGCTGAACAACATAAACAGACTTTTAATCCCTGGTATAATAGAAATAATCATTAAAAGTTAAAAAAAAAAAGGCCCAGGGAAAGATAATTTTAGCCCAAAATTCTACCAAACATTCAAGAGTTATTGCCAATAACTCTATAATTATTCCACAAAATACAAACAGAAATAATTTTAACCAATTCATTTTAGTAACAGCTATCCTGATATCCAAATAACATAATGACACAGAGTATATACCAATTTTTCTTATGAACATAGATATAAAATTTCTTACCAAAATACTTGTAAACCAAACTCAAAATGTATTTTTAAAAAGTATCAACCATGATCAAGTAACCTTTATCCCAGTGAAGCAGGGATGTATTAACATGTGTAAACCCACTGTATAAAAAACTCCAAGACAAAAACCACATGATCATCTCATTCGATGCAAAAAAAGGCCTTTGACAAAATCTAACAACCCCTGCATGATAAAAGTCCTGAAGAGATTAGGGATACAAGAAGCGTACCTAAACATAATAAATGAAGGGTAATCTTATCTAGAGCAATAAGACAAATGAAGATAAAGGACATATAAAGTAAAAAGGGAGAAGTCAAAGTATATTTACTTTCAGGTAGTATGATAATATACTTAAATGACTTGAAAAATTCCACCAGGAAACCCCTATACCTGATAAACACTTTTAACATAGTAGCTGGAAACAAAATTAACTCACAAAACCATATATATATATATGTTATATATACATAGACTGAAAAGGAAATCACAGAAACAATGCCTTTTACAAAAGTCTCAAATAATATCTTGGGGTAACTCTACCCAATCAAGTGAAAAACTTTAAACCTTTGAAGAAAGAAATTAAAGAGGATATCATAAGATGGAAAGATCTCCCATGCTCATAGATCAACCGGATTAATATAGCAAAACTGCCCATCCTAGCAAAAGTGATCTACAGATTCACTGCAATACCCTAAAATTCTAATACAAAATTTCACAGATCTTGAAAAGGCAATTTTCAGCTTTATACAGAAACACAAGAATCCTAAGATAGTGGAATAATCCAAAATAATAAAGAACTGCTGGATATATAACCATTCCTGATTTCAAGTTGTACTATGAAGATATAGTAATAAAAACAGCATGGTATTGGCATAAAAACAGACATAGTGATCAACAGACTCAGATTGAAGACATATACAAAAGTCCACACACCTGATTTTAATAAAGAAGCCAAAAGTATACACTGGAAGAAGATAACATCTTCAACAAAAAGAGTTGGTCATCCTGGATGGTTGCAGGGAGAAGAATCCAACAGACCCATAATTATTAACCCACAGAAAACTCAACTTCAAATGGAACATAGACCTTAACATAAAATCAGATACACTGAAGCTGATAGAAGAGAAAGTGTGGAAATTCACAGGCAAATGGATGACACGAGATACAAAAATCATCCTGAGTGAGGCATCTCAGACACAGAAGGACAAATATGTATACACTTAGATGTGGGTGGATACATTAATGGTAACAATCCATAGAACCACAGATGTTAGGAATCTAGTAAGGGACTTGAAGATACAAATAGTTCTGATTAGAAAAGGGAACTGTAATGGCTAATTAGGATGGATAAGAGAGCTGAAATGGGAGAGTCAAATGGGAAGGGAAGGAGAGAGAGGGTTGATGAAGGGAGTACAGGAAGAGAGATCTGAAATTAAAGGCCATTTGAGATGTAATATGGAAACCTAAAGCAGTAGAAACCTCCTAAAATACATACATATGCGAAGCCAATCTTAGTGAAATTGTCAAATAATGGAGGAGACCAAGACCCAACTGGCCATCTGCTGTCCTCAAATGAAACTTCCTGGACTAGGTTTGGTTTAAATCTTTTTTAAAAAATATTCATTATATTTTTATTTTAATTAATTTTTGTCATTGAATATTCAGAAACATTACTGTTGTAAAGATTTTATACAAAAAACAACAAAAACAAAAACAAAAACCAATATGGAGTTGGGAGTTACATGGCTCCTTATGGATTTTTGGTCTGATATTTATGAGGCTTTCTTCTTCATAATAAGTAAGTATGCATTCAAAGTCTTGGGCCATGGTGTATAATCACCAATGTTCTAATAGTTAATTTTATGGAAAAATGTATTTTATGATGTTTTCTTTATACCTGCAATTATTGCTAAATTTGAGAAAGTTGTAATTTGTGTAAATGGTATTGAGCTGATAAGTCATGTGCGGACAACAAAGTCATTCATCTGAACCTTATTTAAATTTCTATTTCATATATTAATTAGCAAGTTACAATTAAGACTCCTTGAAAAGGCATAGAAAATATCCAACAAGTACCTGTTTCTTCTTCACTTTCTTTAATGTGATGCTTCAGATTTTTACTGTGGCCTGAAAACATTCTTCTGCAAAATTTGATTGTTAGTGAAATTCTAAACAGTTATATGGTGCCAATGCTCTTTCTCTGAAATAAGGAAATATGTGTGATGGAGGTAGATGACATATGAACAGGAAATATTCCTTGCATGTGTTAAGAAGTCTTCACTTGCAAAATTAAGATGGGAAAGGGATATAACATGATATATTTCTTAATTAATTAATTCAACAATTAGTTTTTTTCTTTGCATTACAGAAAGACACCTTATTAATTAAATAAACAGAAGACAAAATACAAAGAATTAATCTATCTGAGCCTGATAATCATCAGGTGTCTATTTCTCAGAAAAGATGTTCCATCTAGAACCACACCCAGGATATCATTTTTACTATTATTTATTTCATTTATTTTCCCTAACTTCAACAAGTTTGAAAAATAAAAGCTTTTATTATTCTGATATGGCTCTTCAGAAATGTATGTCAAGACTCCAAACTTCATGTAGCATCACACAACTCAGAAATGATTGAAATCTTTCTCCTCAGAGAAACTGACTGCAAAGTTGTTGAGCGAGCATAAGCATTCTGAAAACATTTGTCATAATGATTACTACTGGGGCATTTTACTGACATATATCATATCGTCACTGGCAAAATGTAGGAACTCAAGCTCACAGAGATTACTACGATCCAATTGACTCCATTGAGTACATTACAACAAATATCAGTGATTCATTGATTCTGCTAATACAGAGTTGATGATTTCAGCTGGTTATTAAGTATAATTTATTTGTGAATTTCTATTATTATTGAGTCTAATCCTAATCAACAACCAAATATTATTATTTAAATGATTCATTTAGGACTTGCCTTTCATGTATAATAATGTTCACTTTAATAAAAGCTCTATTATTTTTAATTAAATATACATTTTATATTTTCTATTTGATATTTATATAAGTTATATGGTTTCTATTTAAAATAAATTATTATATATTTTTTATTTTGTTTTTTTATTAGGTATTTATTTCATTTAAATTTCTTTTTTTTAACTTTCTTTTTTTTATTATTATTAGGTATTTTCCTCGTTTACATTTTCAATGCTATCCCAAAGGTCCCCCATACCCACCCCCCCAATCCCCTACCCACCCACTCCCCCTTTTTGGCCCTGGCGTTCCCTTGTACTGGGGCATATAAAGTTTGCAAGTCCAATGGGCCTCTCTTTGCAGTGATGGTCGACTAGGCCATCTTTTGATACATATGCAGCTAAAGACAAGAGCTCTGGGGTACTGCTTAGTTCATATTGTTGTTCCACCTATAGGGTTGCAGTTCCCTTTAGCTCCTTGGATAATTTCTCTAGCTCCTCCATTAGGGGCCATGTGATCCATCCAATAGCTGACTGTGAGCATCCACTTCTGTGTTTGCTAGGCCCCGGCATAGTCTCACAAGAGAGAGCTATATCTGGGTCCTTTCAGCAAAATCTTGCTAGTGTATGCAATGGTGTCAGCATTTGGAAGCTGATTATGGGATGGTTCCCTGCATATGGCAATCACTAGATGGTCCATCCTTTCGTCACAGCTCCAAATTTTGTCTCTGTAACTCCTTCCATGGGTGTTTTGTTCCCATTTCTAAGAAAGGGTAAAGTGTCCACACTTTGGCCTTCGTTCTTCTTGAAACAATTTATAAATAAAATTAAGTTACATTCCATCAAACTGCAAACAGTGTCATTTTCTAAATTGCTGCATATTTTTTTATTTTATGAATTGAGATTCTTGAGTAAGACATTTACTTAATATTAAAATTATATTTTCTACAGTAAAAATAATTTATAGAGATACACACATATATATAAGACCAAAAACACTTAAAAGTTTCCATGCCTATCCTGACTAAAGTTGGAAGTATGGTGTGTGTTCTCCATTTCCTCTCAGAGACTATGTGAGAGCTTTAGGTAGATGCCTTTCTGCTTGATTTCATTTGTGCTAACTCATTCATTCATTCGTTCGCTAGTTCATTCATTCATTAATTCATCCATTTATGTATATTAATTTATTTAATAAACATGATTCCATAGGCTATGTGGTTTCAAAGTATGTTATACAAAACAATTTTCTATTACTGTTTCATGGAATTTACTTGAATACATACACAGTATTAATTTTTTAACAAAAAAAAATGAAGATTTACAAGGTGGCAATATTAAGAACTTTTTAGTTTATGCTCTGCTTGGTGCTTGTTTTTAGTGTTCTCTGATTAGGGGTGTTATACCTGCTAGATTCTATGAGATCATAGCAGACCTAGAGTCTAGCAGAGCACTTCTGTGATGGACTTCTCAGAGCATTTTTTTCCATTTTTTATTAGGTATTTAGCTCATTTACATTTCCAATGCTATACCAAAAGTCCCCCATACCCACCCACCCCCACTCCCCTACCCACCCACTCCCCCTTTTTGGCCCTGGCGTTCCCCTGTACTGGGGCATATAAAGTTTGCGTGTCCAATGGGCCTCTCTTTCCAGTGATAGCCGACTAGGCCATCTTTTGATACATATGCAGCTAGAGTCAAGAGCTCCAGTACTGGTTAGTTCATAATGTTGTTCCACCTATAGGGTTGCAGATCCCTTTAGCTCCTTGGCTACTTTCTCTAGCTCCTCCATTGGGAGCCCTGTGATGCATCCATAGGCTGACTGTGAGCATCCACTTCTGTGTTTGCTAGACCCAGGCATAGTCTCACAAGAGACAGCTGCATCTGGGTCCTTTCAATAAAATCTTGCTAGTGTATGCAATGGTGTCAGGGTTTGGATGCTGATTATGGGGTAGATCCCTGGATATGGCAGTCTCTACATGGTCCATCCTTTCATCTCAGCTCCAAACTTTGTCTCTGTAACTCCTTCCATGGGTGTTTTGTTCCCAATTCTAAGGAGGGGCATAGAGCCCACACTTCAGTCTTCATTCTTCTTGAGTTTCATGTGTTTAGCAAATTGTATCTTATATCTTGGGTATCCTAGGTTTGGGGCTAATATCCACTTATCAGTGAGTACATATTGTGTGAGTTCCTTTGTGATTGTGTTACCTCACTCAGGATGATGCCCTCCAGGTCCATCCATTTGGCTAGGAATTTCATAAATTCATTCTTTTTAATAGCTGAGTAGTACTCCATTGTGTAAATGTACCACATTTTCTGTATCCATTCCTCTGTTGAGGGGCATCTGGGTTCTTTCCAGCTTCTGGCTATTATAAATAAGGCTGCTATGAACATAGTGAAGCATGTGTCCTTCTTACCAGAAGGAACATCTTCTGGATATATGCCCAGGAGAGGTATTACTGGATCCTCCAGTAGTACTATGTCCAATTTTCTGAGGAACCGCCAGACTGATTTCCAGAGTGGTTGTACAAGCCTGCAATCCCACCAACAATGGAGGAGTGTTCCTCTTTCTCCACATGCATGCCAGCATCTGCTGTCACCTGAATTTTTGATCTTAGACATTCTGACTGGTGGGAGGTGGAATCTCAGGGTTGTTTTGATTTGCATTTCCCTGATGATTAAGGATGTTGAACATTTTTTCAGGTGCTTCTCTGCCATTCGGTATTCCTCAGGTGAGAATTCTTTGTTCAGTTCTGAGCCCCATTTTATAATGGGGTTATTTGATTTTCTGAAGTCCACCTTCTTGAGTTCTTTATATATGTTGGATATTAGTCCCCTATCTGATTTAGGATAGGTAAAGATCCTTTCCCAATCTGTTGGTGGTCTTTTTGTCTTATTGACGGTGTCTTTTCCCTTGCAGAAACTTTGGAGTTTCATTAGGTAGCATTTGTCAATTCTCGATCTTACAGTACAAGCCATTGTTATTCTGTTCAGGAATTTTTCCCCTGTGCCCATATCTTCAAGGCTTTTCCCCACTTTTTCCTCTATAAGTTTCAGTGTCTCTGGTTTTATGTGAAGTTCCTTGATCCACTTAGATTTGACCTTAGTACAAGGAGATAAGTATGGATCGATTCGCATTCTTCTACATGATAACAACCAGTTGTGCCAGCACCAATTGTTGAAAATGCTGTCTTTCTTCCACTGGATGGTTTTAGCTCCCTTGTCGAAGATCAAGTGACCATAGGTGTGTGGGTTCATTTCTGGGTCTTCAATTCTATTCCATTGGTCTACTTGTCTGTCTCTATACCAGTGCCATGCAGTTTTTATCACAATTGCTCTGTAGTAAAGCTTTAGGTCAGGCATGGTGATTCCACCAGAGGTTATTTTATCCTTGAGAAGAGTTTTTGCTATCCTAGGTTTTTTGTTATTCCAGATGAATTTGCAAATTGCTCCTTCTAATTCGTTGAAGAATTGAGTTGGAATTTTGATGGGGATTGCATTGAATCTGTAGATTTCTTTTGGCAAGAAAGCCATTTTTACAATATTGATCCTGCCAATCCATGAGCATGGGAGATCTTTCCATTTTCTGAGATCTTCTTTAATTTCTTTCTTTGGAGATTTGAAGTTTTTATCATACAGATCTTTCACCTCCTTAGTTAGAGTCACGCCAAGATATTTTATATTATTTGTGACTATTGAGAAGGGTGTTGTTTCCCTAATTTCTTTCTCAGCCTGTTTATTCTTTGTATAGAGAAAGGCCATTGACTTGTTTGAGTTTATTTTATATCCAGCTACTTCACCGAAGCTGTTTATCAGGTTTAGGAGTTCTCTGGTAGAATTTTTAGGGTCACTTATATATACTATCATATCATCTGCAAAAAGTGATATTTTGACTTCCTCTTTTCCAATTTGTATCCCCTTGATCTCCTTTTGTTGTCGAATTGCTCTAGCTAATACTTCAAGTACTATGTTGAAAAGGTAGGGAGAAAGTGGGCAGCCTTGTCTAGTCCCTGATTTTAGTGGGATTGCTTCCAGCTTCTCTCCATTTACTTTGATGTTGGCTACTGGTTTGCTGTAGATTGCTTTTATCATGTTTAGGTATGGGCCTTGAATTCCTGATCTTTCCAGAACTTTTATCATGAATGGGTGTTGGATCTTGTCCAATGCGTTTTCTGCATCTAACCAGATGATCATGTGGTTTTTGTCTTTTAGTTTGTTTATATAATGGATTACATTGATGGATTTTCATATGTTAAACCATCCCTGCATCCCTGGAATAAAACCTACTTGGTCAGGATGGATGATTGCTTTAATGTGTTCTTGGATTCGGTTAGCAAGAATTTTATTGAGGATTTTTGCATCGATATTCATAAGAAAAATTGCTCTGAAGTTCTCTATCTTTGTTGGGTCTTTCTGTGGTTTAGGTATCAGAGTAATAGTGGCTTCATAAAATGAGTTGGGTAGAGTACCTTCTACTTCTATTTTGTGAAATAGTTTGTGCAGAACTGGAATTAGATCTTCTTTGAAGGTCTGATAGAACTTTGCACTAAACCCGTCTGGTCCTGGGCTTTTTTTGGCTGGGAGACTATTAATAACTGCTTCTATTTCTTTAGGTGATATGGGACTGTTTAGATGGTCAACTTATCCTGACTCAACTTTGGTACCTGGTATCTGTCCAGAAATTTGTCCATTTCGTCCAGGTTTTCCAGTTTTGTTGAGTATAGCCTTTTGTAGAAGGATCTGATGGTGTTTTGGATTTCTTCAGGATCTGTTGTTATGTCTCCCTTTTCATTTCTGATTTTGTTAATTAGGATTTTGTCCCTGTGCCCTTTAGTGCGTCTAGCTAAGGGTTTATCTATCTTGTTGATTTTCTCAAAGAACCAACTCCTCGTTTGGTTAATTCTTTGAATAGTTCTTCTTGTTTCCACTTGGTTGATTTCACCCCTGAGTTTGATTATTTCCTGCCTTCTACTCCTCTTGGGTGAATTTGCTTCCTTTTTTTCTAGAGCTTTTAGATGTGTTGTCAAGCTGCTAGTATGTGCTCTCTACCGTTTCTTCTTGGAGGCACTCAGAGCTATGAGTTTCCCTCTTAGAAATGCTTTCATTGTGTCCCATACGTTTGGGTACGTTGTGGCTTCATTTTCATTAAACTCTAAAAAGTCTTTAATTTCTTTCTTTATTCCTTCCTTGACCAAGGTATCATTGAGAAGAGTGTTGTTCAGTTTCCACGTGAATGTTGGCTTTCCATTATTTATGTTGTTATTGAAGATCAGTCTTAGGCCATGGTGGTCTGATAGGATACATGGGACAATTTCAGTATTTTTGTATCTCTTGAGGCCTGTTTTGTGACCAATTATATGGTCAATTTTGGAGAAGGTCCCATGAGGTGCTGAGAAGAAGGTATATCCTTTTGTTTTAGTATAAAATGTTCTGTAGATATCTGTCAGGTCCATTTGTTTCATCACTTCTGTTAGTTTCACTGTGTCCCTGTTTAGTTTCTGTTTCTATGATCTGTCCTTTGATGAAAGTGGTGTGTTGAAGTCTCCCACTATTATTGTGTGAGATGCAATGTGTGCTTTGAGCTTTACTAAAGTGTCTTTAATGAATGTGGCTGCCCTTACATTTGGAGCGTAGATATTCAGAATTGAGAGTTCCTCTTGGAGGATTTTACCTTTGATGAGTATGAAGTGTCCCTCCTTGTCTTTTTTGATAACTTTGGGTTGGAAGTCGATCTTATCCGATATTAAAATGGCTACTCCAGCTTGTTTCTTCAGACCATTTGCTTGGAAAACTGTTTTCCAGCCTTTCACTCTGAGGTAGTGTCTGTCATTTTCCCTGAGATGGGTTTCCTGTAAGCAGCAGAATGTTGGGTCCTGTTTGTGTAGCCAGTCTGTTAGTCTATGTCTTTTTATTGGGGAGTTGAGACCATTGATATTAAGAGATATTAAGGAGAAGTAATTGTTGCTTCCTGTTATTTTTGTTGTTAAAGTTGGCATTCTGTTCTTGTGGCTGTCTTCTTTTAGTTTTGTTGAGGGATTATCTTCTTGTATTTTCTAGGGCGTGGTTCCCGTCCTTGTATTGGTTTTTTTTTTTTTTTCTGTTATTATCATTTGAAGGGCTGGATTCGTGGAGAGATAATGGGTGAATTTAGTTTTGTCGTGGAATACTTGGGTTTCTCCATCTATGGTAATTGAGAGTTTGGCTGTGTATAGTAGCCTGGGCTGGCATTTGTGTTCTCTTAGTGTCTGTATAACATCTGTCCAGGCTCTTCTGGCTTTCATAGTCTCTGGTGAAAATTCTGGTGTAATTCTGATAGGCTTGCCTTTATATGTTACTTGACCTCTTTCCCTTACTGCTTTTAGTATTCTATCTTTATTTAGTGCATTTGATTTTCTGATTATTATGTGTCGGGAGGAATTTCTTTTCTGGTCCAGTCTATTTGGAGTTCTGTAGGCTTCTTGTATGTTCATGGGCATCTCTTTCTTTAGGTTTGGGAAGTTTTCTTCAATAATTATGTTGAAGATGTTTGCTGGTCCTTTGAGTTGAAAATCTTCATTCTCATCCACTCCTATTATCCGTAGGTTTGGTCTTCTCATTGTGTCCTGGATTTCCTGGATGTTTTGAGTTAGGATCTTTTTGCATTTTCCATTTTCTTTGATTGTTGTGCCGATGTTCTCTATGGAATCTTCTGCACCTGAGATTCTCTCTTCCATCTCTTGTATTCTGTTGCTGATGCTCAAATCTATGGTTCCAGATTTCTTTCCTAGATTTTCTATCTCCAGTGTTGCCTCACTTTGTGTTTTCTTTATTGTGTCTACTTCCCTTTTTAGGTCTAGTATGGTTTTGTTCATTTCCATCACCTGTTTGGATGTGTTTTCCTGTTTTTCTATAAGGACTTCTACCTGTTTGGTTGTGTTTTCCTGTTTTTCTTTAAGGACTTGTAACTCTTTAGCAGTGTTCTCCTCTATTTCTTTAAGTGAGTTATTAAATTCCTTCTTTATGTCCTCTACCATCATCATGAGAAATGCTTTTAAATCCAGGTCTACCTTTTCAGGTGTGTTAGGATGCCCTGGACTAGGTGAAGTGGGAGTGCTGGGTTCTGATGATGGTGATTGGTCTTGGTTCCTGTTAGTAGGATTCTTACGTTTACCTTTTGCCATCTGGCAATCTCTGGAGTTAGTTGTTATAGTTGTCTTTGTTTAGAGATTGTTCCCCTGTTGATTTTGTTACCCTCTATCAGCAGACGTGGGAGACTAGCTCTCTCCTCTGAGTTTCAGTGGTCAGAGCAGTCTCTGCAGGCAAGCTCTCCTCTTTCAGGGAAGGTGCACAGTTATCTGGTGTTTGGACCTCCTCCTGGCTGAAGATGAAGGCCCAAAACAGGATCTTTCCCAGAAGCTGTGTTGCTTTGGCCAGGAAGGTGGCTGGTTGTCAGGAGCCGAAGATGGCGCTGCCTCAGAAGCTCTGTGGCTCTCGCCTGTCCCAGAAATGGCTGGCCTCTGTATTCCACACCGTCACCCGTGCAGCCTGCCCTCCGCGGAGTCCCGGAGCCAAGGAGGCTCCCGCCGGGGCCTGAGGCTCAAACCTCTCGGGCTGGTGGACCCCTGTGCACTCACCAGGAAGGTGGCCGGTTGTCAGAAAGGTGGCCGGTTGTCTGGAGCCGAAGATGGCCCCACCTCAGAAGCTCTGTGGCTCTCGCCTGTCCCAGAAAAGGCTGGCCTCTGTATTCCACACCGTCACCTGTGCAGACTTCTCAGAGCATTTTTATGTCTTACTTTATTTGAAATTTACAAGAGCAAATAGAGCCAGACAGAGACTAAGACTGTGATGGAACACCAATGTAAGAAGCTGAGCAATGAGACATCATGAAAATAAAAACTTAGTGTCTCATGTTTGGAGGGACTAACTTTTTAAGGTATATGAAGTACATTTCTTGACTAGTGCTCACTAGCACATGTAGATATGAACCAACTGTGTTCTTTTTTTCTACAGAGAAATTTATCTTACAAGCAAGCATGTTTTCAAGAAACATGCTATAGTTGTTTGGTTCTTATAATCACATAAGGAATGGTAGAAATTGTGTCTAATACAGAAGCATGGAGTAATAAAGTGAGTTTGCTCTTTAAACTGTGTCTTTGACATCTGGGATACAATTTTAACCTATTGGGTGAGCATGTTAATAGATCTAGAAATCGTGAACGCTTGTCACAATGCTTAGTTTCAATCAGCTTCCTCTTGTCATCATTTTTACCATGGTTGATTGTGTTCCAAGGACCTCTTTGCACAAAATTAAGCCTATTTATAAAAACACGTATCTTGAGTCAAGTTCAATATGGATGACCAGTTGACATGTAAATCACATTGCAGATTTTTGGATGATGCTAGTGATTCTAAACTTTGGGGTCTCACAGTTTGACTAACTTCAGGAGAAAGGAATGTACTAAAGCAGAAAGTCCTGTTTTGCAATTTCCTAATTAGGTATTCTAATATTTGAGTGTGGAAAGAGCAGGATATAAATATTTCAAGAAAAGAGCTTAAACTTAATGAATGCATTTTTCTAGCAGATCTAGATATAATCAAAAACATATGTATTGTTTAATTTCCCAGGATATTTGAATCCCTACAGTTTTCAGTAAATATGTATATATAAATTGCTCAAAGGTACAGATCTATTAACAGATTGATTTATTAGACTTGCTTTGATTGAATTAAAGCATTAATGGTCAAGTTGTAACACAGTTCTGTGCAGTGTTACGTTTATATTGAGCATGAAAGCCTTAAGAAGCATGAAATCATTTGAACTGAGAACAAATACTGAGTAATCCAGAAACAATTAGAAGTTTAGAAAGAGGAAGCATTGCTGTGAGCTAGACATCAGGGACTCTTAATATGACCTTAGGGCAGGTGCTCTGCATACTGCAGGCAGCAAAAGAAAGCTGCTATCATTGAGGAAATAGTGACCTGTGCATAGGAAATCATGCAATATACACAAGATGAGGTAGTCAAGCTAAATCCACAAGATAAGTAAGAATTGATAGCTAGCTAGCATGAGCCTCCATGCTGCTAGTCAGCCAAGGCTCTGCTTCCATTGTCAGGGTTGAAGAATTATCTTGAGCATGTTCATGCCTTTCTTCTTCTTCTTCTTCTTCTTCTTCTTCTTCTTCTTCTTCTTCTTCTTCTTCTTCTTCTTCTTCTTCTTCTTCTTCTTCTTCTTCTTCTTCCTCTTCTTCTCCTTCTGAGAAAAGTCCTTTTTTTTGCTTCAGACTATACTTAAAATAAATCCTTTTAAAAATCATAGCACAGTGGTTAGAAAGAGTTATGTGATCCCAATTGCAAAGTCTTTCATGTAACACAACAGAGACAAGATTTGGGCAAGCTCTAGTAATATCTTCTGCCTGTACATTTCTTTTTTTTTTTCCTTTTTTTCTTTTTATTAGATATTTTCTTTATATAAATTTCAAATGCTATCCCGAAAGTTCCCTATACCCTCCCCCTACCCTGCTCTCCTACCCATCCACTCCCACTTCTTGGCCCTGGCGTTCCCGTGTACTGGGGCATATAAAGTTTGCAAGACCAAGGAGCCTCTCTTACCAATGATGGCTGACTAGGCCATCTTTTGCTACATATGCAGCCAGAGACATGAGCTCTGGGGGTACTGGGTACTTCATATTGTTGTCCCACCTATAGGGTTGCAGACCCTTTCAGCTCCTTGGATGTATCTGGAGGATATCATACTTAGTGTGGTAACCCAATCACAAAAGAAGTCATTAGATATGCACTCACTGATAAGTGGTTATTAGCCCAGAAACTTAGAATACCCAAGATACAATTTACAAAACACAAGAAAATCAAGAAGAGGGAAGACCAATGGGTGGATACTTCATTCCTCCTTAGAATAGGGAACAAAATATGCAAAAAAGGAGTTACAGAGACAAAGTTTGGAGCTAAGATGAAAGTATGGACTATCCAGAGACTACCCCACCCGGGGATCCATCCCATAATCAGCCCCCAAACCCAGACACTATTGCATATGCCAGCAAGATTTTGCTTAAAGGACCCTGGTATAGCTGTCTCGTATGAGGCTATGCCAGTGCCTAGCAAATACAGAAGTGGATGCTCACAGTCATCTATAAGATGGAACACAGGGCCCCCAATGGAGAAGCTAGAGAAACCACTCATGCCTTACTTCTGTAACAGATCTGAACAGATGTAAAGTATCATGCTTTCTTTGTAGGTCATCATTGGCATTGGTTTATATTCTTGTATCAGTTTATTTTTAAATGTTATTAGGTGATAGTCAACATGTGAAATTATATGTACATATAAAATTTCAAATAAAGTACACAAAACTGTGTTACATGGATAAGATATAGCAAATTTAACTTACAAAGTACAATAATTACACCAAGCTGGGGACCTACCTTAAAATTCAGAGAACCCCAACAATTTTCATTTTGCTGTGGGCTCCTTCTTTATCAGATCTCTAAGCTTCCTCATATGTTGAAGAGAATTGATAGTTTGAGTCTATCGTTCCTTTCCTGTAGTATGGTTTCTTCATTTAGACACGTTTTCCTAGTGTACACTCTCTAGAAATGTCCTCATTTTAAGCTTTATGAAAATGGCATCCTGTGACTTCTGCTTGTCCAATCAACATTTATGATCTTAAGGCCAGATCAGTAGGGAGCGCTTATGTGCTCACAGCACCATCAGAGAACCAGTTGGCCATTCAGAGTTGACTGAACTTGGCTCAGTGGCTGGGCTGTATTACATCAGAGGAATCATCCATTCTGCACAACATTTTTGCTAAACATTTACCAGCAGGCTGCAGCCTTTTTCCATCCTGTGTGTACAGTTAAAATGTACTTAAAAGTGTAACATTTCCACAGCTCATTGGTTTCATCACCCATAAACATCCTAACAAGGATTATTGGCATTCCCTGGTACGTAAAGCTGGATTTTCTAAGATCTTTAACTGCATATTCAGTTTTGGGACTTTACATCATATAAATGCTCAAATCTTGATATAGTAGAAACATTTTTTCAAATTGTTTAAATACCATCCAGTAAATTCCTATCTCTACTAGCTATTTTCAGCTTTATTAATTAATACCAAACAATTATAAAACAGTACTTCATTATAGTCTCCATTTGATTTTTCCTGGTTTCTAAGGTAATGAGGCATATTTCATATATTTACTTGATATTTGTATTTCCTCTTCTGTGACAAGTCTGTATAATATGTTGATTACTTCTCAATGGATTTGTTGAACATTAAATTATAGGTAATCATTGAGCAATAAAAAATGTACTGCAAATGTATTTCCTCACATTGTGACTTTTTTGTCCTTGTAACATTTCGCCAGCAAAACACACTCGGACAACCAGATCCTTCTATGGCAAAGCTTTATTGCTTACTTCTCAGAAAGACTCCGAACCCAGAAAAAGGAGCTGCTTAAATACCCCTCCGTGTGACGTGTCAGCTCTTGATTAGCTGTTCACTCATCACCCCACTCCTACACCCCGGAATGGGCAGTGACTTGGCACGAATTTACTTCAGCACCTGCGCACATTGCTTGTTTACTAGTTAGGCACTGAGGAAGCCAGCGCCATCTTGTAATGGCGATTGTGCATGGCTTCCCACACTTTTTCCAGGCACTTTTGATTTTTAAAAGCTCTATTTGTATATATGTGACATGTGTACTGGTGTTATTTGTAGGGAGGTGGCATATGTGCTGGTGCTATTTGTAGGGATGTGGCATATGTGCTGATATATTTGTTGGGATGTAGCATGTGTGCTGGTTTTATCTGTAAGGGTGTGGCATGTGTGCTGGAATTATCTGTAGGGATGTTGCATGTGTGTTGGTGTTATTTGTAGGGATGTGGCATGTGTGCAAGTGTTATCTGTAGAGATATGGTATTTGTGCTGGTGTTATCTGTAGGGAGGTGGCATGTGTGCTGGTGTTATTTGTAGGGATGTGGAATGTGTGCTGGTGTTATTTGTTGGGATGTGGAATATGTGCTGGTGTTATTTGTACTGAAGTTGCATGTGTGCTGGTGTTATTTGTTGGGATGTGGCATGTGTGCTGGTGTTATTTGTAGGAATGTGACATGTGTGCTGGTGTTATCTGTAGGGATGTGGCATATCTGCTGGTATTATTTGTTAGGATGTCACATTGTGCTGATGTTATTTGTATGGATGTCGCATGTGTGCTGGTGTTCTTAGTATGGATGTGATATATGTACTGCAGTATGCCTTATATGAGCTGGTACACACTCTTTGAACATTTTCCAGGTTATTTTTATTTCAGACTGGGTTTTTCGCTGCCTCTCAAGCTTGCTGATGATCTTGCCTAGCTGGCCAGTGAATCCCTAGGATTTTTTCTGACTGTACTCCACCATCATAAGTGTCCCACAGGTGGATTTACAGATGTGTGCTACTATGCTCAATATATGTATCGCAAGGATCTGAACTCAGCCTCATACATGTGCAACAAGCAATTTTTGTGCTGATCAGTCTCCTTAGCTTCATAGCACTTCATTTTCTATAGTTTGTTTTCACTATCTTCTAAACTCATTTTAAAACTTGAGTTAATTAAAGTGATAAATTATAACAATAGAAATTGTATGTATTGGTAAGGAACCCTGGAATGTTGTGTTTTAATACATGTATGCTTTTGTATAAAATTGAACATATTTATAAACATTCATTATTTCACTTGCTTATGGTAAAATGGTTCAAACCTTCTTTCCCTAACTTTTGGTATTTGATCGCTAATGGCTATGAACTTACTGTCTGCTTTAAGATGTTCTCCATTCAGACATAAGGAAAATATTTTCCTAATGTGATTCTTCTAATGATCCTGATACCATGTGCTGTGACCTTGTAATGCATCACAGTAATGCATCTTGATGGCCTTGGAGTGGGATCACAATTACTACTTCTTCACCAAGCATTTTGAAGTACTCTAGCTTTAACTTCATATGAAGTCATGGATTTTGTGCTGCATCATATAGAAATGGGGATACACTAAATACTGTTAATTTAAATGATAATAAAGTAGACAGCTGTGGTGCTGTGTATCACAGTTTGTCAACCTGAAACAAAGTCTAGACATATCTAGTTAGTTTTAGTCAACTTGATACAAACTAGAATCATCTAGGAGGAGGAAATCTCAACTGAGCAGTTGTTTCCATCAGATTTTTCTGGGAGCATGCCTATAGAGCATGGTTACTCTTTCATGTAAAAGGATCTGCACATCTTTAGAGATATTACCCCTGGGCACGTGGTTCTGGGCCAGCTGAGCATGTTATGGGAGGAAAAGCCAGTAAGAGACATTCGTCCATGATCTCTGCTTCAGTACCTACTTCCAGGTTTTGGTCTTGGCTTTCCTGGATGAGGGACTGTGACTTAGAAGTATAAGCTGAAATACCACATCCTCATGCAAAGTAGCTTTGGTCAGTGACTTATAACAGCAGCATATACTAAACTAGGACACCTAAGCACAGGGAATCTAAACTAAGAAATGGCCTCCATCATATTGGCCAATGTGCATCTCTGTAGAACATGTTCTTGATTAGTAATTTATATAGGTGGGCCCAGCCCTCTGTAGGTGATGCCATGCCCAGGCAGGGGTATCAGAGATGCAGCTGGTCAAGCCAGAGGAACAACCAAGCAAGAAGCATTTCTTCCTAGTTTCTTCTTCAGTACCTGCCTCCAAGTTCATGGCTTGAGCTCCTGGCTTGGCTTCCCTAGATAACAGACTGTATCCTATAAACTGAAATAAACTCTTTCCTACCCACATTGCCTTTGGTCATGGAGAGTTATCAAAGCAAGAGAAAAGCAAGCTAGGACACAATATAGTCAGAGGAAAGGAAGCATAAATGAGACTCTCAGGAAGAAAATGAAGTCTATCTTAGAGAGAGAAACAATATTTACAGTCTTAACACCACCTTAACACATAGATGAGAGAAAAGTTGTATGACATCTCTAATAGGATATTACAGTTCTCCTCCAAGAAGACTAACGGGACCAATGGCAAGATAATAGAAGTAAAAGACTTGCCAATTGTCAGCCAGGTGTGGTGGTGCATGCCTTTAATCCCAGCACTTGGGAGGCAGAGGCAGGCGGATTTCTGAGTTCCAGGACAGCCTGGTCTACAGAGTGAGTTCCAGGACAGCCAGGGCTATTCAGAGAAACCCTGTCTCGAAAAATCAAAAAAAAAAAAAAAAAAAAAAACTTGCCAATTGTCAAGATAATGACCTCCACTTTCCATAGAGCCATGGGAGAAAATCAAACTGTAAAACGTTAGAATTAGTAGCATGACTTTGACAGTAACCAACATATAGTTGCCTGTTAAGAATCTGCCCTTCCTGATTCCTTTCCTCATTTGTCTTTCCAAGCATAGGAGGGTGTGATGAGTATGTGAGTCAAGGTTTCAGGAATTTGGTTCAGGACATTTATTTTTGAAAATCACCAAGAGCTACTAAAACTTCAGTAAACACTTTTGAATTTAAAACTTACCTAATGAGTCTGGGATTATCTCATCTGGAGTATGAAGTATTTGTAGTGTGTCTTCTGTTCTTTCCATCAAGTTGTCTCCTTGAAGCCTAAATAATTAAAAATCATCATTGGAAACTGTAACAGTGCTAAATGGTGAACTTCAAAGTATATGCCAGATTTCCAGACTCTAAAATCAAACATACTTCTTCAACATAAGCATAGACATGTGTGCTTATCTTAATAAACATAAACAATATCTTATTTTAATCTCAGGTTGTTGCTTTTTCTCGCTATAAAGGAAAGGTCTTCTATATGTTTCCACATATGCACTATGATTATTGTAGACCAGTGATTCTCAACCTATGTTTTGCACCCCTTTGGAGTTCAAATGACCCTTTTACACGGATCTCATTTCAGACATCCTACATGTTAAATATATACGTAATGTATATAAAAGTAGTAAAATTACAGTTATGAATTAGCAATGAAAGTAATTTATGTCTGGAGATTGCCACAACATGAGGAATAGTATTAGAGGTCACACCATTAGGAAGGTTGGGATGCACCGCTCTAGACTCCAGAGTCTAGAGCCAAACTTAGCCTGAGCAAAATAATAATAATAAATAATAATAATAATAATAATAATAATAATAATAATAATAATAGTTACAGCAAATGTTTTTACTAAGCTACAAAGTCTGGTTGAGCAGAGAGAAAACAAATCTGTGCTCAGCTGACTTCTAAGTCCTGGACGCCTGAGGCCATTTTTGATAATTGCACAGAGGTTTGCCACAGGCACACTTGTCCAAATCAAATCAGTCTGAACAGAGTGTAGGAGGGAGCAGTAGGAAGGAGGATCCTATTTTGCACCAGGGTTGGCAAAGTCACTAAGGAAGCCTGGAGAGTGGAAGATCGTGTAAGACCTTTACAGGGGTGGATCTCTTCAGTGATGTATCTTCATGTCTCCACTGGGAAATGATACCTGGCAGTATTGAGTTCAACTTTATTTTGATGAAACATTGAGAAACTACCTTCAGAGAAGAAGGTGGGTATCAGCAATATGTCTCAGAATTCTGCCATAGGTAAGTCTAGCTTTGTAAATATTGAAGGATATTATGAGACAGTCCCAAGACTAGAAGTTTCCACCAATGTCGTCACATATTTTGTACACTGAGAAAATGACAAATGATTTCCTAGAGAAATAATAATAAACATATTGCATGTAACATTAAATTTTGTCAAAATAAAAAGTATAGTTAGTAATTATACTTTTATTTTATTTTATTATTCTCAGTAATATCTTTGTGCATCATGGTAGAATCGCACAATAACTTGTTCTCTTTATGTTTTATAAAATTATAAATATTTGGAAGTTATGCTTGCTTTCTATAATACTGCTTTCTCTGTATTTCTTTATATGCCACCATGTGTACTATACCAGCCTCCTGTAGATAAGCTCATGTTTTCTGGATTGTGTAAGCTAACTAGGATGGTCACCATGTAAAATGGTGCTTGGTGCCAATCCTGAGCAGCTGCATTTGATCCCTTAGACCCACATATAAGAAAGCAAGTTGTCCTCTGAGCTCCACTTGAGCGCCACGGCATGGGAAACCCACACCCACAAAGGAGTAAATGATGAAATAGAAAAATTAAAGATTTTCCAAGGAGAATTTTCTTGTAATATTTTAGTCAGATATGTATGCATTTTATACCTCAATAATTTTTACCACAGGAAAAGAAAACAGAACTTTAACTGGTGAGCTATACTTTTCTCCAAACCTTTCCTACCTCTTTGCCCTTTTCAATTCATGTAAACAAATCAGGAAAAATATGTTGATAACCTATAATATCAAACATTGCCTTTTTTTGAGTTCCCTTTTCTATAACTATTCTATAAAAAATTCTTAAGAAAAAAGTGCAAAGGCACAATGTATAGTTAAAGATATAATTAATAATTGCCATTAGAAATAACAAGGGGATCAAGAAATAGCTCAATGATTAAGAGTGCTTACTGCTCTGGCAGAGAACCCAAGTTTTGGGTCTGAGAAGATACATAGGGTGGCTGGCAAATGCCTGTAACTATAGATGCAGGTTATGCCCACTTCTGGCCACTAAACACAACCCTACTTATGTGCACAAACACATATACACATAAAGAAAATTTTAAAAAGTGCATTCAGAAATGTTTCAACATACTTGCATAATTGACAGCAGGTTAACATGTAAATAGAAAATAAATTCTCCACAAAGATACAAAGAATTTGGACATAAAAACTATGCCTCTGATGTGTCAGCATGTATTTCTGAGCCTATAATCCCAGCACAGAGGATGTGAAGGCAGAAAGGCTGCAGTTCCACACCAGCCTGGTGAAAGGTGTCTGAGGAATTGAAAAATTGAACAATAAATTCCCTGTTTGTTGTTTTTGTGTTTATTCCGGTTTTGTTCTCATCTCATGAATCAGTAGAGGCAAATGTTTAGTTAGCATTTAATAATTTGATCAATGTTGAGCCAACTATTGCAAGGATTAAAGGAAATCCTAATTGTCTGGTTTCTGAGTCCTTGGTGTAACTGAACTGAACAGACTAATAGCCATAAATTCATCCCACTAAACTGGATGTCCTTGAATCTGGCTCATCTTCATCCAAGCACTGCCTTCCAGATGCCCAAGAAGCTGTTTGCTGTGACTTGGCACCTTTCTCCTGGGTGAGATGTGCTCGACTGCTCTGCCAATATTCCCCAGGCTGTGAGCCACAGAGCTCCACTGTTGTTGGAGGTTAGCAGTTGCTGCACAGACAAGGGTTGGGAGGGAATGTCCGGGAAATACAGCCTTTAAAAACTTAAAACTGTTTTGATTTTCCTTTTTACCACAAGCCTTTTCCAAGCTGTTTTTATTTGCTTTCTAAAACCACTCTTTCATATTAAACAAACTTCTTTATATTTTTAACCCCTATGCTGAATGCCTCTGCTCTTCATTGTCACCCTGAATCAGCCCCTACACATACTGCCCCTGCCCTTTCTTGTCACACTGAAGCTATTCTCCTGGGGAGTGAGATGGAATTCAATGGTGGAGCATGTGCTTAGCATGTGCAGGAATAAGAAAAGTATTATTACTACTTTACTCCTCTCCAAATAACCCTGTGTGTCCCTCAACCCCCGCTCACTCAGGATTTTGTGGATAACCCTTTCTTCTCTTTGATAATACAGGCTGCTTAGGTCTTCAGTCTCTTTTTTCAATTCTTGTATCCCTAGTGTCTGGAGTGCTTGTGTGTCTATATGCATACATATGTGATAAACTCAAAATCCTTTGAATTCCTCTGCTTTATCATCCCTAAGCCAATGACAGGATTCTCACAGCCACTAGGTACCAGAAATGCTTATGCCCACATTCCTTGGAAGTACTTCGTTCCTTTATGTTTTTTTGTAATGCCATTCCATTAACACTTTTTTCAGAACGATTTTAATTGTATGTCCCTGTTCCCCATGTCCCCCAGGCTCCTTCTTAGATAGATATTTGGTTTCTTTAATTTCCTTGCTTCCCTCCTCTGTTAGAATTCATGTGCCCTTAGTTTTTTCCCATGTCATCTTTCCATCAATGCCACCCAGAATCCAGCCCCACAAGAATCTGCCACATAGTGCTTGTGTGAAACTAAATAACAGTAGTGGTGCTGCTTATGGTATGCTATGTTAATAATGACTCGTCATGGGAGGACAGATCTATAGATTGCAACTTTAAAGTGAGACTTCTTGGTTTTCTTTCTTCCATTTTTGTCAAGGACTTTCCAAATATAACACCTTCCTTCTGTACCGCTCAGAAAAATTATTTCATCATTAATAAAGATCTTCAATTCACCCCCACCCATGAGCATAATTGTCTTCCTTATTTTTCTGTTTTTCAACTCACAGGAGGAATCTATTAACTGGGCTGGTGATGGAGGTCCATGGTCTCATGTCTCTATTGATCTTCAGTTTGTTTTATCCACCCCATCATACCATTGTTATTCATTATGTGCATTTGCCCTATCATTCCTCATAGGATATGAGCAGGCTTACTTCTCTTGCAACTAAAGACTCTCTCTACTCTTTGCTCCCTCTCTTCTCCCCCCCCTTTCACTATGCCCCTTGCTCCTCCCCACCTCTCTCTCTCTCTCTCTCTCTCTCTCTCTCTCTCTCTCTCTCTCACAGGCACACACACACACACACACACACACACACACACACAACACACTGACTCCACATTATCTAACAGATGCTGCTTTTGTCTTTTCTTCTGTATTGTCCATAGCCAAGTTCTTGAGATACTCTTCATTCATTACCATAGTTCTCACAGTTTCCATTCAGCTTGCTTTAGTTTGGTCTATTTCTCAACTACCCTCGGATACCTGCTCACACTGGGACTTCATCTACTGTGTAGAATGGAATATTTCAGGAGAACAGCCTTGCATCAGCACTTTTAGTGAATTCAGAATAAATTACAGTGAAGAAAATGAGGAACTTTAAGTGTTTGTGACCTACGTCTTTGGAAAGGAGAGACCATAATTTTAGTTGATTTCTCAAAATAATCTTTGACTCGAAAGGGCTTAAGAACTCCCATTTGTATTGGCTTCTTGTCTCCTGCAAGATGAGTTACGGTTTCCTCAGCAAATTACGTGATTCCCTCCATTGGACAATCCCTAAATGTGTCTGCAAATCCATCTTCTTGGATCTCCTCCTGGGGTTGAATAGTCTATAAACTCAGAGCTGCTTTCACTTTTTCAAAGTTATTTTGTTGTGAGTCCTCTGTTGCTGTACTGTAATCTCTGGTCAAATTCCTCTGTCCTCTTTTATACCATGGGCTTGTTCCTCGTTTTTCGTTCTGAATCCCCCCACCTCTGCTTTCAAAAGGCTTCCTTCTGGGAGTCTTAGCATCTGTGCAAATCCTTACCATCTCTCTGCTTCACTGTGTCTCACCTATTTATTTAGATGTCTTAAGCTTGAAGAAAGAGTTTTGTCCCTAAAACCTATGTTAAAGGATTGGTACATTATGGTGTCTAAGGAGATATTTTTCAGATATTTTCTTTCAATGATTAGTTCAATTTGGAAGTCAGGAAATATGTCATCCAGATGACAGGTAAGAATCTCTACAGACACTTTATTTATAACAATATGCATTTGAGAAATCCTAAATATCATCCTGCATGTGTGCTACTTTGGTCAAGTAGTTCTCTACCTAGTCCACTTAGATGCAGAGAATGTGTCGGAAGCTGCTGTGTCCAGGAAACAGGAAGGAAGGACATGGGTAGGTAAAGTAGGAAAACACATCCATGTGATGATGGATCACTGAGTCAACTACTGTCCTCAGCAGGTGGCTGCTATTCAATCCCACATGAAGCTCGAGGAACCTAATGAGATGTGACTTCAAGTGTGAAGTCACAAAGCATTTATTCACCAATACCTAGTCAGGAGTGACTCCTAGGCAATGGCTTTTCTTAACCCATGATTTGCAAATAGACTACTATTCCACAATTGCTGGTTGTTATCCCTGAGTAGGAAATACAATATAACAGGACTAAGATAAGTGAGGCATTGAACTTTGTCCCTACACAAAACTGGTTACCACTCCTTAAAGCAGCTCAGCCAGAGGTGTATCAAAGAATGTCACAATGGAAAACATAGGAGTCTAAGAACGGCTGTGGATATATTTGTTTGAAACAAGTTAAAATCATACTTAATTTTATAGTAGCCATAAATACTGAAAATAGTATCATAAATTTTGTGGTATCCTTACTGGCACAGTTTTAATAATGAACTTAAGAAGGATAGATATACCCACCCATGGGAATTATTGTGCCTGTTATAGAACTTGGTAAATATGTATCATTGAGAAAGACTTGTTACATAAATTTAGTAAGAAATTATCCAGAACTTACAAAATATAGACACAAGGAAAGGGGATTTGTCAGGAAAAGGTCAGAGCTCATTCAGGACTTTGGCTGTGACAGTGTGGGTAATATGAGGGTGATTTTGGCTGGATTTCACTATTTCACTATGAAAAGCACAAAAGGAACTTCCAAGGTCTCATCCAAAAGAATCAAGAATAGCACAGAACTGACTCCTGAGGAGGGAGTTTGAACAATGTAAGCAGTGAGGAAGACAAGACAATTTGTATCATTTAGTCAGTTTGTTCCTTTTTAAGAACCCAAAAGACTCAATGAAGTATTATATGTTTTAATATTTTTCTTAAATCCATTCTGTTGTCCTGGGAAGCAGCTCAGTGGTAGTCAAGCACACACAGTACTGTGGGTTTGTAACCTAGCAAAGGACAAACAGAATCCCTGGCATTCTTGGTCCAGTTGAACCAATGGATCATCCAATCAAACAAGTGTAGTTCTTAACATACTAGAAGACTTGCCAACTCTGTAGAGATAAACAATCACTTTTCTGCACACATATATTATTTTGTCTGAACACTTTCTAGAAAAAGCAGTATCTAACTTAAGAGTAGATAGATATTCATCAAATGCTTCTTTGCCAATGAATAATTAGTTGAAAGCTTAACTAACACTTCTAATACATGTATGGACTCATAAAGATATACTAACTGGGGAAACTTTAACAGAGTGGCAGTACTTGAGCTGAGTATTAAGATTATCCTAGGATCTTGATACGTGGAGGGAGAGAATAAGATGAGGATGGAGTTAAGAGGAAGAGAACATGAGAATACCATACCAGCTGAGAGCTTCAGCAAGAACAATGGTAGCAGACATACACTGGATGGAAAGTCCCAACAGTCTGATATGCCTAATGTAATAAAGCTGTAACAATGGCAACCACAACTGTGGAAATACATGAGCTCCTTGGGAAGTCTTGAACAATAATCCAGAAAGAGGGGTGCAAAGCATGGATGATTGTTTCTGTGGACAGTTGATGGCACAGGCACTACAAAGACTGGGAAAATCACTATAAATCCCATCCTTGTAGAGAGTAGATTACATAAGCAGAAATGAGGATCAGACAAGTAAAATACACACAGCTGAGGGTATGTAAGAAAGGAACAGTTCAGTTAGTATGGAGGTGTATACAACTTCACGAGGGATGTACAGGGAAGGCTGCTCTCAAATGTAGTATTTGAACCGAAGCATGAAGTGACAGACTGTTCTAGAATCCTGGAAAAATGACACAATCCAGTTTGCAGAAATTGCACATTCAAGCATCTTCAAGCCAATGACTTCAGTCAAGTGGAAGACAGTTTGAATAGGTTGGTACCTTGCCAAAGAAAGAGGAGACAGAGAGAGAGAGAGAGAGAGAGAGAGAGAGAGAGAGAGAGAGAGAGAGAGAGAGGTGAATGCTCCTGCCTCTGTGACCATAGCGGGGGAATTGAGAACTGAGACTGATTCTGAACACATCCTTCATGGTAACTGTACATCTGATAACTAGGACATAAATGCAGAGTTTGAAAGAAAGGAGGGACCTGATATCACCTTTTTTTAGGGAGAAGAGCACTGAGCAATTGAACTGATAATCTGGCCCTTGTCTGGGAAATAAAATTGAAGAGAAATCTGATGGAAATTAAACAGGATTTAGTCTGGAACACAACAATATTAAAGACATTTTAGGCAGCTTGGGTTTTCAAAACCATTTTGAACCACTTTCTTTGAAGGGTGTAGGAAAACATTTCTCTCCCTATACAAGGCTGCTCTAGATTCCCAAAGGTACCTTCATGACAGTGAACCCTAGGCAACCTCTAATTCTTTCTAATTGTTAATTTGCCACCACAAGATTCTAGTATATTTCTCTGGATTTTGCTTTCAAAGGAAATCTTAAGAACTTACTGTCATTCATTCAGTTTTGATGCTTTTAAATGAATCAAAATTGCCATCAACAGCAAAACAAAAACATAAGAAAACCCTACTGAGAACTGTTAAGGGTGCAATTCTATTCTATGTCTGGGGCTGTGATCTGGCATGATCTGTGTGTATTTATGTTTGTCCCATCGGTATCACAGGTTTCCTAATGTCAGAGGCCAGGTCCTGTGTTCTCCACACAGCATCTGAGACTTATAGGGGAGCTTATATTTGTGGTTCTCAGAGTACCAAACTTATACTGTATTTGATGATCTTTTTCCTACCCTCTAAAAACAAACAAATAAACAAACCAAAACCAAAACCCTCACTGCTGCCCTAGAACTATCAGCACATCCCAGAAGTACTTCAGACACAACTTAAATGACCTTTCCCTTCCTGTTTTCCAACTTGCTTCTCCATCATGCTTGTTCCATACTGGCTCTGAAATCATCTGTAGAATGGAAATAAGCTTAGGTACTGCCAGTACTCTGAGATCAGAGTGCACATGGTATGATTCTCAGAAGAGAAGCTGTATGTACGAGGAAGTGGAGGAGGGATTCAGCCCCAGTCAACAAGTGTAAAAGGTGAAAAATGGGAGGAGTCATCAAGAGTTTAGTTCTAATAATTCCATACTTTATAAGAGAAGCAAAGGATACTCTTTCTGATAATTCAATAATTATAAACTTAGTTATGTTAGTTTTTAACTAGGCATAGAAATAATATACATACAGCCACAGACAATAATAATGGTATTGCTCATTACAAAATTTTGGAACATTTTCAGTATAAGAAATGATAAGTATCTGAATAGATATGCTTACTTCAATTTTAAAATTATGCACTATATAAATCCACCAAAACATCACTTGGTACCCTATAAATGTGTACAGTTTTTATGTTGTTATGATGTCATTAAAATTTTAAAGATGGGTGGAGTGGTACACATCTGTAATGTCAGCAGGGGTGGGCTAAGGCACAAAGATTTAAGATTTGAAGCACTCCTGGACTAATAAAAGAAACCTTCTTTAAAAGAAAAAACATTAAGGAAAGTATAAAAGAAAGGGGGGGCAGGAAAGAAGAAAACAGGATGCATGTTTTATAAATTACTGAAGAAATCTAACATAATGTTTAGATGTGCAATAATTTCACATCTAACCTCTCACAGTTTTGAAGCTGGCACACTGTGAGTTTCTATTGGTTGAATTATATAGCATTAAAATATGTAAAGTAATTTAAAGTGAAAAGTTTTGCATCACTCAGATAAAAATGGATTCACTAGATTTTACATATTTTTGAGTTACTGTTTCACCTGAGAAATTTATTTAGGAAAGTGATTTAAGGAAGTCAGAGTGAGTAGCTACTCATCACTAGATTAAGAAGTAAATTGCATTTAAAGAACAGAGAGGTATTAAAATTAAGTATATAATAGTGTCTTAAATGACAAGAAAACTCAATGTAAATACTCATTAATATGAAAGCTGAGTCATATAAAATTAATGTATAATTATAGATGTATGGTCTCTGTTTTATAAAACAATAGAGAAATATAACAGAAATGAAGATAGATAGATAGATGATAGATAGATAGATAGATAGATAGATAGATAGATAGATGATAGATAGTATAAAAGAAAAATACCAAGTTCGTAGTAAAGTATAACTCTCAAACTCAGCAAAAGTCTCATAAATTTTGTTTCATAATACACAAGAGAAATCCTGATAGGAAATCTGTACCAAGTGTCCATTGTGAGATATTTCCCTCCATGTGACATTCCCCATATGCTGGGAGATTAGAGGATTTTCACGCCTACGCATAGAATCTTTTCTGTCTTCCCTTTGCATTAGATAGCCCTGGCCTACTCTTAACTTACTGTGCAGCAGGCACTTGCCACTGGTTGATGTCTTCCTGGGGCATTTCTCTTGAGCTCATGCTTTCAAAGTAACAGGTTTGTCATGTGCCAGTAAACTTGGCCTGATTACCTTTGTGTTTAACATAACCCTGCACAATACGTGCAAATGTGCATGAGAAACAGGTTTTTTTTTTTTTAATTAAATCTTTAAATTTCCTGTTTCCTGGTTTTTGGATAGAATCCTGAAAGAGGCTGATAAATTCCTTGAAAAGGAAGAGAAGATTTGTTTTATGAAATGTGAAGAATGTGTAGTCTGGAAGTGATGCAATGGAAAGACAGAGGAGCTCTTTCATTCTACCAATAATGCTTTTTAAATTCTTAATCAGGACGGGACTGTATACATATGTCTACAGAACCAGACAAGCAAAAGCCCATCAGACATGAGGATAAGAGTGACTCATCTTTTGGCATTGTGTCCAGAACATATCTGTTGCTTATGCTGCTGTGTTAAATTGTAACTGCCATTGCCTGCACTGTGTGTATTCTGCTGTACACTTCAAATGACCTCAGGAAGGCTTATATGATTTACTTGCACTGGAATATTTTTCCTATACCTTCTGCTTTCAGAAACTAAAAATGGTATAGGTAACCAAACACAGTCTATGGATAAACAAGGGTTTCATGGGATCTTATTTAATTTTCTTTCATTTATGTAATTATCATATTCAGAATTTTAGTTCTTTTCTTGAATTTTCATCAATTATCTTCTGACCAGTATATATGATTTAGAAGTAGCAGACTTTCTGATTGTTTGAGAATAAATGACTATATTTAAAATTATGGAGACCCTTTCTAATTGGAAGGCAGGCGCCAGTGAGTGTCATGAGCATTATTTTCTGCTCAAGTATTTCATTTTCCACTAGAATTATTAAATATTGTGAATGAAATGCACCTTCTGATAATCCTACTTCTTAGGGAATTTTATTAAACTTTATACTTTGATAGTTATAAAATCACCAGCCCACTCTGATTCTAAAAGACTTCTTCTGATTAGTAAAACTAACTCCCAACAGATGATAGAGACAGTACAAAGTGCTATGCAGATAAACAAAATCTTTTGTTTAATCCATGCTATGCAAGCCATTGTGAGCTGAACTCCATAATAAGTGAAATTGCCATAGTAAGTATTTGAAGTAATTTCAGTTTGACTACAAAGTATACTAAGGAAGTACAGAATATCACACAGTAAATAATCAATAAGAAGTCTTTAGTCGTGGGTAAAAAGCAAGAGCTACAGTTTCTTGGTTTTTTTGTTTCAATCTCTCACAGAATGACTCATCTTCTGCCTGTAGGATCCATCTTAGTCAATACCCCATTGTGACAACAAAATAAACTTCAGTATTGCTGTTACAACACTTAAAGTGCATAGCAATAGATGTCAATATTAAAGCTGAAACATTCAAAGCTACTATTTTTATACCAAGATCGATATTTTGCTCAAAACTAAAGTATTGTTCTGTCATAAGTTTCTATGATTATTTTATCAATAGACATATATAAGGTAAATTCCTTCTGAAATTGTCATCTCCCAATCCACAGACACAGCATGTCTTTATTGTATGTTATTTTGGAAAAATCTTAATAACCTGAAGAGGCATGGGGATCAAAGGCATTTAAGGTCTATTGTTCTGTTTCCCTAAGGTTTGGGCATAATTAATTCATTTGTGGACTTGGTACCCTCTTGCTTCAACAAATATAGCTCTCACAAAGCATTCCACACACTTTTAACTAAAGTTGCTTAAAGGGGAACTTATCAGAATTCCATTTTCAGGAGCAGCGAAGAGGTAAGAAAGTAGATATTGTGTGACATTGCTTGAACCAAGAACTGTTAGGCAGCTTGTGCATTGCAACACCCCTATTCTCCTTGGGGTGCCCCTTCATTGTTTTCTCTCAGCCTCTTAGTGTGTGGCTTGAAATCCTCTAGAGGAGCATGGGAACTACAGCATGTTTGGGGTTAGTTCTTGGGCTAGACACTAGGGTATCAGACAACCAGCTGAAAGAGACTCCACTTAGAAATAACAGAGCTTGGTCACTGCTAGAAACTCAGGTTAAAGTTGTGTTTGTGTGAAGTCACAACTCCTAAAATTTGGAGAGATCTTTTTTAACAAATTATTTTGAGGGCTGTTGAGATGGATCAGTGTTTAAGAGCACTGGTTGCTCTTCCAGAGGTCCTGACTTCAATTCCCAGCAACCACATGGTGGCTTTACAACCCTATTCCCCCTGGTCCTCTTTGCTCACAAAGAATGAGCTTTCATAGTTAAGCTGCTTTTCTTCATCTTCCCAAGGACCACTTTTCAGATCTGTGAGGGAGACAGAGGATTTTCCCAGTGCCACTGAACAGTGAACAGTAAATCAATAGTGCAAATATGTGCCCTTCCACCTTTGATCTACTCAGAGCCTCTACTGAGAACACAAGAAGAAGGTTTTCTCAGAATTCTCTGTCACTTTCCACCATCACCATCCAACTAAGTACCACAGGCTCTGGATGCTGAGGCTCTGACCTCCCATGACAGAATGATACCTGCTCAGAGCCAAAGGACCTTAGAGAGTAAGACTCCTTAATCAGACCTGAAAAAGCAGAATTCAAACATTTTTGGAAAATCTAGCAATGAAAAAAATTGGGAAAACAATTACAAACTGTATTATTAGTATTATCACCATCATCATTAATTATTTTTAAAATGGGGCTAGTGTCAAGCCCTTTGGCCTAACACTATCTATGTAACCAAGGCTTGCTTTCAAGTCTCATCCTCCTCCCTCCAGCTAATGGGTGTTGAGATTACAGACACACTCCACCACTCTACTTGGACAAGGATTTTAGTTTCCTTAAGTGTCCTCTCTGTTTCTTCACATATCTGGCTCTCTAAATTATGTGTTGATAGCTTTATAGTATTAGCAAAATTTTCCTCTTAGCCCACTGTAGAAGACCAGCAAATTCTATCACCAGAATAAAGAATTGTTGAGCTGAAGGTAAATTGAAACACATGAATGTGAGTCTCTCTGAGTTTTTCCTGTCTGCCTAAAACCAGGAATGGGTTTTCAAGGATAAATTTCCATTCCTCTCAGTTCTTCCCAGGAAATAGGGAACTTAACCAATGAAGACAGCTTTAGACCTTTATTGGTTGTGGTTGATCACATAGACATCTATTGAGAGCTGTGTTAGCTAGCTTTTATGTGCCATGTGTTTATTTCCCACAGGCTGCTATCCTATAGATCACAGTCCTTGATCTCTGTACTTGTCTGCAAATGTTCTGTTATTTGCTGAAGAAGCTACAGAAACTAAAATTCAAGGCTGTCACTTGAAAATTCAAATTTAAAATTCAAGAACTACTCACACTGCAGATGTCTCTGTACACATGTCGCATGTGTACCTTAATTAACTTTTATTTGTGTTTCTATTGTTATCCTGTCTTTATTTACATAAATTTATTTCAATAAAGAACTCTGTTGGAAACAAATTATTAATCTTCTGTATCACTGTGGTATTTTTCTATAGCCATAACACAATTCCTGGGACATCCATCTTATAGAGAGGAAAGGTTATAGTTTTAGAAATTTTAGTGTGTGATTGGTTAGCCTTATTGCTTTGGACCTTTAATGTACATCATGGTGCAGTGTGAGAGCCTGTGGTACATGATGCTGTTCACCTTGTGATACCAAGGATGCAAATGGGAAAACAAGCTAGTGCCACCAAAGACTTACCATTTAACACCTTCACAGAAAGATCAAACTTCTTAAAGATTCCACTACTTCCAAATATCACCATAGGTTTCTATACGCAGGCCTTATCCAGAGAGCAGTAACTTGAATCTGATTGCAAGCTACCTGCCAAGTCCAGTAACATCATCCTAGCTGCTTCTTGCCTTAGGTTTCTGTACTTTGTGATCATCCTGAATCCATCTTTTCTGCTGCTGCATATGACAAGAAAAATTTCTTCTGACCTCCTCTAGTATTCTTCTGTCACATTTCATATACTCAGCCTTTCCCAGTGGATGCCCCATTCTCTATATGTCAGGCATTCTATCTATGGTCTAGCCTCTACACACCATGTTCATCCCAGATGTCAATGATACTCCAGACATGAGTGTCATTAGCTCATGTTTGGTAGCTGATCCTCCTCTAATGATTGCAGTATTCTGTTACAGTGTCACTTTGAATTCACACGCTAAGGAAAAGAACTCTCGGATCCTATTGCTTCAGAAATTGCTCAATTTGTCCCCTAGTTATTAATACAACCCCTTATCATCATTAGTTTTTGAAACCCAACTGGGCTCATACAATCTACATTTCCTTCAGATTGGGATTAGTTTAGGAGAAATAATCAAAAAGGCATACACATTTGCCAGTACAGAGAAAATGAGAAATGGGCTTTCTCTTTATCTTTGACACTCTTTTGACATACTAGAGGTAAGAAGAAGTCTGGACAATTCTCTGGACATCATTGTTCAACTTCAAATAAGACTTAAAAAGCACACCCTTGACATTGCTGTTTGAGAAGTCACAGATGGTGAATGTTGGTGCCCAAAATAGTGCTTGACTTACACTTGTTATTTTATAACAGCTGCAACATGCTGTGGAGCAAAGGATTCTTTCATTGAACAAAATTTAGAAAATGAATTATTTTATTTTTGAGACTATAGTGTAAATTATATCACTTCTTCCTTTCATTCCCTCTAATTCCTCCAATATGACTCATAACTTTCTTCTAAAATCATAGCTTCTTTTCTATTAATCACACACACACATATACATATATATTTCTAGATATATAAACACAATCTGTTCAGTTTGTGTAATGTACTTGTGTGTTATGCATTCAGAGCTGACTATTTGCTGTTAGACAAGAAATTGCTGTTGTCTTCCATGAGGAAGAAAACTTTTCCCACTACCTTGGGCTAGTGAAGTCATGGATTTTAGAAAAGAACTTATAATAGCCACTTTACTAAACCATCATAGTCCCTAAATAAGTTCTAAATATTTGTACTTATATCCACAGATAAGCTCACCCTTCATCAAGAAAAGTTTTCTTTGCCACAGATGGAGGCCATTACAGAAAATCATTGTACTTTTAGAAATAGTTTGCTGACAGAGGCGCTGAGGCAGCACCCTTTGTGGGCCGGGGACAGCCAGCCACCGTCCGGACCGGAAGACAGGTGCCCGCCCGGCTGGGGAGGCGGCCTAAGCCACAGCAGCAGCGGTCGCCATCTTGGTCCGGGACCCGCCGAACTTAGGAAATTAGTCTGAACAGGTGAGAGGGTGCGCCAGAGAACCTGACAGCTTCTGGAACAGGCAGAAGCACAGAGGCGCTGAGGCAGCACCCTGTGTGGGCCGGGGACAGCCGGCCACCTTCCGGACCGGAGGACAGGTGCCCACCCAGCTGGGGAGGCGACCTAAGCCACAGCAGCAGCGGTCGCCATCTTGGTCCGGGACCCGCCGAACTTAGGAAATTAGTCTGAACAGGTGAGAGGGTGCGCCAGAGAACCTGACAGCTTCTGGAACAGGCGGAAGCACAGAGGCACTGAGGCAGCACCCTTTGTGGGCCGGGGACAGCCAGCCACCGTCCGGACCGGAGGACAGGTGCCCGCCCGGCTGGGGAGGCGGCCTAAGCCACAGCAGCAGCGGTCGCCATCTTGGTCCGGGACCCGCCGAACTTAGGAAATTAGTCTGAACAGGTGAGAGGGTGCGCCAGAGAACCTGACAGCCTCTGGAACAGGCAGAAGCACAGAGGGGCTGAGGCAGCACCCTGTGTGGGCCGGGGACAGCCGGCCACCGTCCGGACCGGAGGACAGGTGCCCGCCCGGCTGGGGAGGCGACCTAAGCCACAGCAGCAGCGGTCGCCATCTTGGTCCGGGACCCGCCGAACTTAGGAAATTAGTCTGAACAGGTGAGAGGGTGCGCCAGAGAACCTGACAGCTTCTGGAACAGGCAGAAGCACAGAGCCGCTGAGCCAGCACCCTTTGTGGGCCGGGGACAGCCAGCCACCGTCCGGACCGGAGGACAGGTGCCCGCCCGGCTGGGGAGGCGGCCTAAGCCACAGCAGCAGCGGTCGCCATCTTGGTCCCGGGACTCCAAGGAACTTAGGAATTTAGTCTGCTTAGGTGAGAGTCTGTACCACCTGGGAACTGCCAAAGCAACACACTGTCTGAGAAAGGTCCTGTTTTGGGCCTTCTTCTTCGTCCAGGAGGAGGTCCAAATACAAGATATCTGCGCACCTTCCCTGTAAGAGAGCTTGCCAGCAGAGAGTGCTCTGAGCACTGAAACTCAGAGGAGAGAATCTGTCTCCCAGGTCTGCTGATAGACGGTAACAGAATCACCAGAAGAACAATCTCTAAACAGAGTCAACTATAACTACTAACTCCAGAGATTACCAGATGGCGAAAGGTAAACGGAGGAATCTTACTAACAGGAACCAAGACCACTCACCATCACCAGAACCCAGCACACCCACTTCGCCCAGTCCAGGGAACCCCAACACACCTGAGAACCTAGACCTAGATTTAAAAGCATATCTCATGATGATGGTAGAGGACATCAAGAAGGACTTTAATAAATCACTTAAAGAAATACAGGAGAACACTGCTAAAGAGTTACAAGTCCTTAAAGAAAAACAGGAAAACACAATCAAACAGGTAGAAGTCCTTACAGAAAAAGAGGAAAAAACATACAAACAGGTGATGAAAATGAACAAAACCATACTAGACCTAAAAAGGGAAGTAGAAACAATAAAGAAAACTCAAAGCGAGGCAACACTAGAGATAGAAACCCTAGGAAAGAAATCTGGAACCATAGATTTGAGCATCAGCAACAGAATACAAGAGATGGAAGAGAGAATCTCAGGTGCAGAAGATTCCATAGAGAACATCGGCACAACAATCAAAGAAAATGGAAAATGCAAAAAGATCCTAACTCAAAATATCCAGGAAATCCAGGACACAATAAGAAGACCAAACGTACGGATAATAGGAGTGGATGAGAATGAAGATTTTCAACTCAAAGGTCCAGCAAACATCTTCAACAAAATTATTGAAGAAAACTTCCCAAACCTAAAGAATGAGATGCATATGAACATACAAGAAGCCTACAGAACTCCAAATAGACTGGACCAGAAAAGAAATTCCTCCCGACACATAATAATCAGAACATCAAATGCACTAAATAAAGATAGAATACTAAAAGCAGTAAGGGAAAAAGGTCAAGTAACATATAAAGGCAAGCCTATCAGAATTACACCAGATTTTTCACCAGAGACTATGAAAGCCAGAAGAGCCTGGACAGATGTTATACAGACACTAAGAGAACACAAACTGCAGCCCAGGCTACTATACCCAGCCAAACTCTCAATTATCATAGAGGGAGAAACCAAAGTATTCCACGACAAAACCAAATTCACGCATTATCTCTCCACGAATCCAGCCCTTCAAAGGATAATAACAGAAAAAAACCAATACAAGAACGGGAACAACGCCCTAGAAAAAACAAGAAGGTAATCCCTCAACAAACCTAAAAGAAGACAGCCACAAGAACAGAATGCCACCTTTAACAACTAAAATAACAGGAAGCAACAATTACTTTTCCTTAATATCTCTTAACATCAATGGTCTCAACTCGCCAATAAAAAGACATAGACTAACAAACTGGCTACACAAACAAGACCCAACATTTTGCTGCTTACAGGAAACTCATCTCAGAGAAAAAGATAGACACTACCTCAGAATGAAAGGCTGGAAAACAATTTTCCAAGCAAATGGTATGAAGAAACAAGCAGGAGTAGCCATCCTAATATCTGATAAGATTGACTTCCAACCCAAAGTCATCAAAAAAGACAAGGAGGGACACTTCATTCTCATCAAAGGTAAAATCCTCCAAGAGGAACTCTCAATTCTGAATATCTATGCTTCAAATACAAGAGCAGCCACATTCACTAAAGAAACTTTAGTAAAGCTCAAAGCACACATTGCGCCTCACACAATAATAGTGGGAGACTTCAACACACCACTTTCACCAATGGACAGATCATGGAAACAGAAACTAAACAGGGACACACTGAAACTAACAGAAGTGATGAAACAAATGGATCTGACAGATATCTACAGAACATTTTATCCTAAAACAAAAGGATATACCTTCTTCTCAGCACCTCATGGTACCTTCTCCAAAATTGACCACATAATAGGTCACAAATCAGGCCTCAACAGATTCAAAAATATTGAAATTGTCCCATGTATCCTATCAGATCACCATGCACTAAGGCTGATCTTCAATAACAAAATAAATAACAGAAAGCCAACATTCACATGGAAACTGAACAACACTCTTCTCAATGATACCTTGGTCAAGGAAGGAATAAAGAAAGAAATTAAAGACTTTTTAGAGTTTAATGAAAATGAAGCCACAACGTACCCAAACCTTTGGGACACAATGAAAGCATTTCTAAGAGGGAAACTCATAGCTATGAGTGCCTTCAAGAAAAAACGGGAGAGAGCACATACTAGCAGCTTGACAACACATCTAAAAGCTCTAGAAAAAAAGGAAGCAAATTCACCCAAGAGGAGTAGACGGCAGGAAATAATCAAACTCAGGGGTGAAATCAACCAAGTGGAAACAAGAAGAACTATTCAAAGAATTAACCAAACGAGGAGTTGGTTCTTTGAGAAAATCAACAAGATAGATAAACCCTTAGCTAGACTCACTAAAGGGCACAGGGACAAAATCCTAATTAACAAAATCAGAAATGAAAAGGGAGACATAACAACAGATCCTGAAGAAATCCAAAACACAATCAGATCCTTCTACAAAAGGCTATACTCAACAAAACTGGAAAACCTGGACGAAATGGACAAATTTCTGGACAGATACCAGGTACCAAAGTTGAATCAGGATCAAGTTGACCTTCTAAACAGTCCCATATCCCCTAAAGAAATAGAAGCAGTTATTAATAGTCTCCCAGCCAAAAAAAGCCCAGGACCAGACGGGTTTAGTGCAGAGTTCTATCAGACCTTCAAAGAAGATCTAACTCCAGTTCTGCACAAACTTTTTCACAAGATAGAAGTAGAAGGTATTCTACCCAACTCATTTTATGAAGCCACTATTACTCTGATACCTAAACCACAGAAAGATCCAACAAAGATAGAGAACTTCAGACCAATTTCTCTTATGAACATCGATGCAAAAATTCTTAATAAAATTCTCGCTAACCGAATCCAAGAACACATTAAAGCAATCATCCATCCTGACCAAGTAGGTTTTATTCCAGGGATGCAGGGATGGTTTAATATACGAAAATCCATCAATGTAATCCATTATATAAACAAACTCAAAGACAAAAACCACATGATCATCTCGTTAGATGCAGAAAAAGCATTTGACAAGATCCAACACCCATTCATGATAAAAGTTCTGGAAAGATCAGGAATTCAAGGCCAATACCTAAACATGATAAAAGCAATCTACAGCAAACCAGTAGCCAACATCAAAGTAAATGGAGAGAAGCTGGAAGCAATCCCACTAAAATCAGGGACTAGACAAGGCTGCCCACTTTCTCCCTACCTTTTCAACATAGTACTTGAAGTATTAGCCAGAGCAATTCGACAACAAAAGGAGATCAAGGGGATACAAATTGGAAAAGAGGAAGTCAAAATATCACTTTTTGCAGATGATATGATAGTATATATAAGTGACCCTAAAAATTCCAACAGAGAACTCCTAAACCTGATAAACAGCTTCGGTGAAGTAGCTGGATATAAAATTAACTCAAACAAGTCAATGGCCTTTCTCTACACAAAGAATAAACAGGCTGAGAAAGAAATTAGGGAAACAACACCCTTCTCAATAGCCACAAATAATATAAAATATCTCGGCGTGACTCTAACGAAGGAAGTGAAAGATCTGTATGATAAAAACTTCAAGTCCCTGAAGAAAGAAATTAAAGAAGATCACAGAAGATGGAAAGATCTCCCATGCTCATGGATTGGCAGGACCAACATTGTAAAAATGGCTATCTTGCCAAAAGCAATCTACAGATTCAATGCAATCCCCATTAAAATTCCAACTCAATTCTTCAACGAATTAGAAGGAGCAATTTGCAAATTCATCTGGAATAACAAAAAACCGAGGATAGCAAAAACTCTTCTCAAGGATAAAAGAACCTCTGGTGGAATCACCATGCCTGACCTAAAGCTTTACTACAGAGCAATTGTGATAAAAACTGCATGGTACTGGTATAGAGACAGACAAGTGGACCAATGGAATAGAATTGAAGACCCAGAAATGAACCCACACACCTATGGTCACTTGATCTTCGACAAGGGAGCCAAAACCATCCAGTGGAAGAAAGACAGCATTTTCAACAATTGGTGCTGGCACAACTGGTTGTTATCATGTAGAAGAATGCGAATCGATCCATACTTATCTCCTTGTACTAAGGTCAAATCTAAGTGGATCAAGGAACTTCACATAAAACCAGAGACACTGAAACTTATAGAGGAGAAAGTGGGGAAAAGCCTTGAAGATATGGGCACAGGGGAAAAATTCCTGAACAGAACAGCAATGGCTTGTGCTGTAAGATCGAGAATTGACAAATGGGACCTAATGAAACTCCAAAGTTTCTGCAAGGCAAAAGACACTGTCTATAAGACAAAAAGACCACCAACAGACTGGGAAAGGATCTTTACCTATCCTAAATCAGATAGGGGACTAATATCCAACATATATAAAGAACTCAAGAAGGTGGACCTCAGAAAATCAAATAACCCCCTTAAAAAATGGGGCTCAGAACTGAACAAAGAATTCTCACCTGAGGAATACCGAATGGCAGAGAAGCACCTGAAAAAATGTTCAACATCCTTAATCATCAGGGAAATGCAAATCAAAACAACCCTGAGATTCCACCTCACACCAGTGAGAATGGCTAAGATCAAAAATTCAGGTGACAGCAGATGCTGGCGAGGATGTGGAGAAAGAGGAACACTCCTCCATTGTTGGTGGGATTGCAGGCTTGTACAACCACTCTGGAAATCAGTCTGGCGGTTCCTCAGAAAATTGGACATAGTACTGCCGGAGGATCCAGCAATACCTCTCCTGGGCATATATCCAGAAGAAGCCCCAACTGGTAAGAAGGACACATGCTCCACTATGTTCATAGCAGCCTTATTTATAATAGCCAGAAACTGGAAAGAACCCAGATGCCCCTCAACAGAGGAATGGATACAGAAAATGTGGTACATCTACACAATGGAGTACTACTCAGCTATTAAAAAGAATGAATTTATGAAATTCCTAGCCAAATGGATGGACCTGGAGAGCATCATCCTGAGTGAGGTAACACAATCACAAAGGAACTCACACAATATGTACTCACTGATAAGTGGATACTAGCCCAAAACCTAGGATACCCACGATATAAGATACAATTTCCTAAACACATGAAATTCAAGAAAAATGAAGACTGAAGTGTGGACACTATGCCCCTCCTTAGAAGTGGGAACAAAACACCCATGGAAGGAGTTACAGAAACAAAGTATGGAGCTGAGATGAAAGGATGGACCATGTAGAGACTGCCATATCCAGGGATCCACCCCATAATCAGCTTCCAAATGCTGACACCATTGCATACACTAGCAAGATTTTACTGAAAGGACCCAGATGTAGCTGTCTCTTGTGAGACTATGCCGGGGCCTAGCAAACACAGAAGTGGATGCTCACAGTCAGCTAATGGCTCCCAATGGAGGAGCTAGAGAAAGAACCCAAGGAGCTAAAGGGATCTGCAACCCTATAGGTGGAACAACATTATGAACTAACCAGTACCCCTGAGCTCTTGACTCTAGCTGCATATGTATCAAAAGATGGCCTAGTCGGCCATCACTGGAAAGAGAAGCCCATTGGACACGCAGACTTTGTGTGCCCCGGTACAGGGGAACGCCAGGGCCAAAGGGGGGGAGTGGGTGGGTAGGGGAGTGGGGGTGGGTGGGTAAGGGGGACTTTTGGTATAGCATTGGAAATGTAAATGAGCTAAATACCTAATAAAAAAAAATGAAAAAAAAAAAAAAAAAAAAAGAAATAGTTTGCTGGGGTTAGACGGAAAGCTCAGTGGTTAAAAGCATGTACTGTTCTTGCAGCGGTCTAGAATGTGGTTCTCAGCATCCATGTCTGGTTGCTCCCAACTACATGGAACTCCAGCTACAGTATACAGGAGAACATACTCTCTTCCATCCTGAAGTGGCCTGAACGTATGTACTCCCCCAACACACAAACACTTAAAAATACTAAAAAAAAAAAAAAAAATTATTTTAAAACTGTAGTTTATTTCTACAACCTAATTTGTAAATAGTCTCAATATTTCATACTATATCCATGAAGTAGTCAGTAGTTCACTAAGCTTTCTAACTGAATTGGTGGTTGGTTGAGAAGTTCCATGGCTGTACATACGATATTTAAGTCTTAATCATGTCTGAAGTGTTAACTCGGATCTTGCATTTTCATATCCTTTAATGTAGTATCCCCTCCCCTAGCCTGAAACCTGCTTGCTCGGGGTGGAGCTTCCTGCTCATTCGTTCTGCCACGCCCACTGCTGGAACCTGCGGAGCCACACACGTGCACCTTTCTACTGGACCAGAGATTATTCGGCGGGAATCGGGTCCCCTCCCCCTTCCTTCATAACTAGTGTCGCAACAATAAAATTTGAGCCTTGATCAGAGTAACTGTCTTGGCTACATTCTTTTCTCTCGCCACCTAGCCCCTCTTCTCTTCCAGGTTTCCAAAATGCCTTTCCAGGCTAAAACCCAGGTTGTGGTCTGCTGGCCGGACACAACACTTTAACTTCTACTTCCTAGTTATGGGGGGGGGAGCGGTGTTAAGGAGAATAATTCTACACTAAGAATTTGCAAAGCTGTAGAATTTAACTTGTTAATTCCTGTCCTTGAATGGTGAATCTAATCAGAGATTATGAGAAAAGTTGTCAAGAACCAACAAATGATAAAGGTCTGGATTCTCTGTACCTCCATGATGGACAGAGTCTTTCTTACATCTTGAAATGTATTTACTGTAACTCATATGATGTCCCAGTTTGAGACACAGTGACTAGTATGATTTTCTGATATTCTTGAGATTTTCTAAAATAAGGTATTTGAAATTTGTACAACTATTTATGTAAGAATAAATTTCATTTTACCCATTCTATATTAATGAAATAACATTATAAAACTTAATTCATAAGTATTCTGTTTTAATAACTTACTTATCTAAAGGTAATATTAACCTGATTTTCTTTTACTATATAAAAAATAGCAGCTTTTATATAAGCAGACTGTTACATTTTTTTTTAGAAGTTATGCAGGGGGAAGGGGAGAAGGTGATTAGTTTTGAAAACTAACTTGAAATATTTTTATTAGTTAATTCTTATGACTGTTGGTCCTACATTATTACTGTCTAATTATTGTGCTACCTTTATATTGACTTAGAAATTTTATGTAATCTTGGAGATTAAAGTTTTACACTGTATCATAGTTCATCATAATTTTCAAATTTACTACAAATACTATAGTCTGGAGCTTAGAGAAAAAACTAGTCAGCTTTCTCAAGGGCTCTTGATTCCTAACAAGTTCATAGCTATTTCTTACAACCAACATTTGCTGTGCTCCCAGTTTCCCTCTAAATCATCTCTTAACTCTGGCTTCTTTATACTTTTAAAACTTTCTGTGAGTGATGTGGAAACACCGCATAGAAAAGGTTCGGGTTCTTTCTAATTTCCCATCGTTCCTGGATCTTTCATTTCCTTTTCCCGTTGAAGCAGACACACTCAGAACCAACAGTGACTCCCATTGCATCTCAAAGAAAAGCCCCCAATATATTCTGTAATTTTATGCTTGCATGGAACGTGTAAAAATAAACAGTGCCCAGCTGGTCACACAAGGCCCTATTCAGATGGTGAAAGAAAAGGGAAGTGGGCAACAGACTGCAGGAGATGAAAGACGGAGGAGAACCAGCAGCACAATGCCCTTCCATGGTCCTTGCTGTTTTAACAGAATTTTCATTTCGAGTGTTGATGTAAAAATGTTAGCCAGTATTCAAAACAGTTGGAAGGAAAGTTCACAATGCCCCTGCTCTTTTTTCCTTACTGTTGACTATTTTCATAATACCAACATGAGAAAGAAATCCCGGGAAGTTGTGAATCAGGAAATAGAAAGTGTACCTTTTTTTCATTGTTGTCTGGCCATCACCTGGATTTTTGTTTTGGTTAGTTGTAATTTTTGTATTCTGTTTGTCTTCTACCACACATATTTAAGTTATTCAAATACAAACTTCCCTCTGAAACTCAGCCCTCTTCCAGACTTTCGGAACCTGTCCTTTATATCTTTACCACGTTTTGAATGTTCATATCTCACAGTTGATGTTGGTATCTCTTTGTTTCTCATCTGTCATCAAAGACAAAAAAGTTCCACCACCTGCAAATTCTCTTGTGTTACATTTTCTCCAAGCACTGGAGAAATTGTGGCTGATGGCAGAAGTAGATCAGTACCCGCCACAAAGTAGGGGTGAGGTCAGATTTTTGTTTCTTTTTATATGAGTCAAACCTAATGCTTTATCATCTAACATAGCTTAAAAGCTCTGTGAGCAACAATGAAGTTTTAAGTCACAATTCTGAATGAATCTCATAAAGGTCCCTTTAAATAAAAATTGAATCTCTAAAGCAATATTTTTCATGAAGAAGCTAAATTTCTTCGGCAGTTGTCATCTGCATGAGCTAGTGATGTAAGGGCTTGGGAGTCCAGTAGTCTCTCCATTCTCAAATTTAACTTCAAATCACCACATTCTTTTCTGCTCAATATGACAAGACTACAAAAGCCACTCAAGGCTAACACTGCTGTTAATTCTCCACCACAGACCAGGGCATTCCATCTCCTAGCTGTTGTCTGAGTACAGTGAATCCACGAGATAGGGGAATCTCCAAAGTCACTCGTCCAAGCCCAGCTGCATGAAATGTTTCCATTCTTGCTGAGAACTCAGTGGAACTATTACAATTTGTGTTTAATTTTTAATTTAGAAAAAAAGCAAGGAGGGCCTGAAATTTGATTTGATGAATCAATCATAGAATTAGTTTCGATAGAAAATACTAGGAGTAATCTTTGGTTTGATGCCAGTTTCTTCTCTTAGTCCATTTCCTGCTGGTCTAACAGAATGCCATATTGCAAGAATATCATATCACAGAGGAAAGACATTTCTCTCAGCTTTGGAGACCAAGAAATGCAGGATATACCTGCCAGAATCTTGACAGTGCCATTTTGTTCTGTTTGGTTTTTCTAGGGACCCACTTTACTTTAACAGTTAGTTATCCAGTGACGTTTGAGATGCAACAAGATCGAATTCATTGTGCAAAGAAATAGTGTGTTAACTCTACTTTTCTCTACTTAAAAAAAATGTTTGTCTTTTTACGTGTATGTGTGATTTGACCTCATGTATATATATGCATCGTGTTCATGCAGTACCTGTGGAGGTGAGAAAATGATGCCAGATCATCTGGGACTAGAGTCACAGACAGTTGTGAGCTACCATAGAGATGTTGAGAATCGAACCCCAGTCCTCTGGAAGAACAAACAGAGCTCTTATCTACTGACCTATCTCTCCAGACCTGTTCTTCTTATAAAGTCACCCAAGGAAGGCTCCAGTGCCATGCCCTTGCTAACCATTATTATCCTCCAAAAACTACCTCCAAAGTCCATCAATACACACACTTGAAGATGATGTCCCCAAGACACCCGTCTTGACAAACACATTTGAATTCTTGTATGGAATTCAACAACTGGTGGTGATGGTTTGATAGTGCAGAAGATGCTCCCAAAATACGGCTGTAGGAGATGAGAAGGCTTCACCCCAAATATGCTTTTTGGGCACAGAATTATTTTAGAAATAAGAGGAGGAAGAATTCAGACAATAGTGTAGAAATGAACCTTCTTGAAGGGAAACATATTAATAAAAGGGATGTCTATTTTTGTCCTTGTCTCCATCTTGTCAAGCAAGAAAAGAGGAAGTTAATCAGCCAACATCTTGGTGGATGAGAAGGGATCCATAGAAGTCAAAATAACTGTGTATGCCCTTACTTACTAATCCCTTCCTGTCCCTTTCCCTGCCTGGCCTTCTTTACCTGTATGCTCATACACTAATTTTATATAGTTAATAAGTCTTTTGCTATAAAAACTGGCAGCTAACAACTAAGGGGAAAAAATAAAGGAAATTATTTTCCACTCCAGATTTGTGGTTCTGTGTAGCAAATGCACTAGCCAAAACAGCTGCATCTCAGACTACACTGGATAACTGTTAAAGTGAGTCCCTAGAAAAACCATACCATACTGTGATAACTCTTACCTAATATTTTTTCAAATTACAAAATTAGGGAAATTGAAGTTTGTAACAGTAGTTTAACATATATGACAGCACAGCTTACATTCTGAAGTAACTGAGATGTAGTGTGGCCCCCATTCTACTATGTTCCTCTATTTCTTTCATTTGACCTAGTGAGAAAACTTATTTCTTACTCTGAAGAAATGTTTTGTTTTTTTTTTTAATTTTTACTTTTGCTTAGCGCTAACATAGATGTCATTTAACACAGCCATTTCTTTTCACAAATAATCTGTTTCTTCTCTTGCAGCAAACCATGGTCCCAGCTTTGGTTAACTGTTTTGGGTGCCTAAGTCACATGACAGTCCCCAGCACTCAGGTTCATCCTATAAATATAAAATAGGCTCATATTTCTTTAAAGTTGAAACACAGTTATTGTTTGAAATGTAATATTTTGGTGTATAAAGTAAAGCTTAGGTTAAAAGATGCTGAGTGAGTCCATGAAATTGGGTTTTTGTCATATGATTCACCTGTGACCAGTTATAATTTATGGTTTTAGAGGTTGGACCAGCTGTACCTCTATACATAGCAACTCAGTTCTGGGGAAAGTCAACATAATTATCCATTTTGCTACTCAAAACATTATTGAGCATGTGGTACTCTTTCTACAGTTGTGTTTCAGGAATGGAAAATGAGGTAGGGTTTAAGACTCTTGGTCTAAGTTGCTCTACAAAAAGACACACCACTCTACTAAACTACAAAAAGGGCATACCATAATACATACAGGTACACACTGAACTATCTAATTTAGCTAAAGCACCTAGTAAAGAAAGCAAAAAGAAAGAGTAGAGGACACAGATGCCTTCTAGGATGAAGGGGAAATATTTTTCATACAGCATTTCCAAATCATGAATGGAGAGCAAGTCTCACATCCTGCCAACACAGTCACTGAGTGGGTCCAGGCAGGTACATTGTTAGGCTTATGCTACTGTCCTCAACTCTGAAAAACATCCTTCTTGATTCTTCAGAAAACTATCCCAGATGTGGCCTGAAGTGACATTTCCCTAACTTGATAATTTACCTTTGCTAAACTCTGTTCATCCAATGAGATTTTTCTTCTCTTCATCCTCAACAGACCCTACTGAGACATCCAAAGATTGATTGAAAGAATCATGCTGTATAATAGATATATAAATTCATGTGTCATTTCAAAGCTTTCTTCATAGCCCAAAGAATGGATAGGATAGTATTGTAGTTACCATTACTGTTGCTATACCAAATGTTTGACCCGAAACAATTAAAAGGAAAAGGACTTATTTTGGATTCTGGTTTGAGGGAATAGTTATCATAGATAGGAAGATGTTGTAATGGCACAATGTGGCAGCAGGTCACATAGCCCATATAATTAGAGGGTAAACAGGAAAAGAACAGCTGTGAAAGCTCAAAGTCCACTCCCAGAGGCCTTCCTCTTCCAGGAAGGTTCTACTTTTTTTAAAGTTAGTTATTTACCTAGTTACCTTCTTTACCCTACATGGCTTACCCAAGGGAAAGGTTTGTTACTGCAAGTACATTTCCTAACATTTATTTAGTTATTTTTATTAGATATTTTCTTTATTTATATTTCAAATGTTCTCTCCCTTCCTGGTTTCCCCTCCGAAAATCCCTTATCCCATTCCTTTTTCCCCTGCTCACCAAGGCACCCACTCCCACTTCCCTGTCCTGGCATTCCCCTTCACTGAGGCATTGAGCCTTCACAGGACTAAGGGTCTCTCCTCCCATTGATGTCCAACAAGGCCATCCTTTACTATATATGTGGCTGGAGACATGGGTCCCTCCTTTTTGGCTAGTGGTTTAGTACCTGGGAGCTCTGGGGGTTGATTTATATTATTGTTTCTCCTATGGGGCCACACACCCCGTCAGCTCCTTGGGTCCTTTTTCTAGCTCCTCTATTGAAGACCTTGTGCTCAGTCCAATGGTTGGCTGAGAACATCTACCTCTGTATTAGTCAGGCACTGGCAGAGCCTCTCAGGAGACAGCTGTATCAGGCTCTTGTCAGCAAGGTCTTGTTGACATCTACAATAGTGTCTGGATTTGATAACTGCATATAGGATGGATCCCCAGGTGGGACAGTCTCTGAATGGCCTATCCATCAGTCTCTGCTCTACACGTTGACTCTTTATCTCCTCCCATGAGTATTTTGTTCCCCCTTCTAAGAAGGATTGAAGTCCTTCGACACTTTGGTCTTCCTTCTTCTTGAGCTTCATGTGGTCTGTGAATTGTATCGTGGGTATTCCAAACTTCTGGGCTAATATCTACTTATCAGTGAGTTCATACCATGTGTGTTTTGTTGTGACTGGGTTACCTCACTCAGGATGATATCCTCCAGATGCATCCATTTGCCTAAGAATTTCATGAATTCATTGTTTTTAATTGCTGAGTAGTACTCCATTGTGTAAATGTACTACATTTTCTATATCCATTCCTCTGTTGAGGGACATCTGGGTTCTTTCCAGCTTCTGGCTATTGTAAATAAGGCTGCTATGAGCACAGTGAAGCATAAGTGTCCTTATTACATGTTGGCTTCTTAAGGGGGTTCCTTATCCTTGCAAAACATCACCAGCATCTGGGGACCACATGTTCAAACACAAAGGGCCTACAGAGGACATTTTGTATTAAACAACAATAAATAACAATGTGAACCTTAAAACACTTTTATAAATGAAGCAGCTAACATCAGTTCCAATGTGGTATTCCCTGTGGTTTCTCATTCATTCACTTTACACACAGGAACATCCCTGCCAACTTCTTTAATTTTCATATAAGGTATAAATAGCTTTAACCATTTTTGCTGCGATAAGGAGGAGAATTTTAAAGACTTTTTAGTGATTTTTAAAACAGGTTTAGATTTAGGGTAAAACCAAGAATATACAGATGATGATTTCTGTATACACTCTGCCCACTACACACACATACAAACACACACACAGACCTGCATATACACACAGCCTCCCTACTGTCTATAACAGTTGGTACATTTGATATATGGGATAAATCTACAAGATACATCATCATCACCAACAGCATGACAGAATTTTTAATGTTTTTGATATGAAATGTACATCTTAGACAATTTTTAAATTGTTTTTCAATTGTTTTATAACAAATTACTATTATCTTCATTGTTTAATAAGCAGCCATTTATTATCTTGTATATCAGAAGTCTCGGGCCATGAGCTGAGGCATTGATTCAGTGGTTTGGAGTGCTTGATGCACTTTCAAAGTACCCGAGACTAGTATTCAACACAAACATTGATTGACACACAGCTAGCTGCAAGCCCAATACAAAGGGATCAAATGACCTCTTCTAGCCTTCATACATACATACACATATGCACACACACACACATAAAAGGAAGTCCTTTTTGAGTGTGTGTGTGTGTGTGTGTGTGTGTGTGTGTTTGTGTGTGTCTGTGTCTATTTTAAATATGTCTCAGGCTAGCAAGATGGCTAACCAGAATAAAATACTTCATCTCAAGTCAGGGAACCTGATTCCCCAGGATGCACATAGTAGAAAAAGAGAGCCAATTCCTTTAAATTGTCATCTGACTTTCCCACATACACTGTGCCAAAAACATGCACAAATAAAGAAATAAAATGTGTTTGTTTGTTTGTTTTAAAGCAAGCCTAGAAAACCTTGGCTATGTTTACAGGCTCTCACAAAAACAAAATTAAGGTGTCAGATGTATAGACCTTTAATCTGGAGACACTAAAGATTAGTGTCAATGGGGCCCTGCGTCTGCTCTGCCACAGGGTTCCAGCTGCTCAGGGAGGCAAGACATGGGAGTTTTGACTGTGCTTACCCCACACAGACACTGGGCAGTAGCTGTTTTGGCTTGGTGGTCGTGGCTGGGAGCACAGAGGAGCCTTGTATTGGAGATTAGACACAGCTCTACAGCTGAAGGCCTTCTCTATGGCTCCTCATGGGGGATCCCAGTGAAAAGAGACAGTCCATGGTTTTAAGGCATTTATTGTCATGGCGGAAAGTGGATGACTAAAACTGTACCCCAGTTCTCTGGACTGGCCTGAGGTTAAACACCTTCTGCAGAGAGGAGTATCTGGGAAGGGGAGGTTATTGGCTAAGCCTCCAGGGCTTTAGGTACCTCATTATAGATGGAGATCTGTCTACAGGCTGGCCACAGGTCATGTCCTCTACCTGTGGAGGGGCTTGGGGTGTTGTTGTCCTTACATGACTTGTGTCAGGAACCTAGTGTCTGGGAATCAGGCAAAACACCTTCAGGCTCACAGGAGTTCTTAACCTTAGCTAAACCAGGATCCGTGCTGCCTTTCACTGTCCTACATAAAGATTAATTTTAAGCTCATTCAAATTACTGGCCAAATCCAGCACCTTCTAGTTACAGTCCTGCAGGTCCTTTTACTGGAGGGCTTTCAGTCACATGCTGTTCACAGAACATACCTAACTATCTCCCAAGATTTTTCTCCTTCATGCAATAATATATAGAACCCATTCCTGTCTGCCTCTTCTGTATTCAGCAGTAGAAAGCTCTCTGCCTTGAGAGGCTTATAGGATGGGTTTACGGGTTTGGCCCGTCTGTTCTCTCTCTCTCCCTCTCTCTCTCTCTCTCTCTCTCTCTCTCTCTCTCTCTCTCTCTCTCTCTCTCTCTCTCTCTCACACACACACACACACACACACACACACACACAAACACACACACACACACAATATCATTCATGCAGACAACATGGTATAACACAACATACATTGAAGATACGCTTTTATAAGTCACTTTGTCTAATGACAACATCTTCAAAAATTATTTAGCAAATACTTTTTGAAAGGTCATAAAGTTGGCCTTCCCATTCATCAGCCACCTCACTTGTCCCACTGTCCTTACTGAAGTAGACTAAAGCTTGTGTGTGCTGGCTTTAATGCCAGTACTGCTTGTCAGAATAACAAAAATAAGTATATTTTTCTTCCATGGAATTGCCCTTCAAATATGCATAGCTCTATTTATTCTTGTCCAGTATAAACTATAAAATCTTCCTAATTTTTAAAAATGCTTGAGCTAAGGAAACTTTTATATTTCTCTTTTATTGTACAATTCAAAACTAGGGCCTCAAGGAAAATTTCAATGGCAGTTCAATAGACATACATACACATATTCACACACACACCTTTAAGAATAAATACAGAAGCTATTTATTCCCACTTTTAAGTGAAATGAATGCATATTTAATGAGCTTTCTTGATTGTATAATGTTTGACTACTTTCTTAGGTCATCTGAACTTCCACTTATTTCTGAATGACTAGATCTCATCTGCCTAAAATTTCTGCTTTTCTTTACTCCATGTCCCACACAAGATGTTCACTTTATTTTCTAAGTTTGTCTTGCTCAATGAAGTTGACAGAAAGTGATTCCATTATATACTTTTAAAAAATACTTTTTTCAAAGTGTGCTGATGAACTGTGATTAAGAACTTGTATCAAAACTTCCCACCCAAGACTGTACCAGGAGGTCCAAAGTGTCCAAAGGAGGGAAGCAATCATCTTACCCAGCTGAGATTCACAGCAATAACAAAAGTGGTAAGATAGTCCTAAGAGTGTCATAGTGGTACACATATCTTGGCAGTAACCAACTGCCCTCTATTTGGACCTAAGGCTTGACAGGAGCAAAACTAAACCTTGTACTGAAAACTTAGTCAACTGCTTGGGGCGAATGAGATCATGGATCTTAGAGAAGAGCTTTCATACTGCCACTTTACTAAAGCAGCATAATTCCTGACTAAATACTTATCTTTAGATCCACAGATAAGTGTAGCTTTCCTTCCTTATCAAAGAGAGTTCTCTTTGGAACAGTTGAAACCATTACAGAAAATCTCAACTGGTCAAAATGCAGATAACAAGTGATCATTGTATTCCTTACTGATACATCTGTAATACAACTCTGATCATTATATACCTCATTAATATATCTACAATACAACTCTGATCATTGTCTCCCCAGTTGATACATCTACAACTGCCCCATGTACAATTCCAGGAACATCATAGAAAAGGAGATGAAAAGATTATAAAAGCCAGAGTACAAGAAAATCCGATATGAAATTTTGTCTCACAGAAATCACAGGGAAACTTCACCCAAATACCTCAACAACATGGCTGCCTGAATAGGACCTTAACAAGAGGCATGCTGTGGTAGTTTGAATGAAAATGCTCCACATATGAGAATGCTCTGCATAAGGTCATATATTTGAATGTTTAGTCCCTGGCTGGTGGAACTGTTTGGGGACTATTCAGAGGTGGCCTTGGAGGAGATGAATCATGGTGTTGGACTGAGTTTTCAAAAGACTCTTGGGATTCCCAGTGATCTCTCTCTCTCTCTCTCTCTCTCTCTTCCTCTCTCTCTCTTTCTGCCTCTCTCTCTCTCTCTCTCTCTCCTGCCCCCCTCTCTTCCTCTCTATCCTATTATTATAGATGAAGAATTGAGTGCTTAGCTGTGATTTCTGTCCTGCCATCATGGACTCTAATCCTCCTCTTTAAGGAAGGTATATTTGAGGGGTAGAAGGGAAAAAGGCAAAACAGAGAAATGAGGTATTTAATTTTTAGGAAAAAAATTAAAAATTAGTAAATCGAAAATATTATTATTGAATTAATAATAATTTGTTGAGTCTATCATTAAATAGGCTTAACAAGAAAGACAGAATGGAGGACACAAATAACTTAATGCAGCGCCTAACAATTTTGCTTTTGCACAGATGTTTACATTCTTGGTTCATATGTAGCCATCTTTGAAATAGTTATTATAATAGTGTTTACTAATGCTGATATCAGTTTCTTTCACTTATTGTGAGAAACCCTTTTTCTGGCTCCTACATAGTCTTTGTAATTGGTATTACTAATGGCCAATCAGAGTCAGGTAAGTTACTAAACAGTTTAGTAACTTGGTACTCTGCTGGGTTAGGACACATCCTTGTCCTAACAATATACCTGGCATTCTAGGACCATCACTCAGACAGATAGGCTGCATATATGCTTTAAAGAATCAAAATAAGTTACTCCCACATAATGCCTATGCATATGTACATGAATAGGATGCATTATGGGAAAGGACATACTCAGTAAGCAAAGACTTATATAATCGAAGCCTGACAATTAACATAAGACTTAGCCATGTTATGTTACTTAGCAACCAAACTCTTTCTCCTGAACCCAATAAAAAGAAGTTAAAAATGATAGTCAAGGGCCTTGAAATTTTCTCCTTAAAATGGTCTACTGCCATTCTCAACAGTATATTTCTGGTTTGTACTATCAATGGATAAAATCCTCTTGTGACAAAACAAACAAACAGAATCTCCACAATTCTGACACCTTTATTCCTAAGTATTGAATACTTTCAAATAGTTTCATTTTTAGTCACCCTATTAACTTTCTAGTAGCTAGAAATTTGCTTAAATATAAGCACATATTCATTTGTTAGGATAATTGATTACATGTTTAAATAAAATGCTTTTTAGTCATAATCGAAGTGAATTAAAATGGATCAAGAACATGAAATATTAGGCCAGTTTTTGAACAAGGATCATGGGTGTTAGGAATCAAACCAACCCAGGAGTTGCAGTCTGCCTGGAATATGTTTCCCATTGCCCAGTGAGTTCTGGGACTTTTTACACACAGAGGGCAATCAAGGAAGGTTGAATTTAGCCGAGTTACTGTGACAAAATGAAAAGTCTCAGCTATTTTGTTACTGTGACAACAGCTGTTGCTGGACATGGCTTAACAGGAGGATCAGATACAGAAGAGAGAGACTCCAGCCATTGCAGTAACACTGAGCTGTTAATGTTAATCCTCTCACAATCATGTCCAAAAAACAGAAAATTAAGATTCATAAATTATAAAGAATGATGTCCAATTTGGAAAGCTGTGTATCTCCTTTGGTTTGATTCATCTTAAGGGAAGCTATAAAGCATTTTTATGAGTTTGTTTTAACCTTTCAGGTATAAAGGCATTAAATCCATTCTACCTACCTACATTTTGACTGACCAAAAGATATACCTCTTTAATACTAATAGTAATATACATTTCTATGTATTTTAATATAATATTTTAATAGAGACTAGATACTTAGGTAGATTCATAGACTAAAAGGAAGGAGTGCTCTTCTATTTCAATTTGTAAAATCATTGGAAAATTAGCAATATTTTCTACTCTCCAGTAACAACTTATAGGCACTGTGTTTATTTTTCTCTTTTTCCCATTAGTATTATTCTGTCTGCATTCAGAACATCTCATCAACCTGGAAAAAGTGGTGAGAGCCTATCACTATAGTACTTGCCTGAAGCAGGAGGCAATCTAGTTCAAGGACAGCCTAGGAGAGGCAGGAAGTTTAAAACAAAACAAAACAAAACAAAACAAAACAAAACAAAACAAAACAAAACAAACAAACAAAACAGAACATCTTTAACCAAAGAGGTAGTAGGTTGATATACAATAGTGACTTAGTAATCTATCCCATAAAAACAATACATGTATTATCACATAGGACTATACAAAAATATTATTAAGAATAAAAAATTGAAATTTTATTAACCCAACCTGAAGCCCTAATATTTAAGATTTTTAAATGGAAACTAATCTTATAAAAACAAAAAAATAAAACAAAGAATCACTGCTCAATTTCATTTTCCTAAATTTGCTTATTTTTCTATTAACAGAAAACAGCTCAGGATACTTCTGTACACGCAGCGGTATGTGTGCAAATGATCCTATTAGCGATCCATATAAAATGAACGAATCCTTAAATAGGATCCATTTGTCATGATTTCCAAATCAGCAAATAGAAAGGAGGATGAATCCCCAGTCAACACAATGTCTAACAATCAGTTTGAAGATCCAAGAGTCTTTTGCTTTGTTTTTCAAATGAGCATCCTCTATGAAGCAATTGCTGTGAGGGCTGACAGGAAGAATATCTGACTTTCAGGTAACTTTGAGAAGTCCTAGATTCTATTAGCTGGCAATGTCCATTTTGAGCCATATTCCAAAAGAGGTAGGACCAAGCACCATCCAATTTATTCTCATTGATTGCTAGAAAGACATGGGTACCCCATTCTGGAAAATCTAGCTGCTATTGTTAATTTTAGAAAGTAATATGCCACAGACCCTTGCCACTGCAGAGCTAAGACAACAAAGGTTCTGATCAAAGCTCAATTTTACTATTCGGAGCACCGGGTTATGAAGAAGGGGGGAGGGGCCATTCCCGCCAAATCTTTCTTGGAGTCCAGTTGCAGGTGACCACATGTTGGCTCTGGAACAGCTAGGGGGCAGGTAGTAGCAGTAGGAGTGGCAGACAGATAGGGTGGCAGGCTCCACCCACAATGCTCTCCTAGTGCTAACAGTCAAACCTGATCAGCCAGATTTCAGGCTGGGGGGTGGGGCGGGGGTGGGGCGGGGGGGCGGGGGGGGGGCGGGGGTTTACAGTTTATGCCATTGTCGGTACTTACATGCATTCCAGACACTATTTTTGGTGCTGCAGGCTCAACAACATTTTAAATGCACAAAAGTGTGCCTACAGATGAGTGAACCCCATTCACCAGCCTGTTTATGTAGCTTTGGTCCTCATGCTAACATTTCTTAAATTTCCTACCTGTCTAAGATATCCTGTGTTTATTATCCTTTCCTGGATAGTCTGTGAGAGTAGCAGAAAACAAACTAAGATCGAGTCCTTACAAGAAGAGGCCCAAAGGAGATAGATACCACATGAGAACTCAGAAGACTACAGCCTAAAAGGCATCTTTCACAAGAATTAAACCAGATTGGCCCCTAACCTTGGACTTCCAGTTTTCAGATAAGTGAAAAATAAGTTTCTACTGTTTGTTATCTACCTCTTCTGTGATACTTGGTTGGAGCAACTGGACAAACTAAGGTAGTATCTGAAATCTGAAACTTTGGGGATTTGTTAATACTTCTCCTACTGAAGGCAAGTTGAAAATTATAGAAGCATTAATTCTTCAGATAAGTGGGGAAACTATATGGCCACAGAGAGTTCCATGTCATGAATGACTCCAGAGTCTCTAAAGCAGATACTATAGTCTAACTGGAATATTCACTGTAACCTGAAACAAAGAGCTACACAGACTTTTAAACATCAATTTAATTGATTTATTTCTGACACCATTATATATAGAATATTTCAAATGTCTTCATTTTAAAATAATTTTAAGAATCTTAAACTGCACTAAAATGTGCAATAATGTGATTCATACATTTTCTTAATTCTTAAGTTGTCAAACAAGTAAATAAATATTTGTTTTATAAAAAATAATGACCCACAATACTTAATGATTTTCTACTATAGAAGCAAGAATTTAAATAGGAACATCAGACTCTCATAATTGGATTCAAAATAGGAATATCTCTGTGTCTGACAAAATGCTTAGAGAACACCTCCACACCAATGGAGGGAGGTTGCTGCCATGATCACTTCCAGGCACACATTCAGCTACATTTGCTATAGAACTCAAGACCACCTACCTATCCAGGAGTGGCACTGTGTGCAGTGGGTTAGGCTCTGCTCCAGCAATTAGCAATCAAGACATGACCAGTGCTAATCTGATAGACATTTCCTGGGTTGAGATTCCCTTGATTCAGGTATCTCTAGTTTGTGTCAAGTTGATAACAAACTAACCAGTACAGTCAGAAACTGAAGTAAATTATCTTTCCCACTACAGCTCAGAGAAATCTCTACTCCCATACCCATGTAGGAAACTGAGTTTATAGAGATACCTGATTTCTGAAAGTTTGCAGTGGCCAAATAGATTTTACCATTGTGCCTCCTTCTCTGAACTCTTGCTTTTTAAGATATAACATAAAAATTGTCTATTATGATGTGAGCATATGTATGTATATTTGCATCTAAGTACACCCCTACCATGAACCAAGGACAATTGTCAAAGTTAGAGAGAATCTTGCATTAATTTATAAATAAAAGGAACTATGAAATTGATTTAAGAATTGAAGTGAAATGCTTCACAGCTTCATGCAGATCTGACATGAGCAATGAACGTCATATAGGAATATGTCCCAGGTTGTGGACATATTCCATAGCAACACTCCATAAAATTGCAACCAGTCACATCTAGTAGGGAGTAAATATCATGCCATGCTGCACTCCTATCCATAGCTCTGTCATCATCTACTCCAGCTTGGATCATGAATGTCCCAAAAACACATCTGTTAATATCTTGGTTTTCCAGGCATCTTGGATCATTGGAGATATGCTGCAAATGAAGTTAATAAGACTGATCAACGTCCTCTTCCTCTCTATTACTTCTTTGGCTACAAAGTGAGCAGCTTAGCTCCACCATACAGGAATATATGAAGTACTGCTTTGTCACGGGTCTAAGGGCATGGATCCAACAGCTCATGAACAGAAATCTTCTAAACCATAAGCACAAACAAATCTTTGTCTTAACAAAATGAAAGTCTCTCTCTTGCTCTCTTGCTCTTGCTTCTGCTCCTTGCCCTCTCTCTCCCCATTCCGCTCCCCCATCTCTCTCCAAGTGCTCATGTGCTCGTGGCTCTCCTCTCCTCTCCTCTCCTCTCCCCCTCCCCCTCCCCTTCCCCCTTCCCCTCCCCCTCTCCCTCTCCCTCTCCCTTTCTCTGTGTCTACTACCCTCTCAACTAACCTTCCCAGGCCCTGAATAAACTATCTATTCTTTACTAAAAACAACAACAACAACAACGAAACAAAATGAAAGTTTCCTGTCTCTAGCTGCATAGGAATAGAAGATGGCCTAGTCGGCCATCAGTGGAAAGAGAAGCCCATTGGTCATGCAAACTTTATATGCCTCAGTACAGGGGAACGCCAGGGCCAAGAAGTGGGAGTGGGTGGGTAGGGGAGTGGGTGGGGGAGCGTGTGGGGGACTTTTAGGATAGTATTGGAAATGTAAATGAAATAAATACCCAATTAAAAAAAAAAAGAAAGTCTCAGCTATTTTGTTATAGAAACTGACTAATATATATTTGTCATTTGTTAGCATGCCTGATTCCTGATAATAAGTTCCTGGTAGTCATGAGTGCTGATTTTCATTCTTAAAGGTTATCACAGTGTCTCAGTTTTCTGGATGATTGCAACCATTTTCAAACTAAATATTGCTGCCACTTGAATATGAGTGAATTTCTCATCATATGCATGCCAATAGTTGAATCCTTTACACCTTTGGTCAAGGTCAATTTTATGAATTAAATAGAAAACAAACAAATACATACATACATACATACATACATACATACATACGTACATACATACATTTAAGCCAGTGGAAAGTAATTGTTTTCATTTTTGGTCCATGCCTGTTTAACTTACCATTTCCTCTGATGGAAACTTGGTGAATTAAACCTTATGAAAACAACTGGACAATGTGCACATAAGTGAACTGAACCTAATGTGCCATTAATTATGCAGATACTCTATCAGCTAGTAATTCCTAATATTGACAGTTTGCAGTTAATTCACACAAGTTTTAGCATCGGCCTTTCCTAATAGTCCTGTGGTCCGAAATAATCTATTTCTGTTTTATTAATTCAATTCACTAGTCACAGAAGCTTAATACCATGGAGCTAAAAATAAACAATAATGAACTTTCAGTTGCATAGAAGACAAGTTTTCTTTAAATCATCAAAAAACTTGGAAACAAACTTCTACTTAATTCTGAGGCTGCCTTTTGAGCCAGCTTCCTGTATGTTCTCTGTAATCCAATTTCTTTCAAGATGACTTTCAGCTTTCTAGCATTGTTTTGTTCATGAATGACGCTAAGAATGAAGGAATGAAAACACTCGCACCATCAAAAGCAAACGGCATCTTACCACAGGGAACTCCCTGGCATGAGTTCACAAAATGAGATTTAGCTCCTCAGAGTGGCATTGGATAGAGAGAAAAAGGTTAGGGGTGGTCTTTGTAGAATGAAGCTTCACTGTAAACAGATGAGTGCCTCCACACCAGCACTTCTCTGCTTATCTTGACATCAAGCATTTTTGCTGATACCTTGAAACAAAAACTCAAGAAGGGGGTCAATGAGATGTTCTCGAATGAAATATTTATATATTTTAGACATCACTCATCTAGTAACTATGCATTCTTTCAGTTGTCATATGTCATCATCTCTTTGTTCAAATGACAGATTATGTCAATAATCAGAGGAGAACAGAGCACTGAGTGGTTCTGACTTATGATAACTTTGGCCTAAAACACTTCTGTTTTCTGTTTGTAATTTTCTAACCATACAGGAAACATTTACCAACAAAAAGCCTTTGATTTATTATAAGCATGCTAATCAACAAACTGTAAAAAAAAAATGTGTTTAATCTTTTAAACACTTTGAAGCAAGTAACACTGCAGGGGCTTTTTAATATGTGATGACTTATTTCCTTTTAGATGTCTTGAAAACCCAAAGTAAGAGCAGTGGTTGGGGGTTCCTTGAAGGCTTCAGTCAATGGCAGCGAATTGTCAGCAGTTTCATTACTGAGCAGGTCTTCCAATAGCTTCGGACCGGGCAAGGGTTCTAAGCAGATGTGTCTTTTGCATAAGAATTTTAATCACTTTGGCTATGCACCAAGAACAGGAATTGTTGGAATGTATGTTGTTTCTTGATTCTGTCCTGAGAGACCTTTCTGATGTTTTCCATAAAAGTGTATTAATAACATTATCAGTTCCCTACCCAGCCCAATATGTATGTTAGCTGCAGATTGCTAGAACTTCATTTCATAGAGGAGGCCTCAGCATTGTGAATATTTCCTCAATTATTGGCCACCATCTACTAGTGTGGGGACAAGAACACTACTCTCCAACTTTAAATCAAGTTGACTAATCTACTTTTGCTGTAAGTCCTGAAGGTTATTGGTATAGTGATGCCATTTAACATTAATATTCCTATATTTTCTTATCCATCACCTTTATATCTGTCCAGTTTACTGAAATTTTATATCAAACTGGATCCTATGTCTCCCTTTCTTGCTAGGAACAAGTGACTAAAAAGAGATTAATCTTGTTGCATTATTTATTATTATTATTAAAATTTTTTATTTACATTGGTGTTCTGCTTGTATGTGTGTCTGTGTGGGGATGTCAGATCTCCTGAAACTGGAGTTATAACCTTAAACAGCCATATGGGTCCTAGGAATTGAACTTAGATCCTTTGGAAAAGCAGCCAGGGCTCCTAACCACTGAGCAATCACTTCAGCCCCCTTTGGCTCTGATTTTAATTAAGTCATTTTCTTCCTGCTGGTCTAATTGGTAACATTAGATCTCTGACTTGCTCAGTACATCTGATTAGAAGCAGTTGCCTACGTGGTGGTTTAAATGAGAAATATACCCATAGGCATTTGAATGTCTGGTCTCTAGTTAGTGGTACTGTTGGGTAGATTAAGGAGGTGAGGCCTTGCCGGTGGAAGTACACCGCTGGGGGACGCCATTGAGCTTGAAAGCCTTTCAATCTCTCCCGTGCCATTTCTCAGATTTGTGTTTGCAGTTCCGCACACACAAGTGTTCCTCATCCTGCTCTACTTGCCTGCTGCCTACCTCCCCACCATGGTGGCGATAGACTTCTTTTTTCACTTTGTTATTGGTTATTTTATTTTTTACACTTCAAATGTTATTCCCCTTCCCAGTTTCCTCTCCACAAACCCCCTATTCCCTTCTCCCCCCTTCCCCCTGCCTCTATGAGGGTGCTCCCCAACCTGCCCACCCATTCCAGCCTCAGCGCCCTAGCATTCCCCTACCCTGGATCATCAAGCCTCCACAGGACTAAGGGGGTTCCCTCCCAATGTTGCCTGATATGCCAATCCTCTGCTACATATCCAGCTGGAGCCATGGGTACCCCCATGTGTACTTTTGGGTTGGTAGTTTAGTCCCTGGGAGCTTTGGTGGGTCTGGTTAGTTGATATTGTTCTTCCTATGGGGTTGCAAACCCCTTCAGTTCTTAAAGACCTTGCCCTAACTTCTCCCCTGGGGTCCCTGTGCTCAGTCCGATGTTTGGCAGCATATATCTATATTGGTCAGGCTCTGGCAGAGCCTCTCAGGGAACAATTATCCCAGGCTCCTGTCAGTAAGTGCTTCTTGGCATCAACAATAGTATCTGAGTTTGGTGTCTGCAGAAGGGATGGATCCCTCAATGGGGCAGTCTCTGCATGGCCTTTCCTTCAGTCTCTGCTCTACTGTTTGTCCCTGCATTTCTGAAGATTTTTTTCTTCCCCTTTCTGAATAGCTCTATAGCATTCACACTTCGTTGTCATCTTCTTTCTTTTTGGGCTTCATATGTTTTGTGAATTGTATTATGGGTATTCCTAGCTTCTTTGGAAAAGATCTTTAGCAACTCTCCATTCAATAGAGGGCTAACATCCAATATATACAAAAAACTCAAGAAGTTAAGACTCCAGAGAACCAAAGAACCCTATTAAAAAGTGGGGTACAGAGCTAAACAGAATTCTCAACTGAGGAAATTCAAATGGCTGAGAAGCACTTAAAGAAATATTCAACATCCTTAGTCATCTCATAGGAGAAATGCAAATCAAAACAACCCCATGAGATTCCACCTCACACCAGTCAGAATGGCTAAGGTCAAATACTCAGCATCTGCTGGCGAGGATGTGGAGAAAGAGGAACACTCCTCTGTTGCTGGTGGGATTGCAATCTGGAAATCAGTTTGACAGTTCCTCAGAAAATTGGACACAGTACTACCTGAGGACCCAGCTATACCACTCCTGGGCATATACCCAAAAGATGTTCCAAAATATAACAAGGACACATGTTCCTCTATGTTCATAGCATTCTTAATTATTATAGCCAGAAGCTAGAAATAACCCAGATATCCCTCAACAGAGAAATAGATATAGAAAATGTGGTACATTTACACATGGAGTACTATTCAGCTATTAAAAACAATGACTTCGTAAAATTCACAGGCAAATGGATGGAACTTGAAAGTATCATCCTGGGTGAGGGGACCCAATCACAAAAGAACACACATGGTATGTATGCACTCATAAGTGGCTACTAGCCAAAAAGAAGATTATCCCCATCAAACCCAAACCCCAAATAAACCTTCATTCATGTATTTTATCATAGCCACACAAAGTAACTAACCCAACTTGGTTCTTTGTATTTTGCCAAAAAATGAGGCCTATATTGGTATACTGATTTACTTTTTCTTTCTTTCATTCTTTTTTTTTTTTTTAATCATGGTGATAGATGTCCAACAAAACCTAAGTAGGAAAGATTTATTTTAGCTTACAGTTTCAGAATGCTCAACTCATGATTTCTTAGCCCTGTGTCACTGAGCAGAATAACATGGAAGTAAGAACCTACACTAGGGGGTTACTCATCTCATGTCAAAAAGAAGCAGAGCAAAAGAAGCTTCATGCTGCACGGCCTCAGCTCTTTGATTCCTTCCTGGCTCCAAGACTAAGCCCAGTGCTATCTACATTCAGGGTGGATTTTCCCTCCCATTTAATCCTTTCTGGAAACACTGTCATAGAGATATCTATAGAACTAATGTTTACGATGACTCTAAAGCCAGGCAAGCTGACAGTTAACACAAAACACCACACCTGATCATCCCAGAGGCATTTAGGATCTTGTCTTCTTTTTGCCCTGAATCCTTCCTCCAGTGTCCTGACTAGGGTCTTTTGGCAGACTCCTCCCTTCCTCCAGGGTCCTGGCCAGGGTCTGTCTGTGGACTTCCTCCAGGCACTGCACATTCCTGTAGTTTCAACTGAAGTAGCACAGGACATACAAGCCAAAAAAAATATGCTATATACTATTTGTTATTTGCATATATCTTGTTGACTTAAAGGCTTTGAGAAACAGAAATTGTAATGGCAGCCTATGGTAGTTAATACTGATTGTCAACTTGACAAGACCTTGAATCGTCATCAAGCATCCGGTATGTCTATAAGGGATTGTCTAGGTTAGGGTAATTTAGCTAGTTAATCCTGAAATGCATGGAGTGCTTTAAAGTTAAAACTAATCCTGAGACCAGATTTCATGTCCCTTTACTTCCTGACTATGGATTAATGTGACCAGCTGCCTCACACTGCTCCAGTTATGACGTCTTTGCCAGGATGGACTCAAGCTCTGAGCACAATAAACCTTTCCTTCCTTGCATTGCTTTTGTTAAGTATTCTGTCACAGAAGCAAGGAAAGTAGCAAATACAGAAAATATCTTCCCTTAGCTGCTGACAGACAGATCCTCCAAAATGATCTCAGTTTCCTTCAACTAGGGAAGATGGATTCTATTTATCCTAGAGCAAAGCATACTAGAATATTTGTGGGAGCCCACCAGAGGAAAGCATCCACAGGACTGTCACAGTTTCTGTGATTCCTCTTTCCAAAAGGCTGCTTCTCTCTCAAGTTACTTGCATCTCTCCTGTTACCTCCCTGATGAAGATGGTAGGGAAGCTTCCCAATCTTACTGGAATTTGGGCTCCTTCATTTTCATTTCTGTGATTTCTCTGTGCACATTAATGCATGTGTACCTTTCCTCCCTCTGGCCATGAGTAGCCTGTTGGCTAATTCATATACTAAATGATCAAATACTCAAATGACAAAGGAAAACTTATCTTCCTTATTGCACACAGCGTTTCTATAAACCAAATGTTATGAAGGAGTGAGGCTGGCTCATAAACAAAGGCACTTGCAGTATGACTATGGGCCTTGAGGATCAAGAGGAACTCCTGTTATTATGAATACAGGCCCAATGTTATTAGTTGTATTGATTTTTGAGAGAACATAGTTTTATATAATCTTGGTAACTGACTAGGATGTGTTCAAATATTTTCATGCAAGTGAAGGTTATGTTGATACATAAACCCCACATGAAGCTATATGAAGGTATGAGAATATAGGAATTCAGGGACGTAGTTATATCATGAGGTTATAGCCCCTATGTATGGGGTTAATGCCATATTAGAAGATATTCCTGGCATAGCACACTGAATGCAAGGCCTTGGGTTTGGACACCAGCATTGCAGAGGAGGAGGAGAAAGAGAAAGTAGAGGAGAAGGAGGAAGAGGAGGAGGAGGCTTATCTCTTAGGTAGTTAAACATTAGCTGACTTGGAAGTAATGGAAGATAGACTGCTTGAAATCAGCCCTGTTTCTCACTCCAGTGTCTCTAGTTACATACCAATTTCAGAGTGTGAGGGAGGTGGGTATCACAATTGCCTAGGAATCTCTAATACCACAGAGGAGGCTAAAAGCATCACGATGACCCCAACATTAGGACACAATTCCACACGAAAGGAGGAAAGGTGGAGTACAAGGGCTTTGCTGAAGCTCATTGCTCAGGAGGAGGTTTTATAGAGACTGTCTTAGTTAAGGTTTCCATTGCTGTGAATAAACACCATGACAACAGCAACTCTTATAAAGAGTTTAATTGGGGCTGGCTTTCAGTTTTAAGGGTTCAGTCCATTATTGTCATAGTGAGAAGCAGGCAACATTTAGGCCAAATGGTGCTGGATATGGAGCTGAGAGGTCTACATCTTGATCCACAAGCATCTAGCAGGAGACTGTGTCCACACTGTGTATAACTTGAGCTTTGAAGACCCCAAAGCCTGTACCCACAGGACATACTTCCTCCAGCAAGACTACACCACCTCATAGTGCCACTCCCTAAGTAATAGCCTATGTAATTGGCCTATGGGGGACAACTACATTCAAACTACCACAGATAAATTATAAATTTTTCCTTGATCTCATGTATTCTGTTCCTTATTATTTTGGTTTTAAAAAGATGGATCTGAGAAATAACTCAAGTCCTCAATAGAGACTTAGTATGCTAAACTGTTCCAAAGATTATAAGATTACAAATACATTCTATTGACTCTTCACTGAAGAGTCATCCAAATGGATCTATCAATTACTGGGTCAGAAAAGCACTTTACAGCAAAGTTGTTTATTTGAGAAACTTCAAAAAACAGGATAGAATGAAGATATAATAAAAAGACAGGAGGATAATAATCTCTTCAATAAAGTATGGGCATATATATTATAAAAGCTTCTCCCAAATCCAGTTGCTCAGAAATATTTACTACTAACTGAAAGCATAATTTTTCCTCTTCTTGTCCTGTCTCCCTTCTATGTACTAGACAAAACCTAAATCTGTTTACCTTGACATTCTGAGTCCCCCTCCCCCTCCCCCTCCTCCTCCTCCCCCTCCTCCCCCTCCTCCTCCCCCTCCCCTCCCCCTCCCTCTCCCCCTCCTCCCCCTCCCCCTTCCCCTCCCCCTCCTCCTCTTCCTCCTCCTCCTCCTCCTCCTCCTCTTCCTCCTCCTCCTCCTCTTCCTCCTCCTCCTCCTCCTCCTCCTCCTCTTCCTCCTCCTCCTCCTCCTCCTCCTCCTCCTCCTCCTCCTCCTTCTTCTTCTTCTTCTTCTTCTTCTTCTTCTTCTTCTTCTTCTTCTTCTTCTTCTCTATGTCTTGTTCTACTCTACTCATAACAACCAGAAAGTGACAACCTGGATGTCCCTCAATAGAAGATTGAATAAAGAAAATGTAGTACATTTTCACAATGGTGTATTACTTGCATATTTAAAAAATAAAAACTTATATTTTCAGGTAAAGGCCTGGAGTTAGGGGGAAAAAATCACTCTCATTGAAGTAGCCAAGACCCAGGAAGACAAATATGGTATGTATTGGCTTACATGTGAATCTTGGCTGTTAAGTCAATGTTAACCAAGTTACAATCCATAGAACCACAGAGAGTAGGCATAGGGTAAGGGACTAGGGAGACAGATAGAGTTAGGAGAGGGAAAAGGAATTGTTAGTTACAGTTGGATGAGCGGGTTTGAAATGGGAGAACAAAGGCAAGACAGAAAGGGGAATAAGGAAAGAAAGAGAAAAGTAAAATTAAGGGATGTTTGAGGGATAGTATAGAAACTTAATAGAACTTTCTCAAAATATATACGTATATTGAACATACACGTGTATGTATATACATATATACATACATAAATAAAATCAAACAAATAATGGGACAGACAGAGCCCCAGTTGGACAGTTCTATTCACCAAATGACATTTTTAGTACTAGGATTGGGTTACATCTAATTGACTTGTTGGCCAAAAGGGGCCCCATTGAATCCCCAAACAACCCAGGCTATTCCCAGGATTATAGTCTATGCTCATGACAAATCCACAAGTTTCCACTGCTAAAGATAATTCCAACAGAACTCATTGAACATGGAGAAATCAGGCCAATACCTACACAGAGCTTTTACTCCTAAGTCCTTGTGCCTTTGATTCAGGAAGGTACTTGGCAGTCTACCAAGAGAAACATAAATGCCAAACCAGCTGCAAACCATTTGATTTACAATGGTGTCCTACCTGCTAGGCAAAGGTGACACAATGCTTGAGTAACCAAGCAATGTCTGATTTGAGTTAAGGTCCAGTCCAGAAGAATGAACCTGTCACTGCTTTGTAACCAAAAATCAGAGACTATATAGTCCAGAGGCCTAGGATAGAAAACAAATGCTACTGTTCTAAATAAAATAAAATGACTCCTTGTGACATTCTACATTCTGCTATACTTATAGATCAATTCCCTGTTCAGCCATCATCAAAGAAGCCTCTTCCTGCGGCACGTGGGAACAAATACAGAGATGCACAGCCAGACATTATGCAAAGAATGGGAGACCTTGGAGCACACAGCCTTAAACGGAATGTCTCCATCAAATCACTTCCCTCAGGGCTCTGGGAACTCCCATGGAAGAGAAGGCAGAAAGAATATAAGAACCCAAGGGATGGAGAACAGCAGGAGAACAAAGGCCCTCTAAATTAACTGAGAAAAGCTCATATGAACTCACAAAGACTGAAGTAATAAGCATGGGTACTACAGGGGTCTGAACCAGGTCCTCTGTGTATATATTATAGCTTCCAGTTTGGTGAGTTTATGGGATGCCTGAGTGTGTGAACAAGTGAGTTTCTGTTTCTTGTGCTTTCTCTTGGGCTCTTGTCTTTCTGTTTGTTTTGCTAAGTTCTGATCTGTTAGTTTTTGTTTTATCTTTATCTTTTTTGTTTGTTTATTTGTTTGTTTGTTGTATTTTGTTATTATCCCTTAGAAGCCTGTTCTTTTCCAATGAGAGAGGGAAAGGGAGTGGATCCAGCTCAGAGGTGAAAGGAGGAACTTGAAGGAGTGAAGAGAAACTGTAATTGGGATGTTTTATGTGAAGGGAACAAAATCTATTTTCAATAAAATTTAAAAGAAAGGAAGAAAGAAAAAAAGAAAAATGCTTCTGGATGTTACAAAGTTTTAGCAGAAAAAGAAAGAACACTACAAAAAGTCAGCAACAGAGGAGTCTGTACCTAAAATTGACTGCTTTTCTCAGTGGCCAACACTATTTTAAGAAGTTATTTAATCAACTTGTCCCTTACTGTCCTTATCTATGAAGCTCGGACAGTAATATTAACTCAGAATTTCCTGAAAAATACAAGTTAAGATGTGTGATGTCCTTATATGATTATATAATGGATAATGTGGGTACAAAAATATAACTACACACAAAAATATGAGACACACCAAAGACAGAAATATCCCAGTCTTTAGCAATTGGACCCTGACTGCTTGGAAACTGAACCAGTAGTTTGTGTTACTTCTGGGAACAGAAGAAAGAGGCTGGTTGGGGAGTGTGGGATGCGAACTCCAGCTGGAGCCAGTCTGCTTCTCATGCTTGACAACCAGCTCTGTGTCGGCTAGACAGTGAAAATGTCACTTCTATGAGCAGCTCTGTCCTGGCCTAGAGAACAGAAATACTAAAACTGTCTAGGGGAACTGCTTCATGTTCTGATTTCTTGCCTTTAGTCTTTATTCTCTTTTTACATAGGAACAAATGAGCACAGAAGCCTGGGAGCTGTATGTGATCAGGTATTTTCCTAGCCCATGAGAGTGTGCCCAGAACTCCAGTCCAGATCAGACACCGTGGTAGAGAAATCATGAAGACATTCTTGGGGGAACAACTGGACTGACCAGGTCATCTCTGCACATGTCAAGCTAGTAAAACCTTATTAACTCCTAGATAGAATCTTTAGTGGTAGAAAACACAAATTAAATGTGTGTCTTTTATGTCAAATATTGTAAATTATTCTTTTAGAATAAGAAGTTTAAATCTTTTGATCTCCCCAACCTTGTAAGCCCTTTTGGCAAATGTTTTAATTCCTCTGACTTGTAAAACTTATTTTCATGAAGTTCTTCCAGCAATCTCAGGTTTTAAGTGTCTTAATTTCTCTCTCTTTTTTTTTTTTTTTTTTTTTTTTTTTTTTTTTTTTTTTGGTACTGAGTCTTTTAAGACTAGCCAATTGCAAAAGACTAAGAGGTGGGTCCCTAGCCAATAGGGGAATGATACCACCTACATTAGCATAAAAAGCAATTGAAATTCCTGTCTGTGGGTGCTTGCCATGTGTACTTCTCCCTCTATGAGTAGCACCTGCTTCTGATAAGAAGGAAGCCTCATCCTTGTTGGGGTTTCTTCCTAAGAAACTTCAGCTTCCAACAATGGCAGTTCTTTCTCAGAACCTACCCCATTGTGCATGAATTCTGCTTGCCCCTTTTCTTTTATGCTCTCACCTTTAATACATTTTTTTTTTCTGAAACTCACCTACCTTTACTGTGAAATGTATTCTGTTACTTTGGGAGATGAAGAATCCAGAAGCCATTGCCCAAGATGGCTTTAGAGGACAAGGAATGTTTTGGATACTAGTACACCCTACCCTAGTTATGCTCACCTGAGGCAAGACTTTCTGTCTCAAGGACTTTTCTTTTGTCTGCCTTTTCTCCTTCCAAGTGCCATATACAAACATTTAGGTCCTAGCCCCTATTTACACATGCAGCTGAGTCCTGAATGGAGAAATTTTCTACCTAAGAAGATAGTGAGGTGTCTGCTTCTTATTTCCCCACAAGACCCCACACAAGAGTCCTGAGCTAAGACTGAATAAGTTCTTAACTGTTATAATAGGCCTTCCATTTCTTCTCAGGGGGCAGTTTTCTCTGAGAATTCACTCTCTATGTTCTTGTCTCTCATACAGCACATATCCTTTATTAAAATGCTTGTATTGATTCTGGTCTTGTAATTACTTCCATCTGCATTCAATTCCTGACGCATCAAGAACCAGACATTACTTGGTTGAGTGTTTCTCGAATAAATTCAGATACAAATTCACTTTAAATACAGATTGTTTGTGATTACAATCCAACTCTATCATTTTGAAAGTGGAATGATAAAGAGCTAAGTGTGTGCTTGGTGTTTGTTCAGCTTGATCTTTAATAGTTTAGCAAGATATTTGGACAGGTATTCCTCTCTAAGTGTACCCAACAGGCCTATAATTGTAAGGAAAAGCCAAGCATCAACTCAATCTAATCAAACTTTCCTTATATAAAAATACTACAAAGTTTAAAATGCAAAAGATCTATTCCTTAGATGACCTACAATAGTAGAAAGGTCATTATATAAAAATTAATTGCTTTCTTCAGAGTGCTAATAAAAATATGTTTGCAGTGTTTGCACTTTGCTCTTTTGCTTGTCTTCAAACAACTTCCCCTGATTTTCTGAAGGTTTTTCATTATTTTTTTCTAAGCCAGCAACAATTAAAATAAAATTTCCAAAGGAGTAAAAAGCAAAGAGGAAAAGCTACAAGAATCGGATTTGATTTTCCTACCCTCACTCATTCCTTATTTCCAAGCAACTAATCCCCTCTCACCGAGCATAATAGACCAGACAGACAGAAAGGAGAGGAAAAATTGGCCAGCTACTACATTGTCCTTGCTAATCTGAGCCATTTACATAGGGTTAGGAGGCTTGTTTTAGCATTTAAACAGACTTAAAAGCCCTTTGCAAATGAGATTTAGTTCATACAAAAGAATGAATTGGTGGTATTTGGTGAGTTGCCTATAGCCCAGAACTGACTTGGCAGAAACCAAGCTGCTTTTTGGGCCACATGCAGTGTTGGCAAAGATTGCTTCCAGCTGCCAAAACTGGGAAGCCTCAAGCTGATTAAATTCTTACCAGGAGGTGAACGGGATGAGGCCAGGCTAAAAAGCCAATCATACCAGAATTTGAACTATACCTGAGCAAAACTCTTTTTAGAAAAGTGTTTTAAAGGTGGCTCTGAATGTTCAGAGCTTGCTGAACCTTCTCTGAAAAAAGAAATGAAGAGCAGGCAGGGAAGAAACCACAGAGGCTAAAGGACACAACACAATCTCAAGCTGAGTAGACAATCTAAACTTTTTGATTCTTTGTTGGTCAAAGTTGCCTTGCCCACAAAGATAAACGGCCAATGTCAGAACAAAAGTAATTAGGAAAACCATCTTCTTTCCACAGTACCCTCTTTGCATCAAAATCTTAGCTATACACACAACAAGTATAAGTTTTACCTGGCACACCTTGAACAGATGTTCAGTGTGACTTTGGCCTGTGGCTCGGCAGGGTGAGTAGGACGACCTTGGTTAAATTTGCTCCCCGAAAGTACCAGAGTGGTTACACCCTCCATCCTTAAGTCATCCAGATTTTCTGCAACAACACAAACAGTGACAGAGAGAATTAACTCCTGTTGAATTCAACAATGAACAATGTTTAATGTACCTACCTATCAGTAATTTGTGAAGTAAACCACTTTTTGTATTCTTTCAAAAAACCAACCAACCAACCAACAACAACAACAACAACAAAAAAAAACAACCAAACCTCATGTGTAAATTATATTTTCCAATTTTCTCTGGTGTACTTGGGTCATCTACAACTATACAACCTGACTCATCCACCTACAGTTTGAGGGGCTTGTCCACTCAGATAAAGCCAGATTTTGCCTATACCTAAGAATCAGGATCAGTCAGTGTGAAGCAACATTAGGTTTATTTCCTCCTCCTCCTCCTCCTCCTCCTCCTCCTCCTCTTCTGGTTTTTCAAGACAGAGTGAAGAGGTCAGCTCAGAGATTTTGGAAAATTCCACTGGGCCCCAGAACATGAAGACTCCATCCCCTCCTGGAAGAGAGAGGTCATGGAGCACGAAGGTACCCCTCCCCTCCAGAAGGGAGAGGTTGATTACATTCCTCAGGAAAACTGCAGGAGGAACCAACCATTGTCTTCCTACCCACCTCCCCACCCCCCACTTCCAAAGATAAGGGAAGCTTTTGCTACCTCATTCCCTAAGGACCAATCAGTTTAAAAGTCACACTGTTCTTCCAATCACATTGTGCCTAGTGGCTGTTGCTCTATTCTACCCTTGAAAACTGTATAAAAATTGGCTGAACAGGGTGCCCTAGGTCGTCGTGACCTCTTGTTTGAGTGCAAGATAACCCCAGCATGCTGGAACAATAAACTCCTCTTGCTTTTGCATCTATCTCCACCTCCAAGTGATTCACTAGGAGCCGTCCTGGTAGCTAAGGCTCATCAGAGTCTTACATGAGTTTCTCTGTGTAGCCCTGGCTGTCCTGGAACTCACTCTGTTTGCCAGGCTGGCCTCCAGTTCACTATTTCTCCTGTCTACCTCCTAAGTGCTGGGAATAAAGGCAAGTGCCACCACCACCAGACCACTTTGAGTTTTAAAAAAAGAGATACACACTTTAAATTTAAGTGTAGGCATCAGCAAGCAACACATTACGCCCAAAGTAGATGCCCAAAATGGTTGTATTTGTGGCAATGTCCTTAACAGAATGGACTCTGACAGGGTAAATAGAAGCCCAAGTTCAGCATTCCCAATTATCGCCTGGGGTCAGGGAGTAGAGGTCTGTTTATCAGGGAAGAAAATCTTGTAAGGGGGTAAGGTAAGAAACCTTACTTAATCCTCAGGGAATCTCTCCTAATACCTCCCTACCAAAGGTCAACTAACTTGGCAAGGGCAACTAGTTTCCTGGTTCTCAGTCATTCCGAGCAGCCTGGATCTGCTCAAAGATCCACTCTTTTTCTTCTGCCATTTTCCTTCTCACCCACCTCCCAACATGAGAGATAGCTTTGACAATTTGATAACCGATATATTTTTGTTTCTACTGAGTGGTCTAACTCAGTGGTCTTGGTGCACTTTCACTTACAACAAACATGTGGAAGTGTTTTGGTAGCAACACAATTGATTCTGTAGCTTTTGAAGCTATACTGTTGAAAAGATATATTTTACAACCAGTTTAACAAATTAATCCAAGTTTAAAAGGGACATAGCATCAAAATGCCTTGTGAATACATAACTCTAGACCCTGAGATTAGTGCAGCTCTGCCTCTGTCTGTCAGTCTCTGTCTGTCCCTGTGTCTCTGTCTCTGTCTGTTTCTGTCTGTCTCTGTCTCTCTGTCTCTCTCTCCCTCTCTGTCTCTCTCTGTCTCTGTCTCTTTCTCTCTCTCTCTCCCCTCTCTCTATGGTTAATACTTGCAACTGGTATGAAAGACCCACAACGTGAGGACTCCCCCACATTCTGACTCAGGAGAGGCGACACCCCAGAATCACCCACAAGAAACGGTCTTGCTGCAAACTGCAAGAGGATTTTTATTCAAGAGTGCTCTCGGGCCCACAGTCATACACCACGCAGGGGTAGAGGACCGTGGTGTGCCGAGTAGCTGAATAAGGGGGTATTTAAAGGAAGAAACCACAACTCAAGGAGGTGGGAAGGGCGTTGTTGGAAAAATACCAAAAATACCAGTTAAGAGTCACAAGGAAGTGCAAAGTTACAAGAGTCACGAGGAATACCTGGTAATTGTGAGGGTTATTTCTCAAGACAGTTTCTAAGAGCCCCTAACAATAGCACATTTGCATAGCGGGTTCCGGCAATGGTCAGGGTGACTTTCTTTGAATGAACACTCTTTGAACCCAGGAAGGGGGTGGGTGGAGGAATGTCACTATCTGTTTTATGATTAGCATACCTTGGAGCAATGAGTCACAGAGGTCACATTCCCAAGCCTGGGCCTAAAGGCCTAGAATTTTGTTTTTACTTTGTAATACTTTCAGGTACAAGTATAAAGAATAAGACCTGTAGAGTGTTCAGCCAAATAATGAAGTTAAATACAAGGGACCACCAGAGCCCATTAGCTCCTAACCAGGCAATGCAAACACAATCTCCAACAAACAAACACAAACAAAGTGAAATTTACCAGACAAGGAAACTTCTTTTTGCAAAAAAAGGTAAAATGGGCTAGCAAGCACATCAGGGTACGAAGTTCACTTTGTTGTTGTTGTTTGATTTTTTTGTTTTTTCTGACACTGGTGGCAAAGGCTGCTTTTTCCCTTCATTTGGGGACTGACCACACCATCATTCCCAGATGGCTAATTTTTAAAGAACCAGTTAAATACAGGAAAGCAGGGTAGAAGGAGAAGAGAACAGTTGTTCAAGCCAGAATGTTGGTGAGCATAGCTTAGAGTTCACAAGTTTTACCAGGTGAGACAGATTAAAGATTTAAATTCCTTCACATAAAACTTTACAAGGTGAGATTTATGGAATGTTGGCCATTGGTGGGCTACTAACCTTTGATGTTTGCTTCTCACACAGGAAGACTTCAAACATTGCTGGAAACAAACCCAAAACACACTTTCTCCCAGGATCCATGGCAACTTGACTGTGGTCAGCATACAACCAGTCTCAATTCTCTATCCAGTATCTCTGTGATGGCTGTCACAGAGTCTAACTCACATGTGGCCCATCTCAAAGATCACTTATTTACACACTCCAATTCCCTGCAATGTAAGAACTACTTCATCTCTAACTTCCTGAAAAGAGACCATGAAAGGGGATCTCTTTGTCTTTGTCTCTCAAGCCTATAGTTCTCCCTTCAGTATCATTGTGCTCAGCAAGGTTAATGAACTTTTGTCTAAGAAGGATGATACATCTTTGCATTTCTCCCAAACCCATTCATCTCTCTACTATCTAATTTTTGTGGGAGTAAAATATTGAGAGGTAAGTCTCACTGTGTTTGTTGCCTCTGGAACACATTCCTGCCCTTCACATCTTCAACACAAGGATTTTCAGTCATATGTGGGCCTCTGCCCTTCTCCATTATCAGACATTTTTTTCTCCACTACCAATACCTTTTGAAATTCTCCCCCAGGTGTCTTGTCCTTTGGTGAGTCAGGTTTACCAGAGATCTAGCCTATCTCAGTGCCGATAAACCAAAAACCCCAGTGCTAGATCAGGTCTTGGGTTTGCTGAGACTTACTGAATCTTTAAAAGGTAAAAAGTCAGCTATGCTCAGCACTGTGGATTTGACCATACTTCCCAAAAGGAAACGTGGGATTCACAAGGGTTTTTGCTTCTTTTTTTTTTTTTTTTTCAGACCTACTTGAGAGTACTACTCAATCTCACTCACCTAAAGTTCTCACTTTAGGTGTTTTACAAATTTAAATTTTTTATCCTGGGCATTATATTAAACATAAATAATGAGTTTTTCTTGGTAGTGCTCCTTGGCCTCAATGTAATGGAGTCAATGGCAGTCAATGGCCCAAAATGATGCCTTTGATTCTAAAATCTGTAGCAAATGGCAAGAAATCATACCTCTGTCTCTATAACTGTCCCTCTCTGTTGAGGTTTAGTTTTTAGCTTTATGATGCTAAATATTGGCCCACAAGGCCTAATTGCCCCAGAGATGAGAATTTGCAAGTACCCAAGTGAGGATATGTTACTTTGCCACCCAAATTATCCCTGACTAGTGAATAAAGATGTCTATAGCTAGGCAGAACAGAGATAGGTGGGGTTTTGTTTGTTTGTTTGTTTGTTTGTTTTGGGGGAGGTTCCTGGGCTTGGGGTCTGAGGAGACTATGTCAAGGAGGAAAGAGAAGAAGATGGAGAGAGGAGAGACACCGTGGATTAAGCGAGTTATGAATACATGGCCATGAGTGTTGGCCAATTGGCGTTAAGAACAGCCCAGATGGAACATAGCAAGTTATAATTTGGAGTTATTGATAGGGAAGTAGTGTCTCATAGCTTAGAGGGTAGATATCTGCCAAGTTCTAGTGCTTATTAAATCTTATTTTCAAAACAAAAGTTGTGTCTTTTATGGTTGTGTGGTAGGGTAAAAACCCCAATTTGAGATCAAATAATTACTATAACACTTCTCTGTCAACCCTGAACTATATCTCAATTTCTGCTACTTCATGAAAATCAAATTCACTCAAAGACCAAAACATCCTGTTTTGGGATTGGAACTAGAATTTAAAACTCCTATCTCTGCCTCCTGGTGACTTCTTGGCTTTGGTCCTGCAGAAAATGTCCCTGCTCCCTAGGCCAAGTTGCCAACTACCCCACATTGACCTTCTCTCCTCTGCAGCATTCAGCCTAAAGGCTGATCAGACGATCAAAGTCTAGCTGATAACTTCCAACCGCTGTGTTTTCTCTTTGCTGTGTTTTTCTCTTTGCTTCTAATTCAAAGCCAATCAGGCAAGGTCATATATGTGAGATGACAAGTTCCTGTTTGGCCCAAAGCAGGTATTGGTAACAAATCCTCTTGGTGTCCCACAAAGAAGCAACCCTAAAATATACCTATTGTAACTGTCAAAAAACAAAACAAAACAAAACAAAACAAAAAAACAAAAAACAAAAAACCCAAATGTTCCATACTGGCTAGTTCAAGACTGTGGAATCATTAATGAAGCCACTCTACAAATAGTTCCTGTGGTCCCTAGCTCCATTTCTATCTTTTCTTATTTGCCTGCACAAACATCTGTTTTAACTATCCCCAGGATCTCCATCCTCACGTGGTGAGTTTGATTATGTCATACATCCCTACACCAGTACTCCTTTCCAAACTCAGCCATGCTTCTTCCTCTCCTTGTTTCTCTATAGCCAGAAAATACACTTCACAATTTCTTTGAGGCATTGGATTATATTTTTAACTCATTTCCTTTCATTTCTGTTTCTCCCTTGTCAGTCAATCCATGTTTGCTTTATAGATAGAAATTCAACCAAAATAGAGAAAGCTTTCCAAGTGGGAAGCACTGTATTCACTTTGGACTCAATTCTAGAGTCTAAGCCCCTTTCATCTGAAAATACCTCACAAACAGCCTGATTTCATTGTGCTATCTATGGCATCGGTAAATATTTCTACTGGTTCTAAATGTGCTTTCTGCATTAATCATTCTCATGCTTCCATTTGGAAGGGTTGGCAGGGTTTCAACTTGTAACATGCCTCTCAGAACTAATAGGACCTAACCCTACATAGAAAGCAACCCTCCTCCACTGTAGGAGACACCAAAAACAAGACCCAATTATTAACATAGGAATCCACAAAGCTAATAGAAAAGCTAAATTTTAAGCCATACACCTTTTCTTTCATGTTGTCTCTCCATTTAACCTTAATCCTTATTAACCTGAAGCAAGATAGAAATTAGCAAAAGAGGCAGTCATCTTATACCAAAGTTGGTTTACAGAGGAAGGGGAATAATTTTATGTGAGGGTGGGAAAACTTAAAGTGTTAGCAGTGCTTCATGATCAATTTCACTCTATCATATTGAAGTGAGGATTTTTCTCTTCTTAGCGGTCCGCATGAAGTCGCTCAGTCCTGCCATATATACCCTCACCTCAAGAGCCCCAGGAGCTTTGTCTTCAAGCATTCATTACCTTCTCTTTGAGTCCATTTGACTCCCTTGATAATCATTTACACCTTTCAAAGTTGCTTCCCTTTTAACAATCCCCTCTCCTTAACAATGGGGAATTACATGTCTTGATCTCAGTAGGTAATTGGGATTCCTTGGGATACCCCTCTATACATGAATGCATTTGTATACACTTTCTCTTGTGAATCTGCCTATGGTTTGGGGCAGAAGAGAAAGACTGGAAGATTATGAGGGCATAGGAAGAGAAAGGATTCCTTCCAGAATTTAAGCAAAACAAAAACATTTTCTGTAAAGGCTGGTGATATAGAGTTCTTGTTCTTCTCATATATAAATATTTTATGTTGAATTGGCAATAAAGCAGGCTTAACTCCTAAGTGAATATGACATTGGGCTTCATTCCTTCCTGAAGACATCCCTAAGAATCTCAAAGAAAGACATTTTACCTTCCCGCATCCTTTTGAGGCAGTCTTCACTTTATCAGCTGTAATACTGGCAGGTCTCCCAAGGACACCTACGTGATCTCAGAGTTCCTTTATTTTGAACTCTCTCTCTCTCTCTCTGAGTGTGTGTGTGTGTGTGTGTGTGTGTGTGTGTGTGTGTGTGTGTTTAAAGCAAAGCCCTTGGAGGTTAAAGCAGAACTTGCCAGAGTAATTTCTCTTCCTCCCACTATGTGTTCCCTTGAGATCAAAGTCAGGTTGTGTCTCAATTGATTGGCAAAACTAACACATTAATAATTATGCTGGTCTAGATTTCTTGTGTGTTATTGATGGTGGAGTCCCTCTGACAGTTAGCATCTCTTTCTGTATTTGGCTTAGTGCAACAGGTAAGGCAGAAATGCCTCCTGTGTATTCAGGAAAAAGCTGCTTGGCTTTGTAAGCTTAGTCCTGTGTCTGTGAGCTTGCTTTTTCAGCCTGGGTTGGAAAGATGTTCTTGGTTCTGAAGCATCCTAAGTGTCGTTTCATTATGTTTGGCTTTGAGCATTGACATCCAAATTCAATTCTGCTGCATTCTCATTTTCTTATTCCATGATCACAGTGACAATTCAACTAAATGTTGTTAAAATATATTGGTATAGAAGCAAATATAAAGACAAATGTGCAGTCACTAGATAGCAAGTATCTGCATCTCTAGGCTTTATCCAAACTTCTGCAAGGCAGGAAGTGTTTGGAAGAGAGACTGAAAGACAATTGACAAACGGATAATGCCTAAAACATAGATGACATTCCAGTACTGAACTACAACCTCCTCAGCAACTGGCCTCAAACATTCAAGATTTGTTTAATAAATCAAATATTAAATTGGTTTCCCTCCTTTTTCTTCCATTTCCAACACATGTTGCACTAAAGAGATAGGCAGAGTCACCTCCTAAAGGTGTGAATTAATGCCCCTTACCCACCTGCATCCTAGTATAGTCCTTATGAGGCATGGTAAGGCTCAGCAAGTAGTAACTTTCCATTCTTCCTTTCTCGGCCTCCTTCCTTAGATGCTGGCTAGAATCGTTGCCCCTTCTGATTCGTTGGCTCCCTGGCTCTTTCTTTAAATTCTTTCATTGTTGTATGGTTTCTTGTCTGCCAAGTGTCTCACCTCCATGCAGGCTTAAATGACTTAACTTCCTCCCACTTCCTCTTCTATATTCTTCTCTAGTCAGCTCCTGAGAATGACAGCTTGCCTGCCAAGGTATAGTGTGGGGTGGGGAATTGTATTTTAAATGCTAATAAAATTGTCCTTGAGTTTTTATTTGAGTAAATTCTTAAAATATTTTATTAATAAGAATAAAAATGTCAAGAAGAGATTTTGATTTCTCTTGTAACAAAAATAATTGATTTTAATAATTTCTTAATTACTTATTTTAAAACCTGACCTTTACATATATTGACTCCTAGAAATTGGTTTCTGAAGGGATGCTTTTGCTGTACTTATCTATAGACACAGGGAAAAGAAAATTCTCAGGGAGCTAAAGAGGGAAGAAGCTGTACTGAGCAATTTTGAGCCAAATTTGAAACAGATTTTATCAGATACTGATGAGGACCGTGGATGGCCAAGTCCATACCTGAGACTCATATTAAACATATGGTACTGAACTTACTTACAAAGGCAAATTCCAAAGACTATGTATTTCCCAACTTCATCTAGTCATAGGCAATTAGCAAATATCCTGATGGACTTGAACTTATAAGTAGCATATATCCTGATGTATTTGTACTTCTTGCATATGTACCTCCTGTCTATGCGTGATCAAGCACACATTCATAATGACACTTGAAATTTTGGTTTCTTTTAAAAAACACAGAAATATTATAAAGACATGTTTTTCATTTTAATCCTAGGTGTGGGCATATGGGGCTGTTTTGGACTTACTGCAGTAGCTGACTATGATTTGCCTCATGCTCTAGCAAAGGCATGGTATTGCCAAGAGCAGATGGTTTCTGCAATTACATAACATTTGGAATTCTGGGAACTTTTCAGAGAGAATATAAATCCTAGAGTCCTATAGGCAGGGTTGGTGGTTGTTCGGGGACATTGGTTGTGGTTTGTTAGTAGTCATGATCAAAAAAGATACAAAAGGAAAGAAATTAAATTCATGGATCTCTATCCTTTTCTCTCCCCCTCTGTCCTTCTTTCTCTCCCATCTAGTGATAGAGGGTGAAACTGGTGGGGATAGGGAGGGATTAAAAGGTAGGAGGGGGGAAAGGCCCTCAAGTAGCAAAGACAGTCTACACAAAGCCTTCACAGTTGGGGAAACCAAGCTTGTTTATAGAAACACACAACTTGTTACCTTAAATAACCACAGCCCCTGCATTCCAGGAAGTTATTCTATCCTTGGAAAAGTAGGGTTTACAGGTTAGAGCTGGGTTTTTTTGTTGTTTTGTTTTATAGACCTCTTAAGCACAGTAATTTAAACATAAAACATAATATTAGCCATCACAAAGTCTGAGATATCAGTATGTGTTTTAACTCTGGGGCCTAATATGAGAGAAGTAACTGGACCAGGAAAGTATATTAGAAAGCAGAGGAGGACCACACATTGGGAAGACTAACTGAAGAGCTGAAGGTGAAATCTGAGCAAGCTCCTCCACAGTCTATCTCTCAGGGAGACCTGAAATGCAATACGTTTGCATAGATGACCCCAGAGAGAGTTGAGGAACGTGTTGAGAATCGAGCAATAGACCAGATGGCTAAGGAAATCCGACAGTTCTCACCACAGGGTTACCTCAAGCAGGAACACTTCGTTCACTCAACTTTCATCATAAGAAAAGAGAAACACGATAAATGAATGTTGGATTTTAAATGTTTGAGAAGACACTAGCCTTTTCTTTCAAACAGAAAACCCAAATGCATGGATTTATGTTTAAAGGTGGCCTATAAAACTGCAGCACGTCTTCTCAGTCCTAAGAATGCTACTGAGAAGAACGAAACTAACTTACCACTGAGAGCACAGACATTTTTATCTTTATTCACTGGCAAATAACCAAGAACTAATCAAGCAAAATAGTGTTTTGATGTCAGAAAATAGCATCTGCTTAGATAAAATAATCCCAGGACTTTCATTTCAGTCAAGTGTAATCCATGAAATAATTACAGCTGTTTGAACTAGACAGTGTGGGAGGTGAGTGGATTTTCACATCTGTTTCAAGGCACTTTATAGAAAAATTAAAAGCCTTTCAAGTGTAAGTCTCTTCACAGAGATTCATTGATGAGATGAAGGAGAATTATATGGTGGTTTTCCCTGCATTAAAATTGGTTTGTTGATTTATATCAATAAAACTGATTCGGTCAAATGTTTTGAACAGATGTTACATATTCTGAGTGAATTATTAAAATTAAAGCAAATGTTAAGAAAGCATCAGAGATTAGACAACATCAAATAAAATATGTATAAAATATTTCTGTTATGAGAGCCAGTTACATTTCCAAAAAAGGAAGAGAAAGAGAATAATAACTCAGTTTGCTAGCACATCCCATGGTAGAGGCAAGGGCAGTGGATGGGGAAATGATGAGGGGCTGTGTGAGCAGCTGAGGCTTCACCATTCTCATAGTTATACCTGAAATAAGACTTCACATCTGTCTGTGTGCACCAGAGTAGTATGACTTCAATTTCACAAAAAAAGGAGTTTATAAAAACAATAAAATCCATAAATAATTAGAAAAAAAGTAGCAGTGTACAGAAATTACAGGTCTCAAGTTTTAGACTAATGATAGGCTAATGAATGTAAAAAAGAATTTTATTTGGGAAATAAGTTTTGAAGATTTTAAATGCTATATTGAGCTTTTCCATTTTAATGCAATAGAAGGAAACATATTACAAAATATTTAATTTCATTGGCTCCATGAATCAATAGCAAAAGAAAAAGATTTAACTGATAAATAATATTGATTTAAATTTGTACATATTCTGTCTCTGTTAACTGGAAAATACTAGAAATATATTGATATGTTCTTTTAGCTACCATTCTTTGTATTATTTCTAGGAATGGAAATGTCTACAGGACAACCTAAGTTTTATAAGGTTGTATAGGCTTCAATTTGTTTGTTTAGATTGCAAGTGAATTGTAAGCCTTGGGTTAATCGGCCTTATCATTAGACAAATTGTGAAGGTTCTTCATTTAGTCAGAAAAAAAAAAGTAAGTCATCTGGGAATAGTTTTCGACTTCTGATCAGGAAGAAAATGCTGGCACTTCTAACAAAGTCAAACCTAACACTATTCAAAGCAGAGTTGCTGCATCAGAAATCATGATTTCTATCAACTTTCAGCAACCACAAGTTCAAGAGATTATGTTATATACACTAAAACATTGGCTGGTGAATCCTGAAATACTGATTACTTTCTGAAAGTCTGATAGATGATTTTATAAACTGTATAAACTTCTCTATAATAAGAGTACTGACATGTGAATTTATCTCAGCACAGGATACATAAGCAAGCTGTTCTTTTAAAAATGGAACAGTTATTGCCCCCATTCAAGTCATGATATATCATGACCAACACAAAAACCTAAAGAAAAGAGCAACTAAGAGGTATCAGTGATCTGAATTATGGATCACAGAGGGGGACTATGGCAAAGGACTTAGGAAGAAATTAAGAGTGAATATTATGCAAAGTGCTTAAAATTCAGACACAAGGAAATGATGATAGGCAGTCAAGAGGATTGATCTGTCAATCAAAAATAAAAGAATTATGTAAATTTTCAAATCTTTATAAAATAGTGGGTAAAATGTATTATAATTTACTTTTCCATTGACGTGATAAGACACCAAGATCAAGGCAACTTATAGAACACACCATTTGATGGGGCTTGTAGTTTCATGACCCCCATGGTAAGGGATACTGCAGCAGGCTGGGAAGAAGCTATGAACTTACAGCTTGAGACACAACAATGACACAGAAATGGCTAACTTGAAAATCTTACAAAAACATTATTATTTTAGTTAAAATGTGTTTGACCAATTTCAGTTTCCTTAAGATTTTTTCCTCTAGCTAAATGGTTCTTACAGTGAACATCTCTCAATAATTTCTGTTTTGAGAAAGTATGTTTTATTTCTATGACAGGAAATAATCACTGGTACTATTGAAAAGCATTATTTTGTTCAAAACATTATTTATACCACTACAGATGCCAGAGATAATTAAATGAATTTAGATTCAACTCAGAAGCCGTAAAGAAATACACTGTGGGTGTATCTGTGAGAGTATGTGCTAAGAGGACTAATGAATTGGACTTACTCTGAAGACAAGGGGCACAATCTCACTGTCTGGGTACCTGGGTAAAGATAGAACATGAACAAAGTGTCAACACTCCCCTCTTCTGTATTCCCCAGGGTCAACTGCAGCCATGGCTTCTGCACACCGTGTCCTGAACAGAATCACTTTTGCTGTATTCCTTTGCTACAACGTGCTGCATCCTCTAGAACCAGTAATTACTATAAATCTTTATTCCTTTAAGTTTCTTCTCCCTGCTCAGGTATTTTGTCACAGTGATGCAAAAGAACTAGTACAGAAAATTGGTATCAAAGTAGTGGTGTTATTGCTGTGACTAAACCTGAGAATATGGTTTTCAAGCCTCTGATTACAGCTTGAATCAGAGATGTGACTGTGGGAGGGCAACCCCATCCCTCACTTGATGTCCTGTCTTCCTGCTGGAGGTAGGCTCTATAAATTCCCTCTCCCTGCTGTCAGGCATTTCATTTAAGGTCCCTCCCTTTGAGTCCTGGGAGTCTCTCACTTTCCAAGTCTCTGGTGCATTATGGGGGCTCCCCCCAAACTCCTATTTCCTGATGTTGCCTGCTTCCACTCTTTTTGCTGGCCTTCAGGGCTCCAGTCCTTTTCCCTCAGCCAATACCAGATCAGGTTCTGCTCTCCCTCCAACTCCCCCCACGACACCCCATCCACTTTCCCTCCCAGGTACCCCCTTCCTCCCCACTTGTGATTGCTTTCTCCTTTCTCCCAAGTGGGACTGAGGCATCCTCACTTGGGCACTTCAGCTTGTTGAGCTTTTTGAATTTTTCATCTGTTGAATGTATCTTGGGTAATCTGTTTTGTTTTTTTTTTTCTAATATCACTTAATCGTTTCTGTCTGAATTACAGGGATGGAAATGGAGAGAAAACCGAGGTAAAGAAGGCCCAGCAACAGGCCCAAAGTGTAATCCAGCTCAAGGGCTCAAGGGGACATCCCAAGGCCTGACACTATTACTGAGGCTCTTGAGATCTCACAAAAAGATGTATATCTTGACTGTACTCCAAAGACCCAACAGGCAGCTGGAAGAGTCAGATGCAGATATTTGCACCCAACCAATGGACAGAAGCAGCTGACCCCTGTTGTTGAATTAGGGAAGGCTATAAGAAGCTGAGGAGAACCACAATCCTATAGGAGGTCCAGCAGTATCAATTAATCTAGACCCTCGAGATCTCTCAACACTTGACCACCAAACAGACAGCATATACAAGCTGATATGAGGCCCCCAACACACATACAGTAAAGAACTTCTGGGACTATGTTATTTCAGAAATGATGCACCTAACCCCCAGGAGAATGGAGGCCCCAGAGAATTTAGGAGTCAGGTGGGTAGGATTGGGCCATCCACGTGGGGATGAGGTAGGATGGGGAGAAAGTGTGGGATGTGGAGCAGTCAGAGGGTGGATGGGGGAGGGCAGGGAATGGAATATGGAGTTTAAAAATAAATTAAAAATAAAATATTTTTTTAAGAAAGAAAGAAGATAGCTTGGAAGAAGCATTTTTTTAAAAATTCAGAAAATTTGGCTGGACAAATCTCAAAATGCCGTAAGCATAGCTTAGAGGAACATTCTGGAAGAAGCAACATGAAAATGGGCAGTAAAGATTGTTCTCATGAGGTTTCAGAGGGGGAAAGGCCCAGCTCTGAACTGGGATTGAAGGTATTCATGCTAAATTCCATTAAAAAATAATCTCTCCATGTTATTAGTGTCTTGAAATTTTGTGTGAGGCTTAGCCTAAAAGTGATGGCAAAGGGAAGTTCAGTACAGTGCTGTGTTGAGATTGTAGTGTGGATATTGTTTGTAACTTTATGTTTGTAGTGAGAAAGGAAAAAGAAAAATAGAGAAGAAAGATTTATGAAGTATAATATCTATGCAGAAAATGAGCTACTTGAAAGTTGTATACAAGGAGGGTATAGTAATTAAAGAGACACCAATAGAGAGAATATGAATATTTTTAGCATGAAAGTAAGAATTTGGACTAACCTCATCAACCACAAGCTTTGGGGCATAAAACAAAATACTCAATTGAAATATTTTCCATTGATATGTTAGAATAAGAATGTTACAGAATACTTAAATATACTGTGAAGCCTGAGATTGTGTTATTTACTAGATAAACCTGTTTTCAGTTGTGGTGTGTTTCAACCTTTGCATACCTTTCATCCAAGAGCTTTCTGCTTGAATACTGTAAACAGGATTAAATAAAATCAACCATAGGTCAAGAGGCAGAGCATGCAACCAGTTGGCAGGAAGTGAATGTAGTATTTTTAAGAAAAAAAGTATAGAAAGGAAGTTCAGAGAGTGGCTGGAGAGATGCACAGGAAGTAGAAGGGAGGGACATTAAGTTTGAAAAGTTTTTTGAGAAGTTGTAAGAGAGGGGCATTCCTTCTGAGATGCTGGCTGAGGAGGAAGGTCATCTGGGTACTTTCTCTGCTTCTCTGAGCTAGCAGGCTTTCACCCCAGCACCCAAGTCTTCATTGGTAAAATTCAAATGATTGAGATCTTGTTAAAAAAAACAACAGGACACTCTACTCATGTATTTTCCAATGTGATCTGATGGGTGACAAATAATGCTCAAATGTATAGCAACCTGCCATGGTTCATGTGGCACTGGCTTTGGAGGTATCAGAGTACAAGGATCATGAAGTCTTCTACCCAACTTTTAAGGATGGCTTGTAAGCCAAATTATCATATGCAATATAACTGAAACCATATACAGCATGATGAAGCTGTAAGGGTAAAGCCCAAGCCAAAATGGAAACTTCTGGACATGGGAGACAATAAGAATTTGGAGTATTTTCCAAGGAAAGCTACATTCAAGGCAAACTCATAAGGCCTACATATAATAAGGTTGTAGGGATAGGACTTTCCAATCTCATTGCAGTACACTTCAAATCATGTGGTCCAGATGTCCAACATGGAACTATAATATGTAATATTTGCCTGTATTGTTTTTGTTTTCCTTTGGTATGATTATTCTATGTTCATATTCATCCTATTTATATTGAGAATGATTTTTCTCTATATTGGAAGTATATGACTTGCTTTTGATATTAGTACCTGTGCATGTACAGGGGTAAGGTTAGTTTATAGAATCTCACAACTAAAAGTTTACCTTGGGTCTCAAGGACTCTGAACTTAGATGGTTGGACAATGTTAAGTCTAAGAGGACCCTTGAAGATAGACTAAATGCATTTTGCATTAAGAGATGGAGCTGAGACTTTAAAGATAGCAGAGGTGGAATGTTATAATCTGTAGTGAAGTGTTTGGTGTCACGTTGACAAGGGGTGGATTGTTGAAGGTAATCTTCTTTGTCAAAGTAACTGAAGTTTAGAATCCTCAGGAGATGGAAAGATACATCTGTGTTTTGGGAGGATATTTCTAGAAATTATTGACTGTAAGGGGAAGAACTGTCTTAAATATGAACATTATCATCACATGACCTGGAGTCTCAGATAAGGTAAAAGAAACAAAGGGACAAAGCTGGCGGAGTCCTGCCATTCTCCTTTCTCTACTTTAAAGCTTGCTGTGACACAGACTGTTCCTTCTTGGCCAAGATGAACTGAATCCTCTGACACTGAGAGCTAATAGAAATCTGTCCTTATTGATTTGGACAATTCCAAATTCCTAAGTTGAGAATTTTCTGGGTGTGTTTTGATTGATTTGTTGACTGCATGAACATGGACTATAAATGAAATCATTTTGCCTTGTTCTACATTTAATGGTATTTTACCAGACTAGAGATATCAATCAGGCTTATTTTAATAAATATTTCTGCATGTGGTGATGTGATATGCTACTTCTTAGTTTTTATTTTGGGAAGAGTATAATATATTCATACAAATCACTTTAGTCCAAAGCACAGCAGCAACATTTTGTTTGAACGCTCTAAGTTATACTTAGTTATACTGACTCAGTCAGAAGTAGAAAGGCTTCAGATGCAAACACAAATCCACTGGTGGGTATGCAGCTAGGATTTAATGCCAGTGTGTGTTTTCACTAAATTAAACTCTACTGGGACTTAAATGGGTGACACCAGCATCCATTTGCTTGAATCTCTCTCTTCTGGCATTCAGTGCTTACATTTTCTTAAGCTCTAGCTTTTGTTTGAAGGCATGTTCTTCAGCTTTAACTGCCTTCCTTTGTATTTACTTCTCCATTCTTCCTCTTTATGAGCTGCATGTGTTTTTGTTAAACATGACTTCCTTTTTTGAGCTGCATGGGTTTTTTGTTTGTTTGTTTGTTTGTTGTTTGTTTGCTTGTTTGTTTTTTACACATGACTTACTCATGAATGCTTTAAGCTAATATTTGAAAAAAAGACTATATCAGAGTTTTGGGTGTTGTTATTGTTCTTAGCATTTCCCTTCATGGAATACTCTGAGTAAAGCAAAAATTAACTACATGTCCATAGAAGATGAGGGCAAAGTGTATTATGTTAGTCATACTTTCAAGGATTTAACTGCAATTCAGTTAATTAAAAAATAATGCTAAGCGTCAAAGCTATCTATTCTCTTCAAACTCCCCCCTGCCCATACACTGAGTCTTTTGAAACGATAAAAAAATGTCAAATGTGGAGAAAAAATGTAAAAGGTTTTAAAATTGCTGTTGATGTGTTTTGGCTGTAGTGACCATCTCATGCTTCCTGGTGGTATGCACAGATGAAAAGCATGGCATACCTTTCTAAACACAGAGTAGCAAGCCCCTTGCCTCCCCCTGTTGCCAAGGTTTTCTTGAATCTGTTTTGCACCATATATGACACATCGCAAATCCATTTTGCAGTTTGCTTTTCTCAGAACCCATGTTCTGTTCTCACCCCTTACACTTCACGTCGGAGAATACAGTCACCCAAACTGAAATCTCACAAAACCATTTCCAATTCTGTTCCACTTTCCTGGATAGCTGCCTCCGTTGAACTGGATCTTACTAAGATGTGATGAGGCCTGGTGTTACCTGTGGATATCATTTCCCTTCCTGTAGTCGATATACTCTCTTGTTAGTTTTTTAGTTTTTGAGATTATAATATTACAGTATCCCTTCTCCCTTCCCTTTTCTTCTTCAATGCATTTCCTGATCTCTTTCAAATTTATGGCCTTGAAATCATTCATTGTTGTTACATCCATTCTGTCTATCTATATGTGAATGCATATTTATGTCTCTTCTCAAATATAACCCGATCAGTCTGTGTAAGGTAGAAAGATAATTTTTTAGTTTGCTAAAAATGTGCATTTTCTGATAAAAAAGGATAAAATTGTAAAGTATATCAATACTAATGTATAACATATTGTCTTTATAAACTAGCCATGCCCCTTGTTCATCCAAGGAAGAGTCTTGCTATCTCAAGTCTGTGCTTCCTTCTCCACCTTGTCACATCCTCTCCCTTCATTCAACCTTTGTCCAACGACTGCCTTTTTATAGGGATGTCTGAAGATTCTAAGACAGAATCTTCTATTTTCCCATCTTATATCTTTATCTCTGTTACATGCATTATTTTCTGGAATCATATTATACAATCACAGTTCATTGCTTACACTGTTGACTAATCAAATTATAGCAAGTGTCTCACAATGACTACTGTGTTCTAATTTTCCAGATCTGTCCTTAGAATATGAATGCTCACCGGTTATATATCAAATGCACAAAAAATTAATCATCCAAACACCATGATTTGCAGACCACAATTACCACCACTTTATACATGATGCATATTATAGATAAAGTCCAATCAAAAGTCTACTGGGTTTCCCAATGCAAGAGTTAACTGGGGAGATAATAATGACAATTATTAGCCGGGCATGGTGGCGCATGCCTTCAATCCCAGCACTTGGAAGGCAGAGGCAGGCAGATTTCTGAGTTCGAGGCCAGCCTGGTCTACAAAGTGAGTTCCAGGACAACCAGGGCTACACAGAGAAACCTTATTCGAAAACAACAACAACAAGAAATAAATAAATAAAATAAAAAAATAATGGAAATTATTTGTCTAGCTTGCAGCTAAGGGTCAACTTTGTATGGATGTAAGTTCAAGAAGGTTTTCTTGAATCTGTTTTGCAATAATTATCATGTATTACTTACCTCTTACATTCAGTAAATGTGTATTTAGTTAACTTCTTGCATTAGATAACATTCTTCAAAGTGAAAATTTTAAAGTAAAAGTATCATTTGTTGATTGTCTATTTTAAGCAAATGGTAAAATAACCAGCTAGGAACTCAGACCCAGACTCCAAGAAGTTTTGAGATACTGAATTTTACCAACAATATGATATTGCGGCCAGCCTCTGCCGCATTTGCCTGGGTTGACACCATGGTTTTATTCATGTGAAACACAGGCCTTCACCAGACTATCCAAGAAAGTAGAATAGAATTGGAAAAGGGACAAGTCCCTTCCGCTCGACTCGAGACTCGAGCCCCGGGCTACCTTGCCAGCAGAGTCTTGCCCAACACCCGCAAGGGCCCACACGGGACTCCCCACGGGACCCTAAGACCTCTGGTGAGTGGACCACAGTGCCTGCCCCAATCCAATCGCGCGGAACTTGAGACTGCGGTACATAGGGAAGCAGGCTACCCGGGCCTGATCTGGGGCACAAGTCCCTTCCGCTCGACTCGAGACTCGAGCCCCGGGCTACCTTGCCAGCAGAGTCTTGCCCAACACCCGCAAGGGTCCACACGGGACTCCCCACGGGACCCTAAGACCTCTGGTGAGTGGATCACAGTGCCTGCCCCAATCCAATCGCGCGGAACTTGAGACTGCGGTACATAGGGAAGCAGGCTACCCGGGCCTGATCTGGGGCACAAGTCCCTTCCGCTCGACTCGAGACTCGAGCCCCGGGCTACCTTGCCAGCAGAGTCTTGCCCAACACCCGCAAGGGCCCACACGGGACTCCCCACGGGACCCTAAGACATCTGGTGAGTGGAACACAGCGCCTACCCCAATCCAATCTCGTGGAACTTGAGACTGCGGTACATAGGGAAGCAGGCTACCCGGGCTTGATCTGGGGCACAAACCCCTTCCACTCCACTCGAGCCCCGGCTACCTTGCCAGCTGAGTCACCTGACACCCGCAAGGGCCCACACAGGATTCCACACGAGATCCTAAGACCTCTAGTGAGTGGAACACAACTTCTGCCAGGAGTCTGGTTCGAACACCAGATATCTGGGTACCTGCCTTGCAAGAAGAGAGCTTGCCTGCAGAGAATACTCTGCCCACTGAAACTGAGGAGAGTGCTACCCTCCAGGTCTGCTCATAGAGGCTAACAGAGTCACCTGAAGAACAAGCTCTTAACAGTGACAACTAAAACAGCTAGCTTCAGAGATTACCAGATGGCAAAAGGCAAACGTAAGAATCCTACTAACAGAAATCAAGACCACTCACCATCATCAGAACGCAGCACTCCCACCCCACCTAGTCCTGGGCACCCCAACACAACCGAAAATCTAGACCCAGATTTAAAAACATTTCTCATGATGATGATAGAGGACATCAAGAAGGACTTTCATAAGTCACTTAAAGATTTACAGGAGAGCACTGCTAAAGAGTTACAGGCTCTTAAAGAAAAGCAGGAAAACACAGCCAAACAGGTGATGGAAATGAACAAAACCATACTAGAACTAAAAGGGGAAGTAGACACAATAAAGAAAACCCAAAGCGAGGCAACGCTGGAGATAGAAACCCTAGGAAAGAGATCTGGAACCATAGATGCGAGCATCAGCAACAGAATACAAGAAATGGAAGAGAGAATCTCAGGTGCAGAAGATTCCATAGAGAACATCGACACAACAGTCAAAGAAAATACAAAATGCAAAAGGATCCTAACTCAAAACATCCAGGTAATCCAGGACACAATGAGAAGACCAAACCTACGGATAATAGGAATTGATGAGAATGAAGATTTTCAACTTAAAGGGCCAGCTAATATCTTCAACAAACTAATAGAAGAAAACTTCCCAAACATAAAAAAAGAGATGCCCATGATCATACAAGAAGCATACAGAACTCCAAATAGACTGGACCAGAAAAGAAATTCCTCCCGACACATAATAATCAGAACAACAAATGCACTAAATAAAGATAGAATATTAAAAGCAGTAAGGGAGAAAGGTCAAGTAACATATAAAGGAAGGCCTATCAGAATTACACCAGACTTTTCACCAGAGACTATGAAAGCCAGAAGAGCCTGGACAGATGTTATACAGACACTAAGAGAACACAAATGCCAGCCCAGGCTACTATACCCGGCCAAACTCTCAATTACCATAGATGGAGAAACCAAAGTATTCCACGACAAAACCAAGTTCACACAATATCTTTCCACGAATCCAGCCCTTCAAAGGATAATAACAGAAAAGAAGCAATACAAGGACGGAAATCACGCCCTAGAACAACCAAGAAAGTAATCATTCAACAAACCAAAAAGAAGACAGCCACAAGAACAGATTGCCAACTCTAACAACAAAAATAAAAGGGAGCAACAATTACTTTTCCTTAATATCTCTTAATATCAATGGACTCAATTCCCCAATAAAAAGACCTAGACTAACAGACTGGCTACACAAACAGGACCCAACATTCTGCTGCTTACAGGAAACCCATCTCAGGGAAAAAGACAGACACTACCTCAGAGTGAAAGGCTGGAAAACAATTTTCCAAGCAAATGGACTGAAGAAACAAGCTGGAGTAGCCATTTTAATATCGGATAAAATCGACTTCCAACCCAAAGTTATCAAAAAAGACAAGGAGGGACACTTCATACTCATCAAAGGTAAAATCCTCCAAGAGGAACTCTCAAGTCTGAATATCTACGCTCCAAATGCAAGGGCAGCCACATTCATTAGAGACACTTTAGTAAAGCTCAGAGACACTTTAGTAAAGCTCAAAGCATACATTGCACCTCACACAATAATAGTGGGAGACTTCAACACACCACTTTCTTCAAAGGACAGATCGTGGAAACAGAAACTAAACAGGGACACAGTGAAACTAACAGAAGTTATGAAACAAATGGACCTGACAGATATCTACAGAACATTTTATCCTAAAACAAAAGGATATACCTTCTTCTCAGCACCTCACGGGACCTTCTCCAAAATTGACCATATAATTGGTCACAAAACAGGCCTCAATAGATACAAAAATATTGAAATTGTCCCATGTATCCTATCAGACCACCATGGCCTAAGACTGATCTTCAATAACAACATAAATAATGGAAAGCCAACATTCACGTGGAAACTGAATAACACTCTTCTCAATGATACATTGGTCAAGGAAGGAATAAAGAAAGAAATTAAAGACTTTTTAGAGTTTAATGAAAATGAAGCCACAACGTACCCAAACCTATGGGACACAATGAAAGCATTTCTAAGAGGGAAACTCATAGCGCTGAGTGCCTCCAAGAAGAAACGGGAGACAGCACATACTAGCAGCTTGACAACACATCTAAAAGCCCTAGAAAAAAAGGAAGCAAATTCACCCAAGAGGAGTAGACTGCAGGAAATAATCAAACTCAGGGGTAAAATCAACCAAGTGGAAACAAGAAGAACTATTCAAAGAATTAACCAAACGAGGAGTTGGTTCTTTGAGAAAATCAACAAGATAGATAAACCCTTAGCTAGACTCACTAAAGGGCACAGGGACAAAATCCTAATTAACAAAATCAGAAATGAAAAGGGAGACATAACAACAGATCCTGAAGAAATCCAAAACACCATCAGATCCTTCTACAAAAGGCTATACTCAACAAAACTGGAAAACCTGGACGAAATGGACAAATTTCTGGACAGATACCAGGTACCAAAGTTGAATCAGGATCAAGTTGACCATCTAAACAGTCCCATATCACCTAAAGAAATAGAAGCAGTTATTAATAGTCTCCCAACCAAAAAAAGCCCAGGACCAGATGGGTTTAGTGCAGAGTTCTATCAGACCTTCAAAGAAGATCTAATTCCAATTCTGCACAAACTATTTCACAAAATAGAAGTAGAAGGTACTCTACCCAACTCATTTTATGAAGCCACTATTACTCTGATACCTAAACCACAGAAAGATCCAACAAAGATAGAGAACTTCAGACCAATTTCTCTTATGAATATCGATGCAAAAATCCTCAATAAAATTCTCGCTAACCGAATCCAAGAACACATTAAAGCAATCATCCATCCTGACCAAGTAGGTTTTATTCCAGGGATGCAGGGATGGTTTAATATACGAAAATCCATCAATGTAATCCATTATATAAACAAACTCAAAGACAAAAACCACATGATCATCTCGTTAGATGCAGAAAAAGCATTTGACAAGATCCAACACCCATTCATGATAAAAGTTTTGGAAAGATCAGGAATTCAAGGCCCATACCTAAACATGATAAAAGCAATCTACAGCAAACCAGTAGCCAACATCAAAGTAAATGGAGAGAAGCTGGAAGCAATCCCACTAAAATCAGGGACTAGACAAGGCTGCCCACTTTCTCCCTACCTTTTCAACATAGTACTTGAAGTATTAGCCAGAGCAATTCGACAACAAAAGGAGATCAAGGGGATACAAATTGGAAAAGAGGACGTCAAAATATCACTTTTTGCAGATGATATGATAGTATATATAAGTGACCCTAAAAATTCCACCAGAGAACTCCTAAACCTGATAAACAGCTTCGGTGAAGTAGCTGGATATAAAATAAACTCAAACAAGTCAATGGCCTTTCTCTATACAAAGAATAAACAGGCTGAGAAAGAAATTAGGGAAACAACACCCTTCTCAATAGTCACAAATAATATAAAATATCTTGGCATGACTCTAACTAAGGAGGTGAAAGATCTGTATGATAAAAACTTCAAATCTCTGAAGAAAGAAATTAAAGAAGATCTCAGAAGATGGAAAGATCTCCCATGCTCATGGATTGGCAGGATCAACATTGTAAAAATGGCTATCTTGCCAAAAGCAATCTACAGATTCAATGCAATCCCCATCAAAATTCCAACTCAATTCTTCAACGAATTGGAAGGAGCAATTTGCAAATTTGTCTGGAATAACAAAAAACCTAGGATAGCAAAAAGTCTTCTCAAGGATAAAAGAACTTCTGGCGGAATCACCATGCCAGACCTAAAGCTTTACTACAGAGCAATTGTGATAAAAACTGCATGGTACTGGTATAGAGACAGACAAGTAGACCAATGGAATAGAATTGAAGATCCAGAAATGAACCCACACACCTATTGTCACTTGATCTTCGACAAGGGAGCTAAAACCATCCAGTGGAAGAAAGACAGCATTTTCAACAATTGGTGCTGGCACAACTGGTTGTTATCGTGTAGAAGAATGCGAATCGATCCATACTTATCTCCTTGTACTAAGGTCAAATCTAAGTGGATCAAGGAACTTCACATAAAACCAGAGACACTGAAACTTATAGAGGAGAAAGTGGGGAAAAGCCTTGAAGATATGGGCACAGGGGAAAAATTCCTGAACAGAACAGCAATGGCTTGTGCTGTAAGATCGAGAATCGACAAATGGGACCTAATGAAACTCCAAAGTTTCTGCAAGGCAAAAGACACCGTCAATAAGACAAAAAGACCACCAACAGATTGGGAAAGGATCTTTACCTATCCTAAATCAGATAGGGGACTAATATCCAACATATATAAAGAACTCAAGAAGGTGGACTTCAGAAAATCAAATAACCCCATTAAAAAATGGGGCTCAGAACTGAACAAAGAATTCTCACCTGAGGAATACCGAATGGCAGAGAAGCACTTGAAAAAATGTTCAACATCCTTAATCATCAGGGAAATGCAAATCAAAACAACCCTGAGATTCCACCTCACACCAGTCAGAATGTCTAAGATCAAAAATTCAGGTGACAGCAGATGCTGGCGAGGATGTGGAGAAAGAGGAACACTCCTCCATTGTTGGTGGGAGTGCAGGCTTGTACAACCACTCTGGAAATCAGTCTGGCGGTTCCTCAGAAAACTGGACATAGTACTACCGGAGGATCCAGCAATACCTCTCCTGGGCATATATCCAGAAGATGCCCCAACAGGTAAGAAGGACACATGCTCCACTATGTTCATAGCAGCCTTATTTATAATAGCCAGAAGCTGGAAAGAACCTAGATGCCCCTCAACAGAGGAATGGATACAGAAAATGTGGTACATCTACACAATGGAGTACTACTCAGCTATTAAAAAGAATGAATTTATGAAATTCCTAGCCAAATGGATGGACCTGGAGGGCATCATCCTGAGTGAGGTAACACATTCACAAAGAAACTCACACAATATGTATTCACTGATAAGTGGATATTAGCCCCAAACCTAGGATACCCAAGATATAAGATATAATTTGCTAAACACATGAAACTCAAGGAGAATGAAGACTGAAGTGTGGACACTATGCCCCTCCTTAGATTTGGGAACAAAACACCCATGGAAGGAGTTACAGAGACGGAGTTTGGAGCTGAGATGAAAGGATGGACCATGTAGAGACTGCCATAGCCAGGGATCCACCCCATAATCAGCATCCAAACGCTGACACCATTGCATACACTAGCAAGATTTTATTGAAAGGACGCAGATGTAGCTGTCTCTTGTGAGACTATGCCGGGGCCCACAAAACACAGAAGTGGATGCTCACAGTCAGCTAATGGATGGATCATAGGGCTCCCAATGGAGGAGCTAGAGAAAGTAGCCAAGGAGCTAAAGGGATCTGCAACCCTATAGGTGGAACAACATTATGAGCTAACCAGTACCCCGGAGCTCTTGACTCTAGCTGCATATATATCAAAAGATGGCCTAGTCGGCCATCACTGGAAAGAGAGGCCCATTGGACTTGCAAACTTTATATGCCCCAGTACAGGGGAATACCAGAGCCAAAAAGGGGGAGTGGGTGGGCAGGGGAGTGGGGGTGGGTGGATATGGGGGACTTTTGGTATAGCATTGGAAATGTAAATGAGTTAAATACCTAATAAAAAATGGAAAAAAAATAAAAATAAAAAAAAAAAAAGAATTGGAAATGGTTTTGTGATATTTCATTTTGGGTGACAGTATTTCACAACTTGAAGTCTAAGGGCTGAGAACAGCACATGGATTCTGAGAAAGCAAAATGCAAAATGGATTTGCCATGCATCAGATGTGATGGCAGCAGCAGGAGGCTTGGGCTTGCTTCTCCATAACCAGATTCTCCACCCATAAAAGACACAAGACTGTTTTAATCTGCTGAGCACATGCTAATTTGTCATATAGTCATCAAGGACAAATGCAGTATTAATTTTCTTTTCTCAAACTTACTAAGATTAAAATCTGTAGTAACACTTAAAGAATTATTTTGGACTAAATAGCTTAAATTGATGATCACTTGAGAAGTAGCAGTAAATATAAAACATGAAATAATTAAAATTCCAGGCTATCACATTGTCAGATAGTGGCCATACAAGGTATACATTCCATTATTTGCCTTGTTTTCAAAATGGCAAGAAAAAAAATCCACATTTAAGAGTAGCAGAGGCTAGGAATACATCTCAATGGGAGAATTCCAGCCCACTATTGTGAAATAAAACAATTAAAAGGGAATAGTTATCAACAATTTAATGTTTAGCTAATTTTTAAAAATATTTTTATTACATATTTTCCTCAATTACATTTCCAATGCTATCCCAAATGTCCCCCATACCCTCCCCCCCACTTCCCTACCCACCCATTCCCATTTTTTTGGCCCTGGCATTCCCCTGTACTGGGGCATATACAGTTTGCGTGTCCAATGGGCCTTTCTTTCCAGTGATGGCCGACTAGGCCATCTTTTGATACATATGCAGCTAGAGTCAAGAGCTCCAGGGTACTGGTTAGTTCATAATGTTGTTCCACCTATAGGGTTGCAGATCCCTTTAGCTCCTTGGGTGCTTTCCCTAGCTCCTCCATTGGGAGCCCTGTGATCCATCCAATAGCTGACTGTGAGCATCCACTTCTGTGTTTGCTAGGCCCCGGCATAGTCTCACAAGAGACAGCTACATCTGGGTCCTTTCAATAAAATCTTGCTAGTGTATGCAATGGTGTCAGCGTTTGGAAGCTGATTATGGGGTGGATCCCTGGATATGGCAGTCTCTAGATGGTCCATCCTTTCGTCTCAGGTCCAAACTTTGTCTCTGTAACTCCTTCCATGGGTGTTTTGTTCCCAATTCTAAGGAGGGGCATAGTGTCCACACTTCAGTCTTCATTTAATATAACCATTAGTCCATTGGTGACTTAATAGAGTTTCTACATCTCTCAGTTGATTTAACAAATGTCTTCAAGTGCTGACTTTCCATTTCCTTTGTATTATAATCCTGATTACATCTATGATTTCCTTGTGCTGTGTCTTAAATTCTAACCATAACTGTTAATATCATTTGGTACGGAAAGTATGACTGACTTTAGGAGTTTCAAATTCAATAATGTGGTTTTCACAAACACATTCTACCAAAAAGTGGAGTCATCCTTTTGCAGCTTCTCAAGGAACACACACACACACACACACACACACACACACACACACACACACGAGAGAGAGAGGCAGAGACAGAGACAGAGAGACAGAGAGAGAGATAGTCCCACAGCCCAATTTGTTTTGTACTATCCTAGTTCACCATCTCCTGAACGATATCCACATCCCCAATAGTTAGTTCTTGCTTGGGAAAAAACTCATCAATTAGCTGGGAGATACGTCAGGCAGTTGATTATTGCTTTTCAAGAGTGAATATATTAGTTCAGCATCTACTTTTAAAATGTCAGGCATGGTGGCATGCACTTGTAATATTTGTGTCGCTGAGATAGAGATAGATGGGCTCTTGAAACAGCACTTTAATCTACATAGTGAAATTTGGATAACTGATAGAGCCAATCCCACCTGCACCCCCCCACCCCCAAACAAGGTGGTCAGCATCTGAGGAAAAGTAGCTCTTTCTTCTTTGGTCTCCACATGTATGTGCATATACACACATGTATGTGCATATACACACGCACACACACTTCATATCTCCATGTTAAACACTTGATGTTTGCTCCCATCTCTGTGCCTCAGCACTTGTGGTTTCATTGATCTCTCTGAACTAGTCACTCCTTTAAAAACCTATTATTGTGTGAATATGAAATGACCCCTGTGTTGTGATAAATCGCCAACCCAAAAAAAACCCAGTCAAAGAAATCACAACTCAATTAATTGGAATACAAGCTACACATATAGATTGAGCAGATCTACCACCACACTACTCTATTCCCATCTATTTGATCCCAAATAACTTGCAGTTTCTCCAAGCCACATGCTTCTGCACTATCTTCCTTCCACCTCCTCCTCTTCCATTCTCATCTCTCTTCTCCACTCTCCCTTCTCCTCCAACCTTCTTAGCTCCACCTTCCCTCCTACTGCCCAATCACCAGCTCTAACCTTTATTTGAAAAATTAAGATGGGGAGAAGGTTCACAAAGCACCTGTATACTCCTCATCTGCAATCCCTCCCATGAGAGTGGAATTAGCATCAAAATACAAGAGCAAGCCGGCCACCATCCGGACCAGAGGACAGGTGTCTGCCTGGCTTGGGAGGCGGCCTCAGCCTCAGCAGCAGTGGTCGCCATCTTGGTTCCGGGAATCAGCAGAACTTAGGAAATTAGTCTGAACAGGTTAGAGGGTGCGCCAGAGAACCGGACAGCTTCTGGGACGGGCAGAAGCACAGAGCCGCTGAGCCAGCACCCTTGGCGGGCCACAGACAGCCGGCCACCGTCCGGACCAGAGGACAGGTGTCCGCCTGGCTTGGGAGGCGGCCTCAGCCTCAGGAGCAGCGGTCGCCATCTTGGTTCCAGGACTCCCTGGAACTTAGGAATTTAGTCTGCACAGGTCAGAGTCTGCACCACAGAAGCTGACAGCTTCTGGGAACTGCCAAAGCAACACAGCTTCTGAGAGAGGCCCTGTTTTGGGCCTTCTTCTTCGACCAGGAAGAGGTCCAAAAACAAGATATCTGCGCACCTTCCCTGTAAGAGAGCTTGCCAGCAGAGAGTGCTCTGAGCACTGAAACTCAGAGGAGAGAATCTGTCTCCCAGGTCTGCTGAGAGACGGTAACAGAATCACCAGAAGAACAATCTCTAAACAGAGTCAACTATAACTACTAACTCCAGAGATTACCAGATGGCGAAAGGTAAACGTAGGAATCCTACTAACAGGAACCAAGACCACTCACCATCATCAGAACCCAGAACTCCCACTTCGCCCAGTCCAGGGCACCCCAACAGACCCGAAAACCTAGACCTAGATTTAAAAGCATATCTCATGATGATGGTAGAGGACATCAAGAAGGACTTTAATAAATCACTTAAAGAAATACAGGAGAACACTGCTAAAGAGTTACAAGTCCTTAAAGAAAAACAGGAAAACACAATCAAACAGGTAGAAGTCCTTACAGAAAAAGAGGAAAAAACATACAAACAGGTGATAGAAATGAACAAAACCATACTAGACCTAAAAAGGGAAGTAGAAACAATAAAAAAAAACTCAAAGTGAGGCAACACTGGAGATAGAAACCTTAGGAAAGAAATCTGGAAACATAGATGCCAGCATCAGCAACAGAATACAAGAGATGGAAGAGAGAATCTCAGGTGCAGAAGATTCCATAGAGAACATCGGCACAACAATCAAAGAAAATGGAAAATGCAAAAAGATCCTAACTCAAAATATCCAGGAAATCCAGGACACAATGAGAAGACCAAACCTACGGATAATAGGAGTGGATGAGAATGAAGATTTTCAACTCAAAGGACCAGCAAACATCTTCAACAAAATTATTGAAGAAAACTTCCCAAATATAAAGAAAGAGATACCTATGAACATACAAGAAGCCTACAGAACTCCAAATAGACTGGACCAGAAAAGAAATTCCTTCCGACACATAATAATCAGAACAAGAAATGCACTAAATAAAGATAGAATACTAAAAGCAGTAAGGGAAAAAGGTCAAGTAACATACAAAGGCAAGCCTATCATAATTACACCAGATTTTTCACCAGAGACTATGAAAGCCAGAAGAGCCTGGACAGATGTTATACAGACACTAAGAGAACACAAATTCCAGCCCAGGCTACTATACCCAGCCAAACTCTCAATTACCATAGATGGAGAAACCAAAGTATTCCACGACAAAACTAATTTCACCCATTATCTCTCCACGAATCCAGCCCTTCAAAGGTTAATAACAGAAAAAAACCAATACAAGAACGGGAACAATGCCCTAGAAAAAACAAGAAGGTAATCCCTCAACAAACCTAAAAGAAGACAGCCACAAGAACAGAATGCCAACTTTAACAACAAAAATAACAGGAAGCAACAATTACTTTTCTTAATATCTCTTAACATCAATGGTCTCAACTCCCCAATAAAAAGACATAGACTAACAAACTGGCTACACAAACAAGACCCAACATTTTGCTGTTTACAGGAGACACATCTCAGAGAAAAAGATAGACACTACCTCAGAATAAAAGGCTGGAAAACAATTTTCCAAGCAAATGGTATGAAGAAACAAGCTGGAGTAGCCATCCTAATATCTGATAAGATTGACTTCCAACCCAAAGTCATCAAAAAAGACAAGGAGGGGCACTTTGTTCTCATCAAAGGTAAAATCCTCCAAGAGGAACTCTCAATTCTGAATATCTATGCTCCAAATACAAGGGCAGCCACATTCATTAAAGAAACTTTAGTAAAGCTCAAAGCACACATTGCACCTCACACAATAATAGTGGGAGACTTCAACACACCACTTTCACCAATGGACAAATCATGGAAACAGAAACTAAACAGGGACACACTGAAACTAACAGAAGTGATGAAACAAATGGATCTGACAGATATCTACAGAACATTTTATCCTAAAACAAAAGGATATACCTTCTTCTCAGCACCTCATGGTACCTTCTCCAAAATTGACCACATAATAGGTCACAAAACAGGCCTCAACAGATTCAAAAATATTGAAATTGTCCCATGTATCCTATCAGATCACCATGCACTAAGGCTGATCTTCAATAACAAAAAAAAAAAAAATAACAGAAAGCCAACACTCACGTGGAAACTGAACAACACTCTTCTCAATGATACCTTGGTCAAGGAAGGAATAAAGAAAGAAATTAAAGACTTTTTAGAGTTTAATGAAAATGAACCCACAAAGTGCCCAAACCTTTGGGACACAATGAAAGCATTTCTAAGAGGGAAACTCATAGCTCTGAGTGCCTCCATGAAGAAACGGGAGAGAGCACATACTAGCAGCTTGACAACACATCTAAAAGCTCTAGAAAAAAAAGGAAGCAAATTCACCCAAGAGGAGTAGACGGCAGGAAATAATCAAACTCAGGGGTGAAATCAACCAAGTGGAAACAAGAAGAACTATTCAAAGAATTAACCAAATGAGGAGTTGGTTCTTTGAAAAAATCAACAAGATAGATAAACCCTTAGCTAGACTCACTAGAAGGCACAGAGACAAAATCCTAATTAACAAAATCAGAACTGAAAAGGGAGACATAACAACAGATCCTGAAGAAATCCAAAACACCATCAGATCCTTCTACAAAAGGCTATACTCAACAAAACTGGAAAACCTGGACGAAATGGACAAATTTCTGGACAGATACCAGGTACCAAAGTTGAATCAGGATCAAGTTGACCTTCTAAACAGTCCCATATCCCCTAAAGAAATAGAAGCAGTTATAAATAGTCTCCCAGCCAAAAAAAGCCCAGGACCAGACTGGTTTAGTGCAGAGTTCTATCAGACCTTCAAAGAAGATCTAATTCCAGTTCTGCACAAACTTTTTCACAAGATAGAAGTAGAAAGTGCTCTACCCAACTCATTTTATGAAGCCACTATTACTCTGATACCTAAACCACAGAAGAATCCAACAAAGATAGAGAACTTCAGACCAATTTCTCTTATGAATATCAATGCAAAAATCCTCAATAAAATCCTCGCTAACCGAATCCAAGAACACATTAAAGCAATCATCCATCCTGACCAAGTAGGTTTTATTCCAGGGGTGCAGGGATGGTTTAATATACGAAAATCCATCAATGTAATCCACTATATAAACAAACTCAAAGACAAAAACCACATGATCATCTCGTTAGATGCAGAAAAAGCATTTGACAAGATCCAACACCCATTCATGATAAAAGTCTTGGAAAGATCAGGAATTCAAGGCCCATACCTAAACATGATAAAAGCAATCTACAGCAAACCAGTAGCCAACATCAAAGTAAATGGAGAGAAGCTGGAAGCAATCCCACTAAAATCAGGGACTAGACAAGGCTGCCCACTTTCTCCCTACCTTTTCAACATAGTACTTGAAGTATTAGCCAGAGCAATTCGACAACAAAAGGAGATCAAGGGGATACAAATTGGAAAGGAGGAAGTCAAAATATCACTTTTTGCAGATGATATGATAGTATATATAAGTGACCCTAAAAATTCCACCAGAGAACTCCTAAACCTGATAAACAGCTTCGGTGAAGTAGCTGGATATAAAATTAACTCAAACAAGTCAATGGCCTTTCTCTACACAAAGAATAAACAGGCTGAGAAAGAAATTAGGGAAACAACACCCTTCTCAATAGTCACAAATAATATAAAATATCTCGGCGTGACTCGAACTAAGGAAGTGAAAGATCTGTATGATAAAAACTTCAAGTCTCTGAAGAAAGAAATTAAAGAAGATCTCAGAAGATGGAAAGATCTCCCATGCTCATGGATTGGCAGGATCAACATTGTAAAAATGGCTATCTTGCCAAAAGCAATCTACAGATTCAATGCAATCCCCATCAAAATTCCAACTCAATTCTTCAACGAATTAGAAGGAGCAATTTGCAAATTCATCTGGAATAACAAAAAACCTAGGATAGCAAAAACTCTTCTCAAGGATAAAAGAACCTCTGGTGGAATCACCATGCCTGACCTAAAGCTTTACTACAGAGCAATTGTGGTAAAAACTGCATGGTACTGGTATAGAGACAGACAAGTAGACCAATGGAATAGAATTGAAGATCCAGAAATGAACCCACACACCTATGGTCACTTGATCTTCGACAAGGGAGCTAAAACCATCCAGTGGAAGAAAGACAGCATTTTCAACAATTGGTGCTGGCACAACTGGTTGTTATCATGTAGAAGAATGCGAATCGATCCATACTTATCTCCTTGTACTAAGGTCAAATCTAAATGGATCAAAGAACTTCACATAAAACCAGAGACACTGAAACTTATAGAGGAGAAAGTGGGGAAAAGCCTTGAAGATATGGGCACAGGGGAAAAATTCCTGAACAGAACAGCAATGGCTTGTGCTGTAAGATCGAGAATCGACAAATGGGACCTAATGAAACTCCAAAGTTTCTGCAAGGCAAAAGACACCGTCAATAAGACAAAGAGACCACCAACAGATTGGGAAAGGATCTTTACCTATCCTAAATCATATAGGGGACTAATATCCAATATATATAAAGAACTCAAAGGTGGACTTCAGAAAATCAAATAACCCCATTAAAAAATGGGGCTCAGAACTGAACAAAGAATTCTCACCTGAGGAATACTGAATGGCAGAGAAGCACCTGAAAAAAATGTTCAACATCCTTAATCATCAGGGAAATGCAAATCAAAACAACCCTGAGATTCCACCTCACACCAGTCAGAATGTCTAAGATCAAAAATTCAGGTGACAGCAGATGCTGGCGAGGATGTGGAGAAAGAGGAACACTCCTCCATTGTTGGTGGGATTGCAGGCTTGTACAACCACTCTGGAAATCAGTCTGGCGGTTCCTCAGAAAATTGGACATAGTACTACCGGAGGATCCAGCAATACCTCTCCTGGGCATATATCCAGAAGATGCCCCAACTGGTAAGAAGGACACATGCTCCACTATGTTCATAGCAGCCTTATTTATAATAGCCAGAAGCTGGAAAGAACCCAGATGCCCCTCAACAGAGGAATGGATACAGAAATTGTGGTACATCTACACAATGGAGTAGCTATTACAAAGAATGAATTTATGAAATTCCTAGCCAAATGGATGGACCTGGAGGGCATCATCCTGAGTGAGGTAACACATTCACAAAGGAACTCACACAATATGTACTCACTGATAAGTGGATATTAGCCCAAAACCTAGGATACCCAAGATATAAGATACAATTTCCTAAACACATGAAACTCAAGAAAAATGAAGACTGAAGTGTGGACACTATGCCCCTCCTTAGATTTGGGAACAAAACACCCTTGGAAGGAGTTACAGAGACAAAGTTTGGAGCTGAGATGAAAGGATGGACCATGTAGAGACTGCCTTATCCAGGGATCCACCCCATAATCAGCATCCAAACGCTGACACCATTGCATACACTAGCAAGATTTTATCGAAAGGACCCAGATGTAGCTGTCTCTTGTGAGACTATGCCGGGGCCTAGCAAACACAGAAGTGGATGCCCACAGTCAGCTAATGGATGGATCACAGGGCTCCCAATGGAGGATCTAGAGAAAGTACCCAAGGAGCTAAAGGGATCTGCAACCCTATAGGTGGATCAACATTATGAACTAACCAGTACCCCGGAGCTCTTGACTCTAGCTGCATATGTATCAAAAGATGGCCTAGTCGGCCATCACTGGAAAGAGAGGCCCATTTGACACACAAACTTTATATGCCCCAGAACAGGGGAACGCCAGGGCCAAAAAGGGGGAGTGGGCGGGTAGGGGAGTGGGGGTGGGTGGGTATGGGGGACTTTTGGTATAGCAATGGAAATGTAAATGAGCTAAATACCTAATAAAAAATGGAAAGGAAAAAAAATACAAGAGCAGGGCTACCCACAACACTTCCCCCTTTCTGTCCAATTGAAGACTCTTTTATCTCAGATATAAATTGAGCACAACTAATGTCATTTTGTAATTTATAAAGTACAAGACAGACCTCACACCCAGTCCATTATTTTTGTCAATTAAATAGGACCCCTGTCATCTATCCTATCTTAAAAAACTTATAATTTTACACCTGACTCATGTTCTGGCTTTAGATTGTATGTCATCTGAACACCATCCTCTCAAATCTATATGATCTTTCTCATTGTTAAACTATGAGACTACTAGTCTTCAACCCTGTCAGAAATCCAAGAATGATTAATATTACCTGAAAATATGAGAAACACAAAATGTAACTTCCAAAATTTAGCCCGTTTATAGAGACCGCTGATCACCTGGACAGTCCCTATACTTTAATACATTGGCATATTGTTCTTCAGCCTCCTCGCCCAGGATCAGCTGTCAGAACTTTGTAATGCAGAATTTTGAAGGGCTGACTATCCTGTCGTGGCAGAGATTATAAGTCTACTATTTCACATGGTGTGTCCTTTTTCTGGACAGTATTTTGTCTGTAGATGAAATGAGGCAGTTTTTGCCTAGTGACTGTTCCACAACAGCTGGAGCGACTCCATTAATGCTCAGTTTCTTCTTTGAATCCAAGAAAGGGGTGCTGTCAGGAGCAGACAGGTCTCTAGTCAAATGATCTTTCATAAAGAAGTGTCCATAAATGTCATATTCTGTGGATTTCTGATGCCTTTGAAGACTACATACTTACCCAAAGCATCTCTGAACTTTTAAGTTTTTACTACTCTTGGTCATTTCTAATTGAAATATTTCAAAAGCACCTTTTTAATTAACTCACGACCATGAGTTTGCTATCTGGCCCTTAACTCATATTGCTTAATCATTAAAAACAGTTTGTAATAGCAGTTATAAAAGGACTGGGTGTGAGCAGTGTATTTTTAAATGTGTTATATAGGCATAATGCCTATAAGAGTAATAATACAAGTCCCAATTTTTGTCAATAAGAAATTTATACCAATGAAATCCTTAAATTTGTATCAATATAAAAGATTATAACTTTAACTTTGTATCAATTATAAAGATTTCTACCAATGTAAGATCTACTATGTAATGTTTGCTTAAGAGTGTATTTTTTAACCTATCCCTATTTGTTTATTTTTATAATTTCTATGATATTACTATATCCCTCCTTTCTTTTCTACCCACTTCCCTTTTATAAGAAGGGGAGAAAAAGATAAAGAAGAGGAAAGGAAAGGTAGAAATCTCTGAGTTTAAGTTCTCTAGTTTCTTCTCTGTCCAAAGCTATATTTGTAAAGTGTTTCTTAAATGACAACATATCTGTAATTTCTAAAATTACCAGAACCATCTACCTCAACATAAAGAACTGGGTTGATGATATTCTTTTGTCTTTTTTTAGTTGAATTGGGGCAAAGAATTCCCATCTGGAAGCCCAAAGGCAAATAGGAAAATTGGCTTTGTCACAGGAGAGCTAGCTGGCAATATTTGTCTTCTAGTAACTATCTGTTGAGAAAGTTTATTGTTTAGCTGACATCTTGATCATAACATTCTGAAAGGTGAGATAGGCAAGTTAGCTATCCTGGAAAAGTTTCGGAAGCAAGATTAAAAGAAGTAGCTTCAATGTAGTTGAGGCAGAGTCAGGTGCAAAGCTGGAACGAAAGGTCTCAGAATTTCAGCATCTCAGATGGTGAATCTATTTAGGGCTTTCTTTCATCTTGTAGTATATAAAACTTTAAAGTAACATGTAGTTATGTAAAGACATTTACAATGTGTGTGTAGGGTGTACAGATTGGTCAATGAAGATCAATAAAGAAAGATGACTGTCTTTCCTCAGGTTAGTTTGATCACATAATCAAACTGTAATATAACTTTGTATATTTGTCCTCTTAAAGGACAGTATGAAATAACAAATTATGTGAAAGTTGTACACAATAAATGTTATTGGGTGTGTATAGACATTTTAGTCTCATCTGGCTCTAGACTTATCCCTACATATAGAGACATAAACATCACTACGTATACATCACCTATTTTGTTGAATGTGTTAGTCTCCCTTTTCTTCTCTGTCATCAAGGTCTTTAGGAGGTCTCTCTTTGTCATGTCTGATTTTTATCAACTTGGAAAGAACCCACAGCTTTTTTTTTTCTTCCTGTAGAAACACTGGCATAGCCCCTCCCCCAGTGTAACACATTTTTCATTTTTTTATGTTAGAATATCTTTAATATAAACAGGCTGGTTTAGTTTAATAGGTTTTTGTACAATCTAATGTCTGTCAGAAGTTGTGGTGTTTTATTAGCATTAAAATAATTTAAGGTTAATAAAGCACTATGTAGTCTATCTTTGGGGGTTCTGGTTGATCCCTTTTGATTATTAAGCATCTCTCTTAAAGCTTGATTAGAACTCTATACAATTGCTTGTCCTGTAGGATTGTGTGATATGTCTGTAACATGTTTTATATTATAATATGTAAAAAATTGTTTTATATTATTAGAGATGTTTGTAGGACCATTGTCCATTTTAATTTGTATGGGTATTTTCATAATGGCCATAACTTTTAACAAATGTGTAATTACAGAATCAGCCTTTATTGATGTTAAGGCAGTTGTCTATTGAAATCTTGAATATGTATCTATAGTATGGTTACATATTTTAGTTTACCAAACTCTGTAAAATGGAAGACATCCATTTGTCAAATGTCATTTGGGGGGGATACCCTTAGCCTTAGTTTTTGTAGGCAATGGAGTTTGGTTATAAAATGAGCAAGTAGAACACTGCCTCACAATTTTGTTGTTGAATTGTTGCCAAGTGATAGAGAATTCTTTCTTTAAACCTTTGCTGTTAACTGTGTGAGTATGTGTGTGTGTGTTTTAATGGAATTCTGAAGCCTATAGTACAGTTCCTATCAATAGTTGTTAAATTTTATTATTACCTTGTGCCAGAGGCTCTGACAGACCTGTATTGGGTCTTATGTGTGTTTTATATAGTAGATAACTCCTATTTCAAATCATCTGTCCTAGGTGAACAAATAGTGAAGTCAATTTAGAATCATCTTGAATAAGTTTAACAGTCTCTATGTGAGAGTCAGTTACTATATTAAGAGACTCTTGAAAATCTGACAACACCCTGATTATTGTATATAATTTAGATTTTTGAACTGACTTATAGGGACTCTCAGCCACCTTACTTATATCTTCTGATTTATATCCTGTCTATTCTGACTTATTGATGTCAATGTAACATTTAGGAGCTCCAGATATTAGAATTCCATTTATTATAAGGGGAAGAATCTCACTAGTTCTTTTCATAAACTGTAGCCACCTGTTTTTATGGTATCTGTTGTTAATCTCTATCAAGAAGTTACATGCTGGCGAGGATGTGGAGAAAGAGGAACACTCCTCCATTGTTGGTGGGATTGCAAGCTGGTACAACCACTCTGGAAATCAGTCTGTTGGTTCCTCAGAAAATTGGACATAATACTACCGGAGGATCCCGCAATACCTCTCCTGGGAATATATCCAGAAGATGTCCAAACCGGTAAGAAGGACACATGCTCCACTATGTTCATAGCAGCCTTATTTATAATAGCCAGAAGCTGGAAAGAACCCAGATGCCCCTCAACAGAGGAATGGATACAAAAAATGTGGTACATTTACACAATGGAGTACTACTCAGCTATTAAAAAGAATGAATTTATGAAATTCCTAGGCAAATGGTTGGACCTGGAGGGCATCATCCTGAGTGAGGTAACACAATCACAAAAGAACTCAAATAATATGTAGTCACTGATAAGTGGATATTAGCCCAGAAACTTAGTATAGTGAGATATAAGGTACAATTTGCAAAACACATGAAACTGAAGAAGAAAGAAGACCAAAGTGTGGACACTTTGCCCCTTCTTAGAATTGGAAACAATCACCCATGGAAGGAGTTACAGAGACAAAGTTTGGAGCTGAAACAAAAGGATGGACCATCAAGAGACTGCCATATCCAGGGATCCATCCCATAATTAGCCTCCAAACGATGACACCATTGCATACACTAGCAAGCATTTGTTGCAAGGACCGTGATATAGCTGTCTCTTGTGAGACTAGGCCGGGGCCTAACAAACACAGAAGTGGATGCTCACAGTCAACTATTGGATGGATCACAGGGCCCCCAATGGAGGAGCTAGAGAAAGTATCCAAGGAGCTAAAGGGATCTGCAACCCTATAGGTGAAACATTATGAACTAACCAGTACCCTGGAGCTCTTAACTCTAGCTGCATATGTATCAAAAGATGGCCTAGTCGGCCATCACTGGGAAGAGAGGCCCCCTGGACAGGCAAACTTTATATGCCCCAGTACAGGGGAATGCCAGGGCCAAAAAATGGGAATGGGTGGGTAGGGGAGTGGGTGTGTGTGTGTGGGAGACTTTTGGGATAGCATTGGAAATGTAATTGAGGAAAATACGTAATTAAAAAAAGAAAAGAAAAAAAAAAGAAGTTACTGTATGTTCTTTGTCAATGTTCATTTTGTGTACATAATGAGGCAATTTTTGTGTTAGTAAAAGGTATCATAATTTTACTCTACTCTAATTGACAAAGTCTTATTTTTCTTTTTAGTATCAATTTAGAGACTTTTTTGTGGGAACTAAAGGGGGGTTGGGGAAGGAGGGGGAGAGACAATAGTTCACACTCAGCCAGAGTTCCTCCTCTGCCCTGGCAGGCAGACACAGGAGAGCTGTCAAATGCTTTCCACTTGGCTCTGGGTGGGCATCTAAGCCACTGTCCCTACTCGATGGGGGGGGGGGGGGGTAGACAAGGGGCAGACTCCAAAACCAGGAGGCCCCGGAACGATACCCTGTAGCCCCAGAGTTATGGGAGAGAGGGCAGAGGGATGTGGGGAAAGAGGGGGAGGGAAAGAGCCCATGTCCCGCCAGAGCTCCTGTGCTTTGGGCAGGCAGATGTGGGAGGGCTGCCGGACAGCCCCAGGTGGGCATCTAAGCCACTGACCCCACTCGACAGGGGGTGGACAAGGGGCAGCCCCTGACTGGGGGCCCCAGAGTGACACCCTGTAGCCCCACGGAGACACGGCTTAGGGAGAGAGGTAAGTGCAGTGGGTCTTGATGAACAGAGACAGTCTATGGTTTTAGAGCTTTATTACAGAAAGGCAGCAGTGAAAGAGAGAAGGTAGAAAAAGAGAGAGAGACTGGCCATGGCCAAGAGGAGAGAAGGGGGAAAATGTGAGAGAAAGAAGAAAAGCTAGAGAGTAAGAGGGAGAGAGAGTAAGAGAGAGGAGAGAGGAGAGGAGAGAGGAGAGTAAGGGGAATAAGAGCAGGAGAGCAAGAGAGTGAGGAAGGGCCAAAAAGCCCTTCTTATGGCTTTACTGTTGCTAGGTAACTGGGGAGGAGTTTAGTCTGAAGGTCAGAAGCTTGGACATTGCCTATGTGATTACTAACCATGCTTCTCTTGTGGGGGCTGAGGAGGGCGGTAACTTTGACAGGAGCCAGGGTTCCAGGAGACATGAGAGAACTCCTTCTGTCCAATGTAGGTGAATTATCACCACCAGGTCCCAGGGTTCAACATGTAGCCTCAACTGGAAACCAGGCTGTCTGTGCACAGCCCAATGCCCCACACTTTTTAATATAGGCTTTTTATTTTTTTAGTCTGTTTATGTGTTAAAATATCCATTTCAAGATATAATCTTTCTTTTGTATAAGAATTCCTGTAGGGGAAGAAGTAGAAGTTAAGATAGCTAAGATGTAATCCATCTTTGGATCAATATGATCTAGATGTGTATCTTGTGATTTCTTTTTTACCAAAGCTAACTCCTTTTCAGCCTCAGCTGATAGTTTCCTTAGGCTATGTAAACCTTTATCACCTTTTAAGGTTAGAAATAAATTGTTTAGTCCTTTAATGGCCAAGCCAATTACAGGCCACAGCCAGTTGATATCTCCCAGTAGCTTCTGAAAATCATTAAGGGTTCTTTAATTGTTTTTTTCTGATTTGTACCTTTTGTGGCTGTACTGGCTAGTTTTGTGTCAACTTGACACAGCTGGAGTTATCACAGAGAAAGGAGCTTCAGTTGAGGAAATGCCTCCATGAGATCCAACTGTAAGGCATTTTCTCAATTAGTGATCAAGGGGGAAAGGCCCCTTGTGGGTGGGACCATCTCTGGGCTGGTAGTCTTGGGTTCTATAAGAGAGCAGGCTGAGCAAGCCAGGTGAGGCAAGCCAGTAAAGAACATCCCTCCATGGCCTCTGCATTAGCTCCTGCTTCCTGACCTGCTTGAGTTCCAGTCCTGGCTTCCTTGGTGATGAACAGCAGTATGGAAGTGTAAGCCGAATAAACCCTTTCCTCCCCAACTTGTTTCTTGGTCATGATGTTTGTGCAGGAATAGAAACCCTGACTAAGACAAATTGGTACCAGAAGTGGGGTATTCCTGTGACAACCTGACCATGTCCTGGGGAGGACTGTGGAAGGACTTTGGAACTTTGGGCTTGAAGATCCATTCGTTGTTAAGAGCTCTGTCAGATGTTGTGTAGGAGCTTGGAAGATAATGTTGAGAACAGTGCAGAAGATGGAGGTTTGGTTTGTGAAATTTCAGAGGGAAAATTAAAGACTCTTTTCAGGGCCATTGCTGTTTTGATTGTGAAGATTCTGTAGTTCTGGTTAGCTGGGGCTGAAGAATCAGCTGTGATTAACAAGATACCAGAACTACTAAAGCAAAAACTTTGCATTACTGGGACTATTGATGCTGGTTAGCTGGAGCTAAGAAATTAGCGGTGATTAAGAAGAGACCAGCATCATTGAGGTGACATCTTCTGGGAGGTGTTTTCTGAGAGCACAGTGGCTGTGTTCCAGATATAGCCAAAGTTGTACCTTGTGCTGTGGCTGGACTTGGTAATGTGTAAGAGTCACCCAGGTGGTACTGGTTTTGAAGGCATGAAGGAGTTGAGCAGAACAGCTGAGGATTGGCACTGTGAGAGGCCATGGAAGGCCATTGGTGAAAGTGCAGCCTCAGTTGCAATTGATGGCCCAGGACTGAAGGGGTCATGCAGTGTTTTGGAGATGCCAGTACCATGAGATGACCACCAAGAGCAGCAGCAGCAGTGGAGTACAGGCATCTGGAGCCTAGAGGATGACGCGTGTGCTACAAAGGGCATGGCTGGAGAAGTGACCCAAGCCCTTGGAGGAGCCCAGATTGTGAGTTGGATCCCAGACATTGGATGGTTGGAGAGTGACTTTTGCTTTTGATTGTGACTGTGCCCTGATATTTACCCTCTTGAAGGAAGAAACTGTTTTAGTGGAGCCCACAGTTAAGAGACTTTTAATTGTAAAAAGACTTTGGATTTTAAAAGGGATGGATATTTTAAAGAGACTGAAATTTTAAGAATATGTAAAGACTGTGGGACTTTTAAAGTTATTTAGATCTTGGGGATGAATAAGATTGTAAGGGTTGAGGCTTACTAGTGATGTTTTTGTGTGTCAAGTTGACAAGGGGTCAATTGTACTGGCTAGTTTTGTGTCAACTTGACACAGCTGGAGTTATCACAGAGAAAGGAGCTTCAGTTGAGGAAATGCCTCCATGAGATCCAACTGTAAGGCATTTTCTCAATTAGTGATCAAGGGGGAAAGGCCCCTTGTGGGTGGGACCATCTCTGGGCTGGTAGTCTTGGGTTCTATAAGAGAGCAGGCTGAGCAAGCCAGGTGAGGCAAGCCAGTAAAGAACATCCCTCCATGGCCTCTGCATTAGCTCCTGCTTCCTGACCTGCTTGAGTTCCAGTCCTGGCTTCCTTGGTGATGAACAGCAGTATGGAAGTGTAAGCCGAATAAACCCTTTCCTCCCCAACTTGTTTCTTGGTCATGATGTTTGTGCAGGAATAGAAACCCTGACTAAGACAGTGGCCTAATCCTTCATAGACTTATTTTATACCCTAGGTAATTAATAGACTCTCCTCTTTGTATTTTTCAGGAGTGATTTATAATCTCTAGGAAAGCTAGTTTTTTTTTTTTTTTCTTTCTGAAAAGGAGTTAGCTTTTCTTTAACATCATCAAACGTTTTTTCATGATATTATCTGGATCAGTCAATAAGATGTCATCTCTATAATGATAAATAATGGATTGGAGAAATTGCTTGTGAATCATTTCCAATGGCTATTGTACAAACTATTGACACAAGGTAGGGCTATTTAACATTCCTTATGGCAGGACTTTTTGTTTGTTTGTTTGTTTGTTTGTTTGGAGACAGGGTTTCTCTGTATAGCCCTGACTGTCCTTGAACTGACTTTGTAGACCAGGCTGGCCTCGAACTCAGAAATCCACCTGCCTCTTACTCCCAAGTACTGGGATTAAAGACATGCTCCACCACTGCCCAGCTATGGCAGGGCTTTTTAACGATATGTTTTCATTGGGTGACCTTTATTGAATGTAGGCACTAAGAAAGCAAACCTTTCCTTATCACATTCATGTAGAGGAATGGTGAAAAAAACAATCCTTCAGATCAATCACTATGATAGGCCATTCCTTAGAGAACAAGGAAGGCAATGGGATCCCAGGCTTCAAGGAACCCATTGGCTGAATAATCTTATTAACCAATCTGAAATCTGTCAACATCCTCCATTTGCCAGATTTTTTTAATGACAAATATTGGAGAATTTTAAGGGCTGATAGACACTTCTATATGTTGAGCCTCTAGCTGCTCCTGGACTAGCTGTTCTAATACCTGTAGTTTTTATTTTGTCATAGACTATTTATCAATCCAGATGAATGGTCAGTCAGCCAACTTAGTGATAAGTCTGTTGGTGTCTTGGCAGCAGTGGCTTCTTGGTGTAGAATTAAATTGTCAGCCTCGGTTGTATCTTGTTTATGGACAGCTTGGACAGTCTGTAACTGCCTTTGATAACATTCCCTAACTAATTTAAAATTTTTATTAGGAGCCTGACAGGTTTCATGGCTAGACACTGAGTCGTTTCTGAGATAATCCTGCTTACCACAACTAAAACATTTGAAATCTTGGGTCATCTCTAGGTGTCTAGTGGCTACTTCTCCTATTACAGTCATATCAGGTATGCTAGATCTAACAGCAGCTGTATATCTAATCTACTTATCTATTAATGTTGACCTTACCCTCAGTAGTCTGATTACTTCCTTGTACTTAGCATTTGCATTTTCAAAGGCTAAAGATTCAATTATTACCTTTCTTGTTGATGAATCTGATATTCTCCTTTTCATAGCTGAGGTTAGCCTTTGTAAAAAGTCAGGGAAGGTTTTTTGGTTTTTTTGTTTGTTTGTTTGTTTGTTTGTTTTTGTTTTTTGTTTTTTTGTTTTTTCTGGACCTTGTATGACTTGAGTAAATGATTCAAGTCTTTTCCCTGATTCTGTAACTTTGTCCCAGGCCTTTAAGGCTGACAATTGACACAATATCAGAGTTTCTTCATCATATATACCCTGTACCTTTACCTCAACTAAGTGGCCTTCACCAAGCATCTGGTCTGTGAAAATCTCCCTACCTTTGGCTCTATTTTGTCATGCTATCTCCCTCTCCTTCTCTCTCCACCATGCGAACCATTGTAAATTTGAAGCAGGTTCTAGTACTGCTCTTGCCATATCCTTTCAGTCTTGGGGGATTATTCTGTTTTTAATAGCCCAAGAAGTCAGGATTTCTTTTACAAATGGTGAATGTATTCCAAAGTGACACTTTCCTTAAATTTTCTAAGATCTAACACATCCATGGGTTGCCATTCTGATTCTTGATAACCCTATGGATAATCATCGTCTGGGGGTCTTTGTTGTATATTAACTGGGTAGACTAAAGTTTGTTTCCTAATAACCTTTGGTTGGTTTTCTCTAATTTTATCTTCTGTCTCTACCTGAGTATTTTCTTTAATTGAAAATTTAAATTCCTCCCTTAAGGTCTGTATCTACACTTTATATATTTCTTTTTGTTGCTCTTCCTGTTCCTTGTGTTGCTGTATTCTTTGTTAAAGGTTCTGCCTCAGGGTCATGGGTTCAGGCCCCAAGTTGGGCACCAATTTCTTTTGGTAAATGTCCAACCCCCAAAAGCCCAGTCAAAGAAATCACAACTCATTTAATTGGAATACAAGCGACACACCTAGATTGAGCAGATCTACCACTACACTACTCTATTTCCATGTATTAAATCCCACATAACTTGCGGTTTCTCCAAGCCATGTGCTTCTGCTCTATCTTCCTTCTACGTCCTCCTCCTCCTCTTCCATCGTCATCTCTCTCTCCTCCTTTCTCCCTTCTTCCCCAACCTTTTTTAGCTCCACCTTCCCTCCTATTGCCCAGTCACTGGCTTTAGCCTTTATTTGAAAAGTTAAGGTGGGGAGAAGGTTCACAAGACACTTGATATCGCTTGCCCCCATGTGTATATTTCACAGCTGTATCTCTGAAGACATTTTTCTTGAGAACAGTTTTGTCCAAGGGATTATCCTCAAAGTACTTTATGCAAAGTAAGTAATTATAGCTATACTTTCACAAAGATGCCACAATATATCTTTGATATCTTGGTGCTTTTCTTCTTGTCCATTACTGCTATCACTTTTTGGGTATGACAGTCAAATCTAACCACCAGAGCATGTCTCTAAGAGTGGTCTGAGATACTATTACCTTCTCCACAATAACAGTTTTGTGTCTGAAGTAGCATCTATCCAGGACCAGTAGCCTTTCTCAGGTTTCATGAACTTACCCGGTTTAACAGCATGCAGAAAGTACTCAGAAGACAGAAGCAGCTACCTAGCCTGAAGGTTTTCTAGACTTTCTAAAACACACTGAATGTACAATGAAATGAAGAAGGCATAAAAGCTTGCCTAATTATTTTTGTTCAACTGGGATTGCATTTCACTTTAATATCATGAATACTTCTGAGATCTTAATGTAGGTTTGCTACATTAACCTGAATTTTCTTATGCTCTACAAATGAATCAGAGAACTTTTGGTCAGCTCCTCAGAATCATTCTACGAAAAGCATACCATTGTGTATGCAAAATGTCAGCAATAATTTTTGACGCATGTAGTGTCCTACATAGTATGTTCCTTGATACATAGCCTCACATAATCACTTCCGTGGCCAATCATTTCCTGTTCACATCACATTCTTGTGTATCTGCTCTCTGAGAACCCTTAAAAGTAACTAAATTATGTGTTGTGAGTCCATACAAAAATTTGGTTGAGAATTATTTTTGTTAATTAAAACATCTGTTCTGCATTTCTATCAAGTGCTAAATCACTGTGCTCACTATAAGCACTAGGCATGCATGGATACCACTCTTCAAGGCCATGTCCACTCCTTTTATTTAAGTGAATATGAGAACACACTGTTATTCATATAGACTCAGCCTTTTAGCCTTAACACATCTTCTTTGTAAGAATCTTGGAAATGGCAGAGACTCTTTTTCTGTTGTACACTTTGTAGAGAACAATTACTTGTCTTTATTAGGTGCCTCTTCTCAGCTTTGTGCTAGATGACCTAATCCCCTCCCCCATCCTCCAGGAAACTAATGTTTGGAGCCCAACTGCTGTTATCCAGCATTCTTTTTCCTTGAGACCTACAGGCCTTTAAAGCCAGAAGAACATCAATGGTACAAAAAGAACTGAGCCCCTTTCTCTGGAAGAACCATTTAGACTATCAAGGCTTCTTTATCCACTTTCATACCAACCACTGTCTTTTCCATCTAGCCAAAACTGAATGGTTCCATCACCATAAAACTTCTCAGTGCAGACAGTGAGTTCTGATGTGTCAAACCTAAAATGACTACGTGATCTCTCTACTAGCCTGGAACCTGACAGCTTTACTATTTTAGTTAAAACCTTTTTTTTTCCATTGTAGCTTTGCCAACTCTTGCAGCATAGTCTATTATTCTCTATACTCTCTTTGGAATTTACTTCATTCCTTTACATGAGATTGCTAGCAGCTTTGAGGTATACAAGCAGGCTCAGTGATTTTAGCCCACTAAAGTCTTTAGAAACTTGAACTTATAACATAAAACAACTGTAACTTTTATGTTACCTTCACATCTCTCCTTCAGGACTTACAATCATATCAAGTTGGCTAATGTGTTTCCCAACTATTTCTCATACACATTTCTTTCACTCTTTACTTATTGCTGATGCTGAAGTATTCACCTGGGAAATGCTTGGAAATTCACTTTGGAAGTGTTGTTCATCTATTGGCAATAAGAAAAGGCCTTCAATTCTCATTCTTCTGCTGTCACTTCTGATCCACTTTTGGTTCCATGTATCTGTACATCACATTGTGCTGCATTCAAACCTTTCTGGCTTGCAGGACTCCTTTTGAGTTTGTGTTGCTTTCCAGTCTGATGATCACCAGATGACTACTTCTAGTTTTCACTCACACACCATAATTCTTCTGAGCCCTGCATCTTTGATCATATTCTTCTCTCTGAATAAGAACCCTCACTGTATCCCCCAACACCCATGCCATCTTTAAAAGAAAAAAGAAGTTCTCACTATAAGTTTAGACTCTACAGTTCCTTTTTCATGCACCAAAGTGCTTTGATACACTCTCCTTGACATCCCCACTAAAATTTTGTCTTCACCACATGGCATTATGGTTTTCACTTAATAGATCTCTCTCTCTCCTACAGTGCATAAAATGTGTAGGTTGTGTTTGTTGTTTTTTATGCAATATCTATCTCATCTTTTAATATGTAGTATGGTCATATTGAATGAGACAATGAATTGAGTTTTACAAAACCCACTGCACAACTCTGCACCATTTATTCATTTTCTGTGCAGAGAGTCTGTATACTTTGCTGTTGAGAATTTCACTGGTTACCTGACCATAATCCTATAATACAGTTGTAAGGAAGATTTTGTCAAAGTGTGGTGAACACAGACTTACAGCCTTCTAAATGATACCATCCACTGTTGTTTGCTCTTCTTGCTGCAAAACTAAGTAAGAAATAATAGATCATATCCTAAATACTTGATAGTCAACACATTTTAAGGCTTTTTATATAGTACCAAGAATAATTCTTAAGTATTTCAGTCAACTCTGGCTCTTTGGGCATCATAATGACTTTTGAGTGATGCAATGAGGTAAAGTATACTTCAAAAATTCAAATGCTGAAATTCTGACTGTGTCCCAAATGTGACTTGTTCTGGATGTAGGTTCTCTCAAAAAATATTCAAGATTGGTGGTTAATACAGTTGTCAACCTGACAAACCAAGCAAGAGAGAATCCCAGTTGAGGAATTGCCATATTGTCTTGTGGACATGTCTATGGGGTATTTTCTTGTTTGTTAATTGATATAGGAGGGCTAACCTGCCATGTAGAGCCACCCCTCAGCTGGTGGGACTGTGTTGCCTCAGAAAACTAACTGAAAAAAATCCAATGAGCAGGGTTCCTTCGTGGTTTCTGTTTCAAACGCCTGTGTTTATTTATTGTGTTGACTTCGGTCAGTGGTGGACTATAACCCTTTCCTTCCCCAAGTTGCTTTCAGTAAGTGTTTGATGCAGTAGTAGAGAAGTAAAAGAGGATATCAATTTAGGCTGAGTTAATTAGGATAGGCCTTAAAGGAGCATGACTCCTGTCTTCAACAGAAGAAATCTAGAGACAGTGAGATAGCTCAGTGGCTGAAGTCTTTCACCAAGTCAGTAAACTTGAGTTTAATATCCGGAACCCACATAGTAGAAGAAGACAACCAAATCAATCAGGTTGTCTTTTGACCTCCATACTGTTGTCATGGGATTTATATAGGCCTTCCTTCCCCAAAATAAATGTAAAAACTTTTAACTAGAAATTTTATTAGAAACATATACAAAGGGTTATGCTGCAAAGATACAGACAGGGAAGATACTCATATACAAATGATAGAGAGAGCAAGAGGGGGCAGAGGAGGGGGAAGGGAAAGATAGATCTCCAGAGAAACCAGCCCTGCTTACTTCATAGACCTATTGTTACGTCACTAAGTGTGTGGTATATATCCCAACACCCCTAGTGAACTGCTACAATAAATAGCTCTACATATTTTAGAACACCAAGGGAAATTCAGTGAACTGACTATGAAAGGAGAAAGATAAAAAGCTAATATAATTTTTTTTCTTTCCCTCTCTTACCTTTGGACAAGCCTGGGAAAGACTTTAGCTGCTAGGGACACTGACGAGAACTGTGGAGCACATGTGATTGTTTCCATTCTTAAAGACATTCACAAATGGTAAACATCTGGAGATACAGAGTATGGGGGAATGTTTCCTGAAAGATGCCACTGAACAAACCTTTTTCCCCCTTTGGCTAAAAGTGCTTTGAGGGTAGAAACATGGACATATTAAATTAGTTCCATGAGTTTGTTAGTGTTTCAAAATATCCAAGAAACAAGTAAAGTCAAGCAAAGGTCTACCTTCATGCCAGACGCTAAGTAAACAGTATGGTGCCAGGGATGCTGTAGTTACACACACTCCCTATGTGATCTTCATCTATGCCCTCACTAGCCCTTTCTATGCTGCAGCCTACAGTAAATCCAAATGGCTGTTGCCTTGTTATTACCACATTTTCCCAATAGTGAAGGTTAGAAGACAAGCTATCACTCTGGCTATATTGACCCAGCTATCAATTTATTGAAAGTCATCAATTTCGCTACATCCAAACTAAGGACTAACAAATACAATTAGTTATCTCTCAAAAGGTCTGCACTCTTGCATCAAAGCTTTCTACTTCACCATCTTTTATTCATTTAAAAAATGAATTCATGGTTTTAAAATCCTCTATTTTCTTACCTGACTAATCATTCATAACCCATGATTTTTATCCCTGAATATTTTGTTTATTCATGATTTTCTCAGTGTCTTGTTAGAATATATAACAAATTGTTTTTTCCAAAAACATTACATGTATACATTAATCAAGACCCTGAGGTAGGAAATACTGCATTCATTATTAAATCATTTCATTTTCTTCATGGGTAATCATATTACTAACTAGTAGCAATAATAGGGTTTTTTTCATATTTTTGAAGCACAAGAAATAATTCTACATGAGCATAAATTGATTTTCCCTCTTTGTTAGTTATGTCTCATATTGAATTGGCTAAAAACTGCAAAAGTATAAAGCCTTTGTTCATTCCTTTCTTTATAGTTTGTTTTTAATGACATTTCCAAGCATAAGTGAGTAAAAGAAAATACACTTCTCTCAAGCACCTCTTTCCCACCTGGGTAAGGCCTCTTCTTCTCTGGCCAAATGCTTCATTTGTTATACCAGAGAACCCAAACTTATACATCATTATCCCCAGCGCTCAGAGTTTGAATTCCACGGGTTCTGAAATGGATAACATCTGCCACAGCACCAAACAGAATATTATCAAGTACACAAAAATCCCCCAGTTATCTCTCTCCCTACTAATTCTGATAACACTAATCATTTCAATGTCTTCAAATTTTGTCTTTTCACCATGTAATGTGTTTGTAATCTGCAAGAAGTAGATTTGCAATAAGTAGCCTTGCCTGATAAGCTTTCACGTAGTAACATGCGACCTAGGTTCCTGTATGTCTTCTTGTGGTCTGATGGCACAGGCATTTCTAGTGCTGCATTCTATGTCACCCTCTGGACATACCACAGTTTATTTTCTCATTCACTGTTGAAAGTCATATTAGTTGCTTCTGACTTTTAAAGGTTGGAGGAACTTTGAGTACAGCTGCTATAAGCCTCCCTCTATAAGTTTTGTAAAAGTAAACTTTTGATCATTTGGGTAAGTAATAGAATGAAAAATTTGTGCTCTATCATAAGAATATGTTTAAGTTTTTAATAAACTTTCAAACTCTCATTCAGAGTGGTAGTCATGTCTCTGCACAAGTCAGAAGCATACAATTTTGCCAGTGTACTAAATGTTGGCTACTCTTGTAAGTATATAGTAATAGCATGTTGCCATTTTAATTGACAATTTCCTAGTGGCCTATGATGTGAAACAACTTTTCAAATACTATTTTCAGTATGCACATCTTCCTAAATGAGATGTAAGCTAAGACCTTCAGCTTAATTTTAAATAATTTATTTGTGTTTACTCATTGCTGAGCTTTAAGGTACTTCTGTACACTTTTGATAACCATCTATTATTAACTACGTATTTGCAAATATTATCACACGAACTGTGCCTTGGGTGTCCATTCTCCATTTGCAGAGGGGTTATTTTTAATGACTGCTAGCTCAATTATTTTGCTAATTAATCTTGCTTTTGGTACTGAATCAAAACATCTTCATTATCCAAACAAAGTTCACTTCTATTTTTTCTAGGAGCTTTACAGTTATAGATTTCAGTCTAGGGTCTGTTTTTATTTTTGTTCAGGATAGAAGGATTCTCAAATTCAGTTTTAATGTACTCCGTGTTTCTAAGTGTTGAAAATGAAGAGCACACATTTGAAGTTTGCCTCTCTCCCATACAGTCAATCTTGCCAGTGTAGCAGCATACAGTCTTCCACATTTTCATTTTCTGCATAGATAAATATACAGTCATTTTCTATGCCTATTTTTTTTTCCTTGAAGTAGACTGATAAGTAGCAATTGGATGTTTTCATTCTCTACTTCTGTACTATGAAAGTATCTCTGAAATCTGAACGGGGAGACTTTACAGATGAAAATATCTGCAAAGTATTCAATGAACAGTATACTTACAATAAGGAGGGAGATAGAGCCTTGGGTAACCAACCACTGAAGAGGAGCCTCATTTTCATCCCTCTGGCTTCCAGTTTTGCTTTCTTATTTGTTGATAGCTTATAGCTATTTTCCCTATTTCTGTAACCACATCAGCAAGGTCAATTATGTCATAGCTTCTTCCAGCTGAAGCTCTTTGCTAGCTGGCCTTGCTATATCAGGATTAACATAAATGTGGGGTCCCCCCAAGCCCTTGATTTTAATTAGAAAAAATGGAGCCAGATGGTGTCCTACTAGACCATCTTACACTTACTGGCCACTGGGTATTTGGGTGATATTACTGGATATCTTATTGCTAAGGAGGAGGCTTGGTGCTACCTTGAGGTGTCTCATTTCAATCTCTGGTGTTATGTTTCAAGGATTATGAAGACTGGTGAATCTCTTTGTCATTGAAAATCTGCTGTTAATCTTGAGGGCTGTGTATAAGCATGAGGAAGGAGGGAGATATTCAAATGCATTCAAGTAAACACTTTCACATCTTTTAATTTGCAGAGACAGTGACTAACATTTTAAATTAGCAATTTAACACATTATTATCAAAACACTTCTTTCCTTAAACACCATAAGGAATACTGGGAGTTCATATTAAAAAATACTTAAAACTAGCTAGCGGCAGGAAGGAAGATCTCTCTGGTTTTAAAGTATTCACCACCTTATAAAAATCAGCATAAACAAACTTAGAACTAAGACATGTGAGTGATTGGCTGTCAGACTCTGACAAGAAACAGGAAGAAAAATTCCACCATCCTGGTAGTAACATTACTTTTAGGCTTAAAGTGGGTTTAAAAGTCTTATCTGCAACATGAGAAAACTCATTCTTACAGCTTCTGGTTTCTAGCAGAGCTCCTTCAGGGATTCTTTGGACACCAAATTAACAAAGGCAAGAATCTACATTTCCTTTAGAGTGAGAGGACATTTAGCATGTATATGATCTGGAAGAATAATTCATTTATTTCTCGAAATATCTAGGATTTATTCTTTAAAATTAGATGAGCACTCACTCTAAAGTTCATGAGCTTAATAACTCTAACTCTTCCAAATCAACATGAAGAAAATTTGGAAAAAAGAGACTCCCAGTAAAGTCTTTCTAAAAAAGGAAGCAACCTTTCAGTTCATTCATACGAAGACAAACAAAACAAAACAAAACAAACAAACAAACAAAAAAAACCAACCTTGTCACAGGCATGTGGCTAAAGGAGAGTTCATGGCCTGCATGACAGAGCACAGAAGTGGCTTTGCATGTGTGACCCGGGGCCTGACACTTGGCCACATTGCAAGCTCACAGGACACGGTCTTCCATCTGAAATCAGAAGTCCTGCCACTTTACTGAGAACATCATTATCCTCACTGACCTCAGGTTCATACATACAAGGACAAGTTTTCCCTAAAGCCCAACTCAGATTTCTCCCAGCAACCTGGAGTTCTTAGACCTGCGTCCTAACTCTGAGCCAAGCTCTCAGTTTCTGAGTATTTTTTTTCAAAATTCTTTCTGAATGATTATGATTTTATTTCATTTAGCTTTTGCATTAATAATGTTTTTCCAGTATTATAGAATAAGAATGTGATATAGTTTAAGGAAGCTGGTAGTCCAGTTAAGAATACTTCGCAAAACCAAAACTTCCCACTGCCATGGGAAATGTGTCTGGGCAAGTCACATGATTCTATGGAATGAAATAACTATAATAATAGATTGGAATAGAAAATAAAGAACACAGATTATAACTCTTAGCTTAAAATATCGGTAAATATTAAAGGCTGCCATGATCTACAGAACCTACATGTATATTAAAAATCTATAACTATTGTGATTTTAAATACTGATGATTAAAATACTGCTTCTCCCTCATGAAAAAATAACTCTTCATGGGTATATTCTGTTCTCAAATGCCTTGATGGCCTTTTCTGCACAGGAATATCAGAGATGTTTGCATAATGCAGAACTGAGGAACACAGCAGTACTTCTGTAAGGCTCAAAAGAAAGGGCTCACTGGAGATCATATCTCCCTCTAGATAAAACCAGGGAGGCTGCTTGATACTGCTTATGAAAGTCTGGGTTTCTGAGGCTTGGGAATAATTTCCTATATGAACCTTCCATATGTACAGGCATCATTTGGTCATGTTGGTTATGAGATAAAAATGAAGAAATAGCATATGAACTGTTGGTGATCTGCCTTCTGGTAATGCTACAGTTAGTCAACCTTGCTCTTGTTCAGCTTCCTTATGTGTTCTGCCAGGTTAAATATGAGGGCAACTACCTTATTTGTTTGAAAATAAGTTATAGGGTTGAAAGATTAGGCCTTTCTTAATCACTGATAATCACAGATGTATTTTATGAACATTTATGCTAATTTCCAAAAGTAAATGTGTTCAGAGTATGTATTATAATACTTGAATGTAACAGGAAAGAAGTCTTGGAAGATGAAGTATTGGCAGAATCTACCCAGGTAATGAGGAAGGAGAGAAGTGATAGGTGAGCTCACACAGATTCTTTCTTCCACATCCCTAAACTTACCTTGTCATCAGAGTGAGGCTTTTTCTCTTGGTCCACTTATTTCTTAAGTTGGACAAAGTTTGTCCAGACAGAAAAATATGTTGCAGAATTGAAAGGTGTAAGTACCATAAAAAGAGAAACAGACGAACACATGAGACAGAGTTGGCTTTACAGGTCATGAAGAAACAATATTCCTATCTATATTCAGAAAGAGGAAGGGTAAAAGTAGAAACATAGCAAAAATCACTGCGATAAAAATGACTTGGGTATATTCACGATGAACACTAAACAAGTAGTATTTAAAATAACTGAACTTAGTAAATCAAAGCATAGACACAAGTAAAGAAATAAAACTAATGTCCTGGAAAATAATTTTTACTCTATCTGCTTAAACATTTAATGTGTGAGGTATAGAGTATTAACTCCTTCTTGTTGGAAATACTAAAGCAGTAAGAAGGGAACTAATTTTTTTTTAAAGAAATAATGCCTGAAAGTTTCCTTAACTGTAATTGCTCAGATTCAAGTAATTTATCAGGGGAATATCTAAAAAACTGATAAAAAAATAACTGGTGGATGGAATTTGAAATGTAAATGAAAAAAATATCTAATAAAAAATAAATTTAAAAAAAAATACCAGCTGCACCAGAGCATGGAAACATCTTAAAGAGATGTAAAGAGAGGATGCTGAGCTGGGAAGGAAGTTTTTACTGTGTTCATTTTAACATTTATAGATGAAAGACAGTATAGAAAAACACCCTGGGGAAACAGTATCATGTCAACAAGTAGAGATCAGGTCTGGCAGATACATTTATCATTCCTATGTACATAATAAACTCTTATGTACATATTAAAGTGCTTGTTAAGCATGGAGCACATCTGACAAGTTACAAGAAGGGATGGAGAAACATAGACACCCATGGGACAGGAGAACGACAACATAAAGTGTTGGAGAGAATATTAAACAATGCTCAACACACACAAACACTCACACACACATGCACACATACACACATGGACAAACATGCACCACACACATGTACACACCTACACACAAACAGTTGCACCCTGCCAAGCATTGAATATATACTATACACATGATCTAAAAAAAAGCTTCTAAGACCACCAACTACTCAATAAACTTCAATTCATAAGCAGTAAGACTCTTCCCTAAACCAGTCACTTAAAGAAAAGAGAATATTCCTAACTCTTAATTAATTCTTTAATTAAAATAACTGTTAGGTTATTTGGGACATTTTACAACAACTGAAAAAATCTAATACTACATTTAAAAATTAGTAGGCTACAATCAAATCAGTACAAATATCGAACTGTGTATACTACTAAAACCAAGGGAGAATGAGATTCATAGAACTACTCAAAAGCTAATAAACGCAAGGGCACCAGAAGGAACAGAATGATAAAGGCTGATGCAGAAATCAGTGGAAGATAAATCAAATAAGCAATAATGACAAGGTGGTTGATGATGCTGAAAGAAATGTCTTTGAAAGGACTAGGAAGTAATAAAGCATTGACAAGATAGAGGGTGAAGGAAGAAAGCTGTAGGGGAAGAACATCCAACATGGAAGCAGGAAAGCACATGGAATGAAATACAAATCAAAAATTTATGGGGAAACGTTTTTTTTGGTAAACTTAAAAAAATAATGACAATTAAAAAGTTAAAATGCACTCCTGTCAGTGTTTACATGGAGACTACGAAGTAACAAAATGTAAAGAGTGGAAAAAGAAAAAATATATCTATAAAATAAGTGGAGAATAGAAATATTTTACAATGTTAAGTTTCCTTAAGGCACAGGATCAGGGCTAAACACATACAGGCTAAATGTTTGTTTGCTTTAAGGTAAATTTGAAATAATTTTACTTTGAGCAGAATCCATTTTTTTTCAGTTCTTTTATTATTTAAAACAGTGGTCCTGACTGGGGTTTTTATATATATTGTAATTTAAGAAAGTGTAATAAAGAAAAAAAAAAAAAAGTCCAGCCATGAAATTCTGTGTTTCTACACTAGCTGCTAAAGGCAGCTCTGACTTGACCAGTGAACAACTGTCCTCTGACCAGGGACAGTTCACTCATAGCCAAGGCTCTGTAATTCCAGCTGTGTCCATCCGAGAGATGTAAGTAACACCATGAACCTTATATCTGTGAACTAACAGAATATGAATGGCAGTTAGCACATATGTTTCAGAAATATCACTTTTTACAGATGATGTAAAAATATGTAGTATCTAGTCAAACAAATTTAGTTAACCCTGGATTCACTGGCAGAACATGTATGTAAAGGCATGATGCATAGAAAAAAAATATTTTCTATGTGCCTGTTGCTCACCTCTTTCCCTTACAAACACTAGAGCTATGACCTGCCAGGGCCTTTTATGCATTTTATTTTCTCTGTCCATTTTGTATCTCTGTGAAGTAGAAAACAATCCTGAATGAGCTACCCTGAAAACTATACTGAATAAACTGTTCAGTTAAGGTAAGACCTGCATGTGAATGTTGTTAATAATGTCTAATCATGTTGGATGGTGACTTTGTATCAATGGGGCAAAACCAAAACAGTTGGTTTTCTTCTGAGTTTAAGCCTATAATGATCTCTACTTTGCTGAGTAATAGGAGAACCAAAGCAAGAAAAATAGCATTTATCTTATTTATCTTATCTTATTTATAAAAATGAGTGTACGTTAATATGTATTCTGTTATGAATGACTACAGTTTTGATTGTTATTTCTCATATTTTCAGATCTTTCTGTCTTCTTGTAATAGGTGGCAGAATTACTTAGCAGGAGTAATCACTTAGCAGGATGAGGGGCCCTTACACCCACCCAGCCCTGCCATGGACTCTCTTGTGTGTGGAGGGTGTGAGTCTAGCCAGTTTCTTCCATATCTTTGATGCTACTGAAGTTTCCTTTGGGTGTTTTAGTTTGCTAGTCTCACAGGGGCTCACAGCCCCTCACAAAAGTTCTCATACACTTCTCATATTACTTCAGGCTTTGCCAATCCCTCAGCATCCCTCAACACCATCCAGCCACCTGAGGCACTGTGACTGGTCACACTTTTCTGCCCTCAGAGCCCTGCAGCCCCCTTAGTGTATTCATGCAGCATGGAGCTAAGGGCTCAGTGCCTCTCAGAAGCCTCAAGCTCGACTGTGCTTTGTATAATATTTTCAGACTTAAATCAATGGGACCTCCCATGTGAAGTTGGGTGTTTTAATAATTTCCATGATAATGTTTTAATGTTTTCAGTCCTTTGTTTGTTATTGACTTTCAGAAGAGATAAATATTAGGATTATTTTACCTGTCTTTTCTTCCCTTCATCCTTTCCTCCAATTCTAGTAGGAATGCATTGCATCTCTGTTCCTATATAGCAAGAATTAGTTACTTAATTAATTAGAACTTCAAGTTCTCCCTGTCTTGAGGATACAATAGAAAACCTCTAGGCTTCTTCAGAGGATTCACAACTCAGGTTAATGAAAATGAAAGGGACCAAAAACACTTTCTTTTTCATAAAATGGTTTTTGAGTAATTTGAAAGGCAGACTCCATCCCTCCTCCCTCCTGCCATTCTGTCCTTTCATTTTCCCTCCCTCCCTTGCCTTCCCCTCCCTTTCATCATGAGTACTATGTGAGTCCTTTGGCCTTCCTTTCATATCTCCCTTTCTATTTTTTTAAGCAGCCATGTTATCTGGTTGTTACCCAACAAAGGATATATAAGACAATACCATAATGGAAAATCAAAAACTTCTTACATTTAAAGGTATTTGCATTTAATTTCTCTAATTTTATTACTTATTGGTCATCTACTTGACAATGGTTCTAAAAATGAACTAGTCTGCACTGAATTAGGTACTTAGATAATATTTCACCCACCAAAAAAAAAAGTCTAGACAGTATGAGTCTAAGGAATTAGGTAACCATGCTGATATCACAAGTCTATAAAGGTGGTATCTACCTTTCCCCTCAGACCAGCTCCGGGACACCTTGGGCACGAACTCAGTAAACAGCTCCACTGTCCCCAGTGGACTCTCCATGCAATCTTAGGATCACTGGTGAGTGGAATACAACATCAGTCCCAATCCAATCACACTAGGCCTGAGCCAGCAGCAGGGAAGCAGAAAACACCGCCTGACCAGGAGCACAAGTCCCTTCCAGTTGGCTCGAGCTCTGGGTCGCCTTGAGCACCAACTCAGCAGTCAGTACTATGGTCACCAGAGTACACTCATGCAATCTTAGGGTCACTGGTGAGTGGAACACAACATCTGTTCCAAACCAATTGTGACATGCCTGTGACAGCAGGAGCAAGGACATAGGAGTCATGCCTGACTAGAAGCTTGGGTTCCTTCTGATCAGTACTGGTACACCTTGGTTTCAAACACACCAGAGAGCCCCACGGTCCTATGAGGAAACACCACTTCCAGGCACTGTAACATGCCCAGGATCTTAGGATTCCAGGATCCCAGGATAACAGGAGCTTGGTCACACCAGGATCTCAGGGTCTCAGAGGAAGCTTGACTGCCAAGAATTCTGACACACCCAGAACCTCAGGTTCACAGAAGCCTGAAATCACAGGATCACAGAGAAAGCTGGACACTGAAAAGTCCTGAATCAACCAGGATTATAGGAAGGACAAGCTCCAATCAGATATATAAAGGGCAGCAATCACTTGAGATAATCAGATGGCAGGAGGCAAGCATAAGAACAGAAGCAACAGAAACCAAGGTTACATGCCATCATCAGAACCATACTCTCCCACCATAGAAAGTCTTGCATACACCATCACACCAGAAAATCAAGACATGGATCTAAAGTCACTTCTCATAATGATGATGGAGGACTTTAAGAAGGAAATACAGGAAAGCACAGGTAAACAGCTAGAAGCCCTTAAAGAGGAAACACAAAAATCCCTTAAAGAGTTACAGGAAAACACTACAAAACAGATGAAGAATTGAAAAAAAAATCCAGAATCTAAAAATGGAAGTAGAAACAATAAAGAAATCACAAAGAGAGACAATTCTGGAGATAAAAATCCTAGGAAATAAATCAGGAACCATAGATGCGAGCATCAGCAACAGAACACAAGAGATGAAAGAAAGAGTCTCAGGTGCAGAAGATTCCATAGAAAACAGGGACACAACAATCAAAGATAATGCAAAGTAAAAAAAAAATCCTAACTCAAAACATTTAGGAAATCCAGGATACAAAGAGAAGACCAAACCTAAGGATAATAGGTATAGATAAGAATGAAGATTTTTTTCAACTTAAAGGATCAGTAAATATCTTCAACAAAATTATAGAAGAAGACTTTCCTTTTTTTAATTAGGTATTTTCTTCATTTACATTTCCAGTGCTATCCCAAAAGTCCCCCTTACCCTCCATCCCCCACTTCCCTACCCACCCACTCTCACTTCTTGGCCCTGGCATTCCCCTGTACTGAGGCATATAAAGTTTGCATTATCAATGGGCCTCTCTTTCCACTGATGGCCGATTAGGCCATCTTCTGATACATATGCAGCTAGAGACACGAGCCCCAGGGGGTGCTGGTTAATTCATATTGTTCCTAACCTAAAGAAAGGGATGCCCATGAACATAGAAGAAGCCTATAGAACTCCAAATAGACTGGACCAGAAAAGAAATACCTCCTGAAACATAGTAATCAGAACAACAAATGCACTAAATAAGGATAGAATATTAAAAGAAATAAGGTGAAAAGGTCAAGTAACATATAAAAGCAGACCTATCAGAATTATACCAGACTTCTCACCAGAGATGATGAAAGCCAGATCCTGGACAGAGGTTATACAGAACCTAAGAAAACACAAATGCCAGCCCAGGCTACTGTACCCAGCATAACTCTCAATTACAATAGATAGAGAAACCAAAGTATTCCATGACAAAACCAAATTCACAAAATATATTTCCATGAATCCAGCCTTTCAAAGTATAATAAAGGGAAAACAACAACACAGGAGGGAAATGACACTCTAGAAAAGGCAAGAAATTAATCCTTCAACAAACCTAAATGAAGATAGCTGCAAGAACAGAATCCCAAATCTAACAAGAAAAATAATAGGAAGTAACAACTACTTTTCCTTAATATCTCTTAACATCAATGGACTCAATTCCCAAATAAAAAGACATAGACTAACAGACTGGCTACATAAACAGGACCCAACATTTTGCTGCTTACAGGAAACTCACCTCAGAGACAAAGACAGACACTACTCCAGAGTAAATTACTGGAAAACAATTTTCCAAGCAAATGGTCCAAAGAAACAAGCTGGAGTAGCCATTCTAATATCGAATAAAATTGACTTCCAACCAAAAGTTACCAAGAAAGACAAGGAGGTACACTTCATACTCATCAAGGTAAAATGTTCCAAAATGAACTTTCAATTCTGAGTATCTATGCTTCAAATGAAAGGACATCCATATCCATTAAAGAAACTTTAGTAAAGTGAAAAGCACACATTGCATCACACACAGTAATAGTGGGAGACTTCAACACCCCACTTTCATCAAGGACAGATCCTGGAAACAGAAACTAAATAAAGAAACACTGAAATTAACAGAAGTTATGAAACAAATGGATTTAAAAGATATCTACAGAACATGTTATCTTAAAACAAAAGGATATACCTTCTTCTCAGCACCTCATTGTACTTTGTCCAAAACTGACTGTATAATCAGTCACAAAACAGGCCTCAACAGTTTCAAAAATATTGAAATTATGCCATACATCCTATCAGATCACCAAGGACTAAGGCTGATCTTCAATAACAGCATAAATACTAGGAAGCCAACATTCACGGGGAAGCTCTACAACACTCTACTCAATGATAACTTGGTCAAAAAAGAAATAAAGAAAGAAATTAAAGACTTTTTAATGTTTGATGAAAATTAAGCCACAACATACCCAAATTTATGGGACACAATGAAAACAGTCCTAAGAGGAAAAGTCATATTTCAGAGTGCCTCCAAAAAGAAACTAGAGAGAGCACACAGTAGCAGCTTGACAGCACACCTAAAACCTATAGAACAAAAGGAAGCAAATTCTCCCAAGCGGAGTATACAGCAGGAAATAATCAAACTCAGGGCTGAAATCAACCAAGTAGAAACAAAAACAACTATACAAAGAATCAACCAAACCAGGAGCTGGGTTTTTTGTTTGTTTGTTTGTTTGTTTTGTTGTTGTTGTTTTGGTTTTTTTTTTTTTGTGAAAATCAACAAGATAGATAAACCCTTAGCCAGAAAAACTAGAGAGCACATGGATAGTATCCTAATTAACAAAATCAGAAATGAAAAGGGAGACATAACAACAGAACCGGAGGAAATTTAAAACATTATCAGATCCTACTACAAAAGGCTATACTCAATAAAACTGGAAAATATGGATGAAATGGACAATTTTCTAGACAGATATCAGGTACCAAATTTAAATCTAGATCATATTAATGATCTAAGAAGCCCAATATCCCCTAAAGGAAGAGAAGACATACTTAATAGTCTCCCAACCAAAAAAAAAAAAAAAATCCTAGGACCAGATGGCTTTAGTGTACAGTTCTATCAGACCTTCAAAGAAAACCTAATTCCAATTCTTCTAAACTATTTCACAAAATATAAACAGAAGGTGCTCTACCCAATTCATTCTATGAAGCCACAATTATTCTGATAAACTACACAAAGACCCAACAAAGAAAGACAACTTCAGACAAATTTCCCTTATGAATATTGATGCAAAAATACTCAATAAAATCCTCACAATCCAAATCTAAGAACACATCAAAATGATCATCCTTCATAATCAAGTAGGCTTCATCCCAGGGATCCAGGGATGGCTTAATATATGGAAATCCATGAAAGTAATCCACTATACAAACAAACTGAAAGACAAAAACCACATGATCGATCATCTTGTTACATGCTGAGAAAGCATTTGACAAAATCCAACACCTTTTCATGATAAAAGCCTCGGAAAGATCAGGAATTCATGGCCCATACCTAAACATGATAAAAGCAATCTACAGCAAACCAGTAGCCAACATCAAACTAAATGGAGAGAAACTTCAAGCAATTCCACTAAGATTAGGGACTAAACAAGACTGCCCACTCTGTCCTTACCTATTCAATATAGTACTTAAAGTCCTAGCCAGGGCAACTAGACAACAAAAGACATGAAGGGGATACAAATTGGAAAGGAAGAAGTCAAAATATTAATATTTTCAGATGATTTGATAGTATATATAAGTGACCCTAAAAATTCCATCAGAGGACTCCTAAACCTGATAAACAGCTTCATTGTAGTAGCTGGATATATAATTATCTCAAACAAAGCACTGAATGGCCTTTCTCTACGCAGAGGATAAACAGGAAGAGAAAGATATTAGGGAGCAACACCCTTCATAATAGTCATAAATAATATAAAATACCTGGGTGTGACTGTAACTGAGAAAGTGAAAGAACTGTATGATAAGAACTTCAAGTCTCTGAAGAAAGAAATCAAAGATCTCACAAGATGGAAAGATCTCCCATACTCATGGATTTGCAAGATTAATATAGTAAAAATGTCTATCTTTCTGAAAGCAATCTGCAGATTCAATGTAATCCCCTTCAAAATTCCAATTCAATTCTTCACAAAGTTAGAAAGGTCAATTTGCAAATTCATGCGGAATAACAAAAAACATAGGGTAGCAAAAACTATTCTCAACAGTAAAGGAACCTCTGGTGGAATCACCATGCCTGACCTCAAGATGCAATTGTGATAAAAACTGCATGGTACTGGTACAACGACAGACAGGTAAATCAATGGAATAGAATTGAAGACCCAGAAATGAACCAATACACCTATGGTCACTTGATGTTTGACAAGGGAGCTAACACCATCCAGTGGAAAAAAGACAGCATTTTCAACAAATGGTGCTGGCACCAGTGGTGGACCTCTTGTAGAATAATGTTAGTTGGTCCATTCTTATCTCCTTGTACAAAGCTCAAGTCTAAGGGGATCAAGGAACTCCACATATAACCAGAGACACTGAAACTTATACAGGAGAAATTGGGGAAAAGCCTCAAAGATATGGGCACAAGGGAAAAATTCCTGAACAGAAAAGAAATGGCTTGTGCTGTAAGATCTAGAATTGACAAATGGGACCTCATAAAATTGCAAAGCTTCTGTAAGACAAAAGACACTGTCAATAAGACAGAAAGGCTACCAACAGATTGGGAAAGATTCTTTACCAATCCTAAATCTAATAGACTAATATCCAATCTACACAAAGAGCTCAAGAATCTGAACTACAGAAAAACAAATAACCCTATTAAAAATGGGTTACAGAGCTAAAGAAAGAATTCCCAACTGAGGAATATCGAATGACTGAAAAGCACCTGAAAAAATGTCCAAGATCCTTAATCATCAGGGAAATGCAAATCAAAACAACCCTGAGATTTCACCTTACACCAGTCAGAATGGCTAAGATCAAGAATTCAGGTGACAGCAGATGCTGGTGAGGATGTGGAGAAAGAGGAACACTCCTCCATTGCTGGTGGGATTGCAAGCTGGTGCAACCACTCTGGAAATTAGTCTGGTGGTTCCTTAGAAAATTGGACATAGTACTACTGGAAGATCCAGTAATACCTCTACTGGGCATATACCCAGAAGATATTCTAACTGGTAATAAGGACATATGTTCCACTGTGTTCATAGCAGCCAGAAGCTGGAAAGAACCCAGATGTCCCTCTATAGAGGAATGGATACAGAAAATGTGGTACATTTACACAATGGAGTACTACTCAGCTATTAAAATCAATGAATTTATGAAATTCTTAGGCAAATGGATGGATCTGGAGGATATCATCCTGAGTGAGGTAACCCAATCACAAAAGAACACACATGATATGCATTCACTGATAAGTGGATACTAACCCAGAAATTTACAATACCGGAGATACAATTTGCAAAACACATGAAACTCAAGAATAAGGAAGACCAAAGTGTGGATACTTCATTCCTTCTTAGAATAGGGAACGAAATACCCATGAATGGAACTACAGAGACAAAGTTCAGAGCAGAGCCTGACAGAATGACCATCCAGAGAGTACCCCACTTGGGGATACAGCCCATAAACAACCACCAAACCCAGACACTAGGCAGATGCCAACAAGAGCCTGCTGACAGGATCCTGATATAGCTGTCTTCTGTGAGGCTTTGTCAGTGCCTGGCAAATACAAAAGTGGATGCTCACAGTCATCCTCTGGATGGAGCACTAGGTCCCCATTCAAGGAGATGGAGAAATACCATGGAGCTGAAGGGGACTGAAACCCCACAGAATGAACATCAATATGAACTAACTTTTACCCTCAGAGCTACTTGGTTCAAAGAAAACACTTGGTGGAACTTGTGGCTCTAGCTATATTTGTAGCAGAGGATAGCCTAGTTGATCATCAATGGGAAGAGAGGCCCTTGGTCCTGTGACAGCTCTATGCCCCAGTATAAGGGAATGCCAGGATCAGGAATGGGAGTGGGTGAGTTGGGGAACAGGGGGAGGTAGGAGGGGATAGGGGATTTTCAGAGAGGAAACTAGGAAAGGGGATAACATTTGAAATGTAAATAAAGAAAATATCTAATATAAAAATTACAAGAAAATAAAAGGAAAGGTAATAGCTAGTTCAGAGAGAGATATGATAAGTTCAAGTTAACATCCTTAATCTCTAATTTGTCCTGTGCTCAAATTTCCTTCAGTTGGGTCATAATTTACAACATTGTGGCAGCAGGTAATGTTGGGCATTGGGCTATTCACAGACAGCCTGGTTTCCAGTTGAGGCTAGATGTTGAACCACTGGCCGAGTGCTGATAATTTTTCTACATTTAATGGAAGGAGTTCTCTCATGTCTCCTGGAACTCTGGCTTCTGTCAAAGTTACCATCCTCTCAAGTCCCACAAGAGAAGCATGGTTAGTAGTCAAGTAGGCAATGTCCCAATCTTCTGACCTTCAGGCTAATCTCCTCCCCAGTTACCTACAACAGAAAAGATAGCAGCATACTTTAAAAGGGGCTGTTTGACTCCTCCTTGCTCTCTCAGTCCTCTCCTCTCTCTTTGTCTTCTTTCCTCTTTCTTCCTCTCTCTCCCTCTTATTCTCTAGCCTTTCTTCTCTCTCTCTCCTTTCCCCTTTCTTTTTTTTTTTATTACATATTTTCCTCTATTACATTTCCAATGCTATCCCAAAAGTCCCCCCCCTTCCCCCCCAACTCCCCTACCCACCCATTCCCATTTTTTGTCCCTGGCATTCCCCTGTACTGAGGCATATAAAGTTTGCCTGACCAATGGGCCTCCCTTTCCAGTGATGGCCGACTAGGCCATCTTTTGATACATATGCAGCTAGAGTCAAGAGCTCTGGGGTACTGGTTAGTTCATAATGTTGTACCACCAATAGGGTTGCAGATCTCTTTAGCTCCTTGGATACTTTCTCTAGCTCCTCCATTTGGGGCCCTGTGATTCATCCAATAGTTGACTGTGAGCATCCACTTCTGTGTTTGTTAGGCCCCGGCCTAGTCTCACAAGAGACAGCTATATCACAGTCTTTGCAACAAAGGCTTGCTAGTGTATGCAATGGTGTCATCGTTTGGAGACTAATTATGGGATGGATCCCTGGATATGGCAGTCTCTAGATGGTCCATCCTTTTGTCTCAGCTCCAAACTTTGTCTCCGTAACTCCTTCCATGGGTGATTGTTTCCAATTCTAAGAAGGAACAAAGTGTCAACACTTTGGTCTTCGTTCTTCTTCAGTTTCATATGTTTTACATATTGTACCTTATATCTCGCTATACTAAGTTTCTGGGCTAATATCCAATTATCAGTGAGTACATTTCATTTGAGTTCTTTTGTGATTAGGTTACCTCACTCAGGATGATGCCCTCCCAACATTCACATGGAAAATGAACAACAATCTTCTCAATGATACCTTGGTCAAGGAAGGAATAAAGAAAGAAATTAAAGACTTTTTAGAGTTTAATGAAAATGAAGCCACAACGTACCCAAACCTATGGGACACAATGAAAGCATTTCTAAGAGGGAAACTCATAGCTCTGAGTGCCTCCAAGAAGAAACCGGAGAGAGCACATACTAGCAGCTTGACAACACATCTAAAAGCTCTAGGAAAAAAGGAAGCAAATTCACACAAGAGGAGTAGACTGCAGGAAATAATCAAACTCAGGGGTGAAATTAACCAAGTGGAAACAAGAACTATTCAAAGAATCAACCAAACGAGGAGCTGGTTCTTTAAGAAAATCAACAAGATAGATAAACCCTTAGCTAGACTCACTAAAGGGCACAGGGACAAAATCCTAATTAACAAAACCAGAAATGAAAATGGAGACATAACAAGAGATCCTGAAGAAATCCAAAACACCATCAGATCCTTCTACAAAAGGCTATACTCAACAAAACTGGAAAACCTGGACGAAATGGACAAATTTCTAGACAGATACCAGGTACCAAAGTTAAATCAGGATCAATTAACGATCTAAACAGTCCCATATCCCCTAAAGAAATAGAAGCAGTCATTAATAGTCTCCCAGCCAAAAAAAAGCCCAGGACCAGATGGGTTTAGTACAGAGTTCTACCAGACCTTCAAAGAAGATCTAATCCCAGTTCTGCACAAACTATTCCACAAAATAGAAGTAGAGGGAACTTTACCCAACTCATTCTATGAAGCCACAATTACTCTGATACCGAAACCACAGAAAGATCCAACATAGAGAACTTTAGACCAATTTCCCTTATGAATATCGATGCAAAAATCCTCAATAAAGTTCTCGCTAACCGAATCCAAGAACACATTAAAGCAATCATCCATCCTGACCAAGTAGGTTTTATTCCAGGGATGCAGGGATGGTTTAATATATGAAAATCCATCAATGTAATCCATTATATAAACAAACTCAAGGACAAAAACCACATGATCATCTCGTTAGATGCGGAAAAAGCATTCCACAAGATCCAACACCTATTCATGATAAAAGTCTTGGAAAGATCAGGAATTCAAGGCCCATACCTAAATATGATAAAAGCAATATACAACAAACAAGTAGCCAACATCAAAGTAAATGGTGAGAAGCTTGAAGCAATCCCACTAAAATCAGGGACTAGACAAGGCTGCCCACTTTCTCCCTACCTCTTCAACATAGTACTTGAAGTCCTAGCCAGAGCAATTTGACAACAAAAGGAGATCAAGGGGATACAAATTGGAAAAGAGGAAGTCAAAATATCACTTTTTCCAAATGATATGATAGTATATATAAGTGACCCTAAAAATTCCACCAGAGAACTCCTAAACCTGATAAACAGGTTCAATGAAGTAGCTGGAAATAAAATTAACTCAAACAAGTCAATGGCCTTTCTCTACACAAAGAATAAACAGGCTGAGAAAGAAATCAGGGAAATAACACCATTCTCAATAGTCACAAATAATATAAAACATCTTGGCGTGACTCTAACTAAGGAAGTGAAAGATCTGTATGATAAGAACTTCAAGACTCTGAAGAAAGTAATTAAAGAAAATCTCAGAAGATGGAAAGATCTCCCATGCTCATGGATTGGCAGGATCAACATTGTAAAAATGGCTATCTTGCCAAAAGCAATCTAAAGATTCAATGCAATCCATATCAAAATTCCAAATCAATTCTTCAACAAATTAGAAAGACCAATCTGCAAATTCATCTGGAATAACAAAAAACCTAGGATAGCAAAAACTATTCTCAACAATAAAAGAAACTCTGGTGGAATCACCATGCCTGACCTAAAGCTGTACTACAGAGCAATTGTGAAAAAAACTGCATGGTACTGGTATAGTGACAGACAAGTAGACCAATGGAACAGAATTGAAGACCCAGAGATGAACCCACACACCTATGGTCACTTGATCTTTGACAAGGGAGCTAAAACCATCCAGTGGAAAAAAGACAGCATTTTCAAAAATGGTGCTGGCACAACTGGTGGTTATCATGTAGAAGAATTCGAGTCGATCCATTCCTATCTCCTTGTACTAAGGTCAAATCTAAGTGGATTAAGGAACTCCACATAAAACCAGAGACACTGAAACTTATAGAGGAGAAAGTAGGGAAAAGCCTCAAAAATATGGGTTCAGGGGAAGAGTTCCTGAATAGAACAGCAATGGCTTGTGCTGTAAGATCGAGAATCGATAAATGGGACCTCATGAAACTGCAAACCTTCTGCAAGGCAAAAGACACTGTCAACAAGACAAAAAGACCACCAACAGATTGGGAAAGGATCTTAACCTATCCTAAATCAGATAGGGTACTAATATCCAATACATATAAAGAACTCAAGAAGGTGGATTTCAGAAAATCAAATAGCCCCATTAAAAATGGGGCTCAGAGCTGAACAAAGAATTCTCACCTGAGGAATACCAAATGGCAGAGAAGCACCTGAAAAAATGTTCAACATCCTTACTCATCAGGGAAATGCAAATCAAAACAACCCTGAGATTCCACCTCCCACCAGTCAGAATGGCTAAGATCAAAAATTCAGGTGACAGCAGATGCTGGCGAGGATGTGGAGAAAGAGGAACACTCCTCCGTTGTTGGTGGGATTGCAAGCTTGTACAACCACTCTGGAAATCAGTCTGGCGGTTCCTCAGAAAATTGGACATAGTACTACCGGAGGATCCCGCAATACCTCTCCTGGGCATATATCCAGAAGATGTCCCAACTGGTAAGAAGGACACATGATCCACTATGTTCCTTTCCCCTTTCTTTCCTCTTGTTCATGGCTGGTCTTTCTTTTTTCTACCTTCTCTCTTTCCCCCTGCCTTTCTTTTTTTTTTTTTTTCCATTTTTTATTAGGTATTTAACTCATTTACATTTCCAATGCTATACCAAAAGTCCCCCATATCCACCCACCCCCACTCCTCTGCCCACCCACTCCCCCTTTTTGGCCCTGGTGTTCCCCTGTACTGGGGCATATAAAGTTTGCAAGTCCAATGGGCCTCTCTTCCCAGTGATGGCCGACTAGGCCATCTTTTGATATATATGCAGCTAGAGTCAAGAGCTCCGGGGTACTGGTTAGTTCATAATGTTGTTCCACCTATAGGGTTGCAGATCCCTTTAGCTCCTTGGCTACTTTCTCTAGCTCCTCCATTGGGAGCCCTATGATCCATCCATTAGTTGACTGTGAGCATCCACTTCTGTGTTTGCTAGGCCCCGGCATAGTCTCACAAGAGACAGCTACATCTGGGTCCTTTCAATAAAATCTTGCTAGCGTATGCAATGGTGTCAGCGTTTAGATGCTGATTATGGGGTGGATCCCTGGATATGGCAGTCTCTACATGGTCCATCCTTTCATCTCAGCTCCAAACTTTGTCGCTGTAACTCCTTCCATGGGTGTTTTGTTCCCAAATCTAAGGAGGGGCATAGTGTCCACACTTCAGTCTTCATTCTTCTTGAGTTTCATGTGTTTAGCAAATTATATCGTATATCTTGGGTATCCTAGGTTTGGGGCTAATATCCACTTATCAGTGAATACATATTGTGTGAGTTTCTTTGTGAATGTGTTACCTCACTCAGGATGATGCCCTCCAGGTCCATCCATTTGGCTAGGAATTTCATAAATTGATTCTTTTTAATAGCTGAGTAGTACTCCATTGTGTAGATGTACCACATTTTCTGTATCCATTCCTCTGTTGAGGGGCATCTAGGTTCTTTCCAGCTTCTGGCTATTATAAATAAGGCTGCTATGAACATAGTGGAGCATGTGTCCTTCTTACCAGTTGGGGCATCTTCTGGATATATGCCCAGGAGAGGTATTGCTGGATCCTCCGGTAGTACTATGTCCAGTTTTCTGAGGAACCGCCAGACTGATTTCCAGAGTGGTTGTACAAGCCTGCATTCCCACCAACAATGGAGGAGTGTTCCTCTTTCTCCACATCCACGCCAGCATCTGCTGTCACCTGAATTTTTGATCCTAGCCATTCTGACTGGTGTGAGGTGGAATCTCAGGGTTGTTTGATTTGCATTTCCCTGATGATTAAGGATGTTGAACATTTTTTCAAGTGCTTCTCTGCCATTCGGTATTCCTCAGGTGAGAATTCTTTGTTCAGTTCTGAGCCCCATTTTTTAATGGGGTTATTTGATTTTCTGAAGTCCCCCCTCTTGAGTTCTTTATATATGTTGGATATTAGTCCCCTATCTGATTTAGGATAGGTAAAGATCCTTTCCCAATCTGTTGGTGGTCTTTTTGTCTTATTGACGGTGTCTTTTGCCTTGCAGAAACTTTGGAGTTTCATTAGGTCCCATTTGTCAATTCTCGATCTTACAGCACAAGCCATTGCTGTTCTATTCAGGAATTTTTCCCCTGTGCCCATATCTTCAAGGCTTTTCCCCACCTTCTCCTCTATAAGTTTCAGTGTCTCTGGTTTTATGTGAAGTTCCTTGATCCACTTAGATTTGACCTTAGTACAAGGAGATAAGTATGGATCGATTCGCATTCTTCTACACGATAACAACCAGTTGTGCCAGCACCAATTGTTGAAAATGCTGTCTTTCTTCCACTGGATGGTTTTAGCTCCCTTGTCGAAGATCAAGTGACCATAGGTGTGTGGGTTCATTTCTGGGTCTTCAATTCTATTCCATTGGTCTACTTGTCTGTATCTATACCAGTATCATGCAGTTTTTATCACAATTGCTCTGTAGTAAAGCTTTAGGTCAGGCATGGTGATTCCGCCAGAAGTTCTTTTATCCTTGAGAAGACTTTTTGCTATCCTAGGTTTTTTGTTATTCCAGACAAATTTGCAAATTGCTCCTTCCAATTCGTTGAAGAATTGAGTTGGAATTTTGATGGGGATTGCATTGAATCTGTAGATTGCTTTTGGCAAGATAGCCATTTTTACAATGTTGATCCTGCCAATCCATGAGCATGGGAGATCTTTCCATCTTCTGAGATCTTCCTTAATTTCTTTCTTCAGAGATTTGAAGTTTTTATCATACAGATCTTTCACTTCCTTAGTTAGAGTCATGCCAAGATATTTTATATTATTTGTGACTATTGAGAAGGGTGTTGTTTCCCTACTTTCTTTCTCAGCCTGTTTATTCTTTGTATAGAGAAAGGCCATTGACTTGTTTGAGTTTATTTTATATCCAGCTACTTCACCGAAGCTGTTTATCAGGTTTAGGAGTTCTCTGGTAGAATTTTTAGGGTCACTTATATATACTATCATATCATCTGCAAAAAGTGATATTTTGACTTCCTCTTTTCCAATTTGTATCCCCTTGATCTCCTTTTGTTGTCGAATTGCTCTGGCTAATACTTCAAGTACTATGTTGAAAAGGTAGGGAGAAAGTGGGCAGCCTTGTCTAGTCCCTGATTTTAGTGGGATTGCTTCCAGCTTCTCTCCATTTACTTTGATGTTGGCTACTGGTTTGCTGTAGATTGCTTTTATCATGTTTAGGTATGGGCCTTGAATTCCTGATCTTTCCAAAACTTTTATCATGAATGGGTGTTGGATCTTGTCAAATGCTTTTTCTGCATCTAACGAGATGATCATGTGGTTTTTGCCTTTGAGTTTGTTTATATAATGGATTACATTGATGGATTTTCGTATATTAAACCATCCCTGCATCCCTGGAATAAAACCTACTTGGTCAGGATGGATGATTGCTTTAATGTGTTCTTGGATTCGGTTAGCGAGAACTTTATTGAGGATTTTTGCATCGATATTCATAAGAGAAATTGGTCTGAAGTTCTCTATCTTTGTTGGATCTTTCTGTGGTTTAGGTATCAGAGTAATAGTGGCTTCATAGAATGAGTTGGGTAGAGTACCTTCTACTTCTATTTTGTGAAATAGTTTGTGCAGAATTGGAATTAGATCTTCTTTGAAGGTCTGATAGAACTCTGCACTAAACCCATCTGGTCCTGGGCTTTTTTTGGTTGGGAGACTATTAATAACTGCTTCTATTTCTTTTGGTGATATGGGACTGTTTAGATGGTCAACTTGATCCTGATTCAACTTTGGTACCTGGTATCTGTCCAGAAATTTGTCCATTTCGTCCAGGTTTTCCAGTTTTGTTGAGTATAGCCTTTTGTAGAAGGATATGATGGTGTTTTGGATTTCTTCAGGATCTCTTGTTATGTCTCCCTTTTCATTTCTGATTTTGTTAATTAGGATTTTGTCCCTGTGCCCTTTAGTGAGTCTAGCTAAGGGTTTATCTATCTTCTTGATTTTCTCAAAGAACCAACTCCTCGTTTGGTTAATTCTTTGAATAGTTCTTCTTGTTTCCACTTGGTTGATTTCACCCCTGAGTTTGATTATTTCCTGCAGTCTACTCCTCTTGGGTGAATTTGCTTCCTTTTTTTCTAGAGCTTTTAGATGTGTTGTCAAGCTGCTAGTATGTGCTGTCTCCCCTTTCTTCTTGGAGGCACTCAGAGCTATGAGTTTCCCTCTTAGAAATGCTTTCATTGTGTCCCATAGGTTTGGGTACGTTGTGGCTTCATTTTCATTAAACTCTAAAAAGTCTTTAATTTCTTTCTTTATTCCTTCCTTGACCAATGTATCATTGAGAAGAGTGTTATTCAGTTTCCACGTGAATGTTGGCTTTCCATTATTTATGTTGTTATTGAAGATCAGTCTTAGGCCATGGTGGTCTGATAGGATACATGGGACAATTTCAATATTTTTGTATCTATTGAGGCCTGTTTTGTGACCAATTATATGGTCAATTTTGGAGAAGGTCCCGTGAGGTGCTGAGAAGAAGGTATATCCTTTTGTTTTAGGATAAAATGTTCTGTAGATATCTGTCAGGTCCATTTGTTTCATAACTTCTGTTAGTTTCACTGTGTCCCTGTTTAGTTTCTGTTTCCACGATCTGTCCTTTGAAGAAAGTGGTGTGTTGAAGTCTCCCACTATTATTGTGTGAGGTGCAATGTATGCTTTGAGCTTTACTAAAGTGTCTCTAATGAATGTGGCTGCCCTTGCATTTGGTGCGTAGATATTCAGAATTGAGAGTTCCTCTTGGAGGATTTTACCTTTGATGAGTATGAAGTGTCCCTCCTTGTCTTTTTTGATAACTTTGGGTTGGAAGTCGATTTTATCCGATATTAAAATGGCTACTCCAGCTTGTTTCTTCAGTCCATTTGCTTGGAAAATTGTTTTCCAGCCTTTCACTCTGAGGTAGTGTCTGTCCTTTTCCCTGAGATGGGTTTCCTGTAAGCAGCAGAATTTGGGTCCTGTTTGTGTAGCCAGTCTGTTAGTCTATGTCTTTTTATTGGGGAATTGAGTCCATTGATATTAAGAGATATTAAGGAGAAGTAATTGTTGCTCCCTTTTATTTTTGTTGTTAGAGTTGGCATTCTGTTCTTGTGGCTGTCTTCTTTTTGGTTTGTTGAATGATTACTTTCTTGGTTGTTCTAGGGCGTGATTTCCGTCCTTGTATTGCTTCTTTTCTGTTATTATCCTTTGAAGGGCTGGATTCGTGGAAAGATATTGTGTGAATTTGTTTTTGTCGTGGAATACTTTGGTTTCTTCATCTATGGTAATTGAGAGTTTGGCCGGGTATAGTAGCCTGGGCTGGCATTTGTGTTCTCTTAGTGTCTGTATAACATCTGTCCAGGCTCTTCTGGCTTTCATAGTCTCTGGTGAAAAGTCTGGTGTAATTCTGATAGGCCTTCCTTTATATGTTACTTGACCTTTCTCCCTTACTGCTTTTAATATTCTATCTTTATTTAGTACATTTGTTGTTCTGATTATTATGTGTCGGGAGGAATTTCTTTTCTGGTCCAGTCTATTTGGAGTTCTGTAGGCTTCTTGTATGATCATGGGCATCTCTTTTTTTATGTTTGGGAAGTTTTCTTCTATTATTTTGTTGAAGATATTAGCTGGCCCTTTAAGTTGAAAATCTTCATTCTCATCAATTCCTATTATCCGTAGGTTTGGTCTTCTCATTGTGTCCTGGATTACCTGGATGTTTTGAGTTAGGATCCTTTTGCATTTTGTATTTTCTTTGACTGTTGTGTCGATGTTCTCTATGGAATCTTCTGCACCTGAGATTCTCTCTTCCATTTCTTGTATTCTGTTGCTGATGCTCGCATCTATGGTTCCAGATCTCTTTCCTAGGGTTTCTATCTCCAGCGTTGCCTCGCTTTGTGTTTTCTTTATTGTGTCTACTTCCCCTTTTAGTTCTAGTATGGCTTTGTTCATTTCCATCACCTGTTTGGATGTGTTTTCCTGTTTTTCTTTAATGATTTCTACCTGTTTGGCTGTGTTTTCCTGCTTTTCTTTAAGGGCCTGTAACTCTTTAGCAGTGCTCTCCTGTAATTCTTTAAGTAACTTATGAAAGTCCTTCTTGATGTCCTCTATCATCATCATGAGAAATGTTTTTAAATCTGGGTCTAGATTTTCGGTTGTGTTGGGGTGCCCAGGACTAGGTGGGGTGGGAGTGCTGCGTTCTGATGATGGTGAGTGGTCTTGATTTCTGTTAGTAGGATTCTTACGTTTGCCTTTTGCCATCTGGTAATCTCTGAAGCTAGCTGTTTTAGTTGTCACTGTTAAGAGCTTGTTCTTCAGGTGACTCTGTTAGCCTCTATGAGCAGACCTGGAGGGTAGCACTCTCCTTAGTTTCAGTGGGCAGAGTATTCTCTGCAGGCAAGCTCTCTTCTTGCAAGGCAGGTACCCAGATATCTGGTGTTCAAACCAGACTCCTGGCAGAAGTTGTGTTCCACTCACTAGAGGTCTTAGGATCACGTGTGGAATCCTGTGTGGGCCCTTGCGGGTGTCAGCCGACTCAGCTGGCAAGGTAGCCCGGGGCTCGAGTGGAGTGGAAGGGGTTTGTGCCCCAGATCAAGCCCGGGTAGCCTGCTTCCCTATGTACCGCAGTCTCAAGTTCCGCGTGATTGGATTGGGGCAGGCGCTGTGTTCCACTCACCAGAGGTCTTAGGGTCCCGTGGGGAGTCCCGTGTGGGCCCTTGCGGGTGTTGGGCAAGACTCTGCTGGCAAGGTAGCCCGGGGCTCGAGTCTCGAGTCGAGCGGAAGGGACTTGTGCCCCAGATCAGGCCCGGGTAGCCTGCTTCCCTATGTACAGCAGTCTCAAGTTCCGCGCGATTGGATTGGGGCAGGCGCTGTGTTCCACTCACCAGAGGTCTTAGGGTCCCGTGGGGAGTCCCGTGTGGGCTCTTGCGGGTTTGGGCAAGACTCTGCTGGCAAGGTAGCCCGGGGCTCCTCCCCCTGCCTTTCTATAATAAAGCTCTAAAAGAAGGACACATGCATCCACTATGTTCATAGCAGCCTTATTTATAATAGCCAGAAGCTGGAAAGAACCCAGATGCCTTCAACAGATGAACGAATACAGAAAATGTGTTACATTTACACAATGAAGTACTACTCAGCTATTAAAAAGAATGAATTTATGAAATTCCTAGGCAAATGGTTGGACCTGGAGGGCATCATCCTGAGTGAGGTAACCCAATCACAAAGGAACTCACACAATATGTACTCACTGATAAGTGGATATTAGCCCAGAAACTTAGGATACCCAAGATATAAGATACAATTTGCTAAACGCATGAAACTCAAGAAGAACAAAGACCAAAGTGTGGACACTTTGCCCCTTCTTAGAATTGGGAACAAAACACCCATGGGAGGAGTTACAGAGACAAAGTTTGGAACTGTGACGAAAGGATGGACCATCTAGAGACTGCCATATCCGGGGATCCATCCCATATCAGCTTCCAAACGCTGACACTATTGCACACATTAGCAAGATTTTGCTGAAAGGACCCAGATGTAGCTCTCTCTTGTGAGACTATGCCAGCCTGTAAGGTGGTCTCCAAGCATCCCAGATCCTATTCTTCTCATCTTCCTGTCATTCCTTGAATACTCATCTGGGTTGAATTAAGCTAGGCAAAGATGGTTTGGGGTACTTCTCCAGTGAGCTTATAGCATAGACATTGTGGCTTCCATCATTTACTCTTCCCCACATCACGTTTTTCAATTTTCTACTGGGCCACATAAGTGGATGCTCACAGTCAGCTATTGGATGGATCACAGGGCCCCCAATGGAAGGGTTAGAAAAGTACCCAAGGAGATAAAGGGATCTGCAACCCTATAGGTGGAAAAACATTATGAACTAATCAGTATCCCGGAGCTCTTGACTCTAGCTGCATATGAATCAGAAGATGGCCTAGTCAGCCATCATTGGAAAGAGAGGCCCATTGGTCTTGCAAACTTTATATGCCCCAGTACAGGGGAATGCCAGGGCCAAAAAGTGGGAGTGGGTGGGTAGGGGAGTGGGGGGGAGGGTATGGAGGACTTTTGGGATAGCATTCTAAATGTAAATGAGGAAAATACCTAATAAAAATATTTTAAAAAACTTACAGGCTCATTTCACAAAAGAGTATGAGGTTCTTAAGTGGTTGGGTGGGATGTCAACTGATCAGAGAAGACAGAAGTTTTATGTCTGTTCTCATTAAGTTGCAATGTAAAATGGTTTCTCTGGGCTGGTGAACTGATGGACAAATTTTATTATGAATTTTACCAAGTGCCTGTTACAACAAGTAGAAAGGAGAGATGGTTTGATAGGTTGCTGGTTACTAGTTGCAGGTTAAAGATAAGCAAGTTTGAAAATGACAAAATGGACCTTTCATATGGCACAAAGTCTTTGCCAATGACAATACATGGCAACAAAAGAACAATCTAATCATACTTAACAGCAAATGCAGACTTTTTATGTAATTGAATATTTACCTTTGAAATATTTCCAGTAATAGAAGATGATGTAATTTGTGACAGCACATTAAATAAATATACATGTACTAATAATTTCTCTTTCCTCTTCCATGTAGACAGATGAATATACCAATGCAGCTATGGTCCATGATTCCTTTTTTCTTTCTGATCCACAAATGCAAACTCAAAATGCCCTTTGTTCCCACACTCAATCCAGCCTGTAAGGTGGTCTCTAAGCATCCCAGACCCTATTCTTCTCATCTTCCTGTCATTCCTTGAATACTCATCTGGGTTGAATTAAGCTAGGCAAAGATGGTTTGGGGTACTTCTCCAGTGAGCTTATAGCATAGACATTGTGGCTTCCATCATTTGCTCTTCCCCACATCATGTTTCTCAATTTTCTACTGGGCCTTTTGACCTGGAGGGAGTTTATATACCATGTCATGAGGACTTCTCAACTGCTTGTGATGAGGGCCATGCAGAGATGACCTAAGTTCTCTTTTAACACAAATACATAAACTTCCTTCCAAATGTACATAAGTCTCTAGCCTCAACAAACCACCTGAAGCACTGACTGTGGTCTGCTAAGACGACCTGAGCCAAAACCAGCCAGCTGTGCTCTTTCCAGATCCTGACCCACACAAACTGAAGTAGTAAATTTTATTTATTTATTTATTTATTTATTTGCCACTTGGTTTACCATAGACTGCTATACAACACAGAATGATAATAAAATATTGCGACCTATAGCAAAACAAAACAAGCTATCATAGTTGGTGGGCTGCAGACCAACTGCCTCCTCAACATTTAGCACGCCTTTAATCCTGGCCCTCAGGAGGCAGAGGCAGGCAGATTTCTGAGTTCGAGGCCAGCCTGGTCTACAAAATGAGTTCCAGGACAGCCAGGGCTATACAGAGAAACTCTGTCTCGAAAAACAAAAAAAAAGAAAAAGAAAAAAACATTTCACTTAATATGCTTCTTTTATCCAAGACAGGAATCCATTTTTCATTTAACAATGCACCAAAATGTATTCTTGAGCAAAGTGTATTCCCAAGCCACTCCATAACATTTCTCTGAATTCTTTCAAAGGCTCCTCTGTTTCTTTGCTTCTAAGAAGCTGCATTGTGGCTTCCTCTCTCATCTGTGGATTTTTCTCTCCACTCAGTCATTTTCCCATTTTGCTAAATGAAGTGAAATGTAAGGATCCTTAGGGCACTTGAAATTCACTTCTCTATGCTTTCAAAATTCTGCTCTCTGCAAATGCTGATGTTATGCCAGGATGACCAAAGCAAGGACCTCAGAACAGAGTTTCACTTGGACCTTCTGTCCTCTTGTGTCTCCCACCACCACCTCCAGTCCTACAAGCAGGCCATAGACAATAGCATTCTTCTTCCCGATAGGACTCATAGAAACCAGAACATTTCCCTCAATTCAGTTTTAAGGCCTAAAATATACCATATTTCCCTACCTCCTCTCTGTGTTGGAACTGGACATGAAGAAATTCTTTGGTCTGTCTTATATATTACATGTTATTATACATTATATAATATACATTATATATTATACATTATACATTATTACTGTTCCCATTTCATGTTATTTAGTAGGAAAAACATCCTACAACTAAGGGTCCAAGCAGAACAAGAATAGAAACACTTTGCTGGGTGCTTTCCTCTGTCTGTTACTAAGATTAAAACCTTGTGTCAAATTATGTTTCTACATGGCCATCCATATACATATTTTATCCAATTTGAGTATTAAAGTGCACAGGTCAGCCTAAGTCTGTAGGTGAAGCCTCTATATTATGTAAAACCATTTTGTATGCTCACAAAGCTTTTATCTTGATAAACTTTTTGCTGTTTTAGAACTGCTCTCATGTGAAAGAGATCACCCCTCAGTAAATTTCCCAACAAAAACCTCATTTGGGACACCATCCTATTTGGTGTCTAGAAGGAATAAGTCATGTCCCCAGGACTACACAGTAACAGGGCTGTATTACAGTAAAGGGATATGAATTCTCCATCTGATTTCCACAACTCCATTTTAAAACAAACAAAATCATGTTTGTAAAACAGCTAGTGAGCAACAGAGCCACAGGAGAAGAGCTACAACTAAATCTGTACTCTTCATGAAATTCTTTAAGCTCCATAACAATTCAACTCATGTTTATTATTTTAACATGCCAAATATTCCGTTTTAAGCAGCACCAGCTAGATTTTAAACTAAAGGGGAAGGGAAAAGAGAAAAGTATCAAGAGGAAGTTGTAGCCATGATTTATTTTAAGAACTCTGTTTTAAACAGTCTCTTTCTTTTTAGAGTTCTGTATACCTTTGTCAAGTAGTACACTGCACCTGCCAGGCCTGTGCCCTTGATCCCAGTTGTGGTTATACCTGATGAGTTCCAGTTGTTCCCTTTGTCATGCTTTAGTTTTCCTATGTGGTTAGTACCTAAGAGAAGGGGTGTGAAAGAAATAGACACATGCGGGTTTAAATAGTTTTAATATACCCATGGGCATGTGAGTTTGCATATATATGGGAAGGCTTTCCTGAGAAAGATATCCATCTTCATTGTTGGGATAAAACAGTTAAAGCAATTGCCCTCCTGAGGAGAGTAGACACCCAACAATTTGGGATGCTTTCTCTCTTATTTGCATTCAGTGTTTAATCAGGCTCTACTCATCTTTTTTTTTCTTTTTTTTTATAAACTCAGATTGAGGGAGGGCACACACATACACACACAATTGGTGTTATATTTAAACCATATTTATATTTAAAGTATATGTTAAAGCATATACTTTAACACCTTTTTGTTTTTGTTTTTTGTTTTTCAAGACAGGGTTTCTCTGTGTAGCCCTGGCTGTCTTGGAACTCATTCTGTAGACCAGGGTGGCCTCGAACTCAGAAATCCACCTGCCTCTGCCTCTGCAAGTGCTGGAATTAAAGGTGTGCACCACCACTGCCCAGCTATACTTGAATACTTTTAACCACAGTTGAAAGCCATATAGATATGTAGATGAGTATTGGTGTGGTTGCTATTCTTGGTTGTTAACTACAACAGGAATTAACTAAAAACCAAGCAGCTAGGTATACCTGTGAGGAAATTTTTTAAAATAAAAAAAAAAAATTGAAGTTAGAGGAATCACTTCTAACCTTGATGTCTTGAGGTGAGGAAAGGATCCACCTTTAATCTGAGCAGTACCTTTTGCTGGCAGCATGTATAAAGGACATGGAAAAAAACAATTTTCTTCTTGCTCTCATTGGCTCTTAATCTCACTGGGAAATCCATTCCTTCACTGGCATTGAAGCTTACTTGTTTAGGATCCAGCATAGAGTGAAGAACAACTGAGATATCCACACTTGTAAACTGAAAAACTAGCGGGCTCTTGAACCTTACATTGGTAGACAGCCATTGTTGAAATAACTGGGCCACAGCCTCTAAGCCATTCTAATAAATAATAATAACCCCATATAATAATAACCTAAAAATATGTATATATGCATTATTATTATTTATGCACATCTGTTTATATGTGTATGTATTATGAATATACATACATGTGTATATATGCATGTGTATGGTGTATGTAGATATATACATATACATACATATGTATAATTAGTAATTCTTTATAATAGTAAATATATGCTAATTCTATAATTTCTATTTCTCTAGCAGACCCTAACTAGTTCAGTGGGGATGATTAAGAAGAAGGCAAGATGTTAGACTCTGTTCTCAGGGTGTTCATGTTGTCTTTTCCTTTTCTGAATGCAAATTCAAATGAAAGTGAAGTGGTAAAATAATATTGGTTTAGAAAACTTTGTACTTGTTCTAACTTTAGAAACAGCATCCATTCAAATCCTTTGTACTTTAAATATTAGTAATTACAAATTGCACAAGCTTTCATAGCTAGCAAAAATAAAGAATATTGATTTATTTTCTTGGGAAGAACTATTTTCAAGCATGACATATTGGCTCTAAAAAAATGTCATTAGTGCATTACAGTACCAAACACCACAGTGGGCATTTGAGAATGAGTAAAAATATAACATTGGTCACCCTTCTGAGAGCTGTCCATTATAAATATCCTACCTTTCCCTTGGAAACTGTAAAGAAAAAAAATGATAACCAAGTGATTGAGATATCAAATGTTAAACCATTTTCTTTTAAATATATAAGACTTATACATCTGCTAACCTTCAGGATATGTCTAAAAGTACGTGAGGACACATAATTTACAGAGACGCAATGTGCTTACCTAAATAATTATAAGAATGGGCTCTACGACATCAAGGTCAATGATGATGCCTCAGCCAAAGGCTAGGGGAAAACCTGCCCAGGATGGTGAAGACCATGCTTGCCCCACACAGCCACCCTGCTCCCTGATCCACTTCCTCTTTATCTCTGTAAAAGCCCTTTCATATACTAAGTTCTCAGACATGGCTATTTTAGGAGATGAAAGTCCCCTGCCACCTTCTCAGGATGTTAGTCTGTGAATAAATATAATCTTCTTCCCAGAAATTCTCATTTTCCACATACTGGCTTTCAGTCTTACTCAAGGAATTAGTTAAGTTTAGAGTTAAGATTAAGAGATAACTTCAGATTAAGAGAGAACAAGCTAAGTATTACAAGTATATGAAGTTTGCCAAATTACTTAAATCTAACCTTTTTTTTCAAAGTAGAGAAATGGAATTGAAAAATTATCAGAAATGCTGTGTTAGGTAATGTAGATGATAGAATCCATTTCTGGTTCTAATCTCTCACATCTGTGTGTTCTACATTACATATTTAGCCAACTGTTGAATGAAAATATTGAGGGCAATTTTAACTATTCCAAGCATAAACAGATTTTTGTCTTGTTATTAATCCTAACATATACAATATAGAAACTATTGATTGCATTTACATTGTATTAGTATAAGTAATCTGAGATGGTTTAAAGTGAACAGAAGATATCCATAGGCTATGTACAAACAAACTTTATATGACTTATAATGACGGGGGGGGCATTATTTTCTTTTCAGCATCAATTATTTAATCATTTTTTATGTTTGTCATTTAAAAATATCATGGGAACTGAAAGAATGAGAAGTGCTATACTGAGAATAACAACTTGTCGATGGCTGGATGAAATTTATTCTGCTCTGGACAGACACTGGCAATGAGTTAGAAGATAGGGAATTATGAACACGGTGCCCATTGGAAATAAGCACAGGCCTTAGGAAGGTAAACTTTTTGAATGGATGTCTTCACTGCTGCTTATAACAATCAGATACCATGTTGGCAACTACAGAAGACCAGCTATATAAATTTAGTAAATTGGCCACAGTATGCCTTCTATTGCTGTAAAAAGATACCATTACCAAGACACCTTATTAAATAAAGACTTTAATTTAGGGGCCTTCTTCTACTTTCAGAGAGTGAGTTCATGGCCATTGTTGCAAGCAGGTAGGTATCTTATCTGTGACTTGATGATGTGTGAAAAGTTTTAGTCTTGACTAGCACTTTCAGGGAGTCTGCAGTGCAGCAGTCTAAGCAAATCTTAAACTCTGCTTTTACTTCTCTTCCTTTGTAGCCCTTGTGCTAGCTTGGGGCGCTTAGAATTTATTACCCATAAACATGACATTTGGGTAAACAGCAAATGCAGCAAGGTTACTGCCAGTTTTCTTTCACTCATCTCTGTTGAAGCAAATCATAAAGCCTGGGAAAGATTTTCTAACCTTTCCAGGAACCACAGGACTGACGACTACCCAGAGTAAAGTTGGAACACAGAGACCAATCTGGATAAATGGGCCTGGGTAAATGTGATGGCTTATGTTGATTATCAACTTGACAGGATCTAGAATCAGCTAGGAAGGGAGCCTCTGGTAATGCCTCTGAGGGGTACTCTTGAGTGGATGAGCTGAGATAGGAAGATATACCCTAACATGGGCAGCACCATTCCATGGGGAAGATCTAGACAGAATAAAAAGAATGAAAAATAACTGAGCAATAGCATCCATCCATCTCTGCTTCCTGAATGCTGAGACACTGTGACCAGTACCAGGCTCCTGTCTCCAGGACATCTCTACATGATGGATGGTACCCCTGAAATGGGAGCCAAACCCTTTATTCATTAAGTTGCTTTTTTCAAGGTATTTTAATGTCAGCAACAAGAAAAAGACCAGATATAACAAACCATTTCTGGTTTATTCCCTTCAGGACATGCTTTTTGCTCTACCACACTTCTCTAAAGAGACCCAGTTAGTTCTCCACCAGTCCTAACATAAGAAATATAAAGGCTTACTATTTTGTTCAGGTTTTCCTTTCCTTGTGAATGCCCCCAAGTCACATGAAGCATATTAAGTAGACTAGTGTGCTTTCTCACGTTAATCTATGTCAGATTTGCTCTCAGATGCAGCCAGTCTCTTAGAAGGTTGAGGGAAAAATATTCTCTTTCTCCACTTAATTCTCTGTATTAAATCGCTCTGCACTGTGAATAGCTAGGTAATTTTTTTACACTTAACTTACCAAATTAGATTTTGAGCATATTCTATACTTTGATAATTTAAAGTAGAAAAGCTGTTTTTGTTGTTAATTTTATTTTAATAATGTTAAAGTCTAGGGAGAAGGCAAGTCAATCAGAAAAAAAAAAAACTCCTTCATTTACTTGTAAGAAAAATTATCTCTTCAGAATATTATATCTTATATTAAATGAATATGTGATTCAAATGACATAATTTCTGTTTTTTTTTTCAGAAATTATTATGTAGCTAACAGTTTCTTCTTGTGATTTATCAGTGACACGTAGTGATTCATACTGGAAGATACAAGCTAACAATGAAAATTACTTGTCACTTAATGCTTGTTGACCCATGTCTGCTTTGACAGGTCAATGTTAAAACTACCATATTCTTGTCATGGAACTCACCCTGATCAGACATCAAAGTATTATGTAATAATTGTGATCTTGGGTCCTGCATCCCTCAGAGATTAGTCTGCGCAGGTGAGAGTGAGGACTATAGAAGGTACACAACTTCTGGGACAGGCAGAAGCAACACAGCTTCTGGGACAGACCCCGTTTTGGGCTCCAGATATCTGGGCACCTTCCCTGCCAGAGGAGAAGTGTCCGCAATGCCCGGGAGGGCTTTGCCTTGGAGAACCTTGGGGAGCCATCTTGGATTCCGGATCCCTCAGAGACTAGTCTGTGCAGGTGAGAGTACAGACTACAGAAGCTACACAGCTTCTGGGACAGGCCCTGTTTTGGCCTTCATCTTCAGCCAGGAGGCAGGTCCGAAGCCAGATATCTGTGCACCTTCCCTGCAAGATTCTGTTTCCAGGATTTGTCCATTGGTGAGAGTGGGGTGTTGAAGTCTCCCACTATTATTGACCATATAATTGGTCACAAAACAGGACTCAACAGATACAAAAATATTGAAATTATCCCATGCATCCTATCTGATCACCATGGACTAAAGCTGATCTTCAACAACAACATAAATAATAGAAAGCCAACATTCATGTGGAAACTGAACAACACACTACTCAATGATTCCTTGGTCAAGGATGAAATAAAGAGAGAAATTAAAGACTTTTAGAGTTTAATGAAAATGAAGCCACAACATACCCAAACTTATGGGACACAATGAAAGCAGTCCTAAGAGGAAAACTCATAGCCCTGAGTGCCTCCAAAAAGAAACTAGAGAGAGCATACACTAGCAGACTGACAGAACACCTAGAAGCTCTAGAACTAAAGGAAGCAAATTCACCCAAGAGGAGTAGATGGCAGGAAATAATCAAACTCAGGGCTGAAATCAACCAAGTGGAAACAAAAAGAGCTATTCAAAGAATCAACCAAACAAGGAGCTGGTTCTTTGAGAAAATCAACAAGATAGATAAACCCTTAGTCAGATTAACTAGAGGGCACAGGGACAGTATCCTAATTATCAAAATTAAAAATGAAAAAGAAGACATAACAACAGAACCTGAGGAAATCCAAAACTTCATCAGATCCTACTACAAAAAGTTATACTCAACAAAACCAGTAAACCTGGATGAAATGAACAACTTCCTAGACAGATACCAGGTACCAAAGTTAAATCAGGATAAGATTAATGATCTAAACAGTCCCATTTCCCCTAAAGAAATAGAATCAGTTATCAGTAGTCTCCCAACCAAAAAAAGCCCAAGACCAGATGGGTTTAGTGCAGAGTTCAATCAGACATTCAAAGAAGACTTAATTCCAACTCTTCTCAAACTATTCCACAAAATAGAAACAGAAGGTACCCTACCCAATTCATTCTACGAAGCCACAAATTACTCTGATACCTAAACCACACAAAGATCCAACAAAGAAAGAGAACTTCAGACCAATTTCCCTTATGAATATCGATGCAAAAACAGTCAGTAAAGTCCTCGCAAACCGAATCCAAGAACACATCAAAATTATCATCCATCCTGACCAAGTAAGCTTCACCCCAGGGATACAGGGATGGTTTAATATATGGAAATCCATCAACATAATCTGCTATATAAACAAACTCAGACAAAAACCATGTGATCATCTCCTTAGATGCTGAGAAAGCATTTGAAAAAAATCTAACACCACTTCATGATAAAAGTTTTGGAAAGATCAGAAATTCAAAGCCCATACCTAAACATGATAAAAGCAATCTATAGCAAACCAGTAGCCAACATCAAAATAAATGGAGAGAAACTTGAAGCAATCCCACTAAAATCAGGGACTAGACAAGGATGCCCACTTTCTCCGTACATATTCTATACAGTACTTCAAGTTCAGCCAGAGCAATTAGACAACACAAGGACATCAAGGGGATACAAATTTGAAAGGAAGAAGTCAAAATATCACTATTTGCAGATGATATTATAGTATATATAAGTGACCCCAAAAGTTCCACCAAAGAACTCCTAAACCTGATAAACAGTTTCAGTGCAGTAGCTGGATATAAAATTAACTCAAACAAATCAGGGGCCTTTCTCTACACAAAGGCTAAACGGACTGAGAAAGATATTAGGGAAACAACACCCTTCACAAAAGTCACAAACAATATAAAATACCTTGGTGTATCTCTAACTAAGGAAGTAAAAGATCCGTGTGATAAGAACTTCAAGTCTCTGAAGAAAGAAATTGAAGAAGATCTCAGAATTTGGAAAGATATCCCATGCTCATGGATTGGCAGGATTAATATAGTAAAAATGGGTATGCCACCAAAAGCAATCTACAAATTCAATGCAATCCACATCAAAATTCCAACTCAACTCTTCACTGAGATAGAAAGGGCAATTTGCAAATTCATCTGCAAAAAATAAAAAACTTAAGATAGTAAAAACTATTCTCAACAATAAAAG